>NC_088395.1:34825000-35478928 GCF_037993035.2 Macaca fascicularis | reverse complement strand
AAATCTTTCAGTATAAGTCTAGTAAATTATATTCAGGATTTTTATGTCGAAAACTACAAAACACTGATGAAAGAAATCACAGAAATTCTGAACACATGGAGAAATATGCCCAGGTCCATGCATTGCAAGATTAACTGATGTAAAAGTGTCAATTTTCCCTAGTTTCAGAATCAATGCTGTTTCAAACAACACTCTATATTGTTTATAGAATTTGAAAAGTTGAATGTTTTGGATATTGACAAGCTTATTCTAAAATGAATATGGTATGATGAAGGTGCTAAAATAAAAATAATCTGGAAAATGAGAGAACAAAGTTGGATGACTTACACTATCCAGATTCAAGAGTTAACATAAAGCTACAGTAATCAAGACAGTGTAGTATCGGTTAAATAATATATACATAGGTAAATAGAATAGAATAGAGAACTTAGAAATAGACCTACACAAATATAGTCAACTGATTTTCACAAAGGTGCGAAGGCAATCCAATGGAGAAAGATAGACATTTTCAGCAAATGATGCAGTAATAATTAATGTCCATGTGTAAAAAAAAAAATGAAAGTGAAGCCTAATGAGACTGAATTAAGAAGAAATAGAAAACAAAAGAGAGCAGTAAAAAGCAAGGAGACTGAATCAGTAATCAATAACCTTTCAATAAAGAAAAGCCCAAAACATTATGCTAAATGAAATAAGCCAGAAAAAGTTCACACATTGTATGATTCAGTTTATATGAAACATACAGACTAAATAAATACATGGAAAGCAGACTGGTAGTTACTAGAAGCAGTGGGGAGAAAAGAATTGTAAGCAAATGCTGAGTGGCCACAGGATTTTTTTGGGTGTGATTAAAATATTTTGGAACTAGATTCAGGTGGTGATTGCACAAAATTTTGAATGTACTACATTGCACTAAATTGCTTGCTTTAAAATGGTTAACTTTATGTTGTGTGACTTACACTTCAATATTAAATTTTTGAAAGGGAATTAAAATTATTTGGAATCTAGGATCAGCCCCCATTTAGGGTACAATAAATTTCACAGTCATAAAATTTTGTGTTCAAATATCTAGCTTAAGCTATCAATTAAAGTATCAAACTTTGCTATCTTATTTTCTGATTTGCAGAACAATGAAAACATAAACTGGAAACTTTATGGTAAAAGCAGCAATTTCTGGATTTTTCTCATTATTATTTAGGGAGGAAATTCTAAATTTTCATCTTCATGTGTTTTCCTCTTGGCTACAAATGCTGTGGATGGTGGGGTGCTTTGAAATGCCACGTTAGGTTTTGTGTTTGGTTTATAGCCATTTTCTGCCCACTATGAGATACTTCTGACTTTTTCATCAATTCCATCTGTTTATGTCTGCTGGCTGTCTTGACTTTTGATGTCAGATCTACCAGGGACATATACCATCCTCCTCATCTAAAACATTGAGTCCCTTCAAATTTATTGTGTCTTCCTCACACTACCTCCACATTCCTTCCAGGGACACTAGACATCTCCAGATGTTCAAAACCTGCCTTTTTCTAGGAGCCAATTGTTTTACAAATAAATATGATTAACGAATACAAACAAAATTCTAGTGTTTGACAGCACAGTAGGGTGATTACGGTTAACAGTGATATCTTACATATTTTAAAATATCTATGAGAAGATTTAAAATGTTCTCAGCACAGAGAAATAATAAATAGTTGAGATGATGAATATGATTGTATATAGGGTATATTTCCTATATATATGTATGGGGTATATGTGACATTTTGATGCATACATACAATGTGTAATGATCAAATCAGGATATTTAGGATATCCTGTTCCTTCTAGGAACGTAATTGTATATATGTATAGGGTACATACGACGTTTTGGGCTATACTTTCCTGTTCCTCCTTATTATTACGTATCAAATTTTTTAAAAAGGAAACTTAGTGATGCAAGAGACTTAGAAAAGTCCTAGAATATCTTTACAATTACACTTACATTATTTCTACTCTAAGGCTGCTGATATTGGCATGTTGCACGCCTAGAGGTCCACATGGAAAGTGGGGAATAAGTTATGTCTGTGATTCTTTCTCTTCATATATTGGGAATTCTTTGGTTCTACCTAGCAGCATCCATTTCTTCTGAACCTACATCAACACTTCTCTTTATTTCCTTTTCCAGTTCTTTATTTTCTTCCAATGAGCTGCATTCATAAAGGTAGAGACAATTAGCTTTTTTATCATCATGGATTCTTTCAAATTTGTTGTTCAGTTTCTTAAGTTACAGAAGCTCTGCTTAACTCAAGAAACATTATTTAGATAAACCCTTCCAATAAAAAGCAAATTTATTGGATACAATTAATAAAACATTACCTTAAAAAGCATCAAAGAGCAGAAAATGTATGAGAAAACTATAGGTCAAGATTGTACTGTAAAGTGAGAATCCGGGAAGCTTAATAGAAAACAGAGCAACTTTTCTCACCTAACTCCCTACCACCAACAACCATGAGAGACTTTGTATTTCTTTTATTTGGGGGATTAAATTCTTTTGATGACTAGTCATTACGGAAAGAAGGAAGAAAGGGTATAGAAGTGATGACCCAGAATACCTGAAGAGGTGAATCTAGAAGCAAAAAGGGATACAGCCTTAGTGTTAGAGACAAACAGAACAAAATTCATCCACAATAGATGCAGTAACATCATCTGGGTGGTGACCATAATGGAAGAAAGAAAAAAAGAAAGAAAAATAGCTATTTATATATGCCTATAAAGCAGACATAGTATAGATCTGCTAAGTAAAAAAAAAATTACAGCAGCCAATTCATAAAGATGATTCATTTCATCAGGTAGATAAAACAATAGTGTAGTCTCAAGATACACACACACACACAAGCACACGTACATACACGGAGGCAATATATGTAAAATTATAATGAGAAATGGATAAACCCCACAGTCAATGTGGGAGACTTTAGCATGCTCTTCTTTTGGTAATAATTACACACAAAATAAAATCAACCAGGGTATAGCAGATCTGAACACCATTAACAAACATGTCTTAATGGTAATATGTATGTGTGTGCATATGTATACACAAATCATTTCAACCAATAACAGCACAATGCACATTTTTTATTAACACATAAAACATTTACAAACATTGACCATAAGGGGAACTACCAAATTTTTATAGTAACAAAAATAAAATGATAACCATAATAGACAGAGTAAGCTTTACTCTGACAGGGGAGGGGCAAGAGCCTGTGAATGGTAGGAATATGGGGTGGTTCCATAGGTATTACTTTTCAATTTTCTATTAAACTATGCATTTATGTTTTATGGATTTTCTATATGTGTTTTACATTTCACAATAAAGTTGATTAAAAAATAAGGACTATCAATACTGCCTCCTAAATAATGCAAGATGCTTAATACACTTTAATTTATCACATCACAATTTATATATTGATGTTTTACTGCATTTAATTCTATATATAAACTTGTAGACATTGTAAATGTTTTAACATAATATGCATCTATATATGTGTTTACTATTTTTTGCTTTATTCTTTCTTGCATCCAGGGTCTTCCATAAGGAATGTCTATTTCTCTGAGGAGGCATACCTGTAATTTGAATGTTATCACAAATTGTAGATATTTACATTTTGATCATTTCTTAAGTTGTACTTTAGCTCATAATAAAAATAATTTAATTAATTAGGGTGCTTTAAAAAAAAAACACTACAATATCCAAATAAACACACAGAATTGTTTAAGTCAGTGTAATCTATTTTAGGTGTCAAAGGTTTAGACTCATAACTTTTAGGTTCGGGTCTGGACACTGCCATTTTAGTAGCTGTTCACTCCACAAAAGTGTGTTAACCAATATACATTTCAAATAACTAGTCTTTAAAATGGAGAAAATAGTAACATTTTTGCCAATTTCACAGAACTGTTGAGCAGTGCAAATTAAAATATGTGAATAAGCTTTATAAAACAGTTAAGTAACATAATTTTAAACTACTCTTATTTATGTAGAGATGGAGAAGAAAACAATGAAAATTAAGTGTTTTTGTTAAACTGTAGGTGAGGCCACATTTAAGTATGCAGTGAAACATTGTGATATAATGGAAATCGCAGGATTTTTTGAGTCAGATACAGTTAATTGCAATACGTTTCTGCTATACTTCCTACTACTATAATCTCCTACGAGTTAACTTTTCTGACTCATTAATACTTTATTCATTGTTAAGATCAAATAAGATGCTATGTCTCCCTGAGCCAGGTGGGAGGGAGTCCTCGAAGAATCTTTCTAAAGTCCCTATTTTCCCTTTTTTTCCCCCCTTTCACTCAATTAAATGCTGCTTTACTCACCATTCAAACCATCTACGAGCCTAAATTTACATGGTCATGGGACAGACAAGTACCCCATCTTTAGCTGAACTAAGGAAAAGTCCTGCAACATTTTTGGCATGCAGTGTGGGAGCTTGAAAAGCGGTGCGTGAGATGCAAAACAAAAATTCTTTTTCCCTCTCGCTTCTGAGCCTTTTAATTCTCATGGCCTTTTTCTTCCTTTTTTGGGAGGAACCAGTGAGCAGCAGCTCCCCAACACTTCCGGCTCCCTGCTGGGTCTGGGATGCTTGGGCCAAGGGTCCTGCACAGCCAGCTGGCTGGGTCCCAGCCAGGTACCGCTGCAGCCTTCCCATTCCCCAGCCAAGAGATTGAGCTCCATCGGACAGTAATTACAGTAATTAAACTTTTCTCCCTGGTGGAGGAACCACTTGCATAAGAATAAGAGGTTCTTCCCCACGCAATTTTAAACTGTTTATTTTCTTTCCCCTTCTCTACCTCATCAGCAAGTTAACTTTTAAAGTTTTTTTTTTTTTTTTTCTTTTAGAAGATGTTTTACTAGGCCAGGCCTCCCCAACTATCACTGTTTATATTTTCTACAAAGTTTTATTTGTGAAATCAAGCCTCCATCTGGTTTGACATCCTGAGGGCATGGCTTGTAACTCTGGTGGCAAGGCTTTGTTTAGCAATCTTACCTTAGGGAATAAGCTTCTTTCTGGTTTAATATCTGCATATTTTCCTAGCCCTGCCTCTTAAAGGGCTCCACCCAGTGACTGGGTTTGCTTCTGCCTGTCTATGTATATACCATGTGTGATGTCTGTAAAAAGAGCTCTAATTAATTTGGCCTAAAGAAAGACAAATGCTTGGATCCAATATTTTTAAAGGGAAGTTAAACGTTGTGGTACCTTTTAGTTCACATGACTTCAATCTTTAAGAAGTGAAAACAACCCTAAAGACTATTGGTAAAATGCAGGTCAGATGCAAAGTTTGCTGTTTTACCTTAAAGTTAAAAAGTGATAGGAGTTAACTGAAACTACTAGAAATAGATTTACATTCAAGGTGTGTAAGAACAGTAAAATGTATTTTTTAGTACAAGGTTATAAGAAGGCATGGAAATGTAAACTTTTGCCTGGGGTTAAAGGATTGTTTTGAGTTAAATTAGAAAAAAGCTGAAGGTTCAATAAAGTGGTGGAAGAATTGTGGAAATTAATCTTGCGGAGGAGGTTCTCTGTGTGAACATATTGACTAAATTCAAAAAAGGGTATTATGTGTTTTTTCTGCAAATCGAGCATTGAAATAAAAGCATAACAAGGTTCTCCTAAGGTGCTAATGTGCTCTTTGGCAAAATTTTTAGAGGGTTATAAAAGGTTTTTGCTTCTTTGAAATTTCTGAGTTTTCATTTTGGCAAAATAAATAGCTTATGGTAATCTGGAATTCTATTTCATAATATCAAGTGTTTTAAACCTTGAACATTTACCAGCCGTTTCCAAATCAAACTTAGGTTTCAAAATTGTCTTCCCTGACACCTGACTTTTGAATACTTCAGAGGGCCCCTGAAGTGTCCAGAAAACAGAGGTAAACAGGATTATTTGACATGTTTAGGTACATGGGATTGCCAAAATGATGCTCAATCTTCTTTAGGTTACATCTTGGTGAATAATGCTAATATATGCTCCAAAATTATATGGAATTTCTAAAATTATAATGCCTGAGTATATGTTTTCTGTCATAATTAACATAGTTTTTATGTTAAGTTATTGTAAACCACAGAGATAACCAAACTTCTTTGTCAATTGTGTTTCTAAGCCTAACTACCCTGGACATTTTGTTATTCACAGGCAATTGTCTTGTTTGAATCCTTTTCAAAAGATGGTTTTAAATAAGCTACAGAACTTTTAACAGGTACTCTCAAATACTGGCTTCTAATAACTTTTGAAATTGTAACATCGGAATAAAGGAAAATGGATAGGACTCATGAAGAGCTGAAATATTCACTAATATCAAGCAAAACAAGAGTTAACTAAATGGACTGAACTCAGAAAGCTGAAGCAAACTTTTTTGACTTTTTGTTGGAATATTGCTAATCCATATTTTGTTTTTCATAGTCAAGGAAACTTATTTTGAACTATTTAAGTCCTTTAACAATTGAGTAAGGCATACTTCTATGAACAAAATTTGAAGCATGTTTGATTCTCTCTGCCTGGTTTCTCTAGAATTTGGAAACTCTCTGTGAGTATTCTTAACTTATGGCAATATACTTGTTTGCATCAGTGTGATAAGAATCTATAGGAGTCAAGCTTGACTTACAGAGCTAATAGAAGCCCAGTGGGAAAACTGGCCTCATACCCTTACCTACACAGTCCCTGGAAATGGTTCCTGACCTATGGTCAGTAAAGAATGTCACTTTCTAACAGGTCTAGGAGCTCCAAGTTTATCTTGGGACCTTAAGAGGACAAGATCACCCAACTCACAGGTATTTGAGTATACAGCCCCATGGTTGAGCTTGGCTTTAACAGATCTTATATGAGATTCCTTGTGGAACAGAATTCCATCGAAACTAATCCAAAAGGCCTATTTAGAAATAATTATTATGGCTGCACTTTAGGCAAATAATCAGGCCAAGTATAAGACTAAAGTCTATTTAAACAACTCAGTCTTACGATCATTTATTTTTTAACAAAAATGACGACTGTAGAGAGAGAAATTATGTTCCAAAACTTATCATACAATGTGTCATTAAATTCATACAATGTGTCATTAAATTCTTTTTTTTTTTTTTTTTTTTTTTTTGAGACAGAGTCTTGCTCTGTTGCCCAGGCTGGAGTGAGTGCAGTGGCCGGATCTCAGCTCACTGCAAGCTCCGCCTCCCGGGTTTACACCATTCTCCTGTCTCAGCCTCCCAAGTAGCTAGGACTACAGGCACCCGCCACCTCGCCCAGCTAGTTTTTTTTTTTTTTTTTTTTTTTTTAGTAGAGACGGGGTTTCACTGGGTTAGCCAGGATGGTCTCCATCTCCTGACCTCGTGATCCGCCCGTCTCGGCCTCCCAAAGTGCTGGGATTACAGGCTTGAGCCACCACGCCCGGCCAATGTGTCATTAAATTCTAAACTCATTCGTTGATAAGTTTTCGCCTATGTTTTAGACTAGCCCTGCTTGTTCCTGTGGACCAACCAGCAATCTCTGGCTGCAGCTCAGAAAGAACAAGAGGGATGGGTAACATAAAAATCTGGATCAGTATTCTAGTTCTGAACAATTATCCAACAAATTCTGCTAGGTGATTGGAATAAATAGAATGCCCATCACCTGGAGGTTTCCTTTTGGAAAAGTTAAACAAAGGGAGCTAACCAAAGCCAAGGACCATGCACCAAAATCCTAGCAAGCATAATGAAAGCTACCAGTTATCTGGGTATGTCACAGGACACACTTTTCTCTCCCTTGTTGGAGAAGGACTCAGTTCCACAGTTTCACCTTAGTATTTAGCTTATGATAAGGAGTCCATGCAACCCCCACCCCCCGAGATGCATTTTTTGTCCCAGGCTCAATTTCAAGCTTCAGGTCAAAGCCCTAGGAAAGAAAACTGGATCTGAGGGATCCAGATGCAAATGACAACAGAAGTTAAAAGGCACAGCGCAGGCGAGCGTAGCTGATTCTTGCCAATTAAGCCAACCCCAAGCTTCCTGTTTCATGGATAAAGGCCATGTTAATATCCATGGCATAAATGAGGTCTAGGAAACTCTAAAGCTACTGACAGCAGATGGGAAAGAGACATAGGTGAGAGTGGATAATTCCTGTTCTCTGGGCCCCCCTGCTTCATGAGTGCAAGTCGCTTCGACACCCAAGGCAGCACCTGCCAAGGTTGCCGGAACTCGGGGATGCAAGGATGGAAAATATAAATAGGACGCTCTTCTCTTTCTACCTCACTTATCCTCAGGTATCTGCTAGGAAGAGAAGGGAACCAGGGATGCCTGCTCCCTTCTTTCTAGATAGGTAGCCACTCATCTTCAGTCTGTACTCCTTTAGAATGCATCCTGAAACCCTGGGACTCCTTCGAAAGAAACACCTTCTTTTTATTCCTTTCTCCTCCTCAGTCCTCTCTTCACTGATAGGTAATTGTGTCTCTGTACTATGGGACACTCTTCTCAGTTGCATCTTCCAAGCTGGAAAGAGTTAATTTCCCAAACCTTAAACTGGTTGGCTTAGGATTGGGCTCAGGGGAAGGGAACATAGAAGCCCAACAAACATGCTGGCAAAAGGGTGACATTTTTTACCAGTTGAGCTTTTGGCCTCCCTCTGCCTGTGCAAACTGGTAAAAGGTCTTGGAATTTTTGAGCCGTCCTTACCCCTCCCCTTATTCACATCCGCTTGAGATGTGAACATGCATTCCCTGGGGATCTTGTAAAAAAGGAGATTCTGATTTAGTACGTATGAAGTGAATTGGGTCTGGAACAAATGAGGACTAGTATTTCTAATGCTTTCTTAAACAACAACAAAAAGCAAACAGTTTTCCTCACTCTTCTATGTTTATTTTCTTTGTTCTTCCAATGGGAGATTCCTGAAAAATGGATTAGGATTAAATTTTGTCAGATAAACAGTGCCAAAAGGGCCTGGTTGTCTGTTGTGAAACCATATAAAATATAGAATATGTCTCTAGTTCTAGGACAGTGCAGGCTTCATTGAGAACCATAGCAGGGAATAAGACTTTCCAGTGCTTATCCCCTTGTAGAACGTCAATTTGAACAACTACCCATATATGAAATACCTTCAAAAGAGCCAAGTAATCCAGATGTGAGATTATAACACTTGGTTGTAGTACAGACATAAAACAATGATGCCTGGGAGAGGGTAGAGAAAACAGTTTCACATTACCTGAATCACCCCTTCTCTCAGTACGGGTAGCACATTACTGGAAGAGATACCCTCCATGTGGGGGAAGGAGAGTGAAGTGAGCTCCTAATCTTGCTCTGGACCACAGCATTGAGCCTTCCCATTAAAATCTGGCACTAGACCAGCTCCCAATGCCCAAGGCTTCAAGCTAGTACCACAGACCAAGCCTTCAGAACCGCCTCAATACCAGATTAGCTACAGTGAGACCCAACTTCAGGCCCATGCCAAGCCAGGCCTGCTCCCTCAGCCTCAAGCTCCAGGCTTGCCCTATTTCCAGACCAGCCCTGGTAGCCCAACGCTCCAAACTGTCCCCATGAACTCAGAATCCAAGCCCACCCTTCCCTCGAGACTGGTGACAGCACCTGTCTGGGCCCTGCAGCCTCAACTCCAGGCTGGTCTCCATGAACCTAGGCACAAGACAAGAATCCTTAATACAGGCTTCAGGCCTTCCCAGTGCCAGGTCAGCCCCTGCCATCCCAAATTCCAGGCTGGCCCCTGCAGTCCCATGCTCTCATTGAACAAAACGTCAGAGAAAAGGTAAATTCTTGCTCTCTCTTCTGCAGCCAATACCCGACATTTCTCTTGTCCTTAGATATCTGAATTCCAGGTTCTTTAGCTTTTGAAATCAGAGACTGGCGCCAGCACCCCCTGGGCTCTCAGGCTTTGGGCCATAAAGTTACATCACTGGCTTCCTTGGTTCTGAGAAATTTGGACTTGGACTGAGCCACACTACCAGCTTCCCTGGTTCTTCAGCTTGCAGATGTCCTATTATGGGACTTCTGAAACCCTGAATCGTGTAAGACAGTTCCCCTAATAAATCTCCTCTCATCTATCGATCTATCCATTTCTTATTGTTTCTGTCTCTCTGGAGAACCACAATACAAGTATCTTTATGATTACAATGATATGAAACTATAAAACACTAAAAGGAGGAAAACTGGAAATTTTACAAATATTTGGAAATTAAATAACATACTTCTGAACAACAAATTGCTCAAAAAAGAAATCCAAAGGGAAACAAAAACATGTCTTAAGAGAAATGAAAATGGAAACACAACTTACAGAACTTATTAGATGCAGCAAAATCAGTCCCGAGAAGTTTATAACAATGAATACTAACATTATGAAATAAGAGGGGAGTGGCCAAGATACACACAAACTAGAAAACCTAGAAGAAATGGAGACATTCCTGGAGAGATACACCCTCCCAGGACTGACCCAGGTGGAAATTAATTCCCTTAACAGACCAATAGTAAGTTCTGAAATTGAATCAGTAATAAATAGCCTGCCAACCACACACACACACACACACACACACACAAACAAGACCTAATGGATTCACAACTGAATACTACCAGATGTACAAAAAAAGAGCTGGTACCATTCTTACAGAAACTATCCCAAAAATTGCGGAAGAGGGACTCCTCCCCAACTCATTCTATGTGGCCAGCGTTATCTTGATACCAAAACTGGCAGAGACACAGCCAAAAAAGAAAACTTCAGGCCAATATTCTTTTTTTTAATTATTATTATTTTATTTTTCCGTAAGTTATTGGGGTACAGGTGGTATTTCGTTACATGAGTAAGTTCTTTAGTGGTTATTTGTGAGATCTTGGTGACCCATCACCCGAGTAGTATACGCTGCACCACATTATATGTTGTCTTTTATCCCTCACCCCCTCCCACTCTTCTCCCCAAGTCCCCAAAGTCCACTGTATCATTCATTCTGTTTTTTTTTTTTTTTTCTTTTTTTGAGACGAAGTCTCACTCTGTCACCCAGGCTGGAGTGCTGTTTCACGATCTCAGCTCACTGCAACCTCCGCCTCCCAGGTTCAAGTGATTCTCCTGCCTCAGCCTCCCGAGTAGCTGAGAATTACAGGCATACACCACCATGCCCGGCTAATTTTTGTATTTTTAGTAGAGACGGAGTTTCGCCATGTTGGTCAGGCTGGTCTCGAACTCCTGGCCTCAAATGATCTGCCCACCTCAGACTCCCAAAGAGCTGGGATTACAGGCGTGAGCCACCATGCCCGGCCCACTGTATCATTCGTATGCCTTTGTGTTCTTATAGCTTAGCTCCCATATATCAGTGAGAACACACAATGTTTGGTTTTCCATTCCTGAGTTACTTCACTTAGAATAATAGTCTCCAATCTCATCCAGGTCATTGCAAATGCTGTCACATCTGGATTGGTTCCAGGCCAACATTCTTGATGATCATCGATGCAAAACTCCTCAACAAAATATCTGCACCCTGAATTCAGCAGCATATTAAAAAGTCAATTCACCATGATCAAATAGGCTTCATGCCTGGGATGCAAGGTTGGTTCAACATATACAAATCAATAAATGTGATTCATCACAGAAACAGAACTAAAAGACAAACCCCTGCCACACACACACACAAATTACCTGGGTGTGGTGATGCATATCTGTAATCCCAGCTATTCAGGAGACTGAGGCTTGAGAATTGCTTAAAGCTGGGAGGCAGAGGTTGAAGAGAGCCAAGAATACACCGCTGCACTCAAGCCTGGGTGACAGAGTGAGACTCCGTCTCCAAAAAATAAATAAATAAATAAATACAATAATCACATGATTATCTCAGTATATGCAGAAAAGGCTTTTGATAAAATTCAACATCCCTTCATGTTAAAACCTCTCAATAAACTAGGTATTAAAGAAGCATACCTCAAAATAATGATAGCCATCTATGACAAACCCACAGTCAACAAAACAACCTAACTTTTCAACCCACGGAACTAGAAGAAGAGTAAACTAATTCCAAAGTTTGCAGAAGAAAAAAGAGTAAGTGTAAGAGCAGAAATAAATGAAGTAGAGGCTAGAAAAATAATAGAAAAGACCCATGAACTAGGAGCTAGTTATTTGTAACAGTAAACCAGATTGACAAACTTATAGCTAGAGAGAAGGAGAGAAGACTCAAACAAATGAAATTATTAATAAAAAAGGAGACATTTTCATTGATACCACAGAAATACAAAAGAATAAGAGATTACTGTGAACAATTATATGCAGTAAAAGTGGATAACCAAGAAGAAATCAATTCCTAGAAACTAAAAACCTAGTAAAATTAAGTCATAAAGAAATAGAAAATCTGAACAGAATATTATCAATTATGGAGAATAAATTAGTAATAAAACACTTTCAAACAAAGAAAAGCCCAAGATCTGATAGCTTCAATGGTTAATTCTATCAAACATATGAGAACATTTTAATGCCAATCCATCTAAAACTCTTCCAAAAAATTGAAGAGGAGGGAACACTTCCAAAATTATTTTACAATGCCAGCATTATACTGTTACCAAAGTCAGACAATGAAACTACAGGGAAAAAAAATTACAGTTCAATGTCCCTGATGAACATAGATGAAAATATTCTCAACAAAATACTAGCAAAGTGAATTCATCAGCACATTAAAAGCATCACACACTATGATCAAGTGGGATTTACCCCTGAGATGCAAGGATGGTTCAAAATACAAAAATCAATTATTATGATACACCACCTTAAAAGAATCAAAGACAGAAAACACAAAACCATCTCAGTTGATGTAGACAAGTATTAGACTAAATTTAATATTCTTTTACAATAAAAACTCATAACAGATTAGGTATAGATGGACAGTACCTCCACATAATAAAGGCCATATATGACAAGCCCACAGCTGACATTATAGTGAAGTGTGAAAAATGAAAGCTTTTTCTCTAAGATCAGGAACAAGAAGAAGTTGCCCTCTCTCACCACTTCTGTTCCATGTAGTACTGGAAGTCGTAGCCAGAACAATTAATCAAAAGAAAGAAATAAAAGGCATCTAAATTGGAAAGAAATAAGTTAAATTGTCCACACTTGCATATGACATGATTTTATACGTAGAACCCCCCTTAAAGACTCCACCAAAAACCTATTAGAACTAATAAATTCAGTAGTCACATGATACACAATCCACCTTCAAAAATTAGTAGCATTTCTATGTACTAACAACAAACTATCTGAAAAAGGAACCTAGAAAACAGTCTCATTAACAATAGCTGCAAAAATTGTTAGGAATAAATTTAACCAAGAAAGTGAAAGATCTGTACGCTGTAAACTATAAAACATTAAAAGAAATTCAAGAAGGCACAAATACTTAGAAAGATTTTTCATATATTTTCATGAACTATGAGATATAATTGAGGCACAGTAAAACAAAAGCCTTGTTTGGTTACTGCTTCTGTGACTAGCAAATTTCCAGAGAATTTGGACAAGGCCTTGTTCAGAGATGTGGATAAAGCAACAGGAATTGAGACGTTGGGAGATCTCTCAACAGATGTTAGGCACCAGCCATAATGCTGGGTTTCTAGCTAGAATACCAGTATCTAGTAAGACATCTAGGGAGAGTATATTACATGTTCCAGATTTTAGGAAGGACGTCAGTATTTGTAGTCAATTATTACAGGAATGTACAGATAGAGATTAAAAGAAAAGTTCAAGTACCAGCAGGACAGGTAACTCAATTCTGAGCCCTGGTGTGGTAAACCTTTTCACCTGAGAAAAGCCAAAATTATTCTTCTTTCATTATTTTATCAGCCTTACGGTGATTGTCAAATGGTGAATATGTAACATGTAATGAAAGCACTAACTTTACTAGCTACAGTCGACGTTGGTTCTTTGCTTACCTTTCATTATGTAAGAAATCATATATGTTTTGTTTAGAAATTAATGTATTTGATTCAAAAATTTATTTTTTCTAAATAGGTTTGAAAGGATAAATTTAAGGTTTTCTGATAGAGAAGTAAATAGGTATGTTGTATAGTTAGCAAGGATAGGAATAGATAATAACCTAAAAATCAGAGTGCTAGTGTGCACTTTACAATTTCTATGAGTTCATCCAATTTTGTATAATAAATACTCTAACATATAACATTTTCCATAAAAAGGCATAACAATCTCCTTGTTGTAATTATTGTCTTGAGGCTAAGGATTACAGTGCACTGAAAATAAAAATATAAATCTTAAAATGAAAACAAAATGTCACAGAAGAGTTTCTTTCATTTGCAACAAACTTGCCCAAAATCTATTAAACAGTGACAGAATAAAATATGTATTTGTTGCATTATGGTGACTGCTCTGTAAATATTTTCCAACCTTCTCTATTATGTTTTCAATAAAGATTAATGAAGAGCCCTGTATTCTGATACACTGAATTATCAAACGCATTTATGTCAAAACCAATGACCTTTCCTAAATGTTTGCCATTAAATGCTATCAAAACATTTTTCCTATTGATTTATTTGAATCAAAGTGAATCACAATATCTGGTACTTAAATATTTTCAGTTCTGCATTATCTTCTAGAAACTGAGCTTGGGTATTTTATAAGTACCACCTCATTTTATGTTCCCTAAACTTTATGAGATAGGTATTTTCATTCTATTTTACAAACAAAAGTACTGAGGATAGAAAGGACCTGCTCAGTTAGCATGTGCCAGAGCAGCGACTGGAACCCAGACTGTTTATCTCCAAAGCCCACCCTCAGACATGCCGAGGGGAATGGTTCATGAAGCATATGATGGTAGAGACCAAAGCCCAATGTGTGAAAATGCATTCATACTCAGTGCTCCACACAAAGCATGGTCTCAGTACACTTGTTGAATGGTGTAGCAATGTCAGCTATACGTATTTGACCAAATGTAACTCTAATAGAATATGGGGCTATCTGGAGAATGTCTCATTTTATAGGTGAAACTTTTTATAGGTGAGTTGACTTAAAAACTGACCAATCCTTGGCGGTTGAGACAATTTATCAACATCCTTTAATGATACTGCTCTTTTCAGCATGGTAATGAAGTCCCTTTACTTTAGAATGCATATGTCACTGACAAACTTTCTTGTATCATTTACGTACAATATGCGGCATTTTTATTGAATTTTAATTCAATATCAGAGTCACATTTATGTTAAAATATAATAATTTGCACTCGATAAGTTAACTTTATTTGACTTATTTAAGTAGAAGTTGATAATTTGGGGATAGTATTTGAATAATACTCTAATTTACATGGTCCCTATCTTTATGGGTTAATAGCTTGCTGTCTGTACAAAAAACAAGGATTCCATCCATTGGAAAAACAAGAGGAATAAGTAATATTTGAAAACCCTTCTAAACCTCTGATTTTATGAATATATTTGAAGAAAAAAATGAATTATATAGGAGTATATACAATAGATCAACTGAAACAACATGTGGCTCAGAGTCATGAAACTGGTATTCTAATTGCAGGATTTTTCAGTAACTGAGGAATCTGGAGTAAGTTATAACCTCATTTGACCTCAGTTTCCTATATTCAATAAGAGGAGACTGAACTAAATCATTTTAAGATGACTTTTGGCTATAAAATTCTACAACTTTAAAGCATTTGTATCTCATTGCATTCAGATGGTTTTGGATCACTTTATTCCTGGGTTTATGGTTTTCAATTTCCATATCAGTAATGTTAAGGAAATATATCAATAAATAACACTTTTTCACATTTTTATGTACCTACACATCTGTTCTATGAATAGGATTCTAGTCTATATTTATAGAAACATAAAAAGTGGGCAACCAATAGAATATAAAAATGTATTTAAACAAAAAAAGACTCATAATGTATGCAACCTGGGAGATATGTAAAATGATTAGGTGTAGATACCAATAGTGTGGCGAAAAGAATGCATCTGAAATGAATATGAATACTCCTTCCTTGTTCCTAGGAGACAATATCATATATGGCTGAGGGTATTCATCCCTATTAGTACAGGTATGAAAAATGTTTAAATGTTTCAAATAATACCCAGCACAAATCACCTGACATTACAACAGAGAGAACACAATTTCAGATTTCTGACAAATCTCACAAATCAGAGCACACGAATACATGTCAATTTTCAAGATATTTCCCCAGCATCTTACCATCATGACTCACTGGCATTTCCAGGGTCTCTTTTGATCACCCTGAGAGCAATCCAGTCTACCCTGACAGGAACAACATGATGTGAACAACATTATGACATGGTTAGCAGCACTGCCTGCCCTTTCAGGGTAAGTATAGCTTTCCTTGAACATGGCTTCAAACTGAACGTTTTATAAGTCTTACTTAACTCCACCAGGTTAGACTTTGGCTATGAAATATATATTTAACAACACAATTTTACAACTATATTAATGAAGTCAATGATTTTTGTTGCTGTTGTTGTTGATTGGATTAGACTCATTTCTCCTGGTTTCCTTCCAAATAAAATACCCTGGCTCCCTATCTTGTCTGACAACTTCCTCCTCAGTATTCCATTCAAGATCAAATATTACCTCTTTCTGGAAGCCTCTCAAGTTCTGCCAGATAGGGTTAACCTCCTCTTTTTCTATCATTCCATAACATGTTGCATATAGCTTCTTTGGAGCACTCACCTGCTATGTTAGAGTCAGTTGATTAGATATGTGGTTGTCACTGCTCAGAATTTGGTCACAAAGTGATTCACCAAGGTGCATTCCTGGAAAGTGTCAAGGTATGAGGGAGGCGTAAATGCACCACTGAAATAAACCTTGATTGAATTGGTCAGTAATTCAGGTTTCCCAAAACCACTTGCACGAATGAAGGAATATAAACCAATGTAGACTACATCCTACAGTGGTGAACAACAAAGAAAGGATGAAAGGAATAAATGAAGGAAGAAAAGAGGAATGGAAGGAAAAAGATGGAAGGGAGGAAAAGAAGACAGGAAGCAAGGAAGGGAGGAAGGAAGCAAAAAAGGTGGGAAGAAAAGGAAGAAAGGGAAGAATGAAAGAAGCAAGGAAGTGAGGAAAGAAAATCAGAAGGCAAAAAGAAAGAAAAGAGAGAAATAATTTGTCAGATTGTAATTCATATCTACATCTATATCTATCTATCACATGTGATTTTATGGTGTTGCTACATGACATTTTACTATGAATTATGTTGGTCAGCTAGTAGTTGATGAAATTCAACAGCTGCAACCACCGAAATTATGAAATCAAGTAATGCCAAATAAAGTCATTTTTTTCTGGGAATGAGTGCTTTATTTTCTTACTTCATTTAAATATAGTAATGGGTTTTTAAACATATCTAGTTCAGAAAACTGAAAAATAAAACTAGAGAATAGAAAGAAAAATGGAGAACTAGATATTAGAAAGCTTATGGAAAACTAAAAAATTTATTTCTAAGTTGAAAATAAGGAGAAAAACATCTTAAGCATACTTTGATCAAGATTTTACAAGTGTATCTATGTAAGATAATTTTAACTTTAATGATAATAACTAATGCTTTTAGTTATTAGGTGTGTCATGAATAAAATATAATTCCAAATAAATAAACATATGCATATCATAATGCATCTCTCATTTTAAATACAAAAATAGAATGAACATTTGTGGCCAAGAAAATCAGCTTTGTAATAAATGACAGTAGTATTTAGAGTCTAGAAGGGACCCATTTTTCTCAATTCTGCTCTGCTCTTTCTAGAATGGAACGTTTTCTTTTCTTTTCTTTTCTTTTTTGTCCTTAGGGTGCAGCAAACGTAAAGTAATTGTTAAATACATGTTTTTTAAGGGAGTTAATTGCTGTTGTCTTTCTCATTTCAAGGACTAAGCCAAGACTCATCACTTCATTATAATCGCTATTGGCATCATCATCAAATTCAAATTAATTAGCTCCAGTTTTCTATAGATAAATGATTGTGGTTTGTGATACAGCAGAATTTGAAGCACATTATGAAAGGAAATAATAATCTTAAAATATTATATTAAAATAATATATTGCATATTATACTAATATATATGATAGAAATAGAAATAGTGATATTAAAAATAATTCCCCTACTCTAGCCAACCTAAAAAGTGGAATTTTCTTAATTTTTTTTTTTTTGTACAGGTGTAAGCATGCTTGCAGGCCTAGAAGCCTTGTTACCTGTTCTTTTTGATAGGCATTCCTTTGCAGAAAATTTCTATATTCCATATATTCAGTGGACTATGGGATTGGTATGAGATACATATTATTATGACAAAACATCTGAAGAGCAAGAAATAACAGTGTATTTTGCACTTTATATATTCAGGACAGGCAAAATACTTTTTGAAACTGAAAATGTTAATTCATATAAAAGAGATATATTTTCAAAGTAACTGTCATCAATCTTCTCCTGAGAATTTAGTCCTGGCCGGGTCTGGTGGCTCATGCCTGTAATCTTAGCACTTTGGGAGGCTAAGGCGGGCGGATCTCCTGAGGTCAGGAGTTCGAGACCAGCCTGGCCAACATGGTGAAACCCCGTCTCTACTAAAAATACAAAAATTAGCCGGGCGCAGTGGCACATGCCTGTAATCCCAGCTACTCGGGAGTCTGAGGCAGGAGAATAGCTTGAACCCGGGAGGTGGAGGTCGCAGTGAGCTGAGATTGTGCCACTGCACTCCAGCCTGGGCAACAGAGCAAGATTACGTCTTGAAAAATATATATATATATATAGAATTTAGTCCTGTTTCTTTGTCGCATGGATCATTTTGCCATTCCACTTAGTAGCCTCAGTGGAATCTTCCTCCTGCAATGACTTTTCAGCAGCCCTTTGTGAACTCATGTCTGAAATTGAGGGACAAAAATATGATTAAATTCTCAAAGAGTTAACCTCAGTAAAACATCTCTTTATGAGATAAAAAGCAGAATGCATTGAGACTTTGTCATTCCCCAACTCCCACCCAACACAGTATATAACACAGAAGGGAAGAGAAATTCTCCCTAAGTTGTCCACAGAATAGAGCTTTGGCACCTCAGGGGCCATGGAAAATCAGCAGTGATAACCAGCAGAAGCAGCATGGGATACGATTACAGCTACAGTGCCCCGAAGAAGGGAAAAATTCCCAAGCACAGGCAGCAGAAATCATGTGGCAGTCATACCCATCTCTTCAGTGCCTCATCTGAGGACAGGTGAGGGCAGGATGAAAGTTAAGTGGCTTAGGACCCAGTTCCTAAGCAGCCACCTATTGGCTCTCAGATTTCCCCTTCCCCTTCCATTTTCCCCAACCAATGCCGTGCCCCATTCCAGGTCAAGCTCTCATCTCACAATTTAGTGACTTCTTTCATCCTTCAAAGCTGTTGTCTACGACCCTTTTAGATTGATTCCTCCCTCTGCCAGGAAGACACTGTCAGCATCTTTGTGCCCCCTAAACCCCCAAATAAATCTTTTATTGTAGACTGAACTTGAATGGTTCCTTAATGAAGATCTAGGAGACACTAGCGTTACATGGGGCTTGTGTTCTATCCTCTGGGCCAGGGACTGGGAATATGGGTTATAGAGCCAGCGTGTCCTGGTTGCAATGGGAACTCCACAGTTTATCTGTTCTTTGAACAAATCCCTGTCTCTAAATCTCAATTTTCTTATCTGTAAAATGAGGCCCCAGGTTGTATCCACCCACAGTCTATGGGCTAGATTAACTGAGTTCATGTAGAAAGCAGTTAACACTGTAAGCATCACATTGGAACTGTTCAAGAAAAGTCAGCCATGCTTACTATTCATTTACCAACTGTATTTCATGACCCCACAGTTGTTGTTCCAGATAGGCTGGGAACTCTTGGGGAGGAGAGATTGGTTTCTGTATTTCTTTCATCTTTATATCCCCATTAGTTAGTACGATGTCTGGGCCTGGCTCATAGTACGTAGCCAATAAATGGTTGCTAAGATGTGTGTGTGATTGCATAAGCAACCCAATGAAGAATGTGGTAGTAGAGGGACATTTTATATTTGTGTAGCAGGTACTGCCTTCAGGGATCACAAACAGGCAAATAAAAGTATGCCACAAAAAGACATTTGAAGGAAAGCAACTCTGAAAAATGAATTTTGAGGTGGCATTTTTTGTTCCCTTGGGACTTCATTTGCACAGTGTGACTTCTTGTGGTCAATGGAATCTGACCAGGCAATAATTTGGTGTCTTATCATTGTTCCAATTCATTTTCTATTGGTTGTCTATCCTTTAACCACTTTTTAAAATATATCAGTTTTTAAAAAATAATAGTGACCCATTGTCTGGAAGGGAAATATATAAAGGAAAACAGAAGTATGTATGTGCCTCAGAGAAAGCAGATTTTTTGTGTACATTGTGTCATTTTCAAAAGATACGTAAGAAAAACCTTTTATTTAGATAAAACAATAAATATTGGTGTGAACAGTTGACTAGAGCTCTCAATGAACCTCATATCCTATTGTTCTGTTCTGTTCTTCACGTGGTTTGCTGTTCTTTACATGAAGAAGGAATATTGATATTTTAGTTTGGACAGGGATAAGTTTCTGTAAGTACAATGGGGAACACACCTCAAATGCTTTTTAAGAGCCTCTCACCAGTGGAAAAAGGAAAGAAATACCACTTTTATCTCTCATGTGTAGAAATTCTGTTCACTTTCCTCTTTCAATTCTGTCTTCTGTGTCAATTAAAAATGATGTACAGCAAGAATTTAGATATAATTTCCGAAAAATGATAGATAGACTATTGTCTGGGCCTAAATTAATTTGTGAAGGAGGATCAATTTGTGGATTATTTAGCTATTTGGGACAATTGGTCTGTGATCATATTGAGAGATGAATAGAATAACTCCTTCATATGACAGAAATGTCCACTTTGAGCAACTATATGAATATGTACAAAAAGGATATTTAGCATGATCATTTGTATGAAAATTACAACATTGAAATATCACATGTATGAAAATTACAACATTGAAATATCACAGGTACACTTAGTTAATCCCATGAAGCAATTTAAAGTTTTAGCTGGTTTTTTTTCTATTGAATTAATATACTTTTAGGACTTGACATATTTGAATATGCATAAAAACCTTCTCAATTGACAATTTCTCATAGTTTAAACAAACTTTTAGTTTGGTAAAGTATATTTACTTTGTCAATAACTCAAACAAACATCAACATGTATTTTCTCTCATATTAAAAATTATACAATTTAGCTTATGCATATATTTTTCTTTTCTTCCTCCTTCCTTTTCTGATTCTTTCCACTTAGGCAAATATCTATTTTTCTCATTTCTCACTCTTCTACTCAGAGGTTTTCCATTCGTGAAACACTATTTTGTGAATAAATATCACAATTTTAATATGTAGTATCTCTTTTTTTCTGCATGCTCTCATCTTTTTAGATATCATCATATTTCCAAATATGAGCATTACTTTGCTCCTGCTAAAATTTGTGCTTTCAATAAGTGATTAGCATATAAACTGCATTTCAAATAATAGAAGTGTCTTCGTAGCTCACTTCTCAAATGAAATTCATTTGCAATGAGGAGCACATATTTCTAATTACCTGATAAGGGTTATGGGGCTAATTATCATTTCTATTTTCCAGGAGTAGAAAGTTACAATCAGCTTCTAGATTCACAGTTTTTGTTGAATAACTGTTGCATTTTCAGAGGTCCCTGCATTGGTGATTTTTGTTGGCAAATCTCCTCCAAATTATGTTAAAGGTTTAACTTTTTTAATGTTGCTTTTTAACAGCTTTATTGAAGTATCATTGACACACACTATAGATTGCATACATTGAAACTCTACGATTTAATAAATTTTGACATATATCTGTGAAAACATCAGCAAAATCAAGATAAAGAACACATTCATCACCCCCAAAAGTTTTCTCAGGCCCTTTGTAACCCATCTATCATTCCCTCCCCACCCCACTCTTGTTTCCAGGTAAGCACCAATTTTTCTATCACTATATATCAGTTTGCAATTCCAAGCATATTATATAAAATGAATCATAGGGTATGTAATTTTGTTGTCTGGTTTCCTTCAATCATCATCATTAGTTTGGATTCATCTATGTTGTGGCATGTAGCAATAATTCGTTTATTTTATTTTATAGTAGTATTCAATTTTATAGATATACAACAATGTGTTTATTCATTCATCTATTGATGGACCCTGTAATTGTTTCAATTCTGGTGATATAATAAATAAAGCTGCTGTAAACACTCATGTACAAATGTTCATATAGATATACACTTTCATATAGTTTGTGTAACTACCTAGGAGTGAAACAGATATGACTGGTATCTGTTTAACTTTAAACTATCAAACTGTTTTTCTAAGAGGTTGAGTCATTTTACATTAGAGTGGCAGTTCCTGCATATGTTCACCAACACTTGGTATTATCATTGTAAAAATACGGATTTTAGTTATTCTCATAGATGTGTCATGTGATGATTTTATAGCTTTATTTTGCATTTCTGGAAGGATTAATGGAGATGAACAACTTTTCCTGTGCTTATTCGCCCTCTGTCTCCTTTAGTCAAGCATCTGTACCAATTTGTTCCTCTTTTACATTGGATTGTTTAATATTTTATCAATTACTCTTGAGAGTTATTTATATATTTTATATGCAAGCCCCTTTTTCAAGGTATGGTTTGTAAATGATTTATCTCAGTCTGTAGCTTATCTTTTCAGCTGTTGATGGAGTATTTCACTAAGCATGAACTTCTCATTTTGATGGCATCCACATTATCAGTTGGTTCTTTTGTGGACCATGCCTTTGGTGCCATAACTGAGACATATTTGTCTAATCTAAGGTCACAGTGGTTTTCATGTAGAAGTTTTACAATTTAGGTTTCACATTTAGGTATGATCCATTTTGAGTTGCTATTTGTGTGCATGTCTGTGTGTGTAACCCAACGTATATATCAAATTCCACTTTGGGCATATGGATAACCATTTATGCCCACACAATGTATTGAATAGACATTCCTTTCTCCACTATATTACCTTTGTGTATTTCTCAAAAATTATTTTTTTGAAGTATGTGTGAATATATTTCTTAAAATTCCATTTATTTCATTGATAGATCGATCTATCTATCTATCTATCTATCTATCTATCTATCTATCTATCATTATGCCAATCCCACTCAATGTTGATTATTGGAGCTTTATATGAGTCCTGAAATTACATATTGTGGTCAGAGAACATACTTCGTATAACCAGAATACTTGTAAATTTACTGAGGTTTCTTTCATGGCTCGGAATATCATCTATTTGTGTAAATGCCCACTGTGCACTTGAAAAGTTATATTCTGTATATTATTCTGTATTTTATTTTATCTTCTGGATATTATTATTCCTGTGTATTATTTTTGAAACAATTGTAGGTTCACAGAAACTTGCAAATATAGTACAGAAAGGTATCCAGTTTTTCCAAATTGTTAGATATGGCAAAATTAGAGTACAATTTTCAAACTAGAAAATTGACATTCATAAAATGTTTGTGCATAGTTCTGTGCCATTTTATGACATGTCTAGATTTGTGTAGCCACCACCAAAATCAAGACACGGGAGTATTACTTCATAGTAAATATCTTACTCGTGCGATTTATTTATAGACACAACCATCATCCCAACATCCCTAGCCATTGGGAACCACTAACCTGCTCTTCATCTCTATAATTTTGGTATTTTGAGAATGTTATATAAATGAAATCATACTGCATGTTACCTTTTGAGGTCAGCTTGTTTTCATTTAGCATAATACCCTTGAGATCCATGCAAGTTGTATGTATCAAAAGTCCATTTATTTTCATTGTTAATTAGTATTTTACCATATGCATGTACCACAGTTTCTTTAACCACTCGCCTATTGAGTAATATTAGAGCAGTTTGAGTTTTTGATTATTACAAATAAAACTGATGTGGACAATTATATATATGTTTCTGTTTACACATAAGTTTTAATTTCTCTGGACAAATTCCCGATAGTGCAGTTGCTGGATGAGTTGTTTGTTTAGATTTAAAGAAACTGAAATAATTTTTCAGAGTAGCTGTAACATTTTATATCTCCATCAGCAATATATGAGAAATCCAGTGATCTACACACTTTTGCCAACTTTTGGTATTGTCACTACATTTTATTTTGATGCTAGATGGATGTATAGGAATATCTCATCATTGTCTTGAGCTGTATTTTTCTGAAATGTAGTGATGTTGAATCTCTTTTTTATGTGCTTATCTGCTATCAATATATCCTTTACAGTGAAAAGAATCTTCCTAAAGTCTTTGCCCTTGCCTATGTCCTGAATGGTATTGCCTAGATGTTCTTCTAGGGTTTTTATGGTTTGGGGTTTTACATATAAGTCTTTAATCCATCTTGAGCTGATTTTTGTATAAGATGTAAGGAAGGGGTCCAGTTTCAGTTTTCTGCATATGGCTAGCCAGTTTTCCCAGTACCATTTATTAAATAGGAAATCCTTTCCCTATTGCTTGTTTCTGGCAGGTTTGTCAAAAATCAGATGGTTGTAGATGTGTGGTGTTATTTTTGAGGTCTCTATTCTGTTCCATTGTTCTATATGTCTGTTTTGGTACAAGTACATGCTGTTTTGGTTATTGTAGCCTTGTAGTATAGTTTGAAGTCAGGTAGTGTGATGCCTCCAGTTTTGTTCTCCTTGCTTAGGACTGTCTTGGCTCTCCAGGATTTTTGTTGTTGTTGTTCCATATGAAATTTAAAGTAATTTTTTCTAATTCTGTGAAGATTGTCAATGGTGGTTTGATGGGAATGGCGTTGAATCTATAAATTACTTTGGGCAGTATGGCCATTTTCATGATATTGATTATTCCTATCCATTTGTATGGAATGTTTTTCCATTTGTTTGTGTCCTGCCTTATTTCCTTGAGCAGTGGTTTATATTTCTCCTTGAAGGGGTCCTTCACATTTTTTGTAAGCTGTATTCCTAGATATTTTATTCTCTTTGTAGTAATTGTGAATGGGAGTTTATTTATGATTTGGCCCTCTGCTTCATGACGAAAACACCAAAAGCAATTGCAACAAAAGCTAAAATTGACAAATTAGATCTAATTAAACTAAAGAGTTCCTGCACAGCAAAAGAAACTAGTATCAGAATGAACAGGTAACGTCCAGAATGGGAGAAAGTTTGTGCAAGCTACCCCTCTGACGAAGGTCTAATATCCAGAATCTACAAGGAACTTAAACAAATTTACAAGAAAAAAAAGACCCCATCAAAAAGTGGGCAAAGGATACAAATAGACACTTCTCAAAAGAAGACATCTATTCCTTACCAATGTTGAATACTGGTCCCCAATCTCTTCTGGCTCATAGGGTTTCTGCTAAGAGGTCTGCTGCTATTCTGATGAGTTTCACTTTATAGGTGACCTGGCCCTTCTCTCTGGCTTCCCTTAACATTTTTTTTTCCTTCATTTTGACCTTGGGGAATCTGATGATTATGTGCCTTAGGGCTGATCTTCTCTTGAAATATCTTACTGGTGTTCTCTGGATTTCCTGAATTTGAATGTTGGCCTGTCTTGCTAGGTTAGGGAATTTCTCTTGGATGATACCCTGAAGTATGTTTTCCAACTTGGTTCTATTCTCCCCATCTCTTTCAGGTACCCCTATCAGTCACAGGTTCTGTCTTTTAACATAATCCCATAGTTCTTGGAGGTTTTGTTGGTTCCTTTTTATTCTTTTTTTTTTTTTTTTTTCTAATCTTGTCTGCCTGCCTTATTTCAGCAAGATAGTCTTCAAGCTCTGATATCCTTTCTTCTACCTGGTCTATTCAGCTATTAATACTTGTGTTTGCATTATGAAGTTCTCGTGTTGTGTTTTTCAGCTCCAGCAGATTATTTATGTTCTTCTCTAAACTTGTTTTTCTGTTTAACAGCCTCTGTAATGTTTTATCATGGTTCTTAGCTTCTTTGCAGTGAGTTAGAACATAATTGTTTAGCTTGGTGAAGTTCATTACCCAACTTCTGAAGCCCTTCCATCAATTCATCCATCTCAGCCTCAGCCCAGTTCTGTGCCCTTGCTGGAGACATGTTGTGATCATTTGGAGGTAAAGAGGCACTCTGGCTTTCTGAGTTTTCTGTATTTTTGTGTTGATTTTTTTCCTCATCTTCATTGGTTTATCTGCCTTTGATCTTTGAGGCTGGGTTTTTTGTAGTGTCTTTTTCATTGATGTTTTTACTTTGTTTTTGTTTTTCTTAGAGTAGTCAGGCCCCTCTTCTGTAGGGCTGCTGTGGTTTGCTTGGGGTCTACTCCAGACCCTATTCTTCTGGGTCCCTATTGCCCCTGGAGATATCACCAGTGGAGGCTGCAGACCAGCAAAGATATCAACCTGCTCCTTCTTCTGGGAACTCTGTCCCAGAGGGGCACTGACCTGATACCAGCTGGAATGCTTCTGTATGAGGTATCTGGAGACTCCTGTTGGGAGGTCTCAATCAGTCAGGAGAAGTGAGATCAGAGACTCACTTAAATAAGCGGTCTGTCTGCCCCTTGGCAGGGCAGATGTGCTGTGCTGGGGGAATCTCCATCATCTGGGCTGCCCTGACCCTCCAGAGCAGGCAGGCAGAAAAGACTAAGATCACTAATTCACAATACTACAGCTGCTCCTCCTCCTAGGGTCTCCTCTCAGGGTTATCAGAGTTCTGTCCATAAATTCCTGGTTGGGGATGCTGAGATTTCCATAGGGAGGCCTTGCTCAATGAGGAGTGGATCCAGGTCTTACTTAAAGAAGCAGTCTGGCCACAAACTGATCCAGCCTCTGTGATGTACTGTGGGGAACTGCTAAAGATTTAGAGTCCTCCATCTCACTGGCACTGGTGGCAGGGGAAAGTGGCTGACTGGAGCCACAGTGATGGCAGCTGCCCATCCCCCTGGGAACTCAGTCTTCTTAGGCAGTCTCTAGCCAGCTGTGCTGGCCAGTGGGGATTTCATGCCAGTGAGTTTTAGCTTGTGGAGTTCTGTGGGAGCAAGGTTGCTTGACTCCATGGCTTCAGCCCCCTCCCCATGAAAGTGGACAGATCTTCTGCCTCACGAAAGTTCCCAGAGAAAGACTATGCAAATACTCTTGTGTCTCAGTGCCTGCTTATAGTGGCCATCCACCTGAGCAGCTGCTCTGAGTCTCTACAGCCTGGTGCTTGGGATCCAAGTTTCTGGTGGCGTGGGTTCAGGAGGGGACCTCCTAATCCACAGGTTGCACGGATCCATGGGAAAAGTCTGATTTTCAGGGAGGAAACGCACACTCCTTCACCACCTCCCTTGGCGAGAGGAGGAAGTTTCCTTTGCCCCATGGAGGTCCTGGGTGGACCCTTGCTCCATCCTGTTTTTGCTCACTCTCTGTGGGTCATGCCAACCGCATAGTCAGTGCCAATGAGAGAACTTTGGTACCTCAATTGAAGATGCATAGTTCATTTGCAGTTTTCATCCTTCTCAGTGGGAGCCACAGAGTGGAGCGGCTTCTATTCATCCATCCTGGCTGCTCTCTATTCCATGCTTTTCCCCAGAATTTTTTTGGTGAACTGTCAAATGTTTCTTGTACTTGGAGTTTGTTGAATTTTTTATATTTATGAATATATAATCATTTTTGTATTTATGAATATATAATCTTAAATCGGGAAAATTTCACTATTAAAGTATATAATTAAATGTCTTGGAGAGGAAGCAGTCTGCCTCCTCATGAAGTTTCAGGGACACCAATTTCATGTTATTTTGGCCATGTAAAAATGTTCTTACAGTTCACTTATGTTAATTTTTTTAAATTTCATTTTCTCCTGTTTTCTATTTTGAATAGCTTTTATTGTTTGTCCTTAAGTTTACTGACATTTTATTCTGCCAATCCAGTGTATTTTTTATTGTATACATCTCACACATTGTAGTTTTCAGCTTTAGAAGTTTTATTTATGGTGTCTTTATATCTTGCATTTCTGTGCTTAACCTTTAAAATATGTGAAATAAAGTTAAAACAGTTTTTTGATATGCTTGTCTACTAATTCTAATACATATTTTCGTTCTGTGTGGCTTTTAAAAATATTTACAAACCACACATCCAAAAAAGGTTAATATCCAAAATATGTAAGGGACTCATACCTCTCAATAGCTAAAAAATAAATAATATAATTAAAATATGGGCAAATGAACACAATAGATTTTTTTATAAAGAAGATAAGCAAATGGCCAACAGGTTCATAAAAAGGTGCTCCACATGACTAATCATTAGGAAATTCAAATCAAATGCACAATGAGATATCATCTCACACCTTTCAGAATGACTATCAGGAAAATGACAAAAAAATCACAAATATTGGTGATTGAGAAATCGGAACCATTGTACACTGTTGGTTGGAATGTAAATTGGTATGGCCATTATGGAAAATCATATAGAGGTTCCTCAAAAATTAAAAGTAAAATTATGATGTGATTCAGCAATGCCAATTATAGATACATATCCAAAGGATATGAAGTGCTATGTTGGTGAGATATCTGCACTCTGATGTATTGCAGCACTATTCATAATAGCCAAGATATGTAATAAACTTCAGTGCTCATTAATAAATGAATGAATACATAAAATTTTGTATACATATGTATGCATAAATACAATATGTATGTGTGTTTGTATATAGTTATTTAGCTCAGTGAAGTTCATTATTACCCAGCTACTGAAGCCTACTTCTGTCAATTCATTCTTTATCCTTAAAAACAATGAAATCTTGTAATTTGTGTAAAAATGGGTGAAACTGGAGAACATTATGGTAAATGAAATAAGACAAACACAGGTCGACAAATACTGTATAATCACACTTATATATGGAATATAAAATAGTTGAAGAGTAGAATGGTGGTTACTAGGGGTTGGATGAGTGAGGGAAATGGGGAGATACTGGTGAAGGGTACAACCTTAAGTTATAAGATCAATAAATTCTGGAGATCTAATGCACACAATGGTAACAATAGTTGATAATAATGAATTTTATACTTACAATTTACTGAGAGTAATATTAAGTGTTCTCATGCCCAAAATGAGTATGGATGTGAGGTGATAGAAATATTTTTAGCTTGATTGTATAATTAATTCACATTTTACATATATATCAATTCATCACCTTGTATATCTTAAATATATACAATTTTTATTTGTCAGTCATGCCTCAATAAAGCTGGAAATTAGAAAACAAAGCACTACTTTAATCAGGCTACTGTGGCTTCCAGAGAATCTGAATTGGTGACTAAGTTAGCTGTCTAGTCTCTTCAGTAGGGAAATTCAAGGGAGAGGGAGTGATAAAGAGTTTTTGAATAATCAATCCACATTATCTGCCACTGTGGCTATCTGTTAGAGCAAGTTCAAAGCACTTTGAATGAATTAAAAAAAAACTCATCAAATATGATTTTTATTTCACAATTGACGGTAGGTTTAGCCAACAGCTAAACCACACCAATTAGCAGTTTTGAAATCTGGAGTAATACCTTCAGAAGGACTACTCCGTGTGGGAAAATGATACAGTAGCAAAATCTTTTAAATCGACTTTACAATCTTGGCCAGAAAATGACTCTCCTATGAGTTTGCTGCCATTATGAGGCAGAAATGCGAGAAAATTCTGTAGCCCAGAGGGCAATTTTTGTTAGGCTTTACACCAAGGCTATTTGTACCATAAGAAAGTGTGTACTTTTGTATCTTAACTAACCAAGACTCATAATACAATTCTTTTCTAAGAAGCAAAGATCGTTCATTTAAATTTGGAAGCCATTTAATATGATTAGAGTGTGATTTTGTGAAATGAATTCATACTTTTAGAATATGGTACGTGTATTAGCCTGTTGTAACACTGCTGATAAAGACATACCTGAGACTGGGAATAAAAGAGATTTAATAGACTTACAGTTCCACATGGCTGGGGAGGCTTCACAATCATGGTAGAAGGCACGAAGGAGCAAGTCACATCTTATGTGGATGGCAGCAGACAATAGAGAGAGCTTGTGCGGGGAAACTCCCATTTTTAAAACCATCAGATCTTGTGCGACTTATTCACTATCACAAGAACAGCACAAAAAAGACCCGCCCGTCCCCATGATTCAATTACCTCCCACCAGGTTCCTTCCATGACATGTGGAAATTGTGGGAGTTACAATTCAAGATGAGATTTGGGTGAGGACACAGCCAAACCATTTCAGTACCTATGGAAGAAAGAACTAGACTCAATATTATTCATTACTTTAGAGATGAAACAAAAATGAACTCAAAGAAAGGTTTTCTGAGAACCTACAATTTATCCAATTTTCCCCCAAAATTGTTCCTTGTTTTTGCTTTGTTTTGTCTATTGACTATGCAGTGATACAATATTCTGAATTAGTCTCTCTCATCATGTTACATGATGTCACCCAGTAGGAGGTCTGCAATATTTAGTTGTACTTCCCTTTGGATATATCAAACCTGTGACTTTAATTTCTTTTTTTGTCAGTCATGATTTCAAGAGCAAATGGACCTATGTGCCCAAGGCACCTGTGTATGCTACCCTCATACACCCCCACACTAATACATATGTAGAGAATCAAAGGCAGTAAGTTATTACAAGCATTTGACACAATATTTTCATAAGTTGGCCTTTCTAACATGTTTGATGCATTCCAATGTTTTACCCTTTTTGAAACCAAACCATATAATAAATAGTGACTAGGAGACAGCACTTGCTAATTGTAAAATTCTTATTAATAAATTAGGATGAAATTATGGAAACAGAAAATGCCTATTAAGTAAAACCCAGAAAATCATCATTGGATGCTAAATTTAATAGAAGAGAGTATGACAAAAAATGTATGTTTGCTCAGGCTCAAAGTATCTCCCCACAAAATACAGATTAACATAAAGTGAAAAATGGTAACTTTACAGTAGAGGAATGTGGCAGACAGCAACTTACCCACCTGATTAAAGTTCACATTGCCTGTAATGAGATAGTCTTTCTGCACCTCTTCCTGACAGGATGCAGAGAAGGGCTCAGCATCACCTGACATCCTGATGCAGGCTCTCCTCAGAATACTGGACTCCTTCACATCCTCCTCTGTAAAGTTGATCTCCAAGCTCATATTTTAACTTCATAGGTATGTCTTGTCTCAAGGCCATTTTTCCAGGAAATTTCTGTGAATGTTTTATACAGATAAGGCTGAGTTAGTGTAATAAGGGATATAAACAGAATAAAACACACTGTTAAGCCTCCCCAAGTTTAGAGATTAGCCAAAGATGTACAATTCTAAGTATATAAATATAATAAAAATGTAATCAAGTTCTATGATGCAGATAGAAGCAGTATCACCAGCACTGTTGAGCTAGACCTAGACATAATGAGCACTGGTTACTATCTTTAGAATCTTCCGTGGCTCAGACTCCTGGGGAAGACAAGCATTCTCACTTAAGAACCATAAAAACTCAAGACAGCATGTACAAAAAAGGAAAAGTAGAAAATTCAGGGTGTGCTTGTTCACATCCCTGCTAGACTCTCATTGGGATATGAAACCAAATGTTCTCCCCTTTGTTTCCCTTCATTCATTTTCAATTGTATTTCTGTGATCTCTTTCCTCTTTTCAAAAGCACCCTTTCTACTCTTCCACTTTCAATATATTCATTAAAATAAAGTAATATATATGGCCTTGTGATTTTCATATAATTTAGGCTTGAAAATTATAATTTTCTGATCTTTAGAATTATTATGGCTGAAAAGTTTTTATACTTATATGTGTGTGTGTGCGTAATCTCTTTCCCTGTGGGTCCATAAAAATTAAATTACCATTGGTGTTAGGGGCTGATTTAAATATTTTCTTGACTGAAGGCCAGAGCATCAGCAGGAAAGATCCTTGAAGTGTTGCCTAACCCTGTATCTTTTTCTCTTTCAAGGGATTTTGGCAGAGCATCACCTTCCCTTACACAATAGCAGTGATGTTGGTACTTATCATTGATTAGTAGACTGTTTCTCAAACCCTGTGTATCAATTACATTGCCTGGATAGTATTAGAAAATCAAGGACGAAAGAAAGTCATTCAGTTGTCTAGACAATGAGTTATAGAGGTTAGGTTACTGTTTCCTTGGGAAAATGTAAATTAAAGTTTAGCAAACAGAATAAGTATAATACACAAAGAAAGTCATCTGTTTGCCCTTGAAGAGAAGAAATAATAATACAAAAATTACAAGATAAGAACCTTTACTATCTAAATTAAATTTCCTCATTTTGTTCTAGGATAATTAGATCTGTGTCCTGGTCAGATCTTCGTCTTGTTGTATACCAAAATGTAAAATCTATTTAATGGGCATTTGTGTGGTGCTTTACTTTGTACAAAGAGATTTCTCTCACATTATGTCATGCGTTTCTCATAATAGTTTTGTGAGATTAGCATGGGAAGTATTTTCACTTTATAGATGAGAGAGCTGAGTCTTAGTAAGGGTTGAGACTTTGTCCAAGTTAAATTTGTCTAACACGTAGCAAACTGAGTTCTCAACACCAAACCTTCTGCTCCAAGGACGATGCTCTTTCCACACCACTCAACTCCTCAGAAACCTGCCAGAGAAATAAGCTGCCAATAGTTGTTGTCTTATAAGTTATTTATCTAGACACTGTTTAAATTATTTACTTTTAAACAACTCAAAAAGAAATGATAGAAAATTTCTAGTAAAACTTAAGAAAATATAGCTTTGAAGGTGTTCCAATGGAATAAATTAAGAATCAATTATTCTTCCATCTACTCCCCTCCACTCGCTGCCTAGCACCAATTATGGATGTCACTGCTATCCTAGGGAATCATGAAGAGGTTGACAAATGTGTCATTCTTCCCCCAAGCTGCTCATTACTTTATCAAACTTTTAATTTCTATATTAAGTGTGTGTTGCAGAATGGTTTTTAGATATATTCTTTGTCTGATATTCCCCAGGGAAGACAGAATAAAATTCAGTCAGTTCAATAGATTGTTTTCATGAAGCTGTCATATCTTCAAAGGATGACTAAAATGTGCTGCACTCCTAAGAGATAGCAGAGAACAATGGAAAGCAGTGACAAAAGAAACCATGCAGATGCCCTTTTGATGGCAGCGGCAAGCCACCTGGGGTGGCTGCTGCCATTACACTGGCCACTGCAGGGAGGGCATGGGAAGGAGTCTGCCAAACCCCTGGAGTCATCCATTCTAGGGGCTGCCGTGATGGGACAGGACCAAGTTGCCCACTGACAGGGGAGCAGTGAGGTCAGGCAGAGAGGGGCCCCGAAGCAAAGCTGGACCCGGGGCTGTGCTGCACTTGCACACTGAATGCAGGGGCCAGACTCCAGTCACAGAGCTGGGGCCATGCTTTGGGGGCCTGTGGCAGAAAGTGGGAATGGTGCCCACTTTCACTGGCCACAGCCACACTGCCCACCCTGCTAAGGGTGCCAGCTTCCTGTGCCTTGGGAGGAGGCTCTGCGTGGGACCTCCTGGGGCCACATCCCTGAGGTCCACCCTGTGTCAGGGTGACTGCCAAGCTAACACTCCTGACTGCTGGGCCTGGGGTCTCGGTTTGCTCTTCCTCTGGCCACCCCTGAGCACCAGAGCAATGGGGGAAGGTTGTGCAGATATTGCACCTGCCCTGGATGCTAGACTGAGCCCAGTGAGGACCTGGAGCTGTGACCCTGGGCTGCAAGTAAGTGTGTGTTCCACAGAGCCTGTGGAAACTCAGAGCAGGCAGAAGCCCCACCATCCCGGGCACAGGTGCAGCCACCCAAGTCTGGATTGTGGACCCAGGCCTCCATGTGCTCTTGAGGGCCTGGGAAAGCCATGCCCTGCCCTTGCAGGCTTGGAAGTGCCTGCTCCCACTGCCTGGCTTCTCTCCACTGTCAATGCCTGCTCTGATCTCAGAGCAACACAGGGCCAATCCCAGGCATCATCACAGACCAAATAGGGGTGCACACACTGGAGGAAGTTGTGACATGCCAGCCCCTGGCCACCTCAGTTCCCTCCAGACTTTGGGCACCAATGAACATGGTTGGCGGGAGCCAAGGGGGACTGAGGGCATCTTGGCACTGGCCTGCAGGTGCCCCTTGAGGCAAGAAGCCTGGGCACCATGGACTGCAGCAGGAAGCATATGGGCTCCTGGGCAGAAGGGACCAGGTCCCCATTGAGGTCCTACCTTCAGGCCAGGGAGGACCTGAAGACTAGGGGCCAGGCTGCTAGTCACCCAGAGTGGAGTGGCAACTTGTGGTGCCTTTTCTGCCCCTGCCATGGTCACCCATGGACCAATCAGGGTGCACTTTCTCCTGTGCAAGGCCCATAAAAGCCTCAGGCTCAAGCAGAGCAGAGCAGACGTCAGGACAACCAGCTGCAGAGAAGAGCTACCCGCTCCAAGGCCTCCTCTCTGCTGAGAGCCGGAAAGATGACAAGACAACCTGCCTGCAGAGAGGAACAACCAACTCCACGGCTTTCTCTCTGCTGAGAGCTGCAGAGATGACAGGACGACCTGCCTGCAGTGAGGAGCTTCCCACTCCAGGGTATCCTCTCTGCTAAGAGCCGAACACTTGTCAGGAAACCCTGGCTGCGGAAAGGAACCACCCACTGTGGGTCTCCTCTGAGCTGTTCTATCACTCAATAAAGCACCTCTTCCTCTTGTTCACCCTCTACTTTTCTGTGTACCTCATTTTCCCTGGTCACAGGGCAAGAACTTGGAATCCACCAAATGGCAAGACTGAAAGAGCTATAATGCAAACAGGGTTGAGACAGGCCCCCTGCTTGCCACATTGTGGGTGAAGAGAAGAGAAGAGCTGCAGCCCTTCAAGGATCCCAGACCTGGGGGCTCCCTGAGCCAGGTCTGTGACTCCCTCCTTGGGACTCTGCAGTTCCTGGCATCTCCAAGCTTCCAGTGCCACCATTTTCCCCAGGGCCAGTTGTGGAAGTTGCATGTAGTGTGCCTGGTCCAGCCATAGAGTCACATAGAACTGGCACTTGTGCCCTAATGTAAACTATGAAATTTAGGTGTTGATGAATCAATGTAAGTTCATTGATTGTAACAAATGTACCACTCTGGTGTGGGATATTGTCAGTGAAGAGAAGCTGTGCATTGCGGGGGAGGGAGTATATGGGAATTCTCTGTACTTTCTACCCAAATTTTTTATGAATCAAAAACTTACTTGAAAAATAAAGTATATTTATAGCTGGAAGACCAACTGTCCTAACATCTGATGGCAACACTATTCTCTCATTCTCACCACTCACAGAAACTGCTCTGTTAAGGCTATTAGTTCTGCTCACATCATTAAATCCAGTGGCCGTTATTCAGTCTCCGTCTTTACCTTCATGGCATTTGACACTATTGATCACTTCCTTCCTGAAACACTATTTGGCAACCAGGTCACCGCGTAGTCTTATTTTGTCCTATTACCTCATTTGCTGTTGCTTCAGTCAACTTTGTTGTGACTTCTTTACCTCTAAATGATGAAACGTTTTAGAGCTCAGGTCCCAGATCTATTCTTTTCTGTTTCTGTGTTTACTCTATAAGTGATCTAATTCTCAGGCCACTAACTTTAAATGTCCATCTATATCTCAGGACTCTCAAAGGTGCATATGATTTGATCTTCATCATGCAAAAAGTCAAGAATAAAATAAGAAATAAGAATTAAGGAATCTAAAGCTTTCTATTACAAAATTGTGTGTTACATATCGCTTTAAAATAGATGTTGCACATTGTATTTTCTATTACATACCATCTGTGATGGTTAATTTTGTGTCAACTTGGAGGGTGTTTTTGAATGAGATTAACATTTAAATAAGTGAACTTTGAGTTAGCAGATTGCTCTCCATAATGTGGGTGGGCCTCATCCAATTTGTTGAAGGCCTGAATAGAATAGAAAGACCAGTGGCCTGGAGCAATATAATTCTCCAGCAGACTGCCTTCAGACTTCATTTGCACCATTGGCTTTACTGAGTCTCTAACCTTTGGCCCACACTTTAGATTCGGATTTGCTAGGCACCACATTGACACAAGCCAATTCCTTATCATAAATCTTTTTCTACACCTATACACATCCTATTGATTCTATTTCTGGAGAACTCTGACTCTAGTTGTAGAGAACTCTGACTCTGATGCTATCCATAAATTTAAAACAAAGTAAACAAATAAGAGTAGGTGGCAACTCTATTGAACATTTTTTACTTAATTATCAAAACTCTGATAATGTGCTTTGACATAGTCAGCATTCTATACAGCTGTGAGACCGAAGGCAGACATCAAGGAAATAACATGAGCTCTTTTGTTTAACTGAAAACAAGGCCCACTTGGTGGTACAAATGTGCCTGTATCATGAGAACAGAAAAATTTGACACGAAACACCAAAAATAAGGGTCTTTATGATAAAGATCAAAGTTCTCTGAGTATTGTAATATATAGGTGGGGAGAGAGTAGTTTTAATCTGTTTTGAGAGTTTTGAACTTGATAAGAAAGTTTATTATTGCCTTGGAAGCTCTAACTTTTGGCCTTGTCTAACAAAAAGCATGGAAACAAGAACAGGCAGGTATATCTAACTTGAAAAACAAAAACTTAGTTACCACTTCTAAGATAATTTTCTGGTTTTAGTATGTAATATTCACTCCTGGGCAAATTGAAACTACCAAATATCTTTTGCAGAACTATAGCATAAATAAGAGACAAAAATAATACACAACAATTATCAGACTCTTACTATGTAAAACGACTTTAAGAAAAACATTATGATCCATTATGTAACTTGGAACTTAAAGCATGTTGAGACAATTACTTTTATTTCTCCCATTTTACAAATGATTACAGTTAGAAAATGTATTCATGGCCATTTGTTAATTTCACTGATATTTCAGAAGGCAAGATAAGTTAAAAGTGGTTAGGTAACTTTCCCATGGATATATGTCTGGTTAATAGTAAAGCCAAAATCAAAATGCTGGTTAGTAACTTTACTATTGTTACTGTTTGAATAATTCATGAAAAATCATTACTATGTCATATATTTTGCATTATAATACTCTTTATCATTGAATATTTCTCAAAATAACTAGGCCCTATGGCCCCGAGATAGTAGTTGTATATAAAGGATAAAGTGTTCTCCTATGTATCTAGAATGGTGCCGGCATCCTTGGGAGAATTGAGAAAATAGTTATTTTTTTTATAGAATTAAATTATCTTAAACAAGGTGATGCCTCCGAGACTTTGATAAGAACAAGTAACACCTGAGAGTCTTGCTAAAAATAGGGATCTTATGTCTCGCTTCTGTGATTTGAATTTATTAGATTTGGCATAAAGTCCAGGAATCTGTATTTTTAAAATTGTCCCAAATCATTAGATGAATCTCTGCCTATGTTTGTTTTGCTTTTTTGCTTGTTCATTTAAACAACAGAAATTTATTTTTTTAAAGTTGTGGAAGCTAGAAGTCCAAGATCAATGTGCTGGTAGGTTTAGCTTTTCCCAAAGCCTCTCTCCTTGGCTTATAGATATCACCTTCCCTCTATCTTTGGATTGCCTTTCCTCTGTGTACACACATTCCTGGTGCTTCATTGTGTGCCCAAACTTCCTCTTTGTGTAAGGACACTAGTTCCATCCATATTCCAACAAATGACATGATCTCATTCCTTTTAAAGGCTACATAGTACTTTATGGCATATACGTACCATATTTTCTTTATCCAGTCTACCATAGATGGGCATTTAGGCTGATTCCATATCTTTGCGACTGTGAATAGTTTTGCAATGAACATACCCATGCATGTGTCTTTACGGTAGAATTATTTATATTCCTTGGGGTATATATACCCAGTAGTGAGACTGCTGGATTGAATGTTTTTAGCTCTTTGAGGAATAGACATACCGCTTTCCACGATGGTTGAACTAATTTACACACCCATTAACTGTGTAGAAAAAGTGCTCCTTTTTCTCCACAATCTCACCAACATCTGTAATTTTTGGACGTTCTAATAATGGCCATTCTGACTGGTGTGAGATGACATCTCATTGTTGTTTTGATTTGCATTTCTTTAATGATCAGTGATGTTAAGCATTTTTTTTTTCCCCGTGTATTTTGGCCACATATATTTCCTCTAGGAAATACCATTTTGGACATAGGAACTGGCAAATATTTCATGACAAAAACATCCAAAGCAATTGCAACAAAAGCAAAAATTGACAAATGGGACCTAATTAAACTAAAGAGTGTCTTCACAGCAAAAAACAAAACAAAACAAAAACAAAACCTATCAACAGAGTAAACAGGCAACCTACAGAATGGAAAAAAATATCTGCAAACTATACATCTGACAGAGGTCTAATATCCACACTTTACAAGGAACTTAAACAAATGTACAAACAAAAAACAAACAGCTCCATTAAAAAGTGGGCAAAAGACATGAAATACTTTTAGATTTATAGAAAATCTGTGAAGATAGTGCAGAGTTCCCATATACTCTTTACTCAGTTTCCTCTAATGCTAACTTACTACATCACGATAATACATTTATCAAAAACTAATAAATTAACATTGGTACAGCACTACTAACTAAAAACTTCACTTGTTTCAGTAATTCTGAGTGAATTTTAAGGAATTAATTTCTAAAATGCTGACAATTGTAGAAAATTTTGTTTCAGATAGACCTTAGTCATATTTAAAGGGAAAGGCCTTTGATTCTTAATTAAACAAATGGAAATGTGTAGGTTTAGTTTACTGAGAGTTATGTTACATGTAATTGTAGTAATATGTGCATCTACTATGAGGATATGGCCCTAGGTGCACTGTAAAATCAATGACACATAATATCATTGATTTAAATAATATGTTTAAACATAATGATGAGCTTCATAAACTACACCTTCTATCTTAGTCCTCTCAGGCAGATATTCCCAAATGATGTGATTACAATGACAACATTAATAGCAACAAAACAACATCTGGCATTTATTGAGAGCACAGAATATGTTAACTACTATTTTATCTGTTTTAAATGTCTTCGTTTACTTAATTTCAGGACTTGACCTATTAGCAATGCAGAAAGGATAAATATTCAAGGTGATGGATACCCCAAACACCATGACTCGACCATTATACATTCTATAGTTGTAAAAAATAACCACGTGTACCCCATAAATATGTAAAATATTATGTATAAATTTTAAAAAGGTTCACAGGACACTTTCCAGGGTACTTACCTTTTTTTTTTTTTTTTTTTTTTAAGAATTTTCTTTAGAGAATGGCTGAGAACAATTGGATCAACAATTCTAATCCCCTGCCTAATGACCTTAGCTCTGCTCCAGCATATGAGAATGTATCAGGACAATGGTTCTGGAGGGAAACATTTGTCTTCTTTCCCTATAGAAAATGTCGGAGAGTATAATTCAAGGCCTGAAAGTACTCAGTTTTCTGTTTTGCTCTGGAAGTGGTTCTGCAGAAAGATCTACTCCCAACATCTCATCCATCTTAGACCTCTGCTTTTACCCTACCCCAGATTCATCTTATCTAAAATTTCCATATGCATTGCTACCTTCACATATAATTTTTAATGTCTTCTGTTTTTAATTTCAAAGGAGTTCTATATTTGTGGGATGAGCAAATAGAGAGAGAAAAGGAATGGCAGGAGTTAATAAATAATAAAACTAAAAAGCACTGATAGAGAAAAGAAGAACAGGTGCCCATCCATGAAATAAAATAACTATTGTCAAATATTCTGGACATTTAACCAATATATGTAACATATAGCCTCAGTAAAGATCTAAGAATAACTTCTTCTTTCAAAATACATGACACAATCTTTAATTTCAAATTAACTGGGAGGAGTCTGCATCATCTGAAGAAAATCTGTTAATACTACTAAATTATTTCCTAAAACACAGATACGGGCACTAAGTTTTACTTTTGTTATTTATTAAATGTTTTCTTCTTTGTCAAGAATTATCAAAAATTTAGGTTAAAAATAAAAGAATGCCAATCAAGGTGTGTTATGAAGATAAGACAGGACATGGAAACTTGTATAGTTTCCCTGACAAAATGTGATGAGTGTATGTATTTGTTATTATCTATAGGGTGGCTTAATATGTGTAGTGACTTAAGATATGGTTTGAACAATACAGCCTAATTCACCTCTGTCCATCTCTTGGAACTTTAGATTGTGACCACCTCAGGAATAGGGAGTAGAGCCTGTTAAATTTTATTTCCCCAGAACTCAACACAGTAACTCTCATATTACCACTAACAACAAAACACTTAATAAATATTATATTAAAAAAAGAAAGTAAAACAAGGGAAGAGAGAAAGGAAGAAAGGGAAAAAAGGAAAAAAGGTAGAAAGGAGGAAGGAAGAATTAGAATGGAAAGAAGGAAGGGAGAGAGGGAGGGAGAGAGAAAGAGAGAAAAAGAATACTATTACTATTAGAAAAACAAACAAACAAACAAACAACAAATGGTGACATAGCCCCAAGGTATACAGCAAAACTATGAACTTAATCAAAGCAAATGCTCAAATTAGTACTAATCACCCATAGGTGTGTACTGGCAGAGCCATAAAGATACTGATGAAGTGGCTAATCAGTGGTTGTTAAACCTGGCTGAATTGTAGGCCCACCCATGGAGCTTATACTGATACACAGGCTCTACTTCAAAGCAATCACATCAGAATTCTGTGTTTGGGGACGAGGCATTGGTAGTTCTCAAAGCTCGCTAGGTGACTCTATTGTGCAGAGAGGTTTGAGAACCTAAACTTAAACTTGCTATGAAAAAAAAAATGCTTAGAAGTGTTTTGCTGTATTTCACTCTCTTACTTTCACATGGATGTTCTTTTCTGATATAATTTCTGCTCAGCAATGAGCAAAGTATTAGTGTTATTTTACTTATTTTAGAAGGTCTTGTTTCTGTTCATGTTTCAAATGCTGTCTGATTTTTCCTAATCATCTGTTTCAGAACAAGAATTTCCTCTGCTCCTTCCTGTGAGAATTCATACGTGTTACTATAAAACAGTGATCTGAAGAGTAACACATATGCAAGAAGAAGGAAATGAAGTCATTTGCCACAGGATTCCAAAACGTTATGTAAATCTTCTTTTTGGATCCAAAGCTGGTGAAGAGGCTACTCTGTCAACGTCCACCAGAGAATTAGACCCAAGCCTGCAATCTGAGAATTTGAAGGTCTAAAGAGTGGAGCTCTCCCTCACACATTTTAGTTTGTCTTCTACCATGCAAAGATTATTTTGATTTCACTTTGCTAAATGGCAGACCTTCAGACAAATTTGCACCTCTGTGTTTTGGAAGCATGTGTATGGTAATTCTTGGAGTATAAATGGATGTGTTTCATGTAAAGTTCTAACTATTAGTTACTGGTGGGTTGTCAGATTAAAATTTTCTTCACATGTAAACAAAGTATCCATGGACTGAACTTGAAATATAGGAAATACAGGAAAAGTAATTCTAATCTAATAAATACAAACCTCAATTCCAAAGCAAATTGTTGACTGACAAATACTAGATGGTATAAATTTACATCTTTATATAGAATTTAAAAAATATTGGCCGGGCGCGGTGGCTCAAGCCTGTAATCCCAGCACTTTGGGAGGCCAAGGCGGGCGGATCACAAGGTCAGGAGATCGAGACCACAGTGAAACCCCGTCTCTACTAAAAAAAAAAATACAAAAAATTAGCCGGGCGCGGTGGCGGGCGCCTGTAGTCCCAGCTACTCAGGAGGCTGAGGCAGGAGAATGGCGGGAACCCGGGAGGCGGAGCTTGCAGTGAGCCTAGATCGCGCCACTGCACTCCAGCCTGGGCAACAGCGTGAGACTCCGTCTCAAAAAAAAAAAAAAAAAAAAAAAAGAATTTAAAAAATATTTCGCAGAGTTGACTTTCTCCTTGTAAGTATTATTTGTACAAAATTATGATTTAACAATAGCAATTACATAAAGATATTTTCTGGATATAATGGTGTTTATCAGAGTATGTTAGAGAGAGTTGGTTTTCGACAGCATCAGAATTAATGCTCCAATTTTAAAACATACATTTTGTCACCCTGGAAAAATTATTAAGTAATGTAATCTTACTTCAACATAATTATGCATGTATGTTAATATCCTAAGTGAAATGTAAAAATATAAATAAATTCATAATAAAAATAATATATATTTGTCCTCAGCATAACCAGACTAGAAGACCTGATGACTGTATTCAGATATTGTTCCTAAATCATGTATACAAATGTTCCCTGAAACAGTTGTTGTGCTGTTTTGGTGTTAATTATGTTTAGTGTAGTCATAGATTACATGATTTTCTAAAGATGAGCTATTGTGCTCAACCCTTCCTTGAAAATGAATTTATTCACTACTAGACTGGATAGTCACCTATAAGAATATCCAATGAGATAGCTAAAATTTTTGCAGAGAACATGAGACGTATTTGCTGTGTGACACTGCCTTATGAAGAACATTAATGATTCCTCCCACTAAATACCAATAGTGCCTTCTGATCATTCTGGCAACAAAAATGTCATTCAATATTTCTCAAATACTTCCTTGGGGTGATACCACTACCAATCAAAGGAAATCATTGATATAGACTTGTCCTTTTTTTCAAATGAACAAATAACTGTCAAATATGCACCAAACTAGGTTTAAAAATTGAAAAAGAAAATATCTCAAATTAGGTATATAGCCACCTCTCCAATCTGCAGGCTCCTGCTGCTTTCATGTTGGCCCTACTTGTCTTAAGTTTTTATTGCACCTTCCTAAATTAGTATTCCTTCCTGCCCCTTGCCCTTTTACTTCAATCATGAGTACCACTGCTTCCTTGGCCTATGTTTAAGTCTTGATTTTCCTTTTAGCTGTGTACTTAATAATATTATTTAACCTCTTTGATTCTCAGTTTCCTCATATAGAGATGATAACAGTACTTATAGGGTTGTTATGAAGCTAAATATAAAAAAAGGCTTCTAAGTGTACAACTCAAAATAAAAGCAAGAACAAACTTGTACTTGCCCATTCTAGGTGGAAGAAGCTGACATTTGAGGAGGGAGGATTTGATACTTGAGCTCCTCTTAGAGTAGTCAAGGAGGATGTTTGAGTAGTCATCAGTATGAATTGATCCAATTGTCCCACAGAACTGATGTGTATGGTTTCTTTACAATAAAAATAGAGATTGACCTGACCAGTCTTAAAACTTGAGAAACTTACATTTGTCTTAACTGAGCTCCTTTCTCAGAAAACAAACCATCAGTCCTTCCAGACAGTATCAAGGAACTGAAAGTAACCAGATCACCACATCTGGACAATGACACATCAGATTCTTCATCCATCCTGATTGCCTAACCTACAACCTGCTTTTTGTTGACCAATTAATCTTCCTTATCTTTCCATAATTTCTATTTTCCCACACATAGTTCACATTTCTTCCCTGCTGTAGAAACACCTAATTTTAGTCACTTGAGGAGATGGATTTGAGACTGATCTCCCATTCTCCTTGGCTGCAGCACCTGAATACAGCCTTCTTTTCTGGCAATACTTGTTGACTTAGTAATTGGCTTTCTGTGTGTGAGCAACAAGACCTAGACTGAACTCCTGGCATTTAAGTAACAAGTACATAGAGATGCATGAGAAAGCATATAAAAAGGATCAGAACACAGAAAGGCAGTTATATATTATGAATACTTAATGGCATGCATCAGTTTCAGAAAGTCTAGAAAAGTAATAGACTTGCCACTGGGACTTTAACAACTAGCCAAATTCATTAGGCAAAATGGTAACTTCACTGCAAATAGCTTTGATAGTCATTGCCAAACTGCCTCCCCTTCTTCTGTGCTTCAATTGTTGACCTGCTCCACCATTATTAACACATATTATCTTTATTGTGTGTCTTTGAATAGCATTCAGAAGACAATTACTTTTCTTCTTATGTTCAAAGGGAGTTCTCTCTGCCTCTGCCTGTATACTGGCTACAGGTATTATTGTCCAGTTATTTACAGGAGGAAACAGTGGTTAAAAATCCTAACACTTAACTTCATTCTTTATTAATTCAGCTATACCATACTAATATTGTAACAGTTATGGCAACTTTCATTTCTTCAGGCTTTTCATTTACTCTATGCCAGCTATTGTGCTATTTGTGCTAGGACAGTCAGTTTCAAACTTTAGCATACATCAGAATCATCAAAACATTTATTAACACACAGATTCCTAAGCCTTACTTCCAGAGTTTTTAATTCATCAAGTCTAGGCCTAGTAATTTGCTTTTCCAGCCAGTTCTCAGGTGATACTGTTGTTACTGGTCTGAGCATCATAATTCAAAAACCACCGTACTAGTGTTACCAAACACCAGAGGTCTTGTCTAGGTCCTACTACTTGCCACAAAGAAAGCCAATGACTGAGACAATGACTACTGCCAGTGAAAAATGCTTTAATTGGGTGCTGCAGCTGAGGAGATGGGAGCTCATTCTAAAATCCATCTCCCTGACTGACTAAAATTAGGGGATTTATATAGCGGGGAAGAAATGTAACAATGCGTAAGAAAAATAGAAAATAGGGACAGGCAAAGAAGTAAACCATGATAAATGAGAAGTCCAGTATCTCATGGTCTGGATGTAGTGATCTGGTGAGTTTTAGTTCTTTGATAGTTTTTTGAGAGGCCTGAAGATCATTTCTTGAGGAAAGAACTCAGATAAAATAAATATAACTTTCAAGCTTTAAGAACAGAAGGGTCGATTTCTATGTTTATTAAAAAAACAGAAAGAAAAACAAATTATCTAGGGAAATATTGTGTCAGTTTCAGTCCCCCTTTTCTGTTTATAAATTCCTTAGTCATGGGGAATCTGGTCTTCATCTTTATGGCTGCTTCATGCTGAGGGAGGGGTGTTGTAGGCATCTCAATACTATAGGTGACCACGTGGCCACTCAGGAATCAAAGGTTAATCTAATACTAGAGTTTTCTTCCGAAACCCAATATTTCTCTCTCCAGTCTCCCACTTCCACCAAAGGCAAATCACAGCAGAACCAATCTACCTGCAAAATTAGCTTCAGTCCCATATTCTTGGCCTGATTACCCACACAAAGTGCAACAATAATCATTGCTCAATAGGTTCTCCTAAATTGGCTTTGCTGGAACCTCTCACAAGGCCACTCCAGTCAAAGCCCTGGAAAAATAACCAGTTCCTCCAACTGTGTCCCATTATACAAGAAAACAGATTCTCTCTCTCTCTCTCTTTTTTTTTTTTCTTTTTTTTGAGATAGAGTCTCCCTCTGTTGCCCAGGTTGGAATGCAGTAGTGCGATCTCGGTTCACTGCAAGCTCTGCCTCCTGGGTTCACACCATTCTCCTGCCTCAGCCTCCCTAGTAGCTGGGACTACAGCCCGCCACCATGCCTGGCTAATTTTTTTGTATTTTTAGTAGAGACGGGGTTTCACCGTGTTAGCCAGGATGGTCTCAATCTCCTGACCTCGTGATCCGCCTGCCTCGGCCTCCCAAAGTGCTGGGATTACAGGCGTGAGCCACCGCGCCCAGTCAAGAAAACAGATTCTTATTAAACTTATCAAATAAATACATTGCCATGAATTAAGAATTCCACAAATGATTAATGAATTCTGGAGAAACTGGACCAAGAGAGAAAAATATATGACTCAAATTCTGTTTACAAACATATGCTCTACTCAGTACACCTAAAGTATATTTTAAGGCTATAAACAGCATAAAGAAAACAATTCCCCAGACTCTGAAACATAAAACAAAAAGAATCAGCACTATTTCAAACAAAAAAGCCATACAAATGATTTCAGTTCTCCATTAGTTCAGTCCACCAGTTAACTCCTGCTTTGCTTCATATTTGATTAGCATTCTTTATGAACATATCAGCCTTTCAATTAGCGCTCTGCAAGTTTTCTCTCTAATCCAATGGCACAATCTCTAATGTTATCAGAAACCCACATTAAAGAGTCCTTTTCAAGAATTCCCCTGAAAAAGCAAGCTCTAGACAGTAGCTGATTATAAATCACTTTTTTGAGACAGATCAAAGCAAAACATCAATTATGGATGACAAATGTCTTAGGACAGCCATAGTCAAAGACACAGTTGACAACAAAATTTGGTTATTTCTATGGTATACAACAATTTAAAATAATAATCATAATTATTACCAAAAACATACATACATATCAGAATTTCAGGAATGTCATACAATCCTGAAACACATATTAACAACACATCTATATAAATATAATCAAAAAAAGTGAAGTACCATCTCACGTTTAATAATGCTTCCTGTATAATCCTAACATAACAAATAAGCTTAATAAACACATCTCTCTTGGACTTCAAGGATCCTAATATTTTTTAAAAAACAGTTTTAGGTCAAAAAGATTGAATTTAGAACTTTACATTTTGCTCTTGAAAAGTATGGCAAATATCAAAAGTTTAAGACATTTGATATTTTTAAATAAGGTTACAGGTTACTATAAAATAGTCATTCATTTAGCCAAAATGATAACACCAAAATATTTACTCTTTGATAAGGAGGAGACTCAGTTTCCTAAACAATGCTACTTAATAAATACAGCATGAGGCCGACTATATCTGTCTCTTTCCCTCCATTTGTCCTCTGCAGTTTACTCCAAAGGTAAACAAATATCTTATACTATCTCTTACATGAAAAATTTTGTTCAAAAGAAAAACCATATTTAACCTTTGTATGGTTTAGATTTTAATAAAACCGCATAAACATTTAACTAATTGTAATCAGTTTGACCATAAGGTAAGATTTCCATCAACCTTTAATAACATTTTACAATGTTCTGTTAAAGAGCATGATCCAAGAAAACCCTATTGTTCTGACACATGGGCCCAGATGCTGGCCTTCTATTAGGGTGCTATATATTAATGTTTAATATATAGAAAAACTCTGAATTAATCATATTCCTCAAAATCGGCCCTTACAATCTCATGTGCCCACCTCTTCCATAATAGTCCCTGAGTGTAGGGAGACTGAATAGTTTTAATTTCTGTCTCACAAAAGCAGTTCATGTTGATTGTCACTTTTCCGTAGGTCTAAAGATGAGGCTTTAACTGGTATCAATGCTCAAAATTTAGCAGGGGTTTGTGCCTCCTTCAGACCCAGGAGTCAAATCCCTGTAACATAACAACACAAAAATTAGTTAATAGAATACTTATATTGTAGAATGTCCTAATATTCTTTCTAATATGTTAAAAATTAAAACAATGTGATTTAGTGTTTAAGAGTTACTGCCGGCAACACTTCAAATCACTGTATTCAAGTAGTTAGCTTACTCATTGCACATGCATAATTGCCAACATTCTAGTGACAGACTGTGACTAAAAGCATCAAAAAGTGATAGATTGTATGCCAAACTTATGAAAGGAAGACAACTAACTTTTGTCTCCATCAAAAAATGATAAATGCCAACATTAGTTCTGAAAGTTCAATATGAGGATAATCTTCCACTTAAGTAATAGACAATAAAACAGAGACAAAGTAACAACAAGCACAGAACAATTTCTTTTCACCTATTTAAAAGAGTATCATCACACATTTCCAAGGTTGGTTTCTAGATACAGTACTGACAACTGATGAGGTAACTTTGGCTACCAAAATCTTCAAACTAGTGCAACACTTATACATATTTTGTTTTCAAGTGCCCACATGAAGACCCATCAGTGATAAACAGCTTGGGATCAAAGATCACTAGAAAGTCTCACATTTTTAAAATTACTACTTAATCCAAGTGAATGTCACTTAATTTTAATAATAGTAAACACAACTAAGGTAGTTTGAGAGAAATTCTGATCAATATAATTTTCTTAAGGACAAGGCCAATCTTTCCTGAATATTAAAACTTTGTATCCATATCACAGTTTTTCCTCATTAAAAAAAATCTGAAACCAACTACACACCATTTAAACATTGCTACCATCATCCACTTTTTCAAATAACAAAATACATAATCCTCTTATTTCTGTTCAGAACTTATTATAATAATTCCATTATTTTTGGCTAGGAAACCTAAAGCTCTTGTAGGTCTCTACATTATCAGAGGTAGAGAAAATCAAATTTTAAGTGGCTGGTGTGCTTTATCAGTTTTTTCAGGCTTGACAAAGGTAGCTTAGGAATTCTAGATAAATAAAACAAATGATAACTTGTTAGAAATGCGTAGGAAACAAAATGACTATTCATAGAACCAAATAAAAGTCTTTCATTAGGAACTTTAAAAGTCAATGGTTTATATGTATGTATACATAAGTAAAACTCAAAGCAGAACAAAAGGCAAATAAATAAAAAATTAGAAGTAAAAACAAACAGGAAACCTACCTCATTTTTTTCTCCTACTAAGTTTACCTTGGATGCTAGTGTTACCCAGAGCCTATTAAAAAAGATGATTATTTTATTCCTGATACACAATTTAATATTTCTAAGTCCACCAATATAATGATACTTTTTTTTGCAATTAAGAAATTCACTTTAGGTACATGACCAGTAAGTACTTTAGTGCTAGCACTGTCTGTGCAAAATAGCAAATAGTACTATATATAGTATGAAGCAATGCATGCATGTATATGAAATTTGGTTCCTCACCACATCTGGCTTCATGATGAACTATATTTTTAAAAAATGTGAAACTGCCAATGCATTTATTTACAATATTTCTTATTTTATCTTCATCAAGACTAAGAGCTTTAAATACGAAAATGTTAATTAGGCAAATTTTTAAAAAGTTAGCCAAATTTATCCAATTCTCCAGGTTTTAAAGAATATTTTATTATCTAAACTTTTTTAACTTTCTATTTTCTCTTTGGTTCATGAAGATACACACACAGAGAAACAGTAAAAACTACGTATGACTTACAAAGACCATCCACAACATGCCTAGGCTTTCTGTTCAGTCCCAGATTTTATTCTTCTTCCTCTTATTTTTTCTTTAAATAACCAGTCATTTTACCGCTGGAAAAAAAAATTACCATACAAGGTATTTTCTCATCAAAGATTATCTTTCCTTTATAGCCTTCATTACAAAAAAAATTTTCATATATATAACTTTCTTTACATCTCTCTCCCCACTTACTCATTCCTTACTACCTTGTTGCATAAATACCCTTTTCAAGTTTATAATTTGAATTAACTTCTAGATAACTTCTGAATTAGATAAAATTATTCTTTTCCTTCTTTCACCTCAGACATCACCGTGAGAAGAGCTTTCACCAGGTGTTATACCTTCAGCCAGGGTCCCAAATGAGACATGTCAGATAGAGTTGAGTTAGCCAAGCCCAGCCTAGATTATCTGACTTGCAGGTTTGTGAACTGCACCATCCAACTACAGATTGGATGAAATAAACGTTTATCTTAACAATAAGTCTTGTGGAAATAGCCAATGAGTAAAAGAGATGTTCCCATTCTTTTCAGAGTTAACTGCCAAGGGCTCAAGTTTAACCATGTACTACAATAACAGATGAAATTTTGCTCCCTTTTTTCCACCCTTTGATTCTTTACAGAGAGTTTAACCTCACAGATGGCCCAGGAATGAGAAGACAGGACAGAGTCAGCCAAATGAACAGCCATGGGTAGTCTCCAATCTGTCAACAGAAGCAGCATCCCTGGGCTAACTCCTTAATGTAGAGATTAGTTCTGTTTTGGCAAGTTGGACTTGAGTGTTTAGAAGAAAATTTTTAATATTGTTTGTAATTTTATTTAAAATATTTAAAATATGGTTTGTGTAATATATATGCATGTGTAGGTTTTCAATCTATACTCTGGAGATCATTAGTGAACACTTGAGGCCCCCTAATCAAGAGTATACAATAAAGGGTATAGTTATTTAACATTCAGAGTATTTATTCAGAAATTCAGGCTCCAGAAGTGTCCTTCAACTGTATATTTGATCAGCACCAGATGGTTCATTAGTTAGCATAATGTTAGGAATAATTTTAATTACAGACTTGAGTGGTGTTTAATACATGTGGATTTGTTAGAATATTGTCTAACTTTCTGCCTTTGCATGAATCAACACAGGAGGTCTAGGGAAGCAAGACAGATCCTGTACCTTTTAGAGTGGTGACCTCAGTCTAGGATTATGTCTGCTTCATATGTTCGGTCACCTCTGGAGGAATCTGAATGTCTGATTTTCATGGATATTTGAGGCAAAATTTACTGAAATCCCTGAAAGGACAAAGTTATGCTTACTTTCTCATACATTGCTGTGTGTAGACTTATACTATTTATGACTTCTAACATACCACTTGTTGATGATTCCTGGGAGAGGAGACCTAGAGAGATTATTTTATTGACAACTGTTGGAAATAACCAATATCTACCAAAACAACCTCATATTCAGGTATAACCAAATTGCCTTAACTTATTTAAAATGTCTTCTTACAGAGACTGAATTAAAAGCTAATTGTAAGTAGAATAAATAAATAAATAGAAGCATATTCCTTTAATGAAATTGTATTTGGCAACATAAAATATTGCTATGTGCAAAAATCAGGGTGAATATCAAAATATTATGTTCAGGTGTACATTTCATATTAAAGTGTTTTTCTGTATACATGTTCTACCCAAATTTAAAAAATAACTGAGCAGAGAGATGGCAAGATTATAGGCAGATATCCAGGGCATGCTGGAATTGTCCTACCTATACAGAACTGTGATCCTCATCCAGAAATTCTCCTTTTTTTTTTTTTTTTTTTTTTTGTTTTTTTGAGATGGGGTCTTGCTCTGTCTCCCAGGCTGGAGTGCATTGGTGTGATCTAGGCTCACTGCAAGCTCTGCCTCCCAGGTTCACACCATTCTCCTGCCTCAGCCTCCTGCGTAGCTGGGACTACAGGTGCCCGCCACCATGCCCGGCTAACTTTTTGTATTTTTAGTAGAGACGGGGTTTCACCGTGTTAGCCAGGATGGTCTTGATCTCCTGACCTCGTGATCCGCCCGCCTCGGCCTCCCAAAGTGCTGGGATTACAGGCGTAAGCCACTGCGCCTGACAAATTCTAGACTCCAGGTTGCCACCTACTTATTATTTCTTTAATTTTGAAACTCCAAGGAACTTGATGTATTCATTTAAGAAGAAAAATAATTGCACTTTAGGAAGGGCCACTCTTTTGTACAATTCCAGGGGTGCTTTTCAAAAGACTGTGAAGTGAATGAAGATCTCCTGCTAGAATTTTGCTATGAGAGTTGGCACATCTCCACACTATCATCCTGAAGCTGACTCAGAGAGGTGAAGTGACTTAGATAAAGTCATGTATGTGGCTGACCACAACACCTGATGAGAAACTAGAATGACTTCTACTTGCAGTGTATTCTAATATGAAATTTTCTCACTTTTTAATTTTGGATGGTTTAAGTTATTTTTTCATTGTCTGTTATGGAAAGTAAATTTATTTAACATGAGTAATATTTTACTGCAATATTTTTTAAGTAGATGAGAATTTAAAGCAAAATTTTAGGTGTCTTAGAAGGTTTATTTTCTATTTTAAATTCTACAATAAGAATTTAAATTATGGAAAATGTATGAATAAGTAAATAATTTATAAACAATAATTATATTTATAATCCATACTTTCAAAAGTTTAGTCAACTCTTTCCAGTCTTAGCCTTTACTTTTATCTTATATCCTTTGCTTTCTTGTCTGTATTTATGTTCTTTAGAATTCTGAGGTTCCCTCCCAGATCATTTCTCTTATTAGTATTTCAAGACAGGTTTGCATAGCTCCAGCTTGGGTCACAGTGAAATGAATATTGATGTTAATATTGCCCGCTTTGGCCTAGTCAATCAGAATACTGCGACACCAAAATTTAAGGGAGCTAGAGTATCTAGAGAGAATGCAGAGCAGAAAAACAAGGATAAATAGTATTTCTTTAAATGTGTGAAGGAAGTTTAAAGGAATTAACATGATTTACCCAGAAGAAGAGAAGTTTGGGTCAGGATTCTGATTCATTTTTATTTGAATAGGATTCTTTAAGGGGTACTTTGAAATCCTCACAGAGTATACAGGTTACTGTTTTAAGTTTTCGTTTTAAAATAATTTTAGGTTTATAGAGCAGTTGCAAATGAGTTAAGGAAACCCTTAGACACTCTTCACCCAGATTTCTCCAGTATTAGCTTCCCAAATAACCACAGTATGATTGTCAAAACTAAGAAATCAGCATTGGTACAATAAAAGTAAATAAACTGCAGACTTTGTATTTCACCAGTCTTTCTACTAATGTTCTTTTTCTGTTTCGGAATGTAATCTGAGGTCCTACACTGATTGAATTTAGTTGTCCTGTTTACCTAGTTTCCTCCAATATGTGTTAGTTCCTCAATTCTTCCTTGTCTTTTATGACGCTGACTCATTTGATGAATAGTAGATAAGTGCCTTGTAAACTGTCCTTCAATATGAATTTGTCTCATGTGCACTCATGATTAAGTCGAGGCCATGGTTTTTTTGTTTTTGTTTTCCAGAAGAATACCACATTGTTATATCAGGAGACACATAACAACAGGATATCCTATTGTGGGGTTGTTAAACTTGATCACCTAGTCAAGGTGGTGGCCGACAGGTTCCTCCACTATAATGTTACAGTTTTTCCTTTTTGCAATTAACAAATATTCGGAGAGAGAAAATTTGAGACTATGCAAACATTCTGCTTCTGCTTAAAATTTTACCCACTGATTTTAACATTTATCAGCGTATCTTCACTACAGTAACAATCACCATAGGTTTGCAACAGTAATTTTCATTTTTTCTTGTCATCCATATTTGTTATTTGGAATTATTCTCTAGGGACTAATTATCCTTATTCTCCACTTGTTTACTCATTCAACCACTTATTTATATTGGCTTGGTCTCATGGATATTTATTTTATTCTTCGGGTTTGTATTAGTTAGGATTCTCTAGAGAAACACAACTAATGACATAGATGAAGAGAGAGAGAGAGAGGCGGGGAGAAGAGAGAGATTTATTTATTAAAATGTATTGACTCACATGATTATGGAGATTAACAAGTCCCGAGATCTGCAATCATCAAGCTGGAGACCCTTGAAAGCCGAAGGTGTCATAGCGGTTTAATTCTGAAAATCTGAGAATCAGGAAAGCTGATGGTGTAATTTCTAGTCCAAACACTGGCACACTTGAGATAAGAAAAACTGCCATTTCAGTTTAAGTCTAAAAGCACAAAAAAAAAAAAAAAAAAAAAAAAAATCCTGCTTACTCCTTAGGGGATCAGCTTTTTGTTCTGTTCAGGCCTTCAACTGATTGGTTGAAGCTCACCCACACTAGGAAGAAAAAATTGTTTTACTCAGTCTACCGATTCCAATAGTAACATGATCCAGAATCACCCTCACAGATGCTCTCAGAATAATGTTTGATACTTCTTGGAGCAGAAGGGTCTGTGGATTCTCTCAGAATAATGTTTGACCATTAATTTGGCACACAATGTCCCAGTCAAATTGACACAATAAACTTACCATCTTAGGGTTAGAGTCTAGCACTATTTATTTTGTGCCCAATTTTTCTAGCTTTGGATATTTGGAGCTCTTTTGTTTGATTCCTCTCTCCCTTTTACACGCCCAAACTTATGTTTTAGCACTTTCCAACTTTCTGATGCCAGAACAAGACAAGAAGGCCCATTCTCACCATTTCTATTCAACATAGTGCTGGAAGTCATAGTCAGAGCAATCAGACAAGAGAAAGAAATAAATGACGTCCAAATTGATAAAGAGGAAGTTAAACTGTTGCTGTTTGCTGATGATATGATCATATACCTAGAAAACCCTAAATTCTCATCCAAAAAGCTCCTAGAACTGATAAATGGATTCAGCAAAGTTTGAGGATACGAAATTAATGTACACAAATCAGTAGCTCTACTCTACACCGACAGCGACCAAGCTGAGAATCAAATCAAGAACTCAACGCCTTTCACAATAGCTGCAAATAAAATAAAATAAAATTCTTAGAAATATACCTAACCAAGGACATGAAGGACCTCTACAAGGAAAACTACAAAACACTACTGAAGGAAATTATAGATGACACATACAAATGGAAACACATTCCATGCTTATGGATGGGTATAATCAATATTGTTAAAATAACCACAGTGCTAAAAGCAATCTACAAATTCAATGCAATTCCTATCAAAATACCACAATCATTCTTCACAGAACTAGAAAAAACAATCCTAAAATTCACACAGAACCCCCCCAAAAAAAGCTTACTTAAAACAGTAAAACACGTAAGTGGGGCCTGTGAACTCTGTGCCAGAAATAACCCAAATAACCAACATTTACCACCGCCTTTAGTAAGGCCTGTTCAACCTAGGGGAACGTACCCTGGTGAAGACTGGCAAATAGACTATACTTAGGTAGTCGAGGTTTCTAAATTTCTATTAAAGGAGATACTTTCTATGTTTGGGCTGCCTAAAAGCTTGCAGAATGCTAATGATCCATCTTTCACAGCAACAATAACTCAAAATATACCTTCAGCCCTAAGAATTCAGTACCTCCTTCATTCAGCATGGAGGCTGCAGTCCTCGGGGAAAGTAGAAAGAGCCAATTAAACTCTCAAAAGGACTCTTGCTAACTTCTGCAAGGCAACAGCAGAAGCCTGAAAGCCTCTATTGCCTGTGGCCTTGTTGTGGGTTCAAGCTGTTCCTAAAGAAAACCTACAGCTCAGCCCCTTTGTAAGTATGGAAGGCCTTTCTTAACTACAGACTTCCTAATAGACATCGATAATTTCAAGCTACAAAATTATGTAATCGACTAAGGACAGGTGCAAAAAGCACATATTGAATATGAAAATCAAAAACTTTCTTTTCCTGCTAAGGAAGAGAATTTTCTTATAACCTAGTGGGAAGTCTTTTAAGTCCTATGAAAGACTTGGAAAAAAGGATCCCCAGCAGATCAATTTTCCCCAAAGTGGAGGAGACCCTATCAAGTTCTCCTTAGTACCCCACCTGCAGTTAAACCTCTAGGAATAAACAGCTGGGTCCACTTATCTCAGATTAAACCTGTCTCTTATGGAGTCCCACACAAGAGACTGATCCCACTTATTCCTGTAAGCCAACCAGTGACCGCCAGCTCCTACTCAGAGGAAATAAAAAGGATGGGTAACATAAAAACATGGATTAGTATCCTGCTTTTGGGTATAAGTTGGAATCACACAGAGAGTAACTTAATTGCCAAGTGGGCACAGACTTCAGCTTCTCTACATAATAAGACCATCTGTTGGGTATGTGAATTGCCACTTTCCTCCACTTCTGGATTGCTCTGCCTTGTCCAACCAGTCAACCTAAGTTCATTGAGACGTTATGATGATTGGGAAACTAAAAATAATAAACATATATCTTCTTTCCTCATGTACTGTAGCCACACAGGCATTAGCCCCTTCCTTTCCTACAGAGATAAAAAGGCACCTTTACTGTCTAATTAGGAAACACCTAAATTCGACTCCAATTTTAGGGAATACTGTACATGATAGATTTGGGTGGATGACAGCTTTTCTTTTTTTTTTTTTTTTGAGACGGAGTCTCGCTCTGTCGCCCAGGCTGGAGTGCAGTGGCCGGATCTCAGCTCACTGCAAGCTCTGCCTCCCGGGTTCACGCCATTCTCCGGCCTCAGCCTCCCGAGTAGCTGGGACTACAGGCGCTGCCACCTCGCCCGGCTATTTTTTGTATTTCTTAGTAGAGACGGGGTTTCACCGTGTCAGCCAGGATGGTCTCGATCTCCTGACCTCGTGATCCGCCCGTCTCGGCCTCCCAAAGTGCTGGGATTACAGGCTTGAGCCACCGCGCCCAGCCAGACAGCTTTTCAAGTACAGTTATCAGGTAAGGCGCCTCTGTCTTGGAAGTCACAATAACAGTCACAAACGAACTGAAAACCATGATAGGAAATGGTTGCCACCTCAACAGTGTAATCAGACCCTTCTTTTAACAGACCAAATGCGGATAGGATGGCAATATAATTCACCAAAACTAGGTGCCTACCTTTCTCCTTGGCGATGGTTTTGGGCTTGTGGAACTCACAGCTGGCCGTACTTACCTTATAATTGAACCGGAACAGGTATGTGGGTCATCCTTATCTTCCCAAATGTATTCTCTCCAAATCAGACTCTCTCCCATCTAACTGGGAAATTGTAAAGGCTCGCCATAGGCAACAAAAATGGATATCTTGGAGGTTTTACTCCATGGCTATATTTTTCCCACAGACAGCCACAATTGATATCAAGCTGTAAGTTGAAGCCGTAGCCGAACACATGCTGCAGCTTTCAATAATACACATCATGCCCTTACACTCTAAACTGAGGAAACTTCTCAAATTAGGCAGGCGGCCTCACAAACTCATATGGCTTTGGACATTTTAACAACAGCTCAAGGGAGAACTTGTGCTTTAACCAAAACTGAATGTTGTGTGTATGTTCCAGATTATTCACATAATGTTACCCAGGCTACGAAGGTTTTAGACACTCATGTCTCTGCCATTGATGCACTATTAGTCTCGCTCTCTCTCTCCATCTATACACACACACACACACACACACACACACACACACACACACATATGGTTAAAATTAGGAGTCCAGAAATAAATCCTTACATTTATGACCAATTGAATTTTGCATATATTTCAAGTTATTTCAGTGGGTGAAAGAATAGCCTCTTCAACATATGATGTTGGAATAATTAAATATCCACAAGCAAAAGGATAAATTTGGACCCCTGTCTCACACCACATATAAAAAATAACTCAAAACGGATCATAGACCTAAATGTAAAGGCTAAAACCCGTATAAGAAAGCATAAGGGTAAATATCTGTGTTGTTGTTTCTGCAACCATTTCTTAGATATAGTACTAAAAGCGCAAGTGATTTAAAAAAGAAACTGAAGTATATCAAAATAAAAACCTTTTTGCATCAAAGAAACTATCAAGTAAAAGAAAAGAAAAGATACAGACTGGGGAAAAAATACTTGCAAACCATATATCCAGTAAGGAATCTGCATCCAGAATACATTACAAACTCTTACAACTCAATCATAATCCAATGTTTTTCTTTTTCTTTTTTTTTTTTTCGAGATGAAGTCTCACTCTCTCCCCAAGGCTGGAGTGCAATAGTGTGATCTTGGCTCACTGAAACCTCCGCCTCCCAGGTTCAAGTGACTCTCGTGCCTCAGCCTCCTGAGTAGCTGGGATTAGAGGCACTTGCCACCATGCCCAGCTATTTTTTGTATTTTTATTACAGACGAGGTTTCACCATATTGGCTAGGCTGGCCTCAAACTCCTGACCTCAAGTGATCAGCTCACATCAGTTTCCCAAACTGCTGGGATTACAGGCATAAGCCACTGTGCCCAACCAATTAATTAATACAATTTGAAAATGGGCAAAAATATTTGAGTATGCACTTTACCAAAGTATATAAAAATTTTCTCCACATTATTAGTCATTAGGAAAATGCAAATCAAAACCACAATAAGACACTAATTCACAGCGACTTGTCTGGCAATAAAAAAAAAAAAAATTTGCAAGTGTCAGTAAAGATATGGAGAAATTAGGACTAGATACCTAGGGGTGAAATTGCTGGTAAATCTAGGTTTAATATTTGAAGAAATGAAAAAATTGTTTTCCAGGGTAGCACCACCATTTTATATTTCCAGAATCAATCTTTGAAGGATCCAGAATTCTAAAGGTGTGATTTATGTAAACTTTTAGTTGGGTTCAAGCACTCTCCTTAAATTTGCACCTGGCTACAGGCTAATTCAAAACTCAACCCCAGGAGAATTCCCAAGAGTGTATACAAACTGATAGTTACTTTTTTTTTTTCTGTTCATGTAAGATTGAAGGCCCTGAAACAATATTTCTAGCCATGTCAAATGTTTGCTATCACTAACTCTTGGATGGAAATGATTTTAAACAACTATTATGTAATTGCAAATCATCTGACATAAAAACAGATGGAGGCCTGCAGTGCCTTCCTCAGAAGTGTGGCTTTTTGATCAAATTGTCCTTACTCAAATGGATAATACGTGTTCTTAATTAGATAGTAAACTATTTTAGGACTTAGATTAGAATGGGATAGTGTAGACATAAATACCATATCACTCTAGCTAGGCTAAATTATTTAAGTAAATTACAAACACATAACACCAGTTATACAGATAAAAAGTTAGAACAAAGGGTAAGTAATATAATTATATCAACCAAAATTAAAAGGAATCAGAAAATTCATCATTTGTCTTTTAAATCAATGATTGTTTTCTTTAGTATTTATTTTATTTTGACGCAACTAGTGTATATTTTAAGTATATTGCATATTGTTCTCATTTTTCCCATTTTTATTGTGTAAAAATTTAAAAATACACTCTTAAGCAACCAATAAATGAAAAAGAAATTATAAGTGAAAATACTTTGAGATAAATAAAACAGAATACAACACACCAAAGACACGAGATTCAGTAAAAGCCATACTCAGAAGCAAATTCATAGCTTTACACACCCAAATTAAAAAAAAAAAAAAAAAAAAGAAGAAAAATCTGAAACCAGTAACCTAACTCTATAGGTCTTAAGGACCTATTCTTGATTTATTCAAAGATTTTGCCTAAGAAACAGAGTTTTAAACAGAGACTGATACAAAAAATAAAAATAAAAATAAAGTACTGGGAATAGTGTAGCCAGGATTCAATATTAAGAAAAAGATCCAGAGACAGGAGGAGCTGAGAGACTGAAAACAGTTTCACCAAATGAGAGTACCAAAATGTTTAAACCATATTATATACATGCACACATTCATACACACACACACACACACACACACACATATACATATACATATACATCATATATATTGTGGGGAGGGAGAGGTGTGTGTGGGTGTGTACATACCCTATTCTTCCACTTAAAAATCAGGTAGTGGTTCAGGCAAACATCAGATTAGCTTTTTTTAGAAAATGAAGATGCTTCATTTTTCTTCACATTAAATTAATTATGTGGAATTTGCAATCCAGCTGTGATTTTTCTACCTTGGATTATTTTATAATTGCTTTTAAGTGCCTTTAGTTATATCCTCTCTTTGACTGAAATTTCACTGAAACTATTATCTTCTAGAAAAAACAAAGTACTCAGTGGTACTTAATAAACTTCTGAATTATTTACTAATTAAGATTAATTATCTTGACTTCTTGAAGATGGGAGAGTTGAATTTGAACTTCGATTTTACTGTCACATGGAATTAAACACGATAGAAATACCTTTATGCACTCCCATCTATATGATGAATAATGGAAGCTTTTGGAGTGGAGGAAAAGTCTCTAGTCTTGCACAACTCCACTATTAATGGATCATAGCCTCCAAGTGAAGGATATTACCTCAAAGCACAGAAAAACATGGGAAAAAATAAAGATAAAACACATACATTCAGTAGCCAGTGAGCTTTAATTTAATTTTAGACTTAAAGAGCCTCTCGCGATACTGAGCCTGGGCAACCATATGGGGTTTTCATCTTCAGTGAGCAAAGTGCATGATGATACCCCACAGTACCCCCAAGCACTTACATTGGCTGCAGGCCTGTTAATGAATTAGACTCAAGAGCTTGGCTGTCTTTGCATAAAGTATCTTTCAAGAAAATGCTGAAAAGAAATATAATCACGCTTCTCTCCCCTCAAACATTTACCAGAGGGTAAATCAATTTTTAGCCAAAATAGCACAGCTATAATCTATGTTATTATTAAATATACAAGCAATCATCAGGAATTTTCATATAGTGAATGCAAGAAGATGTGAGAACATTTTATTAATTGAAATTAATCTTAATATATTTAAGAGATTCGAAAGCAAGGATTGTGTTATACTATGACAGAAAAAAATGCATGATTTATACATAAGAGCTTTAAGATGGCTGAGCTCTTAAAACATGTCCCTTTCTTCCTGTGGGAAGTGAAAGATTCTTTGGCAGAATTTCCGAAGAGAACAGACCTTCCACCTCAATTCTACACAGTAGCTCAAGTAACTCTTGAGTACTTAGTCTTTTCACCATTAGATTCTCATTCATTCCACTATAAATCACCTGAAGGTAAATATATTGAATAGAAAAAACACATAATTCCGTCAAACATCTGTCAAGATTCTACTATCTGATATATGTAGCCTCCAGCTAGTTGAATATCACTATATTATCGAGGGAGGACAGCATCAGAAGTGAAGTGTGGCGGACGGGGCGGGGGGGGGGGGAGGTGGGCGGGGATTGAGGTATCTAGGGGAAAAAGTGCTGATTAGATACAAGCCATTGAGTTTGATGTCCTAAATAGTATACAACAAGGAACACTTGTAGGCCTACATTAAACAAATTGAGAGGTTTTCATCAATCTTGAAAGACAATTGTATCTAATTTATAATAAATTAAAGCAAAGCTATAAAAAACGTGCTTCTGGTGAACAATACACTAGATTTTGGTCAAATTTATACATTTTTACCCTATCTCCATGGCAAAACGTGATTTACTTAAGGTAATAAATACGTACCATATTAAGAGTTTTGCAAAATAAAGTGAATTTATCTATTAGACAAACATAAATATTTTCAGAGTGCAGTTGCTTCTTTCAGAAACCTTCCCTGAATCCATTTTTTGAAGAATGTCTTCTAAGAGAGTGAAAACATTTTCCATGTTTTTATAGACTTTAGGGTATCAGAAAGCTTGAAAGATTATAGAGATCCATATAGTAATAACATTTTTAATGTTGAAAAAATAAATAGAATTTAAAGGATTCAATCACTGTCATAAATATTTGAGTAGCAAAGTCAGGAGCAATAGCTGAGGAACAGAAGGAACTCACTGATCACTTACTTCTGCTGAGCACTCATCTGTGTGCTTTACATAGTTAGATGACAACAAGCCTGTGAGGCAGACATCATTATCCTCTTGGTACAGATAACACAGAGAGGGTATGGCATGTGTCTAAGGTCACAAAACTACTGACTAGCAAAGCCAGAATTAGTTAGGCTAATTCTAGCTAATTCGAATTAGCTAGAATTCTAACTAGAGGGTTAGGCTCCAAATCACTTTTTATTTGTCTTGCTTTTTTGGGGGAGGGGATATGATTATTTAATCAGCCTTATTATTGTTTACACACTGATATGATTTGGCTGTGTTCCCACCCAAATCTCATTGTGAATTATCATTCCCATAATCCCCACATGCTGTGGGAGGGACCCACTGGGAGCTAATTTAATTATGGAGTAGTTACTCTCATGCTGTTCTCATAATAGTTAGCGAGTTCTCACAAGATCTGATGGCTTTATGAGGCGCTTTCCCCACTTTTGCTTGGTGCTTCTTGCTGCCACTATGTGAAGAAGGACGTTATCTGCTTCCCCTTTCACCATGATTGTCAGTTTCATGAGACCTCCACAGCCAAGCTGAACTGTCAGTCCATTAAACCTTTTTCCTTTATAAATTACCCAGTCTCTGGTATGTCTTTATTAGCAGCATTTAAATGAACTAATACAATAACTTGGTACCCCAGACAGTGGGGCACTACTGTAAATGTAGAAGCAACTTTAGAACTGGGTAACAGGCAGAGATTGGAATCGTGTGGAGGGCTCACAAAAAGACAGGAAAATGTGGGAAAGGTTGGAACTTCCTAGAGACTTGTTGAATGGCTTTGACCAGAATGCTGATGGTAATATGGACAACAAAGTACAGGTGGAGGTGGTCTCAGATGGAGATGAGGAGCTTGTTGGGAACTGCGGTAAAGGCCACTCTTGCTATGTAAAGAGACTGGCAGCATTTTGCCACTGTTGTAATGATACGGTTTGTCTGTGTCCCCACACAAATCTCATCTTGAATTGTAGCTCCCATATTTCCCACATGTTGTGGCAGGGACCCAGGGGGAGATAATTGAATCATGGGGGTAGTTTCTTCCATACTTTTCTCATGGTAGTGAATAAGTCTCATGAGCTCTGATGGTTTTATAAAGGGTTTTCCTTTTCACTTGGCTCTTGTTCTCTCTTGACTGCCACCATGTAAAATGTGCCTTTCGGCTTCTGCCATAACTGTGAGACCTCCCCATCCACATGAAACTGTGAGTCTATTAAACCTCTTTTTCTTTATAAATTACCCTGTCTCAGGTATGTCCTTATCAGCACTGTGAGAGAACAGACTAATACAGCAAATTGGTACCAGCAGAGTGGGGTTCTGTTGTAAAGATACCTGATAATGTGGAAGCAACTTTGGAACTGGGTGACAGGCAGAAGTTGGAAGAGTTTGGAGGGCTCAGAAGACAGGAAAATATGGGAAATTTTGGAACCTCCTAGGGACTGCTGAATGACTTTGACAAAAATGCTGATAATGATAGGAACAATGAAATCTAGGCTCAGGTGTTCTCAGATGGAGATGAGGAACTTGTTGGGAACTGAAGTAAAGGTGATGCTTGCTATGTTTTAGCAAAGAGACTGGTGGCATTTTGCCCTGCCCTAGAGACTTGTGCTACTTTGAACTTGAGGAAGATGATTTAGGGTTTCTGTCAGAAGAAATTTCTTAGCAGCAAAGCATTCAGGATGTGACTTAGGTGCCCTTAAAAGTATTCAGTTTTAAAAGGGAAACAGAGCATAAAAGTTTGGAAAATTTGCAGCCTGATAATGAAATAGAAAAGAAAACCTCATTTTCTGAGGACATCAAGTGGGCTGCAGAAATTTGCATAAGTAATGAGGAGCTAAATGTTAATCTCCAGGACAATGGGGAAAATGTCTGAGGTGATGTCAGAGACCTTTGTGACAGCCCCTTCCATCAAAGGCCCAGAGGCCAAGAGGAAAAAATGTTTTCATGGGCAGGGCCAAAGGCCCTCCTGCTGTGTGCAGGCTAAGGACTTGGTACTCTGCATCCCAGCTGCTCTAGCCATGACTAAAAGGGGCCAAAGTACAGCACATGCCATTGCTTTATAGAGTGCAAGCCCCAAGCCTTGGCAGCTTCAACGTGGTGTTGAGCCTGAGGGTGCACAGAAGTTAAGAATTGAGGTTTTGGAACCTCTGCCTAGATCTCAGAGGAGGTATGGAAACGCCTGGATGTCTAGGAAGAAGTTTGCTGCAGAGGTAGGGCCCTCATGGAGAACCTCTACTAGGGCAGTGCATAAGGGAAATGTGGGTTTGAAGCCCCCATGCAGAGTCCCCACTGGGGCACTTCTTAGTGGAGCTATGAGAAGAGTGCCACTGTCCTCCAGACCCTAGAATGGTAGATCCACTGACAGCTTGCACCATGCAACTGGAAAAACCACAGACACTTAATGCCAGCCTGTGAAAGCAATCAGGAGGGAGGCTGTACCTCACAAAACCACAGGGATGGAGCTGCCCAAAACCATGGAAACCCACCTCTTGCATCAGCGTGACTTGGATGTGAGACATGAAGTCAAAGGAGATCATTCTGGAGCCTTTGACTGCTCTGCTGAATTTCAGACCTGCATGGGGTCTGTAGCCCCTTCGTTTTGGCCAGTTTCTTCCTTTTGGAATAGGTGTATTTACCCAATGCCTGTAGCCGCATTGTATCTAGGGAATAATTAACTTGCTTTTGATTTTACAGGCTCATAGGAAGAAGCGACTTGCCTTGTCTCAGATGAAGGTTTGGACTTGGACTTTTGAGTTAATGCTGGAATGTGTTAAGACTTTAGCGGACTGATGGAAAAGCATGATTGTGTTTTCAAATGTGAGGACATGAGATTAGGGAGGGGCTAGGGGTAGAATGATACGGTTTGTCTGTGTCCCGACCCAAATCTCGTCTTGAATTGTAGTTTCTGTAATCCCCAAATGTCATGAGGGGGACCCGGTGCGAGGTAATTAAATCATGGGGGCAGTTACCCTCATGTGGGTAGTGATAGTGAGTGAGTTCTGGCAAGATCTGATGGTTACATAAGTGGCTTTTCCCCCTTTTGCTTGGCACTTCTCCTTGCTGCCACATGTGAAGAAGGATGTGTTTGCTTCTCCTTTCACAATGGTTGTTAAGTTTTCTGAGGCCTCCCCAGCCAGGCTGATGTATGAGTCAATTAAACCTCTTTTCTTCACAAGTGACCTAGTCTCAGCTATTTCTTTATTAGCAGCATGAGAACGAAATAATACACATACAATCCGATTCGCCAGTTTTAAACACACTATTAAATGAGTTAGAACAAATGCAATACATTTATGTAACCACTACCACAATGAAGACATAGAAGCTTTTCAGTATCCTGAAAAGTTCTGGTGCCTCTTTGTAGTCAGTCTCCTTGCCTGGCTCCTGTTCCTTGGCAACCAATTATTTTCTGTTCTTTCACTATAGTTTTGCCTTTTCTAAAAATTGGAATCATAGAGAATGAAGCATTTTGTGTCTGAGTTCTTTCACTTAGCCTAATGCCTTTGCAATGCATCCAAATTTATATGTGTATTCACATTTTATTCTTTTTATTTTTGAGCAATATTTCATTATTTGAGTAAATCATAGTGTGTTTAATCAGTTGATGGATGTTTGAATTGTTACAAGGATTTGGTTACTGTGAATAAAGTTGCTATTAATATTTATATATCAGGGTTTTTTAAAGAGACGTAGGTTTTCTGTTCTCTTGGGTAAATACCTAGGAGTGACATTGCTAAGTAATGGGTGGTAGTGGTATCTCATTATGATTTTAATTTGCATTTCCAGAGTGCCTAATAATGCTTATTGAAATTTTATATGGCCTTTTTGCTTCAATATTTGTTCAAATCTTTCTCCATATTAATTGGTTTGATTGTGTTCTTATTAATGAGATATAAAAGTTCTTTTAAATATTTTAGATACAAGTCCTTTATGAGATACAGCTTTTCAAACATTTTCTCCCACTCTCAGGGTTGCCTTTTTATTTCCTTACCAATGTTAACCATGTTTTCTAAACAGCTAAACCTGTAATTTTTTTTCTTTCATGGTTAATTTGTCTGTCTGCTTAAGAAATTGCTGCCTAACCCAGCTCACAAGTATTTTCTCCTACTTTCCACTTGAAGTTTTATAATTTTTTCTCTTACATTTACGTATATGATCTATTTCAATTTTGTTTGCTTATGGGAATTTGTAAGGGTTACAATGTAGACTTTTTCATACGATAATGAATAATTACAGCACAATTAAGTTTGTTGAGAAATGTTTCATATTTCAGCATGTGTTCTATTTTGGCAAATGTTTCAAGTGCACTTGAAAATAATGTGTATTCTGCTGTGTTGGGTGGAATGTTCTATAAATGTCAGTTAGATCATGCTACTTTATAGTATTGTTCAAATATTCCATACCCTTATTGATTTTCTCTTCATATATTCTGTCAAATAGCAAGTTGAAGTGTCCTATTGTAACATTGGAATTAACATTTTTTAGTTCTTTCTTGTTTTGCTTTATATTTTTTTAAACTCTGAATTTGTATGCATACACATTTAAAACTGTATCCACTTGATAATTTGACCTCTTTTCATTATGAAATATGGTTGACCCTTGAACAATACAAGGATTAGGCATGCTAACTTCTTGAACAGTAAAAATCTGGGTGTAAATTTTGAATCTCCAAAAACAAATCTGTTAATGGCCTACTTTTGACTGGAAGCCTTACTGATAACGTAAAGAGTTGATTAACACCTGTTTTGTATGTTAAATGTGTTATATACTGTGTTTTTAAGGTAATTTAGAGAAAAGAACATGTTATGAAGAAAATCATAAGGAAGAAAAAGGATATTATTATTTATTAAGTGAAAATGAATCTCATAAAGGTCTTTACCTTCATAGTCTTCAGGATGAGTAGGCTGAGGAGGAACAGTAAGAGGAGAGGTTGGTCCTGCTGCCTGAGGGGTGACAGAGACTGAAGAAAATTCTCATAATTGAACCTGCACAGTTCAAACCCATTTGCTCAAGGATCAACTGTATTCCTCTTTATCTATGAAAGTGTTCTTTCTTCTAAAGACTAATTATCCTAATGATAACCCCTCCTTTCCTTTGATTATCATTTGCATATTTTTAATATCTTTTTACTTGTGATCTGTGGCTTTATACTTAATGTGAGTTTTCATAGAATATAGTCAGTCTTTTTAAGGGGATTCTATTTTATCTTTACTGTTGAGATAGATGACAAGTAGGTAGATAACATATTCATATATAGTATATTAATCTCTAGGAGTTTCATTTTTATATTTTTATATGTTCCATTTCTCTCTTCACCATGTCTGCTATTTCTTCTACACTCTTTAGCATATGGAACATATTTGTAATTGATCTTTTAAGGTGTTTGTCTGCTAATTCAGTCATCTCATTTCTGGGCTTGTGTATTTATTGATAAATGGATCATAATTTGTTGCTTCTTTGCATGGCTTGCAATTTTCACTGGATGCCTGGAACTGTGATTATTACTGTATTGCATAATAAATTCCATTACATTTCTTTAAAGAGCCTTTGGCTTTCTTCTAGCACAGAGTTAATTACTTATAATGAATACAATCCTTTCAGAACTTAGTTTTAAACTTCGTTAAGGAAGGTCCAAAATAGTATTTATTCTAAAATTAGTTAAATCTCACTAAAATGGTGATATTCTTCTGAGTTCTTGCCTGGTAGAAACACAGATTAGTCTCACCCTTGTATGAGTTCTAGGACAAGATTACTGTTTCTAGTGGTTCTTTTCTCAGCTTTTGGTAAACTTATCTTTGTATAGCTCCCTCCTCTTCAATATTTGGTCCCTCAAATTCTAGCTGCCTAAATTTCTGTTAACATTAATATTTACCTTACCAACTCAGTGAGATCACTGGACTCCATTTGATTTGACTCTTTCTACACTGTAGCTTGGAAACTCAATAAGCTGGAGTAATCATAAAGTCTCATTTGTTTATCTCATGGACCACAATCTTGCACTGACTGTTGACCAATGCCTGAAGATAATAGTTTAATAATATATTTTATCCAGTTTTATAGTAGTTTATTATAGGACGGCTGTTCTCATAACTGTGAATCCTTTTACCAGGTCTTTCTTAGTTATAATATTTTACATGCTATTTCAGAATCTAAGTTTGTTTCTACCACTTACCAGCTGTGTAATCTCAGCAAATTGCTGAACTTTATTACAATTACCTGGGACTAGCTATGTGAATAATAGGGAAGTGAGTCCTAAACTGGCTTAGAATTTTGGTTAAAAAGCCAAAGTCCTGATGAGTGTTTGAGTATAAATTCTGGCTCTTCTGCAGAGCTCTGACCCTTATTTCCATAATATTTAAAACTTGTCATAAAATTGTGCCTATTTTCTAGAATTCTGGTGAAAAGTAAACAGATAATGTGTGTTGAGAACATAGTGCAGTAGATATCTGCCACATGTTTGTGCCACATTTTACTGCACATTTTAGTGGAAGATATTATTATTTTCAAATTAAATCTCCATTAATATATTTTAATGGCTTTAAAATATGGAGTAAATTGTCCAAATTTTTATGTTGCTTTTATTTTCACTTGAGGTCCCCTTGCTTTTCTTCTATTATTTTCCCAGGACTGTTGTGGCCTCCAAAAAGAGGGCTCTATCCTTTCTACTGATGCATCTTTGTTCTGACCCAGGCTTCCTCTGGCCTCATAACACTACATTTTTCCTCTCCCCAGAAGAAAGCCAATATATATTTTATCATTTTATGCTATCTTTGTGTGCTTCATTCTAACCCCTAAACCAAATTTATTATGATTTTTTTTCTAAATATATTATGGAAAAATATATAAGGGACTCTTTGACAATTGAAATGACCTATGGTAGAGTGATCAAGCTTTTGGCAAAAACACACCTTTCTGGGTTGGTAGCTGAAACCCATGATGGAGGGAGAAAAACTAATCAGGCAGCGTATTTCTATAGAGTAGAAGAGCCATTCAACACTAAAGTTGAAGACAAAACACAGTAGTTTGAAAGTAAACATGATGAACACATTATGCTGCTAGGTAACCTAAAATCAATGTCCCAGAGAATTTTTTTTACAAAAGATTGAGCATAGTTTGTCCATGTGCTGATTTGCTCTGTCATGCTTTCAAGTCCTATCTACACCCACTCTTGATTCCCTGAGATTTGCAAGTTGTTACAGAGGAATTCCTATAACTCTAGTGTCAGGGGAAAAGTTAACACATTATAGCATGAATGTTTTTGTGTGAAATATTTTATGCATTTTTATAAGTGGAAAAATGGGTTCACCTCCACATAACAAATTTTGTGAACTAATGTGGTGCTTCCAATCCTTAACTACATTTTCATTCTTTTATGACTATGTAGTATTCCATGTTGTATATGTACCAAAAGTTTTCTATCCAAACCAATAGCACTATGATGAACATTCGAGCACATGTGTAGTTTTGGCAGAACAATTAATTTTCCTTTGGGTATACACCCAGTAATGGGGTTGGTAGGTCAAATAATAGTTGTCCTTGAAGTCCTTTGAGAAATCTCCAAATGGCTTTCCACAGTGGCTGAACTAATCTGCATTCCATTCAACAGTGTATGAGCCTTCCCTGTTCTCCACAGCCTCACCAGCATCAGTTATTTTTTAACTTTTTAATAATACACATTCTGACTTGTGTGAGATAGTATCTTATTGTGGTTTTGATTTGCATTTATTTTCTGCACAATAAAATAAACTATCAACAGAGTAAACAGACAGCCTACTGAAAGGGAGAAAACATTTGCAAACTTTGAGTCTGACAAAGGTTTAATATCCAGAATCTGCAAAGAACTTAAATCACAAGCAAAAAACAAATAATCCACTGAAAAATGGGCAAACAACATGAACAAACACTTCACAAAAGAAGACGTACAAGCAGGTTGTACATCTTCAAAAAACATATATAAAACATGAAAAAATGTTCAATATCACTAATTATCAGAGAAAGGCAAATCAACTATACTTTGATTGTAATTATATATTTGCTGCTATTGTTTCACTGAACGTGGTCTTACTTTGTCTTGCTCTCTTATACATGGAGCCTGCTTATGAGTCATGGTTTGCCTCTTTTACTCCTTATAACCCAATGTTTACATAATCCTGAAAACTTTACTCTCTGGGACTTCTCACAACATATTCTGACTTCTATACAGCCTCTCTGGCTGTCCTGCATTGCCTACACATCTGACTTTTATGAATTACAACTTGTGCTGATGCTTTTCTTGTGGGAGAATCCCTATTTCTGAGTTATTTTACCCCAGAACAAGCCTGCGCAGTCCTGGCTTGCAAGATCCTGCATGTCCGTTTCCCCTGAGTGGAACTATTCTGTCATTATCCATTGCCACAAAAAGATATGCATGCCATTGAAGATTATCTGCCACTTATTTAATAAAATCTAGACATCCAGGGTAATGTATAGCATAGTTTATTTGTAGCTTCAGGTTCTTGTCTTTTACTATCACTGTAGTGCTATCACTATGCCACTTCTATCAGTGTGCTCCACATTGGATGATTATTTTGAACATGTTCACAGCCTGTCTTCACTCTGGTTTCCCTTTATCTCAAATGCCCAACCCAGACATCAGCCCATTTACTAAAATTAACCTCATTTATTTTAGTTTTTACTATCTCTCCATTCTCCATAGCACACTATTATCTTTAAAATCATATAGACATATGTTTTTCAGGAAATTGAAGGACAAAGACTGCAAAAAAAAAAATGTTTCACAGTGTCCTTTATTCCCTTTTTAGCATCAATGCCTAAAACTGCCCAGATATTCCCCACAGAATGTGCCAGCTCTTATAAAAAGAGGAGTTTTTTTTTGTTGTCCAGAATATTCCTGGAATTTGGGCCTGTCATTACTCAGTCATTTATCAATGACACGGAGTAAAAATACTCTCCCTTATAACTTGCACTGTTTCTACAGAGACATGATGAGGAAGGGAGATAATCACTGTATTACTTTGCCTGGGACAGAAATTATGAACCAATGGTAAATCCAAATATAATTATCTGTTGTTTTATACGTAAAACAATAGGACAGGAAAGAGTCTGTAATGTCCCTACTTTGCTAAAGATAAAGAACGTGTTATCAATAACAGAAAAAAGGACATTGGCTAGACGATCTACGACCATAGAACTCTGATCTGCACATTTTGAAGCAACCTGTTTGGGAACTAGAGTACAGCTTCTGAGCAATTAATCCAGAATGATCAAAACTTTGTCAATCACTGCTAGCTTCCCTGTATTTTTCGTCTACTTCCAATTCAGGGCCAACCAGAGAAAGTTAAAGTTCAATAAGATGCCCACTTCTAGTTAGCCCACCTCCAACTTCCCCATGCCAGCAACCTCCAATCAGTTAAGTTTCATGCCTGAAGCCTTTTTGTCCGTACACCACAACGCTTTCCAAATCTTCTGTTTGCCTTTGAATCTCTGCAAAATGCATGTGATGGTGGCTGATTCCTTTGCTATAGCAATCTCTGAATAAATAGCCTTTAGTTATTCTCATGGGATTGGTCTTCACTTATTTCTACAAGATAACATTGTCAACAGCTTTCAGGATTCATCTGGGATTTTTTGAAGGATTCCTTATTACATCATTCATTTGGATCATGCCTAAAAACTGCATTTTCTCTGAAGCTGTTCTTATTTCCAAACTAAGTGATTGCATCTCATTTCAAATTGTATAAAGTAGAATCTTGTAGCATTAGCCATTTCAGAATGTAAACTCCTCGAGGGCAGGATATGCAACATTTCCATGAGACTCAAATGCCATTATCAAAATTGATTTAAACATATAAAATACTCAAAGCTGGGACTGGACCCTGGGAGCATAAAATTTGGAGGATGAAAACAGATTTTACTCAGGCTATTGCAACAGGCAAAAGGTTTTTTTAACACTGGGGTGAGCGATTGGAAAATTACTAGAGGATGTTGGGGGAAGGTTGATCAATGTGGATCACATTGTGGAGCACATTGAGTTATTCTTGAGTTTGCAAATATTTTCCACTGTGATTAGGCCATCTGTGTTTTTTAATTGGCACCTTTCCAAGTTAGGCTTCTACCCTCACACGGAGGCTGGGAGATAGAAGTACTATTACTCTATCACCTTTAATGTTTACATTTCAAAAAGATGGATCCCAGGTCCTTGAGAAAGATATTACCTGGATTGGAAAACTAGCAAGATGCTGGGACACGATTTATATACGTTTCAAAGGGGCAAAGAAATGATCTGCAGTTGTAAGTTTTCTAAAGTAAATACCTCAAGAAAGGCAGGCCAGAGCACTACAGTCAGGAAATCTTTCTACTAAAGTTGAGTCAAGCTGAAAGCAATGTTGAGATAGTCTTGTTCAGTAAGTAATATCATTTCCTTTCTTCAGAATGATTGCCCTTATTTTCTATTCCTTTAAAGAAATGTCCCAAATACTGTTGTAGAAATCCAGAATTTAGGTTTGAGTACCCAGTGCTCAGTAAGCCAAACACTGACACATTAGCACTTAGGAGCAGAGAATGTTTATTTGATTTGGCCAAAGTGAAGGGGCAGGCGGCAAACTCTCAAATTCAATCTGCATTTGAACATAATTGGGGATTTTATGAGTAAGATAGGAATGCGGGACATGAGATTTATGGATGATCAAAGCTGCTTGCATTGCTCAACTGATCAAACTTCTGGATGCCATCAAGGAGGTCTGCCTGACCTAAGGATCATTGTTGTTTAAGAGGAAAACATGTTCATTAGTCTTGCAAGTAGCTCCTGGGGGTTAGAATATGAAGTTAATCAATTATTAGTGTCTACCCTCTACCTAAATGACTACATGATAGCAATCATGAATGAAAGAAGAAAAGGACAAAAAGAAAGGAAAATAAGTAAAACAAACATCTTATAATTTGTATAATATAGGCTCAGTTGCAATGCCCTTTATTCCCTTTTCTTTTGTCTTGCTAAATGTGGAACAGGCTTTCAGCTGCAGCCAACATTTACAAAAGTGAATTGTGACATTTTATACTCCAAAAGGAATCTCTCGAGAGTTTAGTAAGTATAAGACAATGAAGACAAAATATTTAAGAACGTCTACTCTCATATACATAACACACTTAGGATATAACAGCATTTACAATAGATAACAAGCCTAGGAAACACTCAAAAATTTCTAGCTTGAATCACTGTAGGCTTTATACTTAGAAGAAATTTTAAAGCACGCCAATAAAAACACAGAGCACTTAGGCCTTCCATCAGCCACACAGTGATGGATGTATAGCCAGACCATGTGCCTGTGTAGGCAAGGGAAGAAAGATTATGAAGAAGGCGGGAAAAAGTGAAGCTGAGTTCCTATATGACCAATCAGAGGTTTAGCATCTTGAAAAAGGGTTTTCAGAATTTTCCCAGAAAGATTCGTTTTTGCTCTGGTGTCAAGGAAGTTTCTGTTTCAGACCATTAATATTGGTTAAATGTTATATTTTTGAAATTGCTTATATTTAACATGTCTCCCTGCAGAGTGTACAGGACAATTGGTTTTACTCTATTTAGGTCTTGTCCTTCGCACTATATCTTCTTTAAGAGTAGATCAATAAGCAGCTTATGAGAGAATAATAAAATACTTCTTTAAAAATGAACACATATGGTTAACTTGAATCAACCAAACTGGCTAATATGCAGAAAGTTTTGCACTGTAAGCAAGAAGTTCTGCAGCATACTGAAGGCACCTGGAGCTGGCTGAAGACCTACAGTGGAGACAGAACAGTCCATATATACAAACTTGCCTTTTGGCAGATGGGTGTGCTTAGGCTGTCCGAACAGCCAGATGGGCTCAGCCTGGGGTCAAAGCATGAGACTAGCTAAACTTAGAGACAACAAAATTTGCATATAAATAACCTTAAGGGGGAAGCATTCAAAATACTGTATCTGTTAGAAACTAATTAAGAGTGTGCATATTGCCGCAATAAACATATGTGTGCATGTGTCTTTATAGCAGCATAATTTATAATCCTTTGGGTATATACCCAGTAATGGGATGGCTGGGTCATATGGTACATCTAGTTCTAGATCCTTGAGGAATCGCCATACTGTTTTCCATAATGGTTGAACTAGTTTACAATCCCACCAACAGTGTAAAAGTGTTCCTATTTCTCCACATCCTCTCCAACACCTGTTGTTTCCTGACTTCTTAATGATCGCCATTCTAACTGGCGTGAGATGGTATCTCATTGTGGTTTTGATTTGCATTTCTCTGATGGCCAGTGATGATGAGCATTTTTTCATGTGTCTGTTGGCTGTATGAATGTCTTCTTTTGAGAAATGTCTGTTCATATCCTTTGCCCACTTTTTGATGGGGTTGTTTGTTTTTATCTTGTAAATTTGTTTGAGTTCTTTGTAGGTTCTGGATATTAGCCCTTTGTCAGATGAGTAGACTGCAAAAATTTTCTCCCATTCTGTAGGTTGCCTGTTCACTCTGATGGTAGTTTCTTTTGCTGTGTAGAAGCTCTTTAGTTTAATTAGATCCCATTTGTCAATTTTGGCTTTTGCTGCTGTTGCTTTTGGTGTTTTAGACATGAAGTCTTTGCCCATGCCTATGTCCTGAATGGTACTACCTAGGTTTTCCTCTAGGATTTTTATGGTATTAGGTCGAACATTTAAGTCTCTAATCCATCTTGAATTAATTTTCGTATAAGGAGTAAGGAAAGGATCCAGTTTCAATGGTGCTGGGAAAATTGGCTAGCCATAAGTAGAAAGCCATATTATTCTTAACAACATAAAACTCAAAGCAAGTCAAATGTTCACCAGTAGTAGAAAAGTTTAATAGGGAGTCTGACTCCATGTTTTAAATGTTTTACTACTGACAGCTTTTATGCCTTTTCCTCTCCCTGCTGTGCCCTGCACCTGGGCAAGCTAATAAGAAAACCTGCCTTCTTTGTTCTCTGACAGGGGCAGGAAATTCAAGCAACACAAATTCCTGCCCTCATAGGAACTCTCATCTCAGTCCCATTCCCTAGTCAAAATAAAAAAAATTTAAAAAATAAAAAAAAATCCAGGTAATTCTTCTTTTCTTCCTCTCAATTCACTTAAAGTCTGTGTGCTCTCCCTGGAGATTTCAAATAAGTAAGTAGTTAACCGTTTCATACCCTCTTGGTGTGAGTGTGGCGTCATCATTCTCAGACATCAGAACAAAAGTTTGAGTGCAGGTTCATTTGCCTCTTAAGGTAATCATAACAATGGGAAAAGCAGCCGATCACCTAGTTTCTGCTTCTTAAATGTCTATCTTGAATTAGAGTCCTGCCTCACTTAATGACTGTGACATGTTCTTAGAAATGCATCGTCCTTAGACAATTTTGTCTAACATTATATAGTGTACTTACACAAGACTAAGTGGTATAGTCTTTGCACACCTAGGCTATACAGTATAGCTTATTGCTCCTAGGTTATATACCTGTACAGCGTGTGACTGTACTGAATACTATAGGCAATTCTAACACAATGGTAAGTATTTGGGTATCTACATATATCTAAACATAGAAGCAGTATGGTAAAATTATGGAATAAAAGATTTTTTAAAAATGATACCCCTGTATAGGGCACTTACCATGAATGGAAATGCATGATTGGAAGTTGCTCTGGTTGAGTCAAGGAGTGATTATTGAGTGAATGTGAACCTGGGACATTACCATATACTACTATAGATTTTATAAACCCTGTACACGGCCGGGCGCAATGGCTCACGCCTGTAATCTCAGCACTTTGGGAGGCCGAGGTGGGGGGATCACGAGGTCAGGAGGTCAAGACCAAGGTGAAACCCCGTCTCTACTAAAAATATAAAAAATTAGCCGGGCGTGGTGGCCGGTGCCTGTAGTCCCAGCTACTCGGGAGGCTGAGGCAGGAGAATGGCATGAACCTGGGAGGTGGAGCTTGCAGTGAGCCAAGATCGTGCCACTGCACTACAGCCCAGGCAACAGAGCCAGACTCCATCTCAAGAGAAAAAAAAAAACAAAAAAACAAAAAACACCACTGCACGCTTAGGCTATACTGGATTTATTAACATATTATTTATCTTTAATAGTAAATTAATGTTAGCTTACTATAACTTTTGTACTTTATAAACTTTAAAATTGTCAACTTTTCCACTCTGGTAATAACACAGATTAAAACACAAACACGTTGCATAACTGTCCAAAAATATTTTTTCTTTATATCCTTACTCTATAAGCTTTTATTTTAATTTTTTTTTCTTAAAAACTAAGCCATAAACACACACATTAACCTAGCCCTACACAGGGTCAAGATCAATATCACTGTCGTTCAGCTCCACATCTTGTACAACTGCAAGGTCATCAGGGTCAATGACACACACAAAGCTGTCATCTCCTGTGATCACAATGCATTCTTCTGGAATACCTTCTGAAGGACCTGCCTAAAACTGTTTAATGGTTAACCTTTTTTTTTTTTTTTTTTTTGTAAGCAGGCAGTATAAATAGAGTGTAAATAGAAAGAGTACACTCTAAAATAATGATAAAAAAAATAGTATTGTAAATACTAGGAAATAGGATTTTTTAATCTCCATTATAATTTTATGTAGCCACCCTCCTATATTCAGTTCTTTGCTGACCAAAATGTTGTTATGTGGTGCATACCTATGCAAGTATATGGTACTTGTCTTTGTTTGCTAGTACTGTTATAGATACTTCTTTTAAAAGCCTAAGACTAGGTAATTTATAAAAAACAAATTTATTTTGTACAGTTCTGGAAGCTGAGAAGTACCAGATCAATGTGCCAGCAGGATTGGTGCCTGTTGAGGCCTGCTTTCTGCTCCCAAGATGTCACCTTGTCACTGCATCCTCAGGAGAAGAGGAATGTTGTGTCCTCATGTGGGTGGAAGGGATGGAAAGAATGAAAAGGGGCAAATTCCTTCCATCGAACTCTTTTATAAAAACCTAATCTCATTCATGAGGACAAGACCCTAATTACTGAATCACTTCCTGGAGACCATACATTATAATACTGCTGCGTTGAAAATTAGGATTCAACATGAATTGAGAAGGGGACAGAAACCTTGAACCACAGCAGTACTAGAATTAAACTTCATAGGAAATCATAAACTTCTTGAATCCAAGGTTTATATTTGTTTCATATATGTAAGCCTATCTCGGACACATGTAATTTTAGTTAAATATTTAATTTAAAATTCTCTAGGCTGGGCACTGCGGCTCACGCCTATAATCCCAGCACTTTGGGATGCCGAGGCAGGCAGATCACTTGAGGTCAGGAGCTCGAGATCAGCCTGGCCAACACGGTGAAACCCTCTCTCTACTAAAACATACAAAAATTAGCCAGGCATGGTGGCGCGTGCCTGTAGTCTCAGCTACATGGGAGGCTGAGGCAGGAGAATCACTTGAACCCAGGAGGCGGAGGTTGCAGTCAGCTGAGATCATGCCACTGCACTCCAGCCTGGGTGACAGAGCAAGACTCCATCTCAATAAGATAAGATAAGATAAGATAAAATTCTCTGTAAAAATGGGTGTGTTCTGATACAATTGAGTTTAATCATCATCATTGATTAGATCAGAAAATAATAATTAAAGTGCAATAAGGCAGAAAAGGCATCTAAATTAGAAAAGAAGAAGTAAAATTATCTCTATCTGCAGATGGCATAATCATGTGAAGAATTCTAAAGATGTTATAAAAACTGTTAAAATTAATAAATGAATTCAGCCAAGTTGCAGGATACAAAATTAAACATAAAATAAGTTGCATTTTCATATACCACCAGTGAACAACTCCCAAAACAATTAAGAAAATTCAATTTACAATAACATCAAAAAGAACAAAATACTTAGAAATAAGATTAACCAAAGAAGCCAAAGACTTGCACACTGAAAGTTATAAAATGTTGCTGAAAAAGTTAAGGAGGACGTAAATAAATGCAAATAAACCTGATGTTCATAGATTAGAAGACTTAATATTACTAAAATATCTATTGCACATAGAACAATCTACAGATTCAATGCAATCTCTACCCAAATTCCAGAAATATTTTTGCAGAAAATAGAAAAATCCATCCTAAAATGTGCAATCTCATAGGATGCAGAATAGCCAAAACAATGCTAAAAAATAAAAATGGGCCAGGTACGGTGGCTCACGCCTATAATCCTAGCACTTTGGGAGGCCGAGGGGGGTGGATCATGAGATCAGGAGTTCAAGACCAGCCTGGCCAAGATCGTGAAACCCCATCTCTACTAAAAATACAAAAATTAGCCGAGCGTGGTAGCAGGCGCCTGTAATTCCAGCTACTGGAGAGGTTGAGGCAGGAGAAACACTTGAACTCGGAGGGCAGAGGTTACAATGAGCCGAGATCAAGCCACTGCACTCCAGCCTGGGCGACAGAGTGAGACTCTGTCTCAAAAAAATAAAAAATAAAAATAATAAAAATAAAAATAAAAATAATAAAAATAAAAATAAAGTTAGAGATGCCACATTTCTTGATTTCAAATCTACATAGCTATAGTAATCAAAGCAGTGTGAGGCTGTCATAAAGACAGATATATTGATAAAGGGAATATAATAGAGAACTCAGAAATAAACCTTTATATATACATTCGAATTGCATTTGGCCAAAGTGGCAAAATGATTCAATGCCGAAAAGACAAACAGTGTTGGGGAAAGTGGATAGTCACATGCAAATGAATACAGTTAGAAACACATTTTATTTCATATACAAAACATTAACAAACTGGATCAAAGAGCTAAACTATAAGATTTAAAGCAATAAAACTCAGGAGAAAACATAGAGGAAAAGCTTCATAATATTGTATTTGGCAATAATTTCTTGAATATGATACCAAAAGCACAGACAACAAAAGAAAAAATAAATTGGACTTCATCCAAATTAAAATGATTTGTGTCAAAATATACTATGAACAGAGTAAAAAATACATAAAATGAGTGAAAATATTTGCAAATTACATATCTGGTAAGATATTAATATCCACCATGTATTAAAAACTGCTAAAACTCAAGAACCAAATATACCCAATTCAAAATGGGCAATGGGCTTAAATAGACATTTCTTCAAAGGTATACGAATGTCCAATAAGCACAAGAAAAGATGTTCAACATCATCAATTATTACAGGGATGCAAATCAAAATTCACACCCATTAGAATAGCTATTAACAACAACAACAACAACAAATACAACCAGGAAATGGTAAGTGTTGGTATAGATGTGGAGAAATTGGAACCCTTGTACATTGCTGATGAGAAGGTCAAATGTTGCAGCCACTGTGTAAAACAGTCTGGCGGTTTCTCAAAAAATTAAAGATAGAATTACCTTACTATCCAGGAATTCCAATTCTGGATATATGCACAAAGGAACTGAAAACAAGGACTGGAACAGATGATCTGTATGTCTGTGCTAATAGCAGCATTATTAACAACAGCTGGAAGGTAGAAGTAACTCAAATGTCCCTTAATATATAAACTAATAAGCAAAATGTGGTATATCCATACAGTGACATATTCAGCCTTAAAAACTAGGATAATTCTGACACATATTACAACATGAATAATCCGTAAAGACATCATAAAAATTGCAATAAGCCATTCACTAATGGACATAGATTTTATAATTCTACTTATTATATGAGGCACCTAGAGTAATAAAATTCATAGACACAGAAAGTAGGATGGTGATTGCCAGAGGCTGGAAGTTTGGGGAGGGAGAATGGAGAATTGTTGTTTAATGAGTATGAAGTTTCGATTTGGGAAGATGAAAAAGTTCTGTAGATGCATGCTGGGAAAAGGTGTACAACAATGTGAATGTACTTAATGCCACTGATCTGTGTACTTAAAATGGTTAAAATAGTAAATGTTATGTTATATATATTTTGGTACAATGAAAAATAGTTAACGTCATTTGAAGGAGAAAATAACCAGGACTACAGAGAATTGGTCTCGATATTTACATGGTGGACTGCAACTACTTGGTTAGCATTAAGTCAATTCCATTCATAAACATTTGATAAAGGGTAAAATATTTGAAAAAATGACCCTAAAATGTACTTCCACTTTGCAATATTTATTCTGGAGATTTAGATCTTTTTTATTGATTAATTCGTTTGTTTTAGAGTTACAGGCATAATTTTTGTTACTGTGTTTCATTTTACTGTGCTTTACAGATACGATACTTTTTACAGCTTAATGGTTTGTGACAACCTTGCATTGGGCAAGTCTATCAGCACACTTTTTTCAATAGCCTGTATTCACTTTGTGTCTCTGTGTCACATTTTGGTAATTGTTTAAATATTTCAAACCTTTTCATTATTAGGTATCTGTTATGGTGATCTGTAATCTGTGGTTCTTGATGTTACTATTGTAATTATTGCAGAGTACCACAAAATACACCCAAATAGGAAGGCAAATTTCATCAACAAATGTTGTGTGTGTTCTGACCGTTCAACCAACTGGCCCATTTCTTTCCCTCTTCAGGCCTCCCTATTCCCTGGGATACAACATATTAAAATCAGTCTAATTAATAACCCTACAATGGCCTCTAATTGTTCAAATGAAAGGAAGAATCACACATCTCTTGCTTTAAATGAAAAGCTAGAAATGATTGAGCTTGGTGAGGAAGGCATGCTAAAAGCTAAGATAGGTTAAAAGCTAGGCCTCTTTCACCAGTTAGCCAAGTTGTGAACACAAAGGAAAAGTTATTGAAGCAAAAGTGCTACTCCAGTAAACACACGAATCATAAGACAGTGAAACAGCCTCATTGCTGGTAGGAAGAAAGTTTCAGAAGTCTGGATAGAAAATCAAATCAGGCACAAAATTCCCTTAAACCAAAAGCCTGGTTAAGAGAAAGGTTCTAAGTCTCTCCAATTCTATGAAGACTGAGGGAGGTGAGGAAGCTACAGAAGGAAAGTTTGAAGTAGCAGAGGTTGGTTCATGAGGTTTAGGGAAAGAAGCCATCTCTGTAACATAAAAGTGCAAGGTGAGGTAACAAGTGCTGATGTAGAAGTTGCAGCAAGTTATCCTGATTATCTAGCTAAGATTATTGATAAAGATGGCTACGCTAAGCAATGTATTTTCAATGGATGCAACACATCCTTCTATTGGAAGAAGATGCCATCTAGGACTTGCATAGCTAAAAAGGAGAAGTTGATGCCTGGCCTCAAATCTTCAAAGGGTAGGCTGACCCTCTTGTTAGGGGTTAATGCAGCTGGTGACTTTAACTTGAAGCCAGTGTTCATTTACCAGCTTGAAAATGTTAGAGCTCTTAAGAATGAAGCAAAATCTACTCTGCCCATGCTCTATAAGTAGAACAACAAAGCCTGGACAACAGCACTTCCGTTTAAGCATGGCTTACTGAATATTTTAAGCCCACTGTTGATATCTGCTGCTCAGAACAAAAAAAGACTATTTTCAAAATATTACTGCTTATTGACAATGCACCCAAGCACTCTGATGGAGATGCACGAGGAGATGAATGTTGTTTTCCTACCTGCTAACGTAACATCAATTCTTCAGGCCATGAATCAAGGAGTAATTTTGACTTCCAAGTCTTTTTATTTAAGAAATACATTTCATAAGGCTATAGCTGCTGTAGTCATTTCTATGAGAAATCTGGGCAAAGTAAATTAAACACCTTCTGAAAATGATTCCCCATTCTAGATCCCATTAAGAACATTTATGATGTATGAAACGGTCAAAAATAAACTTTAACAGAAATCTGGAAGTTTATTTCAACCTTCATGAATTACTTCAAGGGGGTTCAATATTTCAGTGGAGAAAGTGACTACAGATGTGGTAGAAATAGCAAGAGAACTAGAATTAGAAGGGGAGCCTGGAGGGGGGCGGAGCAAGATGGCCGAATAGGAACAGCTCCAGTCTGCAACTCCCAGCGCGAACCACACAGAAGACCGGTGATTTCTGCATTTTCAACTGAGGTACTGGGTTCATCTCACTGGGGAGTGCCGGATGATAGGTGCTGGTCAGCTGCTGCAGCCCGACCAGCAAGAGCTGAAGCAGGGCGAGGCATTGCCTCACCTGGGAAGCGCAAGGGGGAAGGGAATCCCTTTTCCTAGCCAGGGGAACTGAGACACACAACACCTGGAAAATAGGGTAACTACCACCCCAATACTGCGCTTTAAGCAAACAGGCACACCAGGAGATCATATCCCACACCTGGCCTGGAGGGTCCCACGCCCACGGAGCCTCCCTCATTGCTAGCACAGCAGTCTGTGATCTACCCGCAAGGCAGCAGCAAGGCTGGAGGAGGGGCGCCCGCCATTGCTGAGGCTTAAGTAGGTAAACAAAGCCGCTGGGAAGCTCGAACTGGGTGGAGCTCACAGCAGCTCAAGGAAACCTGCCTGTCTCTGTAGACTCCACCTCTGGGGACAGGGCACAGTAAACAATAACAAACACAGCAGAAGCCTCTGCAGATGCAAACGACTCTGTCTGACAGCTTTGAAGAGAGCAGTGGATCTCCCAACACGGAGGTTGAGATCTGAGAAGGGACAGACTCCCTGCTCAAGTGGGTCCCTGACCCCTGAGTAGCCTAACTGGGAGACATCCCCCACTAGGGGCAGTCTGACACCCCACACCTCACAGGGTGGAGTACACCCCTGAGAGGAAGCTTCCAAAGCAAGAATCAGACAGGTACACTCGCTGTTCAGAAATATTCTATCTTCTGCAACCTCTGCTGCTGATACCCAGGCAAACAGGGTCTGGAGTGGACCTCAAGCAATCTCCAGCGGACCTACAGCTGAGGGTCCTGACTGTTAGAAGGAAAACTATCAAACAGGAAGGACACCTACACCAAAACCCCATCAGTTCATCACCATCATCAAAGACCAGAGGCAGCTAAAACCACAAAGATGGGGAAAAAGCGGGGCAGAAAAGCTGGAAATTCAAAAAATAAGAGTGCATCTCCCCCGGCAAAGGAGCGCAGCTCATCGCCAGCAACAGATCAAAGCTGGACGGAGAATGACTTTGACGAGATGAGAGAAGAAGGCTTCAGTCCATCAAATTTCTCAGAGCTAAAGGAGGAATTACGTACCAAGCGTAAAGAAACTAAAAATCTTGAAAAAAAAGTGGAAGAATTGATGGCTAGAGTAATTAATGCAGAGAAGGTCCTAAACGAAATGAAAGAGATGAAAACCATGACACGAGAAATACGTGACAAATGCACAAGCTTCAGTAACTGACTCGATCAACTGGAAGAAAGAGTATCAGCGATTGAGGATCAAATGAATGAAATGAAGCGAGAAGAGAAACCAAAAGAAAAAAGAAGAAAAAGAAATGAACAAAGCCTGCAAGAAGTATGGGATTATGTAAAAAGACCAAATCTACGTCTGATTGGGGTGCCTGAAAGTGAGGGGGAAAATGGAACCAAGTTGGAAAACACTCTTCAGGATATCATCCAGGAGAACTTCCCCAACCTAGTAGGGCAGGCCAACATTCAAATCCAGGAAATACAGAGAACGCCACAAAGATACTCCTCGAGAAGAGCAACTCCAAGACACATAATTGCCAGATTCACCAAAGTTGAAATGAAGGAAAAAATCTTAAGGGCAGCCAGAGAGAAAGGTCGGGTTACCCACAAAGGGAAGCCCATCAGACTAACAGCAGATCTCTCGGCAGAAACTCTCCAAGCCAGAAGAGAGTGGGGGCCAATATTCAACATTCTTAAAGAAAAGAATTTTAAACCCAGAATTTCATATCCAGCCAAACTAAGTTTCATCAGTGAAGGAGAAATAAAATCCTTTACAGATAAGCAAATGCTTAGAGATTTTGTCACCACTAGGCCTGCCTTACAAGAGACCCTGAAGGAAGCACTCAACATGGAAAGGAACAACCGGTACCAGCCATTGCAAAAACATGCCAAAATGTAAAGACCCTCGAGGCTAGGAAGAAACTGCATCAACTAACGAGCAAAATAACCAGTTAATATCATAATGGCAGGATCAAGTTCACACATAACAATCTTAACCTTAAATGTAAATGGACTAAATGCTCCAATTAAAAGACACAGACTGGCAAACTGGATAAAGAGTCAAGACCCATCAGTCTGCTGTATGCAGGAGACCCATCTCACATGCAGAGACATACATAGGCTCAAAATAAAGGGATGGAGGAAGATTTACCAACCAAATGGAGAACAAAAAAAAGCAGGGGTTGCAATACTAGTCTCTGATAAAACAGACTTTAAACCATCAAAGATCAAAAGAGACAAAGAAGGCCATTACATAATGGTAAAGGGATCAATTCAACAGGAAGAGCTAACTATCCTAAATATATATGCACCCAATACAGGAGCACCCAGATTCATCAAGCAAGTCCTTAGAGACTTACAAAGAGACTTAGACTCCCATACAATAATAATGGGAGACTTCAACACTCCACTGTCAACATTAGACAGATCAACGAGACAGAAAGTTAACAAGCATATCCAGGAATTGAACTCATCTCTGCAGCAAGCAGACCTAATAGACATCTATAGAACTCTCCACCCCAAATCAACAGAATATACATTCTTCTCAGCACCACATCATACTTACTCCAAAATTGACCACGTAATTGGAAGTAAAGCACTCCTCAGCAAATGTACAAGAACAGAAATTATAACAAACTGTCTCTCAGACCACAGTGCAATCAAACTAGAACTCAGGACTAAGAAACTCAATCAAAACCGCTCAACTACATGGAAACTGAACAACCTGCTCCTGAATGACTACTGGGTACATCACGAAATGAAGGCAGACATAAAGATGTTCTTTGAAACCAATGAGAACAAAGATACAACATACCAGAATCTCTGGGACACATTTAAAGCAGTGTGTAGAGGGAAATTTATAGCACTAAATGCCCACAAGAGAAAGCAGGAAAGATCTAAAATTGACACTCTAACATCGCAATTAAAAGAACTAGAGAAGCAAGAGCAAACACATTCGAAAGCTAGCAGAAGGCAAGAAATAACTAAGATCAGAGCAGAACTGAAGGAGATAGAGACACAAAAAACCCTCCAAAAAATCAATGAATCCAGGAGTTGGTTTTTTGAAAAGATCAACAAAATTGACAGACCACTAGCAAGACTAATAAAGAAGAAAAGAGAGAAGAATCAAATCGACACAATTAAAAATGATAAAGGGGATATCACCACCGACCCCACAGAAATACAAACTACCATCAGAGAATACTATAAACACCTCTACGCAAATAAACTGGAAAATCTAGAAGAAATGGATAATTTCCTGGACACTTACACTCTTCCAAGACTAAACCAGGAAGAAGTTGAATCCCTGAATAGACCAACAGCAGGCTCTGAAATTGAGGCAATAATTAATAGCCTACCAACCAAAAAAAGTCCAGGACCAGATGGATTCACAGCTGAATTCTACCAGAGGTACAAGGAGGAGTTGGTACCATTCCTTCTGAAACTATTCCAATCAATAGAAAAAGAGGGAATCCTCCCTAACTCATTTTATGAGGCCAACATCATCCTGATACCAAAGCCTGGCAGAGACACAACAAAAAAAGAGAATTTTAGACCAATATCCCTGATGAACATCGATGCAAAAATCCTCAACAAAATACTGGCAAACCGGATTCAGCAACACATCAAAAAGCTTATCCACCATGATCAAGTGGGCTTCATCCCTGGGATGCAAGGCTGGTTCAACATTCGCAAATCAATAAACATAATCCAGCATATAAACAGAACCAAAGACAAGAACCACATGATTATCTCAATTGATGCAGAAAAGGCTTTTGACAAAATTCAACAGCCCTTCATGCTAAAAACGCTCAATAAATTCGGTATTGATGGAACGTACCTCAAAATAATAAGAGCTATTTATGACAAACCCACAGCCAATATCATTCTGAATGGGCAAAAACTGGAAAAATTCCCTTTGAAAACTGGCACAAGACAGGGATGCCCTCTCTCACCACTCCTATTCAACATAGTGTTGGAAGTTCTGGCTAGGGCAATTAGGCAAGAGAAAGAAATCAAGGGTATTCAGTTAGGAAAAGAAGAAGTCAAATTGTCCCTGTTTGCAGATGACATGATTGTATATTTAGAAAACCCCATTGTCTCAGCCCAAAATCTCCTTAAGCTGATAAGCAACTTCAGCAAAGTCTCAGGATACAAAATTAATGTGCAAAAATCACAAGCATTCTTATACACCAGTAACAGACAAACAGAGAGCCGAATCAGGAATGAACTTCCATTCACAATTGCTTCAAAGAGAATAAAATACCTAGGAATCCAACTTACAAGGGATGTAAAGGACCTCTTCAAGGAGAACTACAAACCACTGCTCAGTGAAACAAAAGAGGACACAAACAAATGGAAGAACATACCATGCTCATGGATAGGAAGAATCAATATCGTGAAAATGGCCATACTGCCCAAGGTAATTTATAGATTCAATGCCATCCCCATCAAGCTACCAACGAGTTTCTTCACAGAATTGGAAAAAACTGCTTTAAAGTTCATATGGAACCAAAAAAGAGCCCGCATCTCCAAGACAATCCTAAGTCAAAAGAACAAAGCTGGAGGCATCACGCTACCTGACTTCAAACTATACTACAAGGCTCCAGTAACCAAAACAGCATGGTACTGGTACCAAAACAGAGATATAGACCAATGGAACAGAACAGAGTCCTCAGAAATAATACCACACATCTACAGCCATCTGATCTTTGACAAACCTGAGAGAAACCAGAAATGGGGAAAGGATTCCCTATTTAATAAATGGTGCTGGGAAAATTGGCTAGCCATAAGTAGAAAGCTGAAACTGGATCCTTTCCTTACTCCTTATACGAAAATTAATTGAAGATGTATTAGAGACTTAAATGTTAGACCTAATACCATAAAAATCCTAGAGGAAAACCTAGGTAGTACCATTCAGGACATAGGCATGGGCAAAGACTTCATGTCTAAAACACCAAAAGCAATGGCAGCAAAAGCCAAAATTGACAAATGGGATCTCATTAAACTAAAGAGCTTCTGCACAGCAAAAGAAACTACCATCAGAGTGAACAGGCAACCTACAGAATGGGAGAAAATTTTTGCAATCTACTCATCTGACAAAGGGCTAATATCCAGAACCTACAAAGAACTCAAACAAATTTACAAGAAAAAAACAAACAACCCCATCAAAAAGTGGGCAAAGGATATGAACAGACATTTCTCAAAAGAAGACATTCATACAGCCAACAGACACATGAAAAAATGCTCATCATCACTGGCCATCAGAGAAATGCAAATCAAAACCACAATGAGATACCATCTCACACCAGTTAAAATGGCGATCATTCAAAAGTCAGGAAACAACAGGTGCTGGAGAGGATGTGGAGAAATAGGAACACTTTTACACTGTTGGTGGGATTGTAAACTAGTTCAACCATTATGGAAAACAGTATGGCGATTCCTCAAGGATCTAGAACTAGATGTACCATATGACCCAGCCATCCCGTTACTGGGTATATACCCAAAGGATTATAAATTATGCTGCTATAAAGACACATTCACACGTATGTTTATTGCGGCACTATTCACAATAGCAAAGACTTGGAATCAACCCAAATGTCCATCAGTGACAGATTGGATTAAGAAAATGTGGCACATATACACCATGGAATACTATGCAGCCATAAAAATGGATGAGTTTGTGTCCTTTGTAGGGACATGGATGCAGCTGGAAACCATCATTCTTAGCAAACTATCACAAGAACAGAAAACCAAACACCGCATGTTCTCACTCATAGGTGGGAACTGAACAATGAGATCACTTGGACTCAGGAAGGGGAACATCACACACCGGGGCCTATCATGGGGAGGGGGGAGGGGGGAGGGATTGCATTGGGAGTTATACCTGATGTAAATGACGAGTTGATGGGTGTGGCACACCAACATGGCACAAGTATACATATGTAACAAACCTGCACGTTATGCACATGTACCCTACAACTTAAAGTATAATAATAATTAAATAAATTAAAAAAAAAAAAAAAAAAAGAAGGGGAGCCTGAAGATGTGACTGAATTGCTGCAGTCTCATGGGAAAACTTGAATAGATAAGTTGCTTCTTATGGATAAGAAAATAAAATGTTTGTTTGTTTGTTTTTGAGATGGAATCTACTCCTGGTTGTGAGCATTTTTGAAACAACAACAAGAAATTTAGTGTATTTATAAACTTAGTTAATAAAGCAGAGGCAGAGTTTGAGAAGAACAACTCGAAGTTTTGAAAGAACTGTGGGTAAAATGCTATCAAATGGCATCACATGCTACAGAGAAATCTTTCATCAAAGAAGAGTCAATCAGTATTTCCAACTTCATTGTTGTCTTATTTTAGGAAATTGCCATGGGCACTCCAGCCTATGGTGACCACCACATCCTGATCAGTCAGCAGCCATTAATATTGAGGTAAGACTCTCTACCAGCATAAAGATTATAATTAGCTGAAGGCTCAGATGATCTTTAGCATTTTGTAGCAATAAAGTATTTTTTAAACTCAGGTGTGTAAATTTGTTTAGAGTTAATGACTTTGCACACTTAATAGACTACAGTATAGTGTAAATATAATTTTTATATACACTAAGAAACAAATACATTGTGTATCTCCCTTTATTGAGATGTTCACTTTATTTCAGTGGTCTGGAACTGAACCCACAATATCTCCAAAGTACGCCTGTACTTAGAATCAGTCTTGGCATTTGAGGGCATTGTGAATCTTCATTTAGGTAAGTTAATGTGCTACTTGCTACTATGTAATCTTGGGTAGTCACTTAACCTTGTTGAAAAGAAAAAATAAAAATTTATAGTTAGCTTGAGAGTATAATTACATCTAATGACTAAAATATGCTTAGCATACAGAGTAATTTATTAATAAATATTAGGATTTTTGTTGTATTAAACCTAAATGGATCCTATATGCATTTCAGACTATTAAAACATTTTCTATAATTGACTTTAATGAAGTATAACATACCTGAAACCAAAATCAATAATGAAGACAATTCTGTGGAAAGCAGAGGTCAAAAGAGTTGCTTTCACTGACTATGTAATTCCATTCAGTTAGTTTGAGTTGTACCCATCTCTTTTCATAGACCAAATCAAGTTTAGATATCTTAGGTATACAGACATCTATATTCTCATAATGCTGCAATTGAGAAGATTTCCCATCCATTTATTCTAATAAATTTAAACTAGAAATCTTATGCTTTTATATAAAAGATTGACATTCAAAGATTCTACTGGCAACAATCACTGTAATGTAATAAAATATCTGAGCCCTACTGACCACATTGAAAATGAATACCATAGTTACTGGCAGCAGAAAATTAGCATGTGATTGTAAACATCAGTAGTTATTACATCTCCTTCCCAATTATCTGGGCATATAATAATATACTTGTGATATTTATACAAAAACCCCCAAACTAACCATTTAGGTATTATTGTAATACCTATAGTTGGTAGTTTCATGATGATGAATATTATGATTACACAGTGGGATTTTTGGTCTCAACTCATAATGATGGTATGCCTTTCTTATAAAATCTTACAAATTAAAATAGAAAAAGGGGGTTTTAGATTTTATAAGTAACATAGGCAAAATAATACATAACGGAGGCCTTGGGTTGTATAAATTACAGCATGAGATGATCTTACTAGTTTTAGTAAATTGAGACTTTCTGGAAAAAAATACAGAGCCACAGTTTTTCATCTGTTTCTTTATACTTTCAGTAAACACTCATGGTATGACTGAGTTCATACATCAAATAAATAAAATATAAATAAAACTATACAGAATGCTTCAATTTGTTCTCCAACAGGATTTTTTTTTTTTGTAACATCCTTTCCATGTTAAGGGAATCATTTTATTTATTTCCAGAGAGATTATTACCTTCTCTGTTATCTTTACTTTTGTAAGGATGCCAGAGTTTGTGGACCCCAGGAGGTCTTGTTTCTCCATGTGTTTTTTGGGTGCATTGAGAGAAGAGTGCTTAGAAGGAGAGCCTCTCTGTGCATACAATAACAAAAGAGATTCTGCTATTTGCTGATGCAGTAAGAATATTCAAGATTCAGGTGGTAATTTCACTCTGTGAATCATAATCATGGTCTGCTGCTCCATGTGGAAAAGGCCTTGATTTCATTTATAGAAAAAATGAACAGTTTACCACTTTTCTCCAAATAGGTTCCAAACTTTTCCATTATTCATACACAGGAGGCCATTAAATTTGTGTTAGAATAACTTCAGCAAGGCTTCAGAATACAAAATCAACATACAAAAATCAGTAGGATTCCTGTACACCAACAATATCCAATCCGAGAGCCAAATCATAAACACAATCCCATTCACAACTGCCAAAATAAAAGAATAAAATACGTAGGATTACAGCTAATCAGGGAGCTGAAAGATATATACAATGAGAATTACAAAACACTACTCAAAGAAATCAGAGATAACATAAACAAAAGGGAAAATACTCCATGCTCACGCATAGGAAGAATCAATATTAAAATCGTCATACTGCCCAAAGCAAATGACAAATTCAGTGTTAATCCTATAAAACTACAAATGACATTCTTCACAGAACTAGAAAAAAATGATTTTAAAATTCATATGAAACCAAAAAAGAGCCCAAAGAGCTATGGCAATCCTAAGCAAACAGAACAAAGTGGGAGGCATCACCTTACATGACTTCAAACAATACTACATGGCTACAGTAAAGAAAACAACATGGTACTGGTACAAAAACAAACACATAGAACTATTCAACAGAATAGAGAGCCCAGTAATAAGGCTGCACACCTACAAGGATCTGAGGTTCAACAAAACTGGCAAAAATAAGCAATGGGGAAAGAATTCCTTACTCAATAAATGGTGCTGGGGTAACTGGATAGCCATATGCAAAAAATTAAAACTGAACTCCTTCTTTACACCATATACAAAAATCAACTCAAGATGGATTAAAGACTTAAATGTAAAACCCCAAACTATAAAAACCCTGGAAGACAACCTAGGCGATACCATTCTGGACACAGGAACTGGATTTCACGATGAAGATGCCAAAAGCAATTGCAATCAAAGCAAATAATGACAAATGGGATGTAATTAAACTAAAGCTTCCACATAGCAAAAGAAACTGTCAAAAGAGTAAACAGACAACCTACAGAATGGGAGAAAATATTTACAAACTATTTTTTTATTTTTTTATTTTTTGAGATGGAGTCACACTCTATCACCCAAACTGGGAGTGCAGTGGCCTGATCTCAATTCACTGCAACCTCCTCCTCCTGGGTTCAAGCGATTCCCCTGCCTCAGCCTCTCGAGTAGCTGGGATTACAGGCATCTGTCACCATGACTGGCTAATTTTGTATTTTTAGTGGAGACAGGGTTTCCCCATGTTGGCCAGGCTGGTCTCGAACTCCTGACCTCAAGTGATCTGCCTGCCTCTGCCTCTACAAACTATGTTTCTGACTAAGGTCTAATATCCAGATTCTATAAGGAGCTTTAAAAAAATTACAAGCAAAAAAAAAAAATTAAAAATGGACAAAGGACACGAAGAGACACTTCTCAAAAGATGGCATACATGCAGTCAACAAGCTTACGAAAAATGCTCAGTATCACTAATCATTCAAGAAATACAAATCAAAACCACAGTGAAATATCTCACACCAGTCAGAATAGGTATAATTAAAAAATAACGGATGCTGGTGAGGTTGTGGAGAAAAGAAAACCTTATACATTTCCTGTGAGAGTGTAAATTAGTCCAGTCATTGTGGAAAGCAGTGCAGTGATTCCTCAAAGAACTAAAAATAGAATTACCATTCAACCCAGCAATCCCATTATTGGGTATATACCCGGAGGAAAATAAATCATTCTATCGTAAAGACACATGCATGCATATGTCCAGTGCAGCACTGTTCTCAATAGAAAAGGCATGGAATCAACCTAAATGCCCATCAATGGTAGACAGGATAAAGAAACTGTGGTACATATATACTATGGAATACTATGCAGCCATAAATACAATGAGATCATGTCATTTGCAGCAACATGGATAGAGCTGGAGATCATTATCCTTAGTGACTAATACAGGAGCAGAAACCAAATGCTACATGTTCTCACTTATAAGTGGGAGCTAAATAGTGAGAACACATGGACAAAAAGAGGGGAACAACAGACCCTGGAGCCTACTTGAGGGTGGAGCATGGGAGGAGGGAGAGGGTCAGAAAAAATACCTATTGGGTACTATGCTTAGTACCTGGGTTATGGTATAATCTGTACACCAAACCCCTGTGACACAAGTGTACCTATATAACAAACCTGCACATGTACCCCTGAAGCTAAAATAAAAGTTAAAAGAAAAAAAATTGTGTTGGAAAATTGGATATCAAACATTTTCTAAGGGAGCACATACACACATTATGCATATATACAGAAGAGAAAATTTCAAAAGAGATTCTAAGGGAAATCTTTTTTAAGCTAATGACTATTTCTGTGGATAAACACTGTGTTTCCTTTTACTCAGTTCAATTGTATTGAGTTATTTAAAAGAAGGCAGCACTGGGCTCCCTGACTCCCCACATTGGCTTCTGAAATACCCATCCTCTTTTAGCGATAGATTCACAGAGTGGCTGCAAATCATGATCACAGGAAAAGTAAACTGTTCATAAAAATAGAGGTGGAAAGCACAGGACTAATTTCAGAGAACAGTGAAGACCACAGGAACACATTTAGAAAATTATGAGAGAATTACCGGTATGGCTAGGGGTTCATGTCTTCAATTACTGTGTGCTAGACCTGGACGCTATGTGTTAAAACTGAAAACATCCATCGAACTTCCCTTGTTTGACATTCTTAATTTAGCTTTTTTTACATAAAGAGAAAATATATTACCATAAATGAAAGAACATTTGAAGGATAGAGCATATCACTATAGGAGAGAATATTTTTCTTTTCACATCTATAGAAGTATGTGCAAACTGTAGAGGAGTGTGTAAGAAGGAGGCACTGAAAAGGCATTTGTTAGAATTTAGGGACATAATGTTACATAGTGGAACTATATATGGCGTGAATTTGAACAGCAGCAATTCAAACGGAGGTGGAAATAGAATAGAAAATAAAATACAGCTGCTGAATTTTGTGGAATGGGGACAGAATATGTGGATTATTTGGATTAAGAATTCCACAATCAGCATGCTGATTCTGATAGCTGTGAGATAACAATATTCCATGGGATTCTATTGAGCGTAGAATTAGACAACTACTGTTACAGAAAAGGCAATGTAAAAGCAGGGCAATGAAGAAAAAAAATCCAGAGCAAATACAGGATGAAAACTATACTTTAGTTTTTCCCATATGTCAGTAATAAATGGTTAGCAGTTGTCACCCCAGTCACAATGTGGTTAGACTTCCATTAATTTTTAATTTGTTGCATATATGTAAATTCCTAAATTAATTGTGGGTTAACAATCTATAGATTCATTTTTGCTTGTTGCTTAAGCAACAACAATATGCAAAGGACATAAAATTTCCACTTATGGTCATAATATTCAGTGTTTAAAGTAAAGTTAGAAAAATTTGAAAAGTAATCAATAGTAGAAATTCAGCTACTTAAAAAATAAAAAGATAAAAAAATTTAACTCTCCATCTCTGCAAATTTTGAAAGCTATAATTCAGTGCAGTACATGGGCACTGTTAGCATTTAACTGAGCCAGTTAATGTTCTAGGTAATTTTAAACTTAGTTGTTCCTAGGAAGTGATGTACTGTTCTGTTTTGTTCACAGAGTGGGTAGCCTAAAAATAGAAATTATTTTCCCGCAGTGCTGGAGCCTAGAATTTCAAGACTACAGTTTGATTTCTTCTAAGGTCCCTCTCCTTGGCTAGCAGATACCCTTTTTGTTCTTCACACGGTCTTTCCCGTGTGTCAGCACGCCCCTGTTGTCTGTTTGTATGTGTAAATTTCCTCTTCTGATAAGGCTATCACACAGATTGAACTGGAGCGCACACCAACAGCCTCATGTTACTTTATTCAATTCTTTAGTGGGCCTTTCTCCAAATACAGTCACATTCTGAGGTACTAAGAGTTAAGGATGCAACACATGAATTTTGGAGAGGGACCTAATTCAGCTCCTAACAGTCATGACTATTGAAAATAATTCAAAGTATACAGAAAGTTACAGGGTGAAAATTGAGAATCTCTCTCTGCTGTCCCCTGCCTCACTTACTAGCGGTAAGTTCAGTTACTATATTCTTAAATATTTGTGAAAGATCTTACCTAGCAATTCAATAAACATTTTGTTTCTTATTCCTGGACAAAAAGCTAGACTGTGTTTCTATGTCCCTTACAGTTAAGTATGGCGGTAGGACTGCATTTTGACCAATGAAATGTGAACCTAAGTGTTGTGCCTCACTTTTAGGCCAGGCCCATAAAAACCTGCCATGTGCATGCCTCTGTGTTCTTCCCTGTCAAGTTTGATACAGATCAGGATATTGAAGATGGCAGATTCCCATTTTGAAGGAGCCCAAATTATGACTTAGAAGTTTGAAACTCACTTAGAAAAGAAAGACACATTTTAAATGCTATATAAGCAACAAATTAACTTCAATTTCCTTAAGCCACTGAGATATGGGGGCTTATCTGTTACAAGAGCTAGTGTTATTATAACTAAAATTATAGAAGTATTCTAAATTTACACACATGCATGCATATTTTCGATTATGCTACACAACTCTTTCTGCAATGTGCCTTTAAAATATTGTGCATCAAAGATCACTATCAAGAAAGTGAAAAGACAACCCAGAGAATGGGAAAAATATTTATAAGTCATGTATCCGATAAGGATCAAGCACAGAATATATAAAGAACTCCTACAATTCAAAAAAAAAAAAAAAAAAAAAAAACCACACACACACATAACCCAATTATAAAATGAGCAAAGGATTGAAAATACATTTCTCAAAAAAATATATAAATTGTCAATAAGCACATAAAAAGATTGCCAACATCATTAGTAAGAAAATAGGAATGTAAAACAATGAGAGACTATTTTATTTCCACTACGATGGCTATAATAATTTTAAAAATAATAATAACAAATATTGGTATGAATGTGGATAAATTGTAACATTCATACATTGTTTGTGGGAACATAACATGATTTGGCCACTGTGTAAAATAAGTTGCAGTTTCTTCAATAAGTTAAAGGTAGAATTACTATAAGACACAGCAATTCCACTCCTAGGTATATACTAAAAAAATTGAAAACAGGTGTTCAAAGACTTGCACATAAATGTTTATAGCAGCCATCTTCACAATAGCCAAAAGGTGGAAATAACTAAATGTTCACCAATGGATGAAGGAATAAAAAAATTACAGTAAATTACTTTTTAATGAGCTTTTTTTTCATGTAAATTTAAGTTCCTTGTAGTCTCTGGAGATTAGACCATTGTCAGATGGATAGATTGCAAAAATTTTATCCTATTCTGTAGGTTGTCTGTTCACGCTAATGATAGCTTCTTTTGCTGTGCAGAAGCTTTTTAGTTTAGTTACGAATAGATCCCTTTTGTCAGTTTCTGCTTTTGCTGAAATTGCTTGTGGCATTTTCATTATGAAATCTTTTTCCTTGCCTATGTCCTGAATGGTATTGCCTAGATTTTGTTCTAGGGATTTTATAGTTTTGGGTTTGATATTTAAGTCTTTAATCCCTCTTGAGTTAATTTTCATATATGGTGTAAGGAAGGGGTTCAGTTTCAGATTTCTGCATATGGCCAGCCAGTTATCCCAGCACCATTTATTAAAAAAGGAATCTTTTCCCCATTGCTTGTTTTTGTCAGATTTGTCAAAGATCAGATGGTTATAGATGTGCAGTCTTATTTCTGGGTTCTGTATTCTGTTGGATAGTTCAATGTGTCTGTTCTTGTACCAGTACCTTGCTGTTTTGGTTACTGTAGCCTTGTAGAACAGACACTTCTCACAAAGAGACATATATGCAGTCAACAAACATATGAAAAAAAGCTCAACATCACTGATCATTAGAGAAATGCAAATCAAAACCACAATGAAATACCATCTCATACCAGTCACAATGGCTATTATTAAAAAATCAAAAAACAACAGACGCTGGCAAGGTTGTGGAGAAATAAGAACACTTTTACACTGTTGGTGAGAGTGTAAATTTGTTCAACCATTGTGGAGGACAGTGTGGGCAATTACTCAAAGACCTAGAGGCAGGAATACAATTTAACTCAGCAATCTCATTACTGGGCATATACTCAAAGGAATATAAATCATTGTATTATAAAGACACATGAACATGTATGTTCACTGTAATACTATTCACAATAGCAAAGACATGAATTCAACCTAAATGTCCATCAATGAAAGACTGGATAAAGAAAATGTGGTACATATATACCATGGAATACTATACAGTCATAAAAAGGAATGAGATCACATCCTTTGGAGGGACATGGATGGAGTTGAAAGCCAGTGTCCTCTGAAAACTAATGCAGGAATAGAAAACCAAACACTGCATGTTCTCACTTATAAGTAGGAGCTGAATGATGAGTACACATGGATACAAGTGGGGGACAACACACACTGAAACCTGTCACAGAGTGAGTGGAGGACAGAGAATATCATGAAGAATAGCTAATGGATGCTGGGCTTAATACCTGGGTGATGGGATGATTTGTGCAGCAAACCATCACAGCACAAGTTTACCTATGTAACAAACTTATACATCATGCACATGTACATCTGAACTTAAAGTAAAAGTTGAAGGAAAAAAAATTATGGTAGATGCATAATCAAATATTATTCAGCTATAAAAAGGAATGAAGTGCTAATACATGTGGCAGCATGTTTGGAACTTAAAAACACTTTGTTATGTGAAAAAATCCAGACAGAAAAGGTAACACATTGGGTATTCAAATTTATATAAAATATTCATAATGAGAAGATCCATAGAGATAGAAAGCATATTGATGGTTGCCAGAAGCTGAGGGGGAGAGGATAATGCAGAATGAATGCTTAGTGGGTTTGTTTGTCATCACTAAATCTCATGTTGAAATCTATCTTCAGTGTGGTGGTGTTGGGAATTGGGGCCTGGTAGGAGCTATTGGTGTCCTATTAGTCATGGAGGAAGATCTCTTATAAATGGTTTGGTGCAATTCTATTGGTAGTAAGTGAGGTCTCTCAGAAGACTTAATTGTTTATCAGAGGAATGTATCAGTTTCTGTCAGAATGAGAGTGGGTTCTTATAAAGCCAGAATATTTCTCGGGTTTGGTCCCTCTTCTCACATACCCACTTCACCTTTGACTTTGTTATGTTTTGATGTAGCACAAAAGACCTTGCCAAAAGCTGAGCAGATTCCGGCACCATGCTTCTTGTACAGTGAGAAGAACCATGAGCTTATAAATTTCTTTCTAAATTACTCAGCCTCAGGTATTCCTTTATAGTGACACAAAATAGACTAAGACAGCAGGTGCAGTTTCTTTGGAGTGATAAAAATATTCTGGAACAAGAGACAAAACATTGTGAATGTACTAAATGTTACTGAACTGTACACTTTAAAATGTTTAAAATGGTAAATCTTAACTGAATTTTACCACAAAGAAGCTACACCCTTCTGTGACTACCTTGTGTGAAGTATGGGTCCCCTGCATTATTTTATATATGAATATCCACTTTCCTCAGTGCCAATTGCTAAAGACACAAGTCTTTTCATTCTCTATTAAATCGTCTTGGCATCCTTGATGAATATCAATTGATAATAGATGTATGGAGTTCTTTCTAGACTCTCAATTCTATCCCATTGATCTGTATGTCTATCCTTACAGTGATACTATTCTTCTTTGATTATTATAGTTTGTAGTGAGTTTTGAGGACAAGAAGTGTAAGTGTTCCAACTTTGTTCTTCGTTTTCAAGATTTATTTTTCTATTTGGCTATTTGTGGTCCCTGCAATTACATTTCAATTTTATAATCAGCTTTTCTATTTCTGCAATAAAAGCAGTTAAAATGTTGACAAGATTTTTCATAGATACTGCATCTGTAGATCACTTGAGCAGTATTGCTCTCTTAAAAATATTAAGCATTCTAATCCATGAGCATATGTTCTTCCATTTATTGATGCATTCTTTAATTTCTTCCACCAATGTTTTATAGTTTACTTATTTTTTGAATTGTTTTTTTTTTACATGTTGCTTTGGTTTTATAAAATCCGAATGCATTACTTTTTGGGGGACTTTTGGAGACAAATACATGAAATAGGTGTATCTAACCAAAATTATAATTATTATATGAATTTCCCAATTTCAGATACCAGGCAACTATATGTTATATAATTAGCGTCCTAAGGCAAAGAAGCTCCATTTGTGTGATAACTTCATTTTGAATGGCCTTTGAAATGGGAAAACTGGGGTCAAGGTGGCTATGGGTCAAACCTTTCTTTTCGTATATTATATTCTGTGAAACTGAAATATCTTTTCCCCAAAGCTTTACCTAGCACTATTTTTCTGGACTCAAAATTCTCCCAGATATTTCCATGAAGGACAAAGTTTCCTCCTTACTTTACTAAAATAAATAATGAATTGCCCTCACTATAGTGGCTTACCTTACCCTCTGAAAAACAGGAATAATGAACACTAAACTCCATTGATGAAATTTATTATTCATGAGTGTACATAATGATACTTTTATAATTTGTTATTCTGCTCTCTATTTCATCATAATTAGCAAATTGCACCTACATTTTATTAAACATTTTTCTGCATCTATATTCAGCTGACTAATACGGTATACATTGCTTCTGTAAATCTTTCTAATATTGGAGAAATACCATTTTATGGGAATGTTTATTTAAGCTGAAATAGTAATTCTATCCTTAAAGGATATGAAACCTCTCTACTCTCCAAACAAGACTGAGGTGAGATGAACAGAGATGGGACAGTTTGCTACAGGCTCAGCAGAATCTTAAAACCATTCCAACTGGAAACAATAAGGCTCAAGTACAGGAGGCTGGAAAGAGAATTATAGAAGTGTAACTAAGGGACCTTAAATGACCACCAACTTGAATTTGGATTTAATGTCTTAGTTGGTAATAGAATAATTGAAATCTTTCTGAGAAGGGAAATGACATAATTTGACTTAAGCAGTCAGAAAATAATTATTCAAGTGCTACTTAAAGGAAGATCTACTAGAAGCAAAAAAGAATACGTTGCAAGCTGTGAAAAGAGTGAATAAAATATTTTCTGTCATGAGCCAAGGTTTCATATGTGATCAAGGACCAGATAATCTACACAAATGGAAAAGAGAAGTGAATATCATGAGTCTTGATTCAGTATAGGAAGAGGGAGTTTCAATGGGAAGTGGTTAACAGCGGATATTTAAGAATTGTAGTTTCAGGCAGGCAATAGAGGATTTGTTGGACTTGTCATAAAAAGAAATATCTACATTACAGTAGACCTAGTTAGGAATTCATGTTCAAGGTTTTACTTCATTATATACTGAGACTCAGGATAGCATTTCATAGACAAATGGTGGCAAATAAATGTTTATTTAGAAACATTTGGAGAAACACTAAATTAAACTTGGATAGGTACTATTTTTTACTTGAGCGTAGCAAATTTCAGGAAAAGATAAGAAAGAAAAAAGTTCATGTGATATAAAAATGATTATCTGAGAATAAATAACTACTATGGCTCATTATATCTAAAGTGTGGCAAAAATTATCTCAAAGATATTATTTCTTTAGTTTCAAATCATCTTGGTTGAGTGATTTGCCATGCTGGGAAAACAATAAGTCTTCTTAGGATATAGTAGCAAAGGAGAGAGGTGGTACGATATGATGGAAATATGAGGGGTTTGAGAAAGTAAAAGAAAAAACTGCCAAACTGAGTCTTAGTAAGAAAACGTGAACTTACGGTCATGGAAAGGAAAACATAAATGTTCTTAGAGTTTTGCTAATAATTTTACAAAAGCTCTATCCAGTGTTAACAGTGATTCTTACTGCTCTATAATCCTCCTCCATTACCTTAAACGTTTAGTAAAAGTCTGCTATAAACAGCAGGTTTTAACATTAGTCTGAGAGAATAAAATGAAATAGATGAAGTCCAGCATGGAATAAAGTAGAATAAAAAGAAAACAATACTTGGAGAAATCAGTTGAAAATGCTGCAGAAACAAGAATTAGGAGCAAGGGAGATCAAGAAAAGTGCAGCTCTCCCACCTCATCTTATAAGAAAACCCTCGCAGATAGCAGGGACACACAGGATGGCTCCATGAAAGTAGAAACATTTGATCTGTGCTTTGATACTCAAAAATGTATAAAGAGGGCCTTCAGGTGGAGGGAAGAGCATAAGAAAATACCTACAGGCAGGACTGACACCCAGTTTGGCTCCAGCATTGGGCATACACATTATAACATGGAGGCTAAGCAGTGGATAAAGATGGTGTACAGTACAAGGCCTTTAAATGGAAGAATAAAGAACTGGAAACCAATGTTGGAAATTAGTTGACAACTATTTAGAACTTTTGATCAAGAGAATGAAATGGTCAGAGCTGTAACTTCAGCATATTAACTCTACAGTGTTGTGGAGAAATGAAAGGCTAAACCCAGTTGCTTATGAGGTTCTGAATCATGGTTTTAATCATGGGAATGGAAAGAAGGGCATCATGTGAAATTTTAAGGTAGAATTTCTAATATTTGGCAGCTTATTATATAGTGATAATGAGTGTGTGTAACAAATAACTTAAAAAACTTGGTGGCTTGAAACAATAATAAAAACATATTATCTCTAAGAGTTTCTGAGGATCAGAGATTTTGGAATCATTTGGCTGGAGGGTAGGGTTCTGGCATGAGATATCTCATGAAATTGTAGGCAGATGCTGGGCAAGGATGTAATTATCTGAAGGCTTGACTGGGGCTGGACTATTCACCTTCAAGATAACTTATTCATGTGCCTACATGTTGCTGCTGGCTATCGGCAGGAGGCTGCCATCACATAGGCTTCTCCATAAGCTTGCTTAGTATGTCCTTACACCATAGTGACTGCTGACTGCTTTCCCCCAGGGTGAGTACTTGAAAATCTGAAGACTGAAGCTGCATTGTCTTCTAGGTTTTAGAAGACAATGCAGCTTCACGCTAGAAGACAATGCAGCTTCACCTAGAAGACAATGCAGCTTCACCTAGAAGACAATGCAGCTTCACCTAGAAGACAATGCAGCTTCACAGGGTGGAAGACTCACGCTGTCACTTTTCTGGTACCCTATTGTTCAAATAGGTCAGCCATAATTCAAAGTGGGAGGGGGATATACAAGTGTATGAATACCAGGAGAAGAGGATCATTGGGGTACATCTTGGTGGCTGGCTGCCAAAGTGTGTTTTATGTTTTTGTGTGGGAAAGAATTTTTTACTTTATATTCCCAGATGCTTGCCCCATGCATAACCAATCTGAAAACTGAAAAATGACTTTGAGTTTTTGAGCTTGTATAATTGAGGAAATTGTAGCTCCATACTTTATAGAAATAGAAATAAAGAAGCTTATTCGGAAGAAAATATTATAAGGTTGATTCCCTTTTATGTATTTCCTTTGATGAGTGAAATATATATAACAAAGCATTTATTTGATTTAAACCCTCAAATCTCAAAGGCTAATCGAAAGAGACAAAGTTCAACACAAGCGTCTATATTCGGTCCCTTTTAAGTACATGAACTGTATCATGAATAAGAAGTCTCATGAACTATTATTTCCTTTTAGATGGAACTTTATGTTTCTTGGCAGATGCTGTAATATTGAACGAACTTGAGAAATTTTCAGGAGATCTTTTTAACAGTGCAGTGTTCATAAAGATGTGATGAGAGTCAGGAGACTTTTAAAGGGGCAAGATAGAGATGCTTTAACTTTCTGTGCTATATAAAAGCAGGCAATTTCAAAATAAATCATAATAGAACTGTAGTTATACAGATACACTTTTCTTTTTCATAAATCTAAATTGATCATCACTGGTGTCATTTTATAATGACAATGTGTAATACGACTTAATGCATCTACTTTAATCACACAGAGCCAGTTTCATTTAATAACACACAGCCTCAGAGCTTGTCTTGCTTAACCCTGATGAGTGCTATTCTTATACTGTGGATTTGAAGCTTCATTATTCATTTAATTATGTGTTAAAACTGCAGATACTACCCAGAGACTTTTAGATGCAAGTTTGAGAATGTACATGTAAGCGATCATCTAATAGCTTGCTTACATCTATATCTTATTTCATTGAAAAGCATCACTTCTTTGTGTTGTTACAGCAATCATATAACATGTTTATTTTTCTAAGTTTTGAGTGTTGCAAGATAGTTTGCCCTAAACATCTGACCATCAACAGTAAAACAGAATAGACTTAGAGTCTAATTTCCTACCACTCTCCATCTTAGATTAAGTGACAAAAATGAGTAATCATACTTTAACGTCAGGGAGATTCTTTTATTTGTATTAAAACCAACTGTATCATTTATAAGCCAGCCAAAGAGTTGTCTAGTTTCCCCTTTTTGTAATTTGAGTAGAAAAAAAAATATTTATTGGAGTATTTATTTTAGCACAGGAGACATTTTGGGCATTTATTCCAGTGATTAGAGCAACACTGCATGCTACCTGTCCGATCTGTCACAGTTTTCCACGGAGGATATTTTAGGTTACACTAATGAATCTGCTAAGTACATAGGAGCTGAACAGGCACCTACCCAATTGATGAAGCATCTGGGAAATTGTTAATAGAGGGGGCATTCTGTCTTAAAGGAAATGCACAAAAGCTGCTGCTAACATCACATATAAAGCTTTTGCTTTTCTTTATTTATATTTTTAATTTTCTTTTGTTTTGCTTGCAGTGCTTCCACTCACTTCACTTAAATACCTAATTTCACAAGTGTCAATTTTAAGTAGAAAAACAAAGCATGCTGTTAACAGTACTAATTTTGGGAACATAAAATTGAGAAAGAATGACTGCTATAAACATACAGTGATTATTATTGCTAAGAAATAGTCCAGAGTGTGCGGATATTTCCCAGGAGAAGTTTTGAGATCTTCCAATGGTAATTGGAAAACAGAAGAAAGTGTTTTAGGATAACATTTAGTTTCAGTGTACTGCTCCATCAGTCAAATTGGTCTGAGGATTCATACTGAGGTCCTTGCCCACCTTTTGCATCTCCTCCAAAATGATAACCAGGTGGATTTAGTCACGTGGTCTTATGAATAAAAATTGTGTGTGATTCAGAATGGGAAAATGACCCAGGAAGTACTGTTATTCAGCACTTTCAATGACATTTTGCATAACTTGATCTATGGGACTGTAGAGAACCTGGAATTATATTTCTATTATTTGTGGGAAGATGGGAAAGGAATTTCAACATTGATTTTGTTGAACCAAAAGCTTTGCAGCACATTTTTTTTGGGTGTGTGTTAATTGCTGTAACCCCAGCCTCCAAAGTATGAATTGCTTCTACCTATTTCAATGTCTGAGTCTTCATACAAATGCAAAATAATTTCCAAATGGAATTGGATATTTTTACATCCAGAAAGATTTTTGCAGAATAGATTGAGATACTCACCTTGGATTGACTTAATCTACACTTGGAGTTAACAAAAGGGATCTCTGTCCTTGGAATGATAATGTTAACGTTTCCCTACTGGGAAATAAATGATGCTTTGAAAGATGTTTTGTCTTCTGCTGTTTCATGTTATCTGATTCAGTTCTTCCCATGACCAATGATGCTGAAAGTGGAATAGCTGGCTGGGGTGAATGGTATACTCTGCAGCAACAAGGACAGAACAAATTAGCTGGCCCCACTAAAAATAAGATTGATGGCCTTTTCTTCATTAGTGGACTAAAGAGGTAGTCACAGACAATGCCACAAAAATTAGTGCATGAAGTCTTCACTGTTAATTTTCTAACATGAGATCAAGCTAGATAAAGGGGTGTAAAAAAGATTCCAGAAATAAAGAGTTAACTATATGTGTTTTACTTTTAGCTAGAGCTATCATTTGAGATCATTTCACCTTCTAGGAAACACATTGAATATTGCATGTAATGAAAACTTCCAGAGGTACTACTATTTATTTGCTACATTAACTAAAAACTCATCTTTTTTAAAACAAATTTTTATTGCTTTTTAATTATATAAGAATTTTAAAATTATTTTTGTTCAAGCTGATAATACGGAAAATAATCTTATTACACTCAAAGAAAAGCATTCATAGAAATAATGCTAGTTAAGGCTGTTGAGTTACTAGTTCATGCTTTCTTCTTTTTTCTTTATATTTTACTTCCTCTCTACTGTAAAACAAATCAGTTTCTGATGCTTCCATAAGGTAGGTTTGTATAGACAGGAAACAACAATCTCCTTGAATTTTGTTTTTCTGAAGTCTATGTTCCTTGGAAGGATAGTGTTAGACTAGAAGAAAGAAGATCATAATTTTGAAAGTAGCAAAAGGGGATGCTGGAGGGAAATTGAGATTGGTAAATTGTCTGAGTATTGGGAAATGCTACCGGCTCTTTTGCTTCTCTTGAAGGAAAATTACCACCTAGTGTAAATGGGGAGGCTGACCAAGTTTCATGCATTCTCAGTGCTAGGCACAGTGACGCTATAAATCACCATGAGGCCATGTTGACTTGGACTATGGTCATCTCAGCATGTGGTCAAATAAACAGAGAGATATTCCTAAATACCCCTCTGGAAACTTGATTCAAAGCTGTGATGGGAGCAGCCAGGGAAGAGTAAGATTTTAGGCAACTGGCAATATCGACTGAAATTGAATTTTATAAGCAACTCTGTAGAATGAGGACTATAAGGACATTGTCCAGAAAAGATTGTAGAATAAGAATCACATGCATTGTAAGTTTATCTTAATATATACAAATAACTGTATGGGTATTTGTTTTACGCTTTTTTTCTAAATGTAAAATATTTTATTTTTGCAGAAAAATAATTTAGAGTAAATTGTATTGTCTTATTCATATAAAGCATCAGTGTATTGATATAACCCATAAAATAAATAGAATTTATATTTACGTCATTTGGCCCACAAAGTATTAATCCAGCTATCCAGCTAACCATTTAGACTGATATTAAAATGATGTTGAATAAATCATTCTCCACCCTTCTTAACTTTTTGATATTGATTTCCAAAAAGGCATCAAAAACTATTGGAAAGCTAACCAATATCTTCTGCACTTTCTTACATTATACTTGAACTCAGTCTATAAAACTTACTAAAACTAGTTAAATTCTTCAAAAAACATAATAATTCAATGCTCACCACTCAGAAATTATATAACTAGCAATTACAACATTTTTAATAATTGGTACTACACATACTAAAAATGCAATTTGGATGAAAGTTGTAACAGAGTCCTTTTGTTTGTTTATTTTTTCTAAAATGTAAAATTTGCAAAAGACTGAACAACTGCTTTGTGAAACTGAAGAGTTTCCATTGAGACATTTTCAACTTATTACTACTATAAATACTGCTCTGTCCATTTCTGGCTGGGTTTTATTTTATTTTATTTTATTTTATTTTATTTTATAAAAGAGCTTCTTGAAAGTCAAATAACCTGATCACTTGTTAGGATATATTTAAGACACTTGACATATATTAGCAAATTTCTTTTTTCATTATCTTGTATTCCTACTATAATGCATAAAAATGCCTTTCTCACTGTACTAATATCAGCATTAGCATTCACATTTTACAAATTCTTTACTAATTTATACAAAAAAATCCTATTTCTCTTTAACATATATGTCTAATCAATAACATGAAATATTTTTTCTTTTTTATTAGCTATTGAATTTCCTTCCAGTAACTTTCTTGTTTTTATTCTTCTTTTAAATTGAAAGAGTGTTTCTTAAAGCTTTATATAAACTCTAAATATATTTATTTATTTTTATATTATAAAGATATCAAATGTCTCCTATACTTGCTGCAAAACTATCTTTGTTAGATTATTACCATTTAGTATTATTCATGATATTTAACCATTCATCATGTTCTTTTCTCATACTAAAAATTAATAACACAGGTTTAGGAGCAAGATAATGGAATAGAAGCCTACAACATTTGCTCCCTGATCCCACTGGAAAACCAAATGGCTCTTGGGTTTCCTGACTCCAGGCCTAGATGGTGGGACTGCCTTTCTGGACCCGCCCTGGGAAAGAAGGGAGCCTAACGGTCTTGAGAGGTGAGTCCGAGGTCGGACAGCATTCACCACAAACTAACAGAAGAGCCCTTGGACTTTAAGTGAACATCAGCAGTGGCCTAGCAGAACTTCCCATGAACCAGTGGTGGTGGTAGCCACAGGGAGCAGCTCTTCTGCTTGTGAAAAGGGGAGGGAAGTTAGGGAGATGCTTTGTATTGTGGTTTTAGTGCCAGGCTAGCCACAGTACAGTAGAACACTAGATAAATTGCTAAGGTTTTTGACTCCAATCTCTGGCTCCCAGACAGCATCTCTGGAAATACTTGAGGCCTTGGAGAACTCACTGCCCTAAAGGGAAGGTCCTTGGGCAGGGCCCAAGGCTGTGCTGGCTTTAGGTCTGACCCAGTGCAGTCCCAGTGGTGGTACCACCGGTGTGCTTGCATCACCACATCCCCAGTTCCAAGTGGCTCAGCAAAGAGAGACTCTATATATTTGGGAGAAAGTAAGGGAAAAGAACAAAAGTCTCTGCCTGGAAATTCAGAGGATTCATCCCAATCATTTCCAAGACTACCAAGTTGGTGCCTCTATGAGTCTGCAAAAACCATAGTGTTATTGGTCTTGGGTCCCAAGTCCCTTTAAATATGTGGAAATCTTCCCAAGAAGGACAGGCATGAACTAGCCCAAACTGTGAAGATTACAATAAATACCTAACTCTTCAATGCCCAGACACTGATGAATATCTACAAGCATCATTACCACCCAGGAAAACATGACCTCACCAAATGAACAAAGTAAGGCACCAGGGACCAATCCCGAAGAAACAGAGATATATAACCTTTCAGACAGAGAAATCAAAATAGCTGCTTTGAGGGAATTTCAAAGAAATTAAAGATAACACAGAGAATGAATTCAGAATTATATTAGATAAATTTAACAAATAATTGAAATAATCAAAAAGCAGAAATTATAGAGTTGAAAAATATAACTGACATTCTGAGGAATGCATTGGAGTCTCTTAATAGCAAAATTAATCAAGTAGAAGAAAGAATTGGTGAGCCTGAAGACAGGCTATTTGAAAATACACAGTCAGAGGAGACAAAAGAAAAAAGAATAAAAAACAATTAAGCACACCTACAAAGATAATAAAAATAGCCTCAAAAGGACAAATCTAAGAGTTACTGGCCTTAAAGAGGAGGTAGAGAAAGAGATAAATGAATAAAGTTTATTTAAAGAGATAATGAGAGAACTTCCCAAATCTAGAGAAAAATATCAGCATTCAAGTATAAGAAAGTTATAGAAAACTAAGCAGATTTAACCCCAAAATGACAACCTTGAGGCATCTAATAATGAAGCTCCCAAAGGTCAAGGATTAAAAAATGATACTAAAGTCAGTAAAAGAAAGAAATAAATAACATACAATGGAGCTCCAATACATCTGACTGCAGACTTTTCAATGGAAACCTTACAGAGCAGAGGAGAGTGGCTTAATATATTTAAAGATCTTAAGGAAAGAAATCTTTTATCCTAGAATATTATATTTGGCAAAAATCTTTTAAGCATGAAGGAGAAATAAAGACAGTCTCAGACAAGCAAAAGCTGAGGATTTCATTAACACCAGACCTGCCCTACAAGAAATGCTAGAGAGTTTTTCGACCAGGTGCGGGGGCTCATGCCTGTAATCCCAGCACTTTTGGGAAGCCGAGGTGGGTGGATCACCTGAGGTCAGGAGTTCAAGACCAGCCTGGCCAACATGGTGAAACCCAGTCTTTACTAAAAATATAAAAACTAGCTGGGCATGGTGGTGGGTGCCTGTAATCCCAGCTACTTGGGAGGCAGAGGCAGGAGAATCGCTTGAATCCAGGAAGTGGAGGTTGCAGTGAACCGAGATCGTGCCATTGCACTCCAGCCTGGGTGACAAGTGTGAAACTCCATCTAGAAAGAGAGAGAGAGAGAGAGAGAGAGAGGAAGGAAGGAAGGAAGGAAGGAAGGAAGAAAGAAATGCTAGAGAGCTTTTCAATCTGAAAGAAAAGGATGTCAATGAGCAAAAATAATTCATCTCAAGGTACAAAACTCATCAGTAATAGTAAGCACACAGAAAAACACAGAATAGTTTAACACCGTAATTTTGGTGTGTAAGTTACGCTTGTCTTAAGGAGAAAGACTGATGAACCAATCAAAGAGAAACAACAAAATCTTAAAAAGCAGGGGGGCAAAGTTAAAGTGTAGGCTTTTATTAATTTTCTTTCTGTGTGTTGTTTATTCATATGTTTATGCAGTCAGTGTTCATTTGTCATCAGTTTAAAGTAGTGGGCTATAAGATAGTATTTCCAAGCCTCACAGTAACCTCAAATCAAAAATCATGCAATGGATACAGAAAAGATATAAAGCAAGAAATTTAAGCATACTACTAGAGAAAATCCTTTACTAAAAGGATGAAAAGAAGGAAGAGAAAACCAAAAACAACTAGAAAACACACAGTAAAATGGCAGGAGTAAGTCCCCATTAAAAATAACATTGAATGTAAATTGATTAAACTCTCTAATTAAAAGATATTGAGTGGCTGAATGAATGAAAATACAAGACCCACTGACCTGTTGCCTACAAAAAAAACCATACTTTATGTATAAAGATACACATAGACTGAAAATAAAGGGATGAAAAAAGATACCAATGCCAATGAAAATGAAAAAAGAACAGGAGTAGCTATACATATATAGATAAAAACAGATGTCAAGACAAAAACTGTAAGAAGAGGCAAAGAAGGTCATTATCTAATGATAAAGGGGTCAACTCAGCAAGAGGATATGATAGTTGTAAGTATATATGCACCCAACACTGGAGTATCCAGATATGTAACCCAAATATCATTAGGGCTGAAGAGAGAGATAGACTCCAATACAGTAATAACTGAAGACTTTAACACTTCTTTTTCACCATCGGACAGATCTCTCAGAAAGAAAATCAACAATAATCAGACTTAAACTACAAATGGACCTAATATTTACAGAAGATTTCATCTGACAGCTGCAGAATACACATTTTTCTCCTCAGCACATGGATAATTCTCAAGAATAGACCATATGTTAGGTCACGAAAGAAGTCTTAAAACATAAAAAAAAATCAAGCATGTTCTCTGATCACAATGGAATAAAACTAGAAATCAATAACAAGAGGAATTTTGAAAACTATATAGACACATGGAAATTAAACAACGTGCTTCTGAATGACCAGGGGGTTAATGAAGACATTAAGAAGGAAATTGATAAATTTCTTAAAACAGTTGAAAATGGAAACACAACATATCAAAACATATGGCATACAGTGAACACAGTACTGAGAGGGAAACTTAAAGCTGTAAGTGCCTACATAAAAAATTCCAATAAATAAATAACCTAATAATGCATCTTAAAGAACTTGAAAAGCAAGAGCAATCCAAATCCAAAATTGGTAGAAGAAAAGAAATGATAAATATCAGAGCACCAATAAATAAAAATGAAATGGCGAATACATCAATGAAACAAAAAGTTGTTGTTTTGTAAAGTTAAGCAAAATTGACAAACCTTTAGCAAGTCTATTAAAGAAAACAAGAAAGAAGACCCAAATAAATACAATTGGAGATGAAAAAGTAGACAGTATAACTAATACTGTAGAAATTCAAAGGAGGTTACTATGAGCAAACATATGCCAATAAATTAGAAAGTCTAAAGGAAATTGATAAATTCCTTGACATATACAACCCACCAAGATTGTCCTATGAAGAAATACGAAACCTGAATAGACCAATAACAAGTAACAATACAGAAGTTGTAATAAAAAGTCTTCCAGTAAAGAAAAGCCTGAGACGTGATGACTTCACTGCTGAATTCTACCAAACATTTAAAGAAGAATTAATACCAATCCTACACAAAATGCTTTCAAAAATAGAGGAAAAGGAAATACTTCCAAACTCATTCTATGAAGCCAGTATTACATTGATACCAAAACCAGACAGACATATCAAAAAAAGGAAACTACAGGCCAATATATCTGATAAATACTGATGCAGAAGTCCTCAATAAAACATTAGCAAACTGAATTCAGCAGTACATTGAAAAGATCATTCGTTATGACCAAGTGTTATTTATCCCAGTGATGCAAACATAGTTCATCATATGCAAATCAATCAATGTGATACATTATATCAACAAAATGAAGCACAAAAACATGATCATTTCAATTGATACTGAAAAAGAATTTGATAAAGTTCAACATTTATTTGTGATAAAAACCGTCAAAAACTGGGTATATAAAGAACATATCTCAACATAATAAAAGTCATATATGAGAGAATCACAGCTAGTATCATACTAAAAGGGGTAAAACAGAAAGCCTTTCCTCTTTGATCTGGAAAACAACAACAATGCTCACTTTCACCACTGTTATTCAACATAGTAGTGGAAGTCTTAGCCAGAGCAATAATAAAAGAAAGAAATAAAGGGCATCCAAAGTGGAATGGAAGTGGTCAAACTATGCTTGTTTTCAGATGATATAATATTATATTTGGAAAAATCTAAAGACTCCACATAGAAACTATTAGAACTTATAAAGAAATTCAGTAAAGTTTCAGGACACAAAATCTACATACAAAACTCAGTAGCATTTCTATATGCCAAAAGTGAACAATCTGGAAAAAAATGTTAATAATCCTGTTAACAATACCCACAAAATAAAATGTCTGTAACCAAAGAAATGAAAGAAATTAAATTAAAACTATAAAAGACAGATGGAAGAAACTGTAGAGAAAACACACAAAAAAGAAAAGATATTTCATGTTCATGAATTGAAAGACTCAATATTGCAAAAATGTCCATACTTCGCAAAGCAATCTATAGATTTTATGCCTCCCTAGCGAAATACCAATGACATTGTACACAGAAATAGAACAAACAGTTCTAAAATTTATACAGAATCACAAAAGACCCAAAATAGCCAAAGCTTTCCTGAGCAGAAAGAACAAAACTGGTGAAATCACATAGTAACCAAATCAGCATGGTACTGGCACAAAAACAGACAGATAGACCAATAAAACATAATAGAGAACCTAGAAAGACATCCACACACCTTCAGTGAACTCATATTTGACAGAGGTGTGAATAACATACATTGTGAACAAGACAGTCTCTTCAGTATATGGTGCTGGTAAAACTTGATATCCATATGCAAGAAGAATGAAAATCGATCCCTATCTGTCACTTTATACAAAAATCCAATTTAAATGAATTAAAGACTTAAGTCTAAGACCTTAACCTATGAAAGTACTACAAGAAAAAACTGAGGAAAATTTCCAGGACATTGATCTGAGCAAAAATTTCTTGAGTAACACCCCACAATCTCAGGCAACCAAAGCAATAATAGGCAAATTGGATCACATCAAATAAAAAAATATTCTTTACAGCAAAGGAAGCAATCAAGCAAATTAAGAGACAATTCACAGAACAGGAGAAAATTTGACTTTTTGCCTGTCTCTCAACTAGTTTCTAACTTGGGTTCAGTCCATAGGGTTGCTCTTAATGATCACCTAATACCCCAATATCTTGCATCCTTCCATGGAAACCTTGAGCTGATATTTGGAGAATAAAAGATTATGTTTCTGGCACAGCCTGGGCAAGAGACATCATATATCACTGCTTTTACGTCATGTGGCTTTTTGACCTTGGTGGATTGCAGCAGTTTATATTTTGGTAGGTTTTTAACTGTTTCAGGCAAGGCAGGCCTCAGTAAGCATAAACAATAGGAACTTCTGGCTGACCTTACCGTGACCCACAGTAGCTTAGCTTTTAACCACGCAGAATCTGCTGACACAAGAATTACATGATCAAAGAAGAAAGCCATTTAGTCCTAGTTAAGGCCTATATCAAAACAAGTTGCATTTCTAAGTGTTTGAGCTTTCCAAGCATTTGTGCATTGGGTAAAAGTAAAAACAAAACAAAACAAAACCAAAAAACCTCTGTTGTTTTCTCAGCCAAATATATATGCTGAATTTTAAAACTTGCAATAGCAGACAGAATCATGAGAGATAAAGGGCAATAGTTTGTATGTTTCCTGCCAGATATAAGTGGGTAATTTTGGTTCAGAAGCCCGCAGTTCAGCTTCTCTTAATGTCATTTTGAACTATATTTAGGGCTAAGGGAACAGATTATCCAATCTTATGAAATTAAATGGGTTTTCCATGTACTCTAGTCTGAAACCTCACCATATGATCTCTACCTCAACCAGAATTTGCTAATTACAAAAATTGGGACCAAGGTTTCTGCATTCATTAACCCAAATGGTATTGTTGCCTAAAGTCGGAGGGTAGATTTTATTCATAAACAAGTGGAAAGAGATATTTGAAATAAGCATAATGTGTTATTTTTTGTTGTTAAGAAAGAGAAACATCAGAATGAAATTGAAATACTAAGAGTTTAAAGCACAGAAATACTTGTGCCTAAAATACTCTGTCTTAGAGAATAAAATTCATTAAGTCAGAGAAGATCCATAGTAGTTTGAAATATATACTTTGGACTTACTGTCTGCTTAGAAGCAGTGGAAAAATGAATGTAAAATAAAAAATAAAGGATTGATAAACTAATAAGGAGAGATTTATTTTAGAACTTAGAACCAGGCTAAGCAGACCTAAAAGAAAAATAAACATATCCATTTCTAATTTTTCTTTAAAGAGGAAAAGTCCAGGCACTGGGCCTTAATGATAAAACAGAAGGCACTGAGTACATATTTTTGCAAAATGCCAAATGAGCAAAAGCTGAAAACAAGATTTCATTAATGCCATAAATGAACTTCTGGGATACAAAAATAAATATAAAATGTTGTTTTATAACAATTATAATATTATAATTAAAGTTTAGCAGCCATTTTAAACTTCAGGATTGCCCCAGGAATCGCTTCACTGCTCATTTTTATTGCTCTACATATTGACTTTCAACTAGCATTCCCGGAGAAGGATCTCACTTTGTCTTCTTTTTCTCTTCTCTGTTTTTTCTTCATTATGTGTGGTATATAATTTTGCGATTTTCCTGAGGAAATATTGGGGTGACAAAGTTAATATTCTGCTTTTACTTCATCTTCACAAGACGTGAAGGATTTTGAAACTGGTCTTGAAAGATTCAAGACTTAAATGGAATTAAATAAATAAAACTAAGTATAAAGCTTTCATAAAGCTGTTTGAAGCAAATATGTCAAACACTGCAATCTCTTCTGCCTGGAATTGACACTTAAATTTATATACACATTTGTTGACTCAAAAAGAATGTTGTGTCTTCCATAAAATTTCTAGGTAATAGTCCCTTAATAGTCATCTTGGCAATCTATTTCCTTTTTAACTACTTGAAAATTCTTAACAACTATTTTGTGTATACTTTATGATCTTCACAAAATACACTCTTGTAAAAGTAAATATAAACTTGCATATAAACTGAATGATAGAATTTCAACACATACAACACATAAGACTTTTTCAAGTTATACTTATAATGGAAACTTATCTTTAAAAGCAAATATTCCAGTTATTCCGGAGTTCAAATGAATTCAGATATGTCTTTTTTTTTTTTTTTTTTTTTTTTTTTTTGAGGCAGAGTCTCACTCTACCACCCAGGCTGGAGTGCGGTGGCACAATCTCGGCTCATTGAAACCTTTGCCTCCTGGGTTCAAGCGATTCTCCTGCCTCAGCCTCCTGAGTAGCTGGGACTACATGCGCGTGCCACCATGCCCGGCTAATTTTTTGAATTTTTAGTAGAGATGGGATTTCACCGTGTTAGCCAGGATAGTCTTGATCTCCTGACCTCGTGATCTGCCCGCCTTGGCCTCCCAAAGTGCTGGGATTACAGGCATGAGCCACAGTGCCCGGCCCAGATATCTCTTATATGTATCACTAATTGGGCACTGATTAGAATAAAGTAAATTAGGTTATCACATGATTAAATTCAATTCAAAACTGCCAGAGACAACAATGAAGTAGACATTTAGTTCTTTGGCTTTCCAAATTCTGAAGCCAAAAGCTGAAACCAAATAACAGTTTTTAGCCAAATTGTAGGGTCCATGTGAACCCACTTGAGAGACGGGATCTTAGAGTTAAAGATACATTATGCATAGTATAGTAATTGTGGAATAAAATACTACTGGAAGATTGTATTGTTGTATAACATACATTTTTGCTCAATATTATGTTTTTAAATTGTTGCTGCCCTTTACACTATTTAATTGCATATGGAACATTTTATCCATTTTTTGAATAATAAACATGTATGGATTTTTTTGTTTATTTTTTAAATAAATGCTGCTTTGCACATTCTTGTCCATATCTCCTTGTAAATATGTGTGTCTCTGGGATATAGTCTTAATGTTTCAGTTGTTGGTTTGTCAGGTTTATGCTTCTCTAACTTGTCAAATAATATCAAATTGTTTTCTAAAACAACCACAATTTTTCCTATGTGTAGGACAGACTAGTTCCCCATCCCTTGCTGCTCACTGACTGAGTTCTGACCGATGGGATGTAGACAGAGATGATGCACAATCTCGAAAGGGAGAAGAATACCATTTCTCTTCTCATTTTTAGTTTCTCCTTGCTGGAATGAAGATAGTACAGATGATAGGGAATCTCACTAATAGTGATGGATAGTTAATATTGTGTGAGGGCGAAATAAGCCACTATTTAGCTTAAGTTGCTGATAATTTAGGCTTTCTGACACTCCCATCAGAACTTAATTAGAACTAACTTATGCTCTCAATTTGCAACCAGTAAGCATTTTCGTAAGTTGTCATCCTTGTCAACAATTATTATTATTATATTTTCTCTATTTTTGACAATTTGGTGAGTATGAAATCATCTCTAATTGTGGAATTAATTTATATTTATTATTGAGGAAACTAAATATCTCTTTATATGTATATTACGTGTTTCCATTTATAAAATAACTTTTCTTGACTTTTGACTATTTCTTCCAAAGAACAGTTTCTATTTTTATTGATGATGACAATTTTCAAATATAAATGTTCTAGAAACTAATTTTTCTTAGTTTTATAATTTGGAACTATCCAAACTCAGTGTGTGACTTTTGTTTTTTGATGATGAACAGAACATCTTAAGATAATGTTGTTGTATTTATTAATATTCGCTATTATGATTTATGCTTTTTATGTCTTACTATATGGAGATGTCCTAAATAATATTTTTCAAATTTGTCTTTTAAGTACTTTAATCTTTGCTTTTCACATGGACATCTTTACTACACCAGGAATTGCCATTTTGTGTGCATGGTATTAGATAGGTATTAAATATATTTTTGTCTCATTTAAATTTCCAATTATCTCAATACCATTTGTTGAATACTCATTTCCGTCCCCACTGATACATAGTGCTATCTCTGTCATAAATCAACTGAGTCATATGAGTCAGTTTTTTCATTTCTTTTCCTTATGTCTAGATGTCTGTAACAACAGAACATAATTGTATTTACTATAACTTTAGAATAAGTCTTGATTTAAGGTAAGATAAATATCTCAATTTCTTTTTTTTTCTTTCTTTTTTTTTTTTTTTTGAGAAGAAATTTCGCTCTTGTTGCTCAGGCTGGAGTGCAATGGCGCCATCTCGGCTCACGGCAGCCTCTGCCTCCGGGTTCAAGCGATTCTCCTACCTCAGCCTCCCAAGTAGCTGGGATTACAGGCACCCACCACCATGCCAGGATAATTTTTTGTATTTTTAGTAGAGACAGGGTTTCACCATGTTGGCCAGGCTGGTCTTGAACTCCTGGTCTCATGTGAGCTGCTTACCTTGGCCTCCCAAAATGCTGGGATTACAGGCGTGAGCCATCACGCCCAGCCAGTATCTTAATTTCTTCATAAGCATGTTTCCCTTGAATCCAATCACGTTTCTAAAAATCTCCATAAGATTGTATGTTTGCAACTGTAACACAATATGAAAAAATTTTTGTTACATGCTAACCAATTTACCTCTGTAACACTTACACCATTTACACTCCCAGAAACAATGTGTGAGAGTGACTTTTGACCCACTTATTTGCCTTTCTTTCGAATATAACTGAGAGTTTCTTAGAGTAAAACAAAACAATTTTTTTTTGTATTCTTAGGGAAGCAAAATAGTGGCAAAAATATGTACACAAGGATGTTCATAACAGCTTTAGTCATTTTAGGCAAAATTTGTAAACAATCCAAATGTTTATCAATATTATCCTATGTTTCTTGAATTCACTGCTAAGTACGTATAAAATTATTTGAACTTCTGATGTTCACAACAATGTAAAAAAATCTCAAAACACGATGTTGACCAGCCCGGCGCGGTGGCTCACACCTGTAATTCCAGCATTTTGGGAGGCCGAGGCAGGCAGAATACGAAGTCAGGAGTTTGAGACCAGCCTGGCCAATATGGTGAAATCCCGTCTCTACTAAAAACACAAAAAAGTAGCCGGGCATGGTGTCACGCGCCTGTAGTCCCAGCTACTCGGGAGGCTGAGGCAGAAGAATCGATTGAACCCAGTGGGGTGGAGGTTGCAGTGAGCCAAGATCATGCCGCTGCACTCCAGCCTGGGCGACAGAGTAAGGCTCTGTTTTTAAAAACAACAACAACAACAACAACAACAACAAAATCAAAATTAAAAAAAAAAAAGTTGATAAAAAGAAACCAGACACAAAAGTGTACATACTATGTGCTTCCTTTGACGTAAAATTCTAGACTAGGAGAAAAATAAGTGATAAGTAACAGTCTTGTCCTCTGCCTGGATTGGTAGATTTCTTAGAAAAGAGGAGGAAAATTTCTGGAATGATAGAAATGTTCATTATCTTAACTGGGATGGTGGTTGAAGTGGGTGTATGTGTTTGTCAAAGCTCACTGAACTGTGTAATTTTAAAATGCTAAAGGTTTTGCATGTAAATTATGCCATAATTTTTAAAATTATAAAAGATTTTAAAATACAATCAATTAAACAATTATATACATATATATGTGTATATATACACATATATATATGATTGTAGTAGAGTGAAATAACTTTTGCAAACTGTTATAGGGCAAGATTGTGATTTTTGACTTGTAATGGGAAACAATTCTCCGCAGGTCTCTCTCATTGTGCGTGTCTTTTGACTTGGGTACTAACTGCCCTTTGTTCCAGACTATATTTTCCTTAAGACTTCTAATATTAATACTTTTGACCTCACACAGCTTAGATACATTTAAGTTCAACCTGGCTCATTACTTTGAATAGAATAGTGCTTATGAGGATAGAAAAATGTTACTTTAATGTTTTATAAATATAAATGCTTAATGGAGATATCAGCTTAATTTACAGTTGTTATCATGCAATTGGGGGGTGATGGTGTGTGGTTGTCTGGTTCAAGGATTGGAAGGCAAGAAGGAAATAACACTTTTAAAATTCACAACGAGGGGGGGCAGAGCAAGATGGCCGAATAGGAGCAGCTCCAGTCTCCAACTCCCAGCGCGAGCCACGCAGAAGACCAGTGATTTCTGCATTTTCAACTGAGGTACTGGGTTCATCTCACTGGGGAGTGCCGGACGATCGGTGCTGGTCAGCTGCTGCAGCCCGACCAGTGAGAGCTGAAGGAGGGCGAGGCATTGCCTCACCTGGGAAGCGCAAGGGGGAAGGGAGTCCCTTTTCCTAGCCAGGGGAATTGAGACACACAACACCTGGAAAATCGGGTAACTCCCACCCCAATACTGCGCTTTAAGCAAACAGGCACACCAGGAGATCATATCCCACACCTGGCTGGGAGGGTCCCACACCCACGGAGCCTCCCTCATTGCTAGCGCAGCAGTCTGTGATCTACCGGCAAGGCAGCAGCGAGGCTGGGGGAGGGGCGCCCGCCATTGCTGAGGCTTAAGTAGGTAAACACAGCCGCTGGGAAGCTCCAACTGTGTGGAGCAAACAGCAGCTCAAGGAAACCTGCCTGTCTCTGTAGACTCCACCTCTGGGGACAGGGCACAGTAAACAATAACAAACACAGCAGAAGCCTCTGCAGATGAAAACGACTCGGTCTGACAGCTTTGAAGAGAGCAGTGGATCTCCCAAAACGGAGGTTGAGATCTGAGAAGGGACAGACTCCCTGCTCAAGTGGGTCCCTGACCCCTGAGTAGCCTAACTGGGAGACATCCCCCACTAGGGGCAGTCTGACACCCCACACCTCACAGGGTGGAGTACACCCCTGAGAGGAAGCTTCCAAAGCAAGAATCAGACAGGTACACTCGCTGTTCAGAAATATTCTATCTTCTGCAGCCTCTGCTGCTGATACCCAGGCAAACAGGGTCTGGAGTGGACCTCAAGCAATCTCCAGCAGACCCACAGCTGAGGGTCCTGACTGTTAGAAGGAAAACTATCAAACAGGAAGGACACCTACACCAAAACCCCATCAGTTCATCACCATCATCAAAGACCAGAGGCAGATAAAACCACAAAGATGGGGAAAAAGCAGGGCAGAAAAGCTGGAAATTGAAAAAATAAGAGCGCATCTCCCCCGGCAAAGGAGCGCAGCTCATCGCCAGCAACGGATCAAAGCTGGACGGAGAATGACTTTGACAAGATGAGAGAAGAAGGCTTCAGTCCATCAAATTTCTCAGAGCTAAAGGAGGAATTACGTACCCAGTGCAAAGAAACTAAAAATCTTGAAAAAAAAGTGGAAGAATTGATGGCTAGAGTAATTAATGCAGAGAAGGTCCTAAACGAAATGAAAGAGATGAAAACCATGACACGAGAAATACGTGACAAATGCACAAGCTTCAGTAACCGACTCGATCAACTGGAAGAAAGAGTATCAGCGATTGAGGATCAAATGAATGAAATGAAGCGAGAAGAGAAACCAAAAGAAAAAAGAAGAAAAAGAAATGAACAAAGCCTGCAAGAAGTATGGGATTATGTAAAAAGACCAAATCTACGTCTGATTGGGGTGCCTGAAAGTGAGGGGGAAAATGGAACCAAGTTGGAAAACACTCTTCAGGATATCATCCAGGAGAACTTCCCCAACCTAGTAGGGCAGGCCAACATTCAAATCCAGGAAATACAGAGAACGCCACAAAGATACTCCTCCAGAAGAGCAACTCCAAGACACATAATTGCCAGATTCACCAAAGTTGAAATGAAGGAAAAAATCTTAAGGGCAGCCAGAGAGAAAGGTCGGGTTACCCACAAAGGGAAGCCCATCAGACTAACAGCAGATCTCTCGGCAGAAACTCTCCAAGCCAGAAGAGAGTGGGGGCCAATATTCAACATTCTTAAAGAAAAGAATTTTAAACCCAGAATTTCATATCCAGCCAAACTAAGTTTCATCAGTGAAGGAGAAATAAAATCCTTTACAGATAAGCAAATGCTTAGAGATTTTGTCACCACTAGGCCTGCCTTACAAGAGACCCTGAAGGAAGCACTAAACATGGAAAGGAACAACCGGTACCAGCCATTGCAAAAACATGCCAAAATGTAAAGACCCTCGAGGCTAGGAAGAAACTGCATCAACTAACGAGCAAAATAACCAGTTAATATCATAATGGCAGGATCAAGTTCACACATAACAATCTTAACCTTAAATGTAAATGGACTAAATGCTCCAATTAAAAGACACAGACTGGCAAACTAGATAAAGAGTCAAGACCCATCAGTCTGCTGTATTCAGGAGACCCATCTCACACGCAGAGACATACATAGGCTCAAAATAAAGGGATGGAGGAAGATTTACCAAGCAAATGGAGAACAAACAAAAGCGGGGGTTGCAATACTAGTCTCTGATAAAACAGACTTTAAACCATCAAAGATCAAAAGAGACAAAGAAGGCCATTACATAATGGTAAAGGGATCAATTCAACAGGAAGAGCTAACTATCCTAAATATATATGCACCCAATACAGGAGCGCCCAGATTCATCAAGCAAGTCCTTAGAGACTTACAAAGAGACTTAGACTCCCATACAATAATAATAATAATAATGGGAGACTTCAACACTCCACTGTCAACATTAGACAGATCAACGAGACAGAAAGTTAACAAGGATATCCAGGAATTGAACTCATCTCTGCAGCAAGCAGACCTAATAGACATCTATAGAACTCTCCACCCCAAATCAACACAATATACATTCTTCTCAGCACCACATCGTACTTACTCCAAAATTGACCACGTAATTGGAAGTAAAGCACTCCTCAGCAAATGTACAAGAACAGAAATTATAACAAACTGTCTCTCAGACCACAGTGCAATCAAACTAGAACTCAGGACTAAGAAACTCAATCAAAACCGCTCAACTACATGGAAACTGAACAACCTGCTCCTGAATGACTACTGGGTACATCACGAAATGAAGGCAGACATAAAGATGTTCTTTGAAACCAATGAGAACAAAGATACAACATACCAGAATCTCTGGGACACATTTAAAGCAGTGTGTAGAGGGAAATTTATAGCACTAAATGCCCACAAGAGAAAGCAGGAAAGATCTAAAATTGACACTCTAACATCGCAATTAAAAGAACTAGAGAAGCAAGAGCAAACACATTCGAAAGCTAGCAGAAGGCAAGAAATAACTAAGATCAGAGCAGAACTGAAGGAGATAGAGACACAAAAACCCTCCAAAAAATCAATGAATCCAGGAGTTGGTTTTTTGAAAAGATCAACAAAATTGACAGCCCACTAGCCAGACTAATAAAGAAGAAAAGAGAGAAGAATCAAATCGACGCAATTAAAAATGATAAAGGGGATATCACCACCGACCCCACAGAAATACAAACTACCATCAGAGAATACTATAAACACCTCTACGCAAATAAACTGGAAAATCTAGAAGAAATGGATAATTTCCTGGACACTTACACTCTTCCAAGACTAAACCAGGAAGAAGTTGAATCCCTGAATAGACCAATAGCAGGCTCTGAAATTGAGGCAATAATTAATAGCCTACCAACCAAAAAAAGTCCAGGACCAGATGGATTCACAGCTGAATTCTACCAGAGGTACAAGGAGGAGTTGGTACCATTCCTTCTGAAACTATTCCAATCAATAGAAAAAGAGGGAATCCTCCCTAACTCATTTTATGAGGCCAATATCATCCTGATACCAAAGCCTGGCAGAGACACAACAAAAAAAGAGAATTTTAGACCAATATCCCTGATGAACATCGATGCAAAAATCCTCAATAAAGTACTGGCAAACCGGATTCAGCAACACATCAAAAAGCTTATCCACCATGATCAAGTGGGCTTCATCCCTGGGATGCAAGGCTGGTTCAACATTCGCAAATCAATAAACATAATCCAGCATATAAACAGAACCAAAGACAAGAACCACATGATTATCTCAATAGATGCAGAAAAGGCTTTTGACAAAATTCAACAGCCCTTCATGCTAAAAACGCTCAGTAAATTCGGTATTGATGGAACGTACCTCAAAATAATAAGAGCTATCTATGACAAACCCACAGCCAATATCATACTGAATGGGCAAAAACTGGAAAAATTCCCTTTGAAAACTGGCACAAGACAGGGATGCCCTCTCTCACCACTCCTATTCAACATAGTGTTGGAAGTTCTGGCTAGGGCAATCAGGCAAGAGAAAGAAATCAAGGGTATTCAGTTAGGAAAAGAAGAAGTCAAATTGTCCCTGTTTGCAGATGACATGATTGTATATTTAGAAAACCCCATTGTCTCAGCCCAAAATCTCCTTAAGCTGATAAGCAACTTCAGCAAAGTCTCAGGATACAAAATTAATGTGCAAAAATCACAAGCATTCTTATACACCAGTAACAGACAAACAGAGAGCCAAATCAGGAATGAACTTCCATTCACAATTGCTTCAAAGAGAATAAAATACCTAGGAATCCAACTTACAAGGGATGTAAAGGACCTCTGCAAGGAGAACTACAAACCACTGCTCAGTGAAACAAAAGAGGACACAAACAAATGGAAGAACATACCATGCTCATGGATAGGAAGAATCAATATCGTGAAAATGGCCATACTGCCCAAGGTAATTTATAGATTCAATGCCATCCCCATCAAGCTACCAATGAGTTTCTTCACAGAATTGGAAAAAACTGCTTTAAAGTTCATATGGAACCAAAAAAGAGCCCGCATCTCCAAGACAATCCTAAGTCAAAAGAACAAAGCTGGAGGCATCACGCTACCTGACTTCAAACTATACTACAAGGCTACAGTAACCAAAACAGCATGGTACTGGTACCAAAACAGAGATATAGACCAATGGAGCAGAACAGAGTCCTCAGAAATAATACCACACATCTACAGCCATCTGATCTTTGACAAACCTGAGAGAAACAAGAAATGGGGAAAGGATTCCCTATTTAATAAATGGTGCTGGGAAAATTGGCTAGCCATAAGTAGAAAGCTGAAACTGGATCCTTTCCTTACTCCTTATACGAAAATTAATTCAAGATGGATTAGAGACTTAAATGTTAGACCTAATACCATAAAAATCCTAGAGGAAAACCTAGGTAGTACCATTCAGGACATAGGCATGGGCAAAGACTTCATGTCTAAAACACCAAAAGCAACGGCAGCAAAAGCCAAAATTGACAAATGGGATCTAATTAAACTAAAGAGCTTCTGCACAGCAAAAGACACTACCATCAGAGTGAACAGGCAACCTACAGAATGGGAGAAAATTTTTGCAATCTACTCATCTGACAAAGGGCTAATATCCAGAACCTACAAAGAACTCAAACAAATTTACAAGAAAAAAACAAACAACCCCATCAAAAAGTGGGCAAAGGATATGAACAGACATTTCTCAAAAGAAGACATTCATACAGCCAACAGACACATGAAAAAATGCTCATCATCACTGGCCATCAGAGAAATGCAAATCAAAACCACAATGAGATACCATCTCACACCAGTTAGAATGGCAATCATTAAAAAGTCAGGAAACAACTGGTGCTGGAGAGGATGTGGAGAAATAGGAACACTTTTACACTGTTGGTGGGATTGTAAACTAGTTCAACCATTATGGAAAACAGTATGGCGATTCCTCAAGGATCTAGAACTAGATGTACCATATGACCCAGCCATCCCATTACTGGGTATATACCCAAAGGATTATAAATTATGCTGCTATAAAGACACATGTACACGTATGTTTATTGCAGCACTATTCACAATAGCAAAGACTTGGAATCAACCCAAATGTCCATCAGTGACAGATTGGATTAAGAAAATGTGGCACATATACACCATGGAATACTATGCAGCCATAAAAAGGATGAGTTTGTGTCCTTTGTAGGGACTTGGATGCATCTGGAATCCATCATTCTTAGCAAACTATCACAAGAACAGAAAACCAAACACCGCATGTTCTCACTCATAGGTGGGAATTGAACAATGAAATCACTCGGACTCAGGAAGGGGAACATCACACACCGCGGCCTATCATGGGGAGGGGGGAGGGGGGAGGGATTGCATTGGGAGTTATACCTGATGTAAATGACGAGTTGATGGGTGCAGCACAGCAACATGGCACAAGTATACATATGTAACAAACCTGCACGTTATGCACATGTACCCTACAACTTAAAGTATAATAATAATAAGTAAATTTAAAAAAAAAAATTCACAACGACTTTCAATTATTGCCACAATTTTAAAAAGTGCAAAATCGTTTTGGAAATATACTTTGGACATAGAAATTAAAGTGAAAAGTATGTAAATAATGTGCTTATTGTTCTGCCCTAAATATGGATCATCTACACCTTTAATCTTTAATCCTCATTTAATGCCAATCATATTCATTAATGTGTATGCTACATACATATTATATATATGTATATAGGTATATAGCTTATTAATGAAAATCAAATAACTTTGATTTATTTAACGTTATCTATGTACACTCACATATGCTATAACGAAACTCTAAACAACCTGGTCCTTATTTTCTCCAATTCATATTTGATACAACAAAACCTCAGAGGTGTTCTAATCTCACGGAGAGTAAGTGTCAGCCTCAACTTTTTATTGAGGTCAATTTAATTTCAATGCCTTTAGTTTTTCTATCACTTTATACTGCTTCTCTTTCAGTACGAGTAGGAGTATTAAAGATCAACTAATTATAAATAAATAGGTTGATATATCTTTTAATTCAATCTTTGCAACTTTTTCCAAAATTCCTTTTGTATTTATGTATTAATTTTCACCATAAGAAATACAAAACTGATTTCCATATGTAACTCTTTCTATCCATGCCTCTTTATCTTTAGCTTATTCTCTTTCAAAGTGAAAGTTGCATGGCTAAACAATTGAAAGTTGCATGGCTAAACAAGTGAGTCTGATCTAGATTCAATTTAGTTCGTTGACAGATACACATTGGTATGAATTTAATCTCTGAGGGTTTCTACCAAGTCCACAGCTGCTTCTTTACACAACTAGCTACCTCAGTTAGTGAAAATAGGGCACTAAATAACGACAGTAGAAGCCTTGTTATATTTTGTCCTCTAGTAAATGTATGATGATAAATAAATGGAAAGAAAGAGCAGGAAAGGCGTGGATTAACCATAATGCGCAGATCTATCATGAAGCTAATGAAGCTCAAACTCCAGGGTCCTTCACTTCCACAGATTCCTTACAAAGTTCTGTCTGGTTATAATAAATTTATGTCCTTTTTCTTAGAGTCTCCTCAAGATTATATAAGCTTCGTGTTATACAAAATCTAAATTGTCATCTGAGAAACTTGAAAGTCATAAGAATATTTCTAGCTCAAATACAAGATCAGTATCAAGAAAAGGAAAGACAATGGGAAGGAGGCTAATACAGAAGACAGGGACAATAAATAGCAAAATGATAAAGTTACCTTAAAAATAGAAAGTTTAGGGGTACTTGGGAAATCTCTTCAAAGGAAAGACTGAGGAAAAATAAACACTGAACGTTTGGATTAGAGACTCAAGAAATATTTGTCTCCTTTTTCACTTGGGAGCTTTCCTTGGCAATAAAATTTCTACATCAGTCCCTCAAAAGATTGACCTAAAATATATTTATATATCAGTTTGTCATAGTAAATATTGTGCAAAACTTTAACTGAGAGTTCCGTACTTTTCAATAATTTTTTCACACATACGCAGAAGCTAAAACTCAGTGTACACATAAGGAATACATCATAGGCAAATAACAAAATAGAACAAATCAGATATAGTATAAAAATTGTGTTCATCAGAAAGTTCCACTATTCTGATCTCCATTGATTTGTGAACATAGTCTTGACTTGTATTTGTGTGTGTGTGTGTGCAGTGGCACCATCTCGGCTCACTGCAGCCTCCGCCTCCTGGGTTCAAATGATTCTTATGCCTCAGCCTCTCAAGTAGCTGGGATTGTAGGCATGTGCCACCATGCCCAGCTATGTTTTGTATTTTTTTTTTTTGTATTTTTGGTAGAGATGGGGGTTTCACCATGTTGGCCAGGCTGGTCGTGAACTCCTGACCTCAAGTGATCCGCCCTCTTTGGCTTCCCAAAGTGCTGGCATTACAGGCAGTGTGAGCCACCAGGCCTAGTCACAATCTTGACTCGTTTCATTTCTGAAGTGAATTGTTTCCCTGCTGCATACACTCAAAGGGATTCTTTTGTTATTTTCCTTTTTACTGAAATTGAAGTAACTGAAAATAAAAGGACAGAATGACTACGTTTTGCCTAAACTTACTTTGTTTTGTTCTAATTCCTGCTAATATTTTGGCTCTGTGTTGCTTTTACATGATATTTGTTTATTCCATGCATATTTTATCTTTGCTTTTGCTCTACTATGTCCTAATGTTGCCAAATACTGAAGGTCTTTGAAAAATAAACAAAAAAATTCACAGAATTGTAATCAGTAATATTTAACTCAATTATAAATGCCCTTAGTAGCAAAATAAAGGGATGTAACATTTTTCTCAACTAAAATTTTGCATAGCATTCAAAACTCTTAAATACTAAAGTGAAAGATTTCATTCAAAACAAAGGAGAAAAAGATTGGGTTAGAGAGAAGTCCCTAAATTAGTAAAGGACTTATCAGAAGAGAAAATTAAAAGTCACAAATTACCTCTATCTCTTGATGAGAGATAAAGGATTTGGATGAGTAAGGAGAATTTATGAACACAACAGAAGGAAGATTAATTTCACTCAGAAAACCGCAGAAAGTAATTTGAACAAATGAATACGGAGAATAAGTTTCTTATGAATAATTTGAAATCACCTCATGGAATACTTTGTCAAAAACTTATTTTTCATTTCAAGAACACATCGTCAGGATGACCTTTCCTGGCTTTTCATAGTCCTGGGCTTTTATCCATGGTGTCTGTGGTGGTCTCTGTGTGTTGGGGTTGGGGGAGAATTAAGAGGAGGGTGGATACAGGTTTGTGTAGAAGAGTGGAGTGAAGGGAATGTCTAGGGTAGAAAATCAGAATGTGTAAAAATGTAATTACAATGAAACCTCATTTATAATCATGCAAACTATTTCAGATATTTTGTATCAGTTAATTACTTAATTCACATAACAAGCCTATTCTAAAGTGACACTATAGGAAAATGAGATTCCCACTGATAACTTATCCAACATCACCCAGTGACATACTTTCAAAATACTGTCATTAATCAAAATTGTTCTGATGCTAATTTCTGTGTTTTTTCTTCCTACTAGTTCTTGCTCACTGAGAGTGTACTTCTATGCTCCAACCGAGGAAAATAGAAGTAGCATTTTATAATAGGCAGATATCTGCCAGTAACATCCAAATCATGCATTCATCTATCCATTCATTCACCTATTCATTTATTTATTCAATACATATTTTGTTACCATTCATTACATACCAGACTCTGGGAAAATCATGTTCAGGCCAAGAAGAAAAGGTCCATCATGGTTTTAACACGGTTTAGAAGACACGAGTTTGTTTATTATTCTGCACGATTATTCCCTCATACGGAAAACACAAATGCTTATTGTGTAATACAATATATTTAGGGATTTTAAAGTGCTCGGGATGATTCATCTTCACTTTCGTATTCTTTTTCTCTCCCTTAGTAGCACATGCTAAAGGCATAAAATTCATCAAATGGAGAATTGTGGAGAGATTTTATTGCTCTGTATTCATGAAATTGCATAGTTATCACTTTGTAAGCTTGATGAAACCATCTGAGTATTTATAGCATCCCTGGTTATTTATTTAATTTCAGAATCTTCATAATTAAATCACACAACTAAGCATATCAGGCCTGGGCCTAAGTGTACATGTAACCATCTCACATTTTTCTTGGGTCCTCAGAATGATTACATTTTACTTTTACTTTTTTGTATTTGGGAGAAGATGAAAGAGAGGTGGGAATATGACTGGTCATGCTCAATGGATTATAGGTGGAAGTTATAAAGATGAGTTCCAGACTTATACCATAAACTAATGCAATGTACAAACCTCTGCTCTCTTATCCTTTCCCAGCAATTTTGGAGGTCACATGTAGAGGAAATCTTTAATAGAGTTGGATTTGGTTTTTGATATTTGACTTCTGGTAGTATTCAAGCTTCAATCTCCCCTTTTCCCGGTCTGCTTATATTGGGGCAAGCTGATAAAATCTGGCTGATCCCTCTTTTGATTTCAAAAGTTTAAACCATGCATGGCTCTGCCCACATGAAGGAACCCTCTATGTAGCCTAATTCTCTAACTACTTGAAAACCCTGTGCCAATCACAACTCTCTGCTCTCTCAACACATTTATAACCTGCTGGGAGCCTGTCCTGCTCTCCCCAAAAAGCCTCGTTATGTGAGAGAGAAAAAAAAAGTATGTGTGATGTGTGTATACAGCATCAAGAGTCTTGATATCAAAACCAAATTTTGAGTGAGAATCAATCTCATCTCTAAAGGATAATCATGACAAGAGCAAAGTCCCAACATGAAAGAATCCTGTTTCCCTGGGTGACTTAAAAGAGTGGGTACCTCCATTATTGACCTTATTGAACTCTGATGTAAATGAGTGATAATTTTGTGTTGGGTTAATCCACTGAGATTTTAGCCAATCTAACATGAATAATACAAACTTTAGTACCTTGAAGTAAAGTGCTTTTATAACAAAAGTTACAGTTTTCAATGCAATAATGAAAATAGGAATGAGATGACAAAGAACCTAACATCAGAGTCTAGAAAGCCGACATGTTATGAATGAGCAAGACATTTGGTAACATTGTTGCCTGCAACAATTAGGAGACAGACTAGAGTTCGCTGGGTTTTAATTTGAGGGAAAGACATTTAAAAAGCAAAAATTCTATTTTTAGTAGAGACGGGGTTTCACCATGGCCACTGCACTCCAGCCTGGGCGACAGAGCAAGACTCCGTCTCAAAAAAAAAAAAAAAGCAAAAATTCAAAAGTTCGGGTGGTCAGTAGCTGTATTTGATTTATATTGATATCTGGAAAGAATATGTGTATTTCAAATATAAATGAAGTGGAATACTCAGTCTAGAAATTCAGTTTTACATTGTCTTCATATGAATATGCTTACAGTTCTTCATATTCTTACAATTCTTTCAGTTTTTCATATTTATAGTCTTACAGTTTTGGAAAGAAACACGAGTTTCTGGACTTCAGTTGTGTTTGAAATCAGAAAAGACTTTGAACAACAAAGAGGTAATAAGATTTCTCAGTTGAAGATAGTGACTCCACCTTATAACAAAAGTCTGACTAAGGGTATAGCCACTCCTCTCAAACTGATAGTCTCATGAAGATAGGTTCCACTATATTGAGAGAACAAAGTAAAGGATGAATGGGCACAGAAATAAAGCAGATTTTAAAGCAGTGACTAGGAAAGGATTGTGAGAGAGGTCACCGGCAAATGGAAAAATGCAGATCAGATGCCTACTAGGTTTTTAAGGGAACCATATTACAAAATCAACCAAAAACCTTATCTGAAAAAAGGTAACTTTTCAAAGAGTCTTGAGCAATCATTGCATAACAAGGTAGCTACAACAGCTGCACAGCCAACTAGGAAGGTATAATCTTCAAAACTTATTTTTATGTCATTAAAAAGAATCATGGACAGGGAAGAATCTCTTATAGGGTAGAGTCAGGAGCCATGGAGAACAATGGAGATGCGAGTTCTATACAGAGATCAGTATCTGTACTTTCTCACTGTCTGTTTATTAGGATTTCACAATTGCACATATTGGAAACTATTCTGTGTTCCCATTTGTTTCTTTCTAATTTCAGATGGTTATTGTTGTGAATATGCCTCTGATCCAACATTTTTTAATTAGATGTGGTATGAAAAGGCGATTACCTGTCTTTTTAGCTTGTAGGTTGCCAGAGCGTTGGGAATCTCATCTGTGTTAAATGTATAGGAACCAGAAATCCTACACTTTGAGTTGGATAGAATAACTGGTGGAAAGTTGAGACCTCTTTCTGAGGAAAGGGAGAATGTTTTCTATGTGTAGTGAAGGAAGGAATAATATATATGATAAGCAAAGGGAAGACTCTTGTAGAAACTGATCAGATACTCACCAAACCCATTTCCTCTTCCAAGGCAAGGGGAACTATATCCCAGCTGCTAAACTATATTCCCCAGCCTCCTGGAATCTATATGGGGCCATGTGACTAGTTCTTGTCAATGAAAGCAGTTGTCAGTAGTATGTTATTTCTGAACTGAGACATTTAAATGTCAATGTGACATGTTTAAGTTCCAAACCCATTCCTTTTGATGACTAAATACTGTAATAGCAATCTTAAAACCATTTGCTGAAGACAGAGTTACACAACATGAAAGGAGCTTAGAGACTGCCATCATCTTCAGAGAAGAGTCACATAACCAGGCTTTGTATGAGAATTAAACATTATTATGTTAAGTCCCTCAGCTTTGCTTGTGATGAAAAATAATGTTAACTCCCCAGACTGTGCAACTGCAAATAGAGTGTTATATTCACAACACATTAAGTGTTCTTCCTTGACTGGTTTTTTATCTGCAAGTTTAACTTGAGGGCTTATTTGAAGATTCTAGTAGAGTAGAGGCACTTACCTAGTCATATATCTGGGATCCAAAATATGGTTCTTCTCTTGCCTGAAAGGAGGTCCTGCTTCAATAAGTTAGCTGATTCAGTAAAAGAAACATCTGAAGAAAAAGAGGTACTTTCTTGGTCTGCACTATCTGTTTATGTATCCTCAAAATTAGTTTTAAATGTTGAAGAGAAATAGACTCAAAATGTCACTTGAATGGACATAGCCTCAGGGAAACATAAGTCCAGGGTTGGTTCATCTAATGGCACAATTTTGCCAACTTCCATTCACTTTTCAATCCACTGTAATCTTGCTACTTTCTACAGCATTTCAACAACTCCATTCTCACTACTGTACTCACTGATTTCTAATTGGCAAATCATACTGGCACTTTTTGGTTTTAACTTATTTTTTCTGTTGTGTTTGATTGTCATTGCTGAAAATCTCTTCTCCTTCAAACTCTCCCATCTTCTCATTTTTAAATTTGTTACAGATTTTTGCTCAAATCTCAGACCTCTACTTCTCAAGGTCAATCAAAACATCATTTTTCTCTTTTAGCCACTCAAATAAGTTTACTCAGAGCCCGTTCTCAGCCTCCCTCTTTAACCAAAAGCCCATATGTTAAGTTTCAACTTATAAGCCAATAATAGCCCCCAAGCATTTCCCTCCAGTCATCCCTATTATATTTAGCCCCATACCTTAACACTGACTGCTTCATATAAGTCTACACTTTCCACTTCTATAAATTTCAGAGATAACTCAAACCCTAGTGTTTTCTAAAATTCATCTATTACCTTGTTCCCCCATATCTGTCTTGATCTTCATAATAAAAGGCAGAAACCTGGACCAGAACCTGTTGGTTACTAATAGATACATTTTACCATTGTAATATATCTCAAATCTGTCCCCACCTCTCTAGAGTCATTCCCCTACTCCACTCAACACTAACACCAAGCCATTTTATTTATGGCTGGAACTACTGTAAAAGTATCTTTATTTATATTATTTCTGCCATTTTCAGTTGACACAAACTCATACTCTATACATCCAAAGGAGGGACTGGTGTAACATATAAGTAAAATGCTTAAAATAGTTTCAATGACAAGTTCAAACTCCACAATGTGGCAAATACCCTTTCTTCTAGCATAGTCTGAATCTTGTAATCAGTGGGTCTCAGGATTTCTCCAATGTGTCACTTTCATAAGGGACATGTTCTGTTTTTCATGCCCAGATTTTAATGAAACTCCTCCATCTACCAAACAAAAACCCCACCAAGTCTGTAAATACATTAAAGAAAATGATAATACTGTGTGTGTGTGTGTGTGTGTGTGTGTGTGTGTGTGTGTGTGTGTTTAAGAATACCTGACATTCGGGGGGCGGAGCAAGATGGCCAAATAGGAACAGCTCCAGTCTCCAACTCCCAGCGCGAGCCACACAGAAGACCGGTGATTTCTGCATTTTCAACTGAGGTACTGGGTTCATCTCACTGGGGAGTGCCGGATGATAGGTGCTGGTCAGCTGCTGCAGCCCGACCAGCGAGAGCTGAAGCAGGGCGAGGCATTGCCTCACCTGGGAAGCGCAAGGGGGAAGGGAATCCCGTTTCCTAGCCAGGGGAACTGAGACACACAACACCTGGAAAATAGGGTAACTCCCACCCCAATACTGCACTTTAAGCAAACAGGCACACCAGGAGATCATATACCACACCTGGCCGGGAGGGTCCCACACCCACGGAACCTCCCTCATTGCTAGCACAGCAGTCTGTGATCTACCGGCAAGGCAGCAGCGAGGCTGGGGGAGGGGCGCCCACCATTGCTGAGGCTTAAGTAGGTAAACAAAGCCGCTGGGAAGCTCGAACTGGGTGGAGCTCACAGCAGCTCAAGGAAACCTGCCTGTCTCTGTAGACTCCACCTCTGGGGACAGGGCACAGTAAACAATAACAAACACAGCAGAAAACTCTGCAGACGCAAACAACTCTGTCTGACAGCTTTGAAGAGAGCAGTGGATCTCCCAACACGGAGGCTGAGATCTGAGAAGGGACAGACTCCCTGCTCAAGTGGGTCCCTGACCCCTGAGTAGCCTAACTGGGAGACATCCCCCACTAGGGGCAGTCTGACACCCCACACCTCACAGGGTGGAGTGCACCCCTGAGAGGAAGCTTCCAAAGCAAGAATCAGACAGGTACACTCGCTGTTCAGAAATATTCTATCTTCTGCAGCCTCTGCTGCTGATACCCAGGCAAACAGGGTCTGGAGTGGACCTCAAGCAATCTCCAACAGACCTACAGCTGAGGGTCCTGACTGTTAGAAGGAAAACTATCAAACAGGAAGGACACCTACACCAAAACCCCATCAGTACATCACCATCATCAAAGACCCGAGGCAGATAAAACCACAAAGATGGGGATAAAGCAGGGCAGAAAAGCTGGAAATTCAAAAAATAAGAGCGCATCTCCCCCGGGAAAGGAGCGCAGCTCATCGCCAGCAACGGATCAAAGCTGGACGGAGAATGACTTTGACGAGATGAGAGAAGAAGGCTTCAGTCCATCAAATTTCTCAGAGCTAAAGGTGGAATTACGTACCCAGCGCAAAGAAACTAAAAATCTTGAAAAAAAAGTGGAAGAATTGATGGCTAGAGTAATTAATGCAGAGAAGGTCCTAAACGAAATGAAAGAGATGAAAACCATGACACGAGAAATACGTGACAAATGCACAAGCTTCAGTAACCGACTCGATCAACTGGAAGAAAGAGTATCAGCGATTGAGGATCAAATGAATGAAATGAAGCGAGAAGAGAAACCAAAAGAAAAAAGAAGAAAAAGAAATGAACAAAGCCTGCAAGAAGTATGGGATTATGTAAAAAGACCAAATCTACGTCTGATTGGGGTGCCTGAAAGTGAGGGGGAAAATGGAACCAAGTTGGAAAACACTCTTCAGGATATCATCCAGGAGAACTTCCCCAACCTAGTAGGGCAGGCCAACATTCAAATCCAGGAAATACAGAGAACGCCACAAAGATACTCCTCCAGAAGAGCAACTCCAAGACACATAATTGCCAGATTCACCAAAGTTGAAATGAAGGAAAAAATCTTAAGGGCAGCCAGAGAGAAAGGTCGGGTTACCCACAAAGGGAAGCCCATCAGACTAACAGCAGATCTCTCGGCAGAAACTCTCCAAGCCAGAAGAGAGTGGGGGCCAATATTCAACATTCTTAAAGAAAAGAATTTTAAACCCAGAATTTCATATCCAGCCAAACTAAGTTTCATAAGTCAAGGAGAAATAAAATCCTTTACAGATAAGCAAATGCTTAGAGATTTTGTCACCACTAGGCCTGCCTTACAAGAGACCCTGAAGGAAGCACTAAACATGGAAAGGAACAACTGGTACCAGCCATTGCAAAAACATGCCAAAATGTAAAGACCATCGAGGCTAGGAAGAAACTGCATCAACTAACGAGCAAAATAACCAGTTAATATAATGGCAGGATCAAGTTCACACATAACAATCTTAACCTTAAATGTCAATGGACTAAATGCTCCAATTAAAAGACACAGACTGGCAAACTAGATAAAGAGTCAAGACCCATCAGTCTGCTGTATTCAGGAGACCCATCTCACACGCAGAGACATACATAGGCTCAAAATAAAGGGATGGAGGAAGATTTACCAAGCAAATGGAGAACAAACAAAAGCGGGGGTTGCAATACTAGTCTCTGATAAAACAGACTTTAAACCATCAAAGATCAAAAGAGACAAAGAAGGCCATTACATAATGGTAAAGGGATCAATTCAACAGGAAGAGCTAACTATCCTAAATATATATGCACCCAATACAGGAGCACCCAGATTCATCAAGCAAGTCCTTAGAGACTTACAAAGAGACTTAGACTCCCATACAATAATAATGGGAGACTTCAACACTCCACTGTCAACATTAGACAGATCAACGAGACAGAAAGTTAACAAGGATATCCAGGAATTGAACTCATCTCTGCAGCAAGCAGACCTAATAGACATCTATAGAACTCTCCACCCCAAATCAACAGAATATACATTCTTCTCAGCACCACATCGTACTTACTCCAAAATTGACCACGTAATTGGAAATAAAGCACTCCTCAGCAAATGTACAAGAACAGAAATTATAACAAACTGTCTCTCAGACCACAGTGCAATCAAACTAGAACTCAGGACTAAGAAACTCAATCAAAACCGCTCAACTACATGGAAACTGAACACCCTGCTCCTGAATGACTACTGGGTACATCACGAAATGAAGGCAGAAATAAAGATGTTCTTTGAAACCAATGAGAACAAAGATACAACATACCAGAATCTCTGGGACACATTTAAAGCAGTGTGTAGAGGGAAATTTATAGCACTAAATGCCCACAAGAGAAGGCAGGAAAGATCTAAAATTGACACTCTAACATCGCAATTAAAAGAACTAGAGAAGCAAGAGCAAACACATTCGAAAGCTAGCAGAAGGCAAGAAATAACTAAGTCCAGAGCAGAACTGAAGGAGATAGAGACACAAAAAACCCTCCAAAAAATCAATGAATCCAGGAGTTGGTTTTTTGAAAAGATCAACAAAATTGACAGCCCACTAGCCAGACTAATAAAGAAGAAAAGAGAGAAGAATCAAATCGACGCAATTAAAAATGATAAAGGGGATATCACCACCGACCCCACAGAAATACAAACTACCATCAGAGAATACTATAAACACCTCTACGCAAATAAACTGGAAAATCTAGAAGAAATGGATAATTTCCTGGACACTTACACTCTTCCAAGACTAAACCAGGAAGAAGTTGAATCCCTGAATAGACCAATAGCAGGCTCTGAAATTGAGGCAATAATTAATAGCCTACCAACCAAAAAAAGTCCAGGACCAGATGGATTCACAGCTGAATTCTACCAGAGGTACAAGGAGGAGTTGGTACCATTCCTTCTGAAACTATTCCAATCAATAGGAAAAGAGGGAATCCTCCCTAACTCATTTTATGAGGCCAACATCATCCTGATACCAAAGCCTGGCAGAGACACAACAAAAAAAGAGAATTTTAGACCAATATCCCTGATGAACATCGATGCAAAAATCCTCAATAAAGTACTGGCAAACCGGATTCAGCAACACATCAAAAAGCTTATCCACCATGATCAAGTGGGCTTCATCCCTGGGATGCAAGGCTGGTTCAACATTCGCAAATCAATAAACATAATCCAGCATATAAACAGAACCAAAGGCAAGAACCACATGATTATCTCAATAGATGCAGAAAAGGCTTTTGACAAAATTCAACAGCCCTTCATGCTAAAAACGCTCAGTAAATTCGGTATTGATGGAACGTACCTCAAAATAATAAGAGCTATCTATGACAAACCCACAGCCAATATCATACTGAATGGGCAAAAACTGGAAAAATTCCCTTTGAAAACTGGCACAAGACAGGGATGCCCTCTCTCACCACTCCTATTCAACATAGTGTTGGAAGTTCTGGCTAGGGCAATTAGGCAAGAGAAAGAAATCAAGGGTATTCAGTTAGGAAAAGAAGAAGTCAAATTGTCCCTGTTTGCAGATGACATGATTGTATATTTAGAAAACCCCATTGTCTCAGCCCAAAATCTCCTTAAGCTGATAAGAAACTTCAGCAAAGTCTCAGGATACAAAATTAATGTGCAAAAATCACAAGCATTCTTATACACCAGTAACAGACAAACAGAGAGCCAAATCAGGAATGAACTTCCATTCACAATTGCTTCAAAGAGAATAAAATACCTAGGAATCCAACTTACAAGGGATGTAAAGGACCTCTTCAAGGAGAACTACAAACCACTGCTCAGTGAAATCAAAGAGGACACAAACAAATGGAAGAACATACCATGCTCATGGATAGGAAGAATCAATATCGTGGAAATGGCCATACTGCCCAAGGTAATTTATAGATTCAATGCCATCGCCATCAAGCTACCAACGAGTTTCTTCACAGAATTGGAAAAAACTGCTTTAAAGTTCATATGGAACCAAAAAAGAGCCCGCATCTCCAAGACAATCCTAAGTCAAAAGAACAAAGCTGGAGGCATCACGCTACCTGACTTCAAACTATACTACAAGGCTACAGTAACCAAAACAGCATGGTACTGGTACCAAAACAGAGATATAGACCAATGGAACAGAACAGAGTCCTCAGAAATAATACCACACATCTACAGCCATCTGATCTTTGACAAACCTGAGAGAAACAAGAAATGGGGAAAGGATTCCCTATTTAATAAATGGTGCTGGGAAAATTGGCTAGCCGTAAGTAGAAAGCTGAAACTGGATCCTTTCCTTACTCCTTATACAAAAATTAATTCAAGATGGATTAGAGAGTTAAATGTTAGACCTAATACCATAAAAATCCTAGAGGAAAACCTAGGTAGTATCATTCAGGACATAGGCATGGGCAAAGACTTCATGTCTAAAACACCAAAAGCAACAGCAGCAAAAGCCAAAATTGACCAATGGGATCTAATTAAACTAAAGAGCTTCTGCACAGCAAAAGAAACTACCATCAGAGTGAACAGGCAACCTACAGAATGGGAGAAAATTTTTGCAATCTACTCATCTGACAAAGGGCTAATATCCAGAACCTACAAAGAACTCAAACAAATTTACAAGAAATAAACAAACAACCCCATCAAAAAGTGGGCAAAGGATATGAACAGACATTTCTCAAAAGAAGACATTCATACAGCCAACAGACACATGAAAAAATGCTCATCATCACTGGCCATCAGAGAAATGCAAATCAAAACCACAATGAGATACCATCTCACACCAGTTAGAATGGCGATCATTAAAAAGTCAGGAAACAACAGGTGCTGGAGAGGATGTGGAGAAATAGGAACACTTTTACACTGTTGGTGGGATTGTAAACTAGTTCAACCATTATGGAAAACAGTATGGCGATTCCTCAAGGATCTAGAACTAGATGTACCATATGACCCAGCCATCCCATTACTGGGTATATACCCAAAGGATTATAAATTATGCTGCTATAAAGACACATGCACACGTATGTTTATTGCGGCACTATTCACAATAGCAAAGACTTGGAATCAACCCAAATATCCATCAGTGACAGATTGGATTAAGAAAATGTGGCACATATACACCATGGAATACTATGCAGCCATCAAAAAGGATGAGTTTGTGTCCTTTGTAGGGACATGGATGCAGCTGGAAACCATCATTCTTAGCAAACTATCACAAGAACAGAAAACCAAACACCGCATGTTCTCACTCATAGGTGGGAACTGAACAATGAGATCACTTGGACTCAGGAAGGGGAACATCACACACAGGGGCCTATCATGGGGAGGGGGGAGGGGGGAGGGATTGCATTGGGAGTTATACCTGATGTAAATGACGAGTTGATGGGTGCAGCACACCAACAAGGCACAAGTATACATATGTAACAAACCTGCACGTTATGCACATGTACCCTACAACTTAAAGTATAATAATAATAAATAAATTAAAAAAAAAAAAGAATACCTGACATTCTCCTTATAAAAAAATTATCATAGGTAAAGTTAGAAACAAAAGTAAGTTAAATCTCAGCTTTGGAATGCTATATTTTTCCTTCTTTCTCTCAGCTATTAAAGTACTCTGTGTTGGCAGTGACATAGATAAGGAAGAATGAGTAAAGGTCCTATATAATCCCTTTCTGTTAGCCCTAATATCTCTGCATTTGCCCTATTCAAGAAAACATCAAAAGACAAATGAGTCCAAGTAAGCATAAAAAATTAACCTGAATATATTATAAAAGTAGCCAAAGAAAATAATTTACAAATGCTAGTATTTCCACTGTTTTTGTTTCTTTTTGCAAATTGCTAGCGACACTTCAGAAAACAAGTGTGTTAATGAAGAAATGCTGGTCATAAGCAACCAAGCTTTCTCTCCTTCCCAGGCCATGATCTTACACATTACTTACACTTAGGACATTACTTGTGAAGTCTTTGTTGACAGTATGTCTCCTCTTAAATATTATAAGTTCTTTCAGAAGAAAAGTCCCCTGTGTCATTTTTACCTCCAATTCCTATGATGTATAGCAGATTATAAAAACATCTAATAAATGTTTACTCAATGAGTGAATGAACACATATTTTCTAATATTTTTAACTAGTAAAACAATTTTGCTAGTCTTTTCATTGTCCTTTTTTTCTTCCATAATAATCACAGATATATTGGGAGTTGCAGAGTCTACGCAGTTTAAGTTTTGTCACAAACAACTTTGAAATTTTAGAGCATTGCAAGGCACCAGAAAGCAGCAATTTGAAAATAGCTAGTCTACAAGCTCTGAGATTATTTTCTCAACTTGATCTATTCTGCTATTAATATTTGTGATTGCATTATGAAATTCTTGTAGTGTGTTTTTCAGCTCTACCAGGTCAGTTATGTTCTTTTCTGTCCTGGCTATTTTGTCTGTCAGCTCCTGTATCATTTTATTCTGATTCTTTGCTTACTTGGATTAGGTTTCAATGTACTCCTGCATCTCAATGATCTTCATTCCTACTAATATTCTGAACTATATTTCTGCCATTTCAGCCTTCTCAGTCTCATTAAGAACCCTTGCTGGAAAGGTAGTGTGATCATTTGGAGGAATTAAGGAACTCTGGTTTTTTTATTTGTCAGCGTTCTTGCACTGCTTTTTTCTCATCTTTGTGGGCTGATATTCCTTCATTCTTTGAAGTTGTTGTTCTTCGGAAGTTGCTTTTTTCCTTTATCCCATCTGATGCCCTTGAAGGTTTGATTGTGGTACTAGGTGGGTTCATTAGACTGGTTTTATTTATGGAAGATTTAGGGGGCCAAGGCTCAGCTCCCAACTCCTGGACTGCTTGTTCTGATTCTGGGGGACTGGTATCAGGCCCCGACTTCGTTCTCTCACTCCTCAAGTTTAGGAACTCACTGCAATTGGAGGAACCAAGGTGCTCCCAGACCACTCGTCTCTACACTTTGATAGGTGGTGCAAACCAAAGCTTTTCATAGGGCAGTGGCAGCAGAATCCATCCTAGTTTGCTGATGCCAGCGACAGTGGCAGCGGTAGCATGGTAGGACGCATATTTCTCAGCTGCAGCAGGGTGCTAGTGTGTGCTGGGGTGCTTGCTTCCATGTGGGCATTCACAGAAAGCAGTTGAGGCAGCATGGCCCAGGGATGTGGAGGACTCCTGCTGGCAGCTCTGCATGTGTTTGTGCCAGTAGGGGTGCTGGCACAGGGGCAGGGGACCAGCAGGCACAGGTCTGAATGTGCTGTCTGCACACATTCACTTAGGTGGGGTTGCTCAGGGAGTAAGAGGATCTGCTATGTTCTGTGCCTTGTTTCACTCTGGCAGCAGTGTTGGTGCAGGGGCAGGGTACTGGCCAGGGTGGGGATGGCGGGCTTGCTGCCCACCAAGGCTCCGACTGCAATGGTGGTAAAAGTGGGGAGGGAAGGCAGTGTGCACTCCTGCTGGCAGCAGTGACAGGGCAGGGTGCACACACACAGGCATGCTGGTGGGGCTGGGGAGTCAAAATTCACCTGCACACATGAACTGGCAAAGTAATGTGGGGGGTGACTGTGGGTCCAGAGAAGCTGTGGTTGGGGAGGGTGTAGACAGGTTGGTGCATGGCCATGAGGGATGCCCCAGTGGAGCTCTCTGGTAATCAGGCATGGTCCATCAGCGCGGGAGGTATGACACAGGCCCCCAGAACACCCAAGGTTGCACTACAAGCAGGTGCAACCAGGGTGGCTCCCCGGGAATGACCAGCAGACCAAGGGGTGATCAGGTGGAACTGGCCCCTTCTGATGGGCAAGACCTCCCTGCAGAGTTCAGGTCCAACATTTCCCCTAGGGCTAAAGTCTTCTATGGGATCAAGTTGAGCCTAGGGGGATGGGCATTCCTGCCTGTGCTCTGCTACAGATGCTCCCACATCAAACCCTCTGGGCTCCACATTGGCTGCTATGCTTTTCCTACCATTTTTCTAAGCATCTCTCCCTGGCAACTCAAGTTTCCATGGTGGTCAAAGCGTCTCCTCCTGCTGGAATTCCAGAGGTCTGTGGCAAGAGCAAGTTGCTCCTTTCCGGTTCAACTCATCTGTTCTCCCAGAGTTGTCAGTGGCCAAGAACAATTCTCTGTGTGTGGTAGCCTTGTGCAAGGTTCACAGTTTCCTTTCTCTTCAGTCCAGCTTCTGTGTCTTTCCTCCATCCACCCTCACTGGCTTCCCTCTGAAGATCTGTTAGGAGTGTGCCAGTTGTCCCAGTTCCTCGGTGGTAGCTGTTCCACCCGGCTGCATCTAGTTGGCCATCTTTGTCATTTGCTTTTTCAGCACAAACTGGAAATCTTTGAGTTATCCTTAAAGTTGAAATAGAAAAAAAAAGTATATGTATACATAAATGTACATATTTTACAACATATGTAAGCACTAAAAGCAGAAGCCACCATTGGCAAACTGTATATCCAGCTAATTGGTTTATTACAAATTATTAGGGTCTACCAAGCTAGCAGATAAGGAGGAGATACCAAGAAGCCTTTATAACTTGCCATTTCCATATGATTTGGACAAAATATTTCTGGGAATTTCCCAGGTAAGAAAATAAAAGGATTTAAAAAGAGAAGAAGGTAAAGAAAAACGAAACACATAATCAAGCATGAAACACATTTTGGACTTGATGATATTCTTGCCCACTCATTTCAGTCTAATGACAGTTGCTTTTGTGTTTTCTCAGAGTCCTCTCCCTGATTAAGGCTTATTGTCTGGAATTGATGATAATTATGTAATGGCTCTGACTAACAGTCTCTAAGAGGTATCTTTTGGCAGGAATGACAAGGAACATCAGGGAGACTTATCCTGGATGAAGTGGAGGGAAGGCAAAAGCTGGATTTGGCCACAAAATAGGAAAAGGGGGAGAACAATAAGAAAAAGGACACTCAGAGTGTTAAAGCTCCTTAGATTTTAGAGATAGCTGAGTCCTATCCTTTTGTTTTTCCATCAGGGAATATTGAGACTCAAAGTCATTAAAGGGATTGCTGAAGGACACAACAATTTCCGTACTTGATATCTTTTCCTTAGTTTTAGTTACCTATCAAAAATCTACAGGTATAGAACTAATCCCAGGGTAGCTTCCTCCTAGCTAAAAATGTTAACACAGAGGAAAATTTTCACCCTTAAAACAATTACAGTAGTCCCTCCTTATCCATGGGGAATATATTCCAAGACTCCCAGTGGTTGCCTGAAAGTACAGATAGTTCCAAACCCTGCGTAAACTGTTTTTCTCCTTAACATACATATCTATGGTAAAGTTTTATTTATAAATTAATCTCAGCAAGAGATTAGCAACAATAGCTGATAATAAAATAGAACAATTATGATGATGTATAATGCAGTTGTGGTAATTTTTGTTGTCTTTTATGATTCTCTAAACAACACCAGAATTGATCTACTTCAAGATGTAAGAGCCCCACTGGTGAAAAACTCTACTGGTGTGAATTAGTTTCAGGTTCTGACCTCTGGAATCTGTACTACGATGATCATTTTCTGTACTGAGGAACACTAACCTGGACAGGAATAAAATGGAAACGTCCTAGGAAAATCTCATTGTATATGGTTTTCTTATCTACATCTGGTTAGTTGGCTGAGAGCAATCAAACCTGTTTCTATCTTTTCCCTTGTGCTGAGATGCAGTCTTTACAGTATCTGTTATTTGAACATTTTGATCATTCCTAATGACCTCAAGGAATTTTTCTTGTGCTCACTACCTATAGAATTTTAATAACACTCCCAGAAGTTGTACTGATTCTGGTTCTAATGCTATTTTAAAAAATCTTTCTTGATTTGATTCTGACCCTCACATCCTTTGCCCTTGATATTGGCCCTTCTTATGTTTTACTTCTCTTGTTGACAAAACTCTTTTGTCAAGATCCTTTAGAATAAACAAATACAACTTCTCAAACTAGGCTGATCTCATAATTTTTCATTTCAAAATTTGGCCCCACTGAATTTGACTCCATTTGTATGTCTAATTGGAAAATACCAAGCTCCCATAATTGAACCCTATTTCTAGACATCAAGGTCTTGACAGAATTGCTAAATCATTTTGTTTAATTGAAATAAGTAGTTCTTGGATTTATAATCAGGAGTCAGTCAAAGTGTTCCAAGACAACACATTTACTAACTATCGAATAAACAGAGAGGCATGCCTGCATTATTATGCAGCATAAAACTGCTGCTTCAAATAAAATGAGGCTAAAATACTCACTTTTCTTATTCTCTTCTTTATCTCATTGAGTGATAGTTTTTAATGTAATCAAAAATGGAAATTACTAGAGCACAAAGCATCTTAGATATTTTCTTCTGACAAATGGATTACCTAAGCATAAGTAGCACTATTGTGTATACAGAATAACACATACACGAAATAATTGTAATGATTATGTAGTAAAAGAGGAGAGCAAATAATTATTTATTTTATATATAGTTTCTTTGAGGATTAAAAGAGACAATATTTTTTGAAAATGTTTTTTGTCTTCATAAACTCATATCTGATTTTAATGAATATTCAATTATTTTTTTGGAAGATGTAAGCTTTCAGATTACCTTCAAACGAGAAGTTGAACTTTTAATTTTACATTGTAACTTTCAGTATTGCAAATTCCCAGTGTCCCATGAGAGAATTCAATGTCGATGACTCAATTTTTTTCAAATATTCATGAAACTGTGATGACACCACAAAGAATGACACTTTTATTCTCAAGACTGAATCTTGATGCTCTTAAAGATAGCTACATTTTTCTAAACTAATATGTCATTACAGGAGTTTACTTTTTAAAAATTATTAAACAAAATATGAGTGATGATGAAAAGTGTCAGGGTCAGGATGGACAGATCCAAAAGGAAAGCACTCTAGTATCCTTACAGTAGTGAAAAGTTTGTAACAGACAGTTACTTATTTTTTATTATGGGCCAGACCATTTTCCTAGTTCTTCAAGATCAATCATTTTCAAAACTCTGTCTTTGACAATCATGTATTACTTTTATTATCTATTAATTTTTAAAATTTTGTATGCCTATAACAGTTTAGGTTTCTTGATGCATAACATCGATATTTTTTAAAAAGTCCTCATCTATGTCTATGAGGAGTTAGTCTAATGGAAGAGGCAGTTATGTAAACAAACAAATCAAAATACAATATGGTAAGTGGCATGGAATGCTTCTGTGGCAAATACTATGGCTACCTATCCCACAGTATTTTGATCTCTTCTTCCTTGTGAATGAACTTTTACTTAATTAAATAGTGCATGAAGATGCCTTGATATCAAGTAAGAGTTAAATCTTTTAGGTTGGTGCAAAATCATTGCAGTTTTTGCCTCTACTTTCAATGGGCAAAAACAGTGATTACTTTTGCATCAACCTAATATGATCTAGGGATAGCATGTGACCAGGTCATGTCCAGTAAAATATTGGAGAAAATCTACTAGGGGTATTCCAGGGAAAAGTTCCCTAATAAAATTTAAGAATGGTCTGAGGAGTGACTTTCCTCTCCTCTTTCTCCTTTTTTTCATCCTCCTTCTTCTCTCCCTTTTTCTCTCTCCCTCCAACCTCTTTTTTTGTTGTAGATAGATCCCTGTTTCTGATTTTGAATAAAATCATAGGACTTGAGGTTTTGACAGTGATTGTCGAAAATTAGATAGTAAACCACGACGTAAGTACACCATGAGAATGTCAGAGTAGAGAGATAGAAGATGAAAAGTTGACTAGATTTAGCATTTGAATCAAGCACCCACTTCTGTATGTTTTGCTGCTATGTGAGAATAAAAAGGACCCTATTTGTTTAAGCCAATATTGCACTTCCTGTTATTTCAGACAAAAGTATCTTCACTGCTGCAACTTGTCATAGGAATAAATATTTGAATTTGATTTTGAACTATGAATAGGTAATTTTCAGGCAGAGAAAAGAAATCAGGGAGATTTGGGCAGAAATATCAGGCCGACATTTCAAAAATACTAATGTATATAGGAAATTAGAATTTCTGTGTGCAATGGTTGGAAAGAAGATCAAAGAGAGTAGTAGAGGCAAGATCGTGTATGTTAAGCTCAGGTGATCATGCGGTCTTGTGGCAACTAGGAACACAGTTGGGATGGAGAGTTACATGATGAAATTTATTTATTTTTGTTATGTTGCTGACTGTCTCGGAGGCTTTGAGGATGGACATAAGCAGGAAGAGATTGATGTCAGAGATAACCAGTTTCTTAAATGTTCCTAAGAGGTTCACAGATAACTGATTCTTCACATAACCTGCAGTGTATGTTGTGGTACGTCTCCTATTCCCATCCTTCAGTACTGAAGTATTCCTACCCATGGCTGTCAGGAGTGACTATAGCTGCAAACACACAACTGGCTCCCTCCACAGAAATTTCCCTCAGCCAAAAAGAAACCTGTCAGCCAAGTTTATGCCCACTCCTTAGGGAAACCCTCATCCAGTGTAGTGTCTGGTCAACGCGGAGATATGAAGGTAAGTATCCTTCCCACTATTTGAGATATTCTGGAAGGCTATGCCAGCTTTCAAACTCTGTGTGGGATCAGTTGAAGCCTCTGTTCAAGGGCATCCCAGTTCAGCTTTGTTTTTTTCTGCTTCAGTTCCTGCTTCTTTCACATTTTACAGGTGTTATTCTTGAAAATATTCCTTGCATGAAAATATCTACCTCAAAGTCTGTTTCCAGGGAACCAAACCTAGGTAGTTGGTGCCAGGAGTGGTACAATAAAGATTTGAAAATGGTATTGAGTGCTGGATCACCTGCTGGCTAGCTGGCAATGAGGACAACTTCACTAATGGTACATAGAAAACTAGCTCCTAGCATGTTTTAACAGTGCAACTTAAAATTTCACCAGTGGTAAAATGGGATAAGATGGTGGAAGAGAATGTACTGGCAGATGCAATATCTTAGATTTAGAGAGGTTCTACAAAAGTAATAATTATATAAGCACTATGTAATTAGATGGCTATTGACCAATGCATTGGTGAAAATCATTGAAAGGCTGAGAGTAAGCATTCAGGTAGAAAGTGAGTTTGTTTCTTTTTTTTTCTTTTTTTCTTTTTCTTGAGATAGAGTTTCATTCTTGTTGCCCAGGCTGGAGTGCAATGGCGCTATCTTGGCTCACTGTAACCTCCACTTCACGGGTTCAAGTGGTTTTCCTGCCTCAGCCTCCTGAGTAGCCGGGATTACAGGCACCCGCCACCACACCTGGCTAATTTTTGTATTTTTAGTAGAAATGGAGCTTCACCATGTTAGCCAGGCTGGTCTCAAACTCCTGACCTCAAGTGATCTGCCCGCCTCAGCCTCCCAAAGTGCTGGGATGACAGGCATGAGCCAGTGCGCCCAGCTGAGAGTTTCTTTAGCAACAAAAAATATGCTCTCATTCTTACAGAACACTAAGAATCAGAAGAGAACTTAATTAAGAGTAGCAGAACTCAAGAAAAGGCTAAATTCTCAACCAGCAAATCTGCTATACTTTTATAGAACCTAGATTTGAAGGAGTAGGAGCCTATGGCTTGAGATAGGAGCAATCTAGGTTGATTTCCTTGCAAATCTTGAGTTCTCAGATTCCCCTGAACATTCTTGACTTTCAGAAGTTATTCCCTGCAAATTCTCATTGCCCTCTCTTTCTACCTTGCTTTCAACATAAGCAAGCCTATTGCAGGATCTAATTCAACTCCTTTTCTATTATCCAGCAAACAACTAGGTTTCAGTCACAACATAACCTAGCAGGGAGAGTGCTGAATGTGCTCAAAAAAGAAAGAAACAATAATATTAGAAACCTAGCAGGGAGAGTGCTGAATGTGCTCAAAGAAGAAAGAAACAATAATATTAGAAAGCTACAGGACTTAGAAAATATTTTCCAGAGGAAATTTGGAGAGTAACATGAGTGTACAGTGATGCACTACATAAGGCTGAGAGATCCACCAGCAGGCTACATTTCATGAGAAAACCCGGAGGATACTCAATTAAGAGAAGTGATAAAAGACATATGTTGGTGCATGGGCATAACAAGGGATCATGCATGCATAACTAGTTAAATTGTGTGGGTTGTGTCAGATCCACCAAGTCATATGGCTAAGCAGGCCCAGCAGCATTCCACTATAGATGGATGTGGTATTTGCAGGATCTGGCATGAGTAGAGATGAACACACAAGTGAACTGCCCCACAAGGTGATCTATCTTCCACTGTTTCATGAGCACCCCTGCCTCACTTCACACTGATGGCAGCACAGGGGAGGGCCCTTATGTCTAGCTATTACAAGATAAATCAAGAATAGTATACAGTTTGTACATGGGTTAGTTCAGTAGGAAAGGAAAACCAACAAACAACAACAACAACAACAACAACAAACTATGGTAGCACTGCAGCTTCACTCAATGGTATCCCTAAATGTCATTAATTAAGAGAAATCCTCCACATAGGTAGTTCTTCAAAAGATGTAGCTGGTCATCTATTTTCCTTGGAAAAAGAAGTGGCCTGAGGTAAGAATGTAGCATCTCATGGGCAGTGGCAAATGGATTTACAGTTGATCAGTGTCCTGTCTAGTCACTAAGATCAGTCACTGTCCAGTTAGAAGATCAGTAACAAAGAATCCTGGGGAAGAAGCATGTGGATGGACCTATTGGAGTAGGAAAAATAGTTAAACATTTTTGTAACATAAATCAAGGTTGATCTGAGACTATGTGTTATGGAAGATACTAAACAACCAAGTATTCAGAATGATTTACTAGTTAGCAACTGCCAGGCTCTAACATCTGCTATCTCTAACTGGCACAATGAGCACACAAAGCAGCCACTGTGGAGGAATAGAGGCTATGCATCGAATCAACAGCATGCAATCCAACACATCAGGCTGGCTTTGCCACTGCTTCTGCCAAATGACAAACCTTCCAGCAACAAAGACCAACACTAAGACACAGTATGGCACCATCCCTCGAGGAAACCAACCAACTCCATGGTGACAAGGTTATTAGCAATTCACTGTTACTGGATTCAACACATACTCCAAGTATGTGCTTTTCCTTCCTACCTAAACAGCATCAGCTAAGAACACTAGGGAATACACAAAGATACAGGATATCATATAGCTTCACATGTACCAAGGGACTAACCTTATTTTAAAAAAGATAAAACAATGAGCAAATAACCATGAGTTTTCCATAATATTTTATTACCAAGAAGTTTCTCATAGTTAATAAACTACGAATTTCCCACACCACATCACCCAGAAGTTGCTGACTTGATATAAAAATGGAACAAGTTTTTTAAAGTTCAACTGAACTATTGGCTTGATAGCAGAGTGCCATTGCCACTGTATACAACCAAAATCAATAAACAATGTGTGGTGCTGTGTACAAACAGGTAAAATGCATGGGTACAGAAACCACAGGGTAGAAGTAGGAATAGTCCTAATCATCACATCCAAGTATACATTTGGAGGATCTGTGCTTCCCTTCACAATAACTGTAAAATCTTCAGGCTTAGATGTGTAGATTCCAGAGTGGAATGTTTCCAACAAGGAACATAGCAAGAGGTCTATTAAACTTTAAGCTATGGCTGTTGCCCAGATATTTCAGGCTCTCTGTGCCAGGAAAGCAGCAGGTGAGGAAGAAGTCACTATCCTGGCAAGGAAAATTGGCCCTGATCATCATGAGGAAGTAAGGCTATGGTTGTACAAATGAAGTAAAGAACAATTAATCTGGCTCCGTGATGGTCCAGTGGTGTCTCTTCATATTCTACACTTCAGCTCTGATGGTAAATGAGCAAGTGTAGTAGCCATGTCCTGTGGAATATATTGAATGTCACACAGCAACGTTAAGGGTAATATCAAGCCATTTAGAGTACTGATGAATTTATTGTTTTCTAGAATCAGTCATTCATCCTATATGTTCAAACAGGTGGTTATGTAAGCAAATTGAGTGTATCCACCACGAGGGGTCAACTCACAATAACCTTCTGCTATCAATCTGAGGATCAACAAGAAAAAGTTACTACCCTCAAGTGGAATAATTGAAAATAATTTTTTGAAGAAACAGTTTCCAAAATTGTGATCAGGGTTATGATAATCCAACAAGGAGTGGTGGAGTACCTTTAGGCTATTTACAAATAGAAACCATTTCTTCACCTAAGCCTAAAGAACAAGGAAGTAGAGTGGTTGTCAGAACCTCAGCAGACCTGTGGATGAAGAACAGGATTCTTCTACTATGAGCCTTGGCTTTAGAAAGAAAATACAACAAATGCCAATCTGGAACCTAGCAGAAAGACGTTGCAGAAATAAATTTGCACCCACTTTCTCTTCTTGCTCTCTGATTTCCTGCTGGTACCAAATATTGACCAAATTTAAGCAAAATCAAAAGGGCAAATAATTCAGGTAACACAGACCGTAAAAGTCAGTCTCTCCAAAAAACTGGGGAATATTCAGCACATCGTGACTGCAGAAACGACTACAAAGACCAGAATACAAACTTCTTACTTCACCATCCAAAATAATTCTCCCAAAGACTAGACTATTTAAAACTGAAATGACTAGGACACCCTCTCTCAGCACATAGGAAAAAATGATATCAGTTTACTTGGGGCTATTAGGTCTTAATTATGAGAACATATCTTCTTTGCTTAAAATTTCCTTTCTTGCCATAGGAATATGATTGGAAATGGATCCAGGAACTGGAACATTTTTCATCTGCAAAATGCTTGTGTGGATGACACCAATGCATTTTTGCGTGTGCAATCTTCCATTTCTATATTTTCTCCACCAAGTATACCTCTTTGTGATTGACTCAATTTTTCACTCACATTGAGTGAAGTCTTAACAAACTGGAGATGTTCATCTCTCGAAGACCAAATTGAAGACAATTTTCTCTCCAACAATAAATTTCTCTTATTTTTTATAACTTCAATTCATTTGTGTTCATTAACTTCATGGTTGAATTCTCAGAGAATCATTTTATTACCATAGTTTTAACATTACTAAATTAAGAAAAGTTTCATGTCTGCCTTCTATACTATATACACTGGCCTGGTGATGTGAGACCTGGCTAAAATATTATGCTGGTTTTCCAAGTTCTGTCACAAACTTAATGAGGAACTATGTTATTGCAGAACACTTTGTGTCAGACTCTAAATTTCTACACTTGTAAAGTTAGGCATCTAAAAACCTGAATGTCTCAAATGAAAGGCCATTTCTCCCCATGATCATGTCCATTCTTCTCTAAACTCCATTATGGTGAAACAACATGCAATTCAGTCACCAATCCAAGTCCCTGAGTTATTATAGACATTTTCTTTGCATTTTTATTTTCCCCCATATAATTGGGTTCAAGTTCTGTTCTTAGGCAATATTTCTCCACACTACCTTTCCTCATACAAAAAATGGGTCTTAATGTCCACTCACCCCATTGTACAATCTTTTAATTGATTTTCCTGCTAGGATGCTCTCTACTGCTACCTTACTATTTTCTGCCTTAAGAATTCTAGTTTTCCAATACAGGAGATGACAGCCAAAATCACCAGTTTAGAGAAGAACATAACCAACTTGTTAGAGCTGAAATACACACAAAAGGAACTTCACAATGCAATCAGAAGTATTAATAGCAGAATAAACCAAGCAGAGGAAAGAACCTCAGAGCTTGAAGACTATCTTTCTGAAACAAGACAGGCAGAATAAGAATAGAGAAAAAAAACTAAAAAGAATGGATGAAACCTCCAAAAAATATGGAATTATGTAAAAAGAACGAACCTATGACTGATTGGGGTACCTGAAAGAGATGGGGAGAATGGAACCAAGTTGGAAAACATACTTCAGGATATCATTCAGGAGAACTTCCCCAACCAGCAAGACAGGCCACATTACCTGATTTTTAATCAGGTCTCACATCAACAGGCCAGTGTATATAGTATAGAAGGCCAACATGAAACTTTTCCTAGTCCAGTAATGTTAAAATTATGGTAATAAAATGATTCTTTGAGAATCCAACCATGAAGTAAAATTCAGGAAATGCAGAGAACCCCGGTAAGATACTCCAAGATCAAGATCAACCCCAAGATACGTAATTATCAGATTCTCCAAGGTGAAAATGAAAGAAAAAATGTTGAGGGCAGCCAAAGAGAAAGGCCAGGTAACCTACAAAGGGAAGCCCATCAGACTAAGAGTGAACCTCTCAGTAGAAACTCTACAAGCCAGAAGAGATTGGGGGCCAATATTCAACATTCTTTAAAAAAAAAAGTATTTCCAACCCAGAATTTTATATCGGGTCAAACTAAGCTTCAAAAGTGAAGGAGAAATAAAATCCTTTTCAGACAAGCAAATGTTGAGGGGATTTGTCACCATCAGTCTCACCTTGCAAGAGCTCCCGAAGAAAGCACTAATTATGGAAAGGAATAAACATTATCAGCCACTAAAAATACACACTACACAGACCAGTGACACTATGAAGCAACCACATAAACAACTCTGCAAAATGACCAGCTAGCAACATGATGACAGAATCAAATTCACACATAGCCATACTAACCTTAAATGTAAATGGGCCAAATGTCCTAATCAAAAGTCACAGAATGGCAAGCTGGATTAAGAACCAAGACCCATGGGTATACTGTCATTAGGAGACTCATCGTACAGGCAAAGGCATACACAGGCTCAAAATAAAGGGATGGAGGAAAATTTACCAAGCAAATGGAAAAAAGAAAGAAGCAGGATTGCAATCCTAGTTTCTGATAAAACAGAGTTTAAACCAATAAAAATCAAAAAAGACAAGGAAGGGCATTACATAATGGTAAATGGTTCTATTCAACAAGAAGAGTTAATCATCCTAAATACATATGCACTCAATACAGGAGCATCCGGATTCATAAAGCAAGGTCTTAGAGACCTTCAAAAGGACTTATACTCCCGTACAATAATAGTGGGAAACCTTAACAATCTACTGACACTATTGGACAGGTCATCAAGACAGAATATTAAAAAAAGACACCAGGACCTGAACTCAACTCTGGATCAGGTGGAATTCATAGATGTCTACAGAACTCTCCACCCAAAAACAACATAATATACAATCTTCTCATTGCCACATGGCACTTACTCTAAAATTAATTACATAATCAGAAGTAAAACACTCCTCAGCAAATGCAAAGGAACTGAAATAATAACAAACAGTCTCTCAGGTGACAGCACAATCAAATTAGAACTCAAGATTAAGAAATTCACTGAAAACCACACAACTGCATGGAAATTGAACAACCTGCTCCTGAATGACTCTTGGGTAAATAATGAGATTAAGGCAAAAATCAAGAAGTTCTTTGAAACTAGTAAGAACAAAAATATAACATATGAGAATCTTTGGGATGCAGCTAAAGCAGTGTTAAAAAGGGAATTTATAGCACTAAATGCCCACATCAAAAAGTTAGAAAAATCTCCAGTTGACAACCTAATATCACAACTAAAACAGCAAGAGAACCAAGTGCAAAAAAGCCCCAAAACTAGCAGAGGACAAGAAACAACCAAGACCAAAGCTGATCTGAAGAAGATAGAGACATTAAAGACCCTTCAAAAAATCAACAAATGCAGGAGCTATTGTTTTGAAAAAGTAAAATAGATAGACTGCTAGATAGACTAACAAAAAGAAAAGAGAGAAGATTCAAATAAATACAATCAGAAATGATGAGGAGGATATCACCAATGACCCCACAGAAATAGAAATAACTATCAGAGAATACTATAAACACCTCTATGCACATAAACTAGAAAATCTAGAAGAAATGGATAAATTCCTGGACACATACACCTTCCCAAGATTGAAAAGGAAAAATTGAGTCCTCTAAAATTGAGGCAGTAATAAATAGCATACCAACCAAAAAAAAAAAAAAAAAAAAAAAAAAAAAAAAGGCCAGGACCAGAGAGATTCACACCTGAATTCTACCAGGGGTACAAAGAAAAGCGGGTACCATTTCTGCTGAAACTATTCAAAACAAATCAAATGGATAGCCTCTTCCCTGACTCATTCTGTAAGGCTGGCATCATCCTGATACCAAAACCTGGCAGAGATACAACAAAAAACAAACAAACAAAAAACAAAACAAAACAAAACACTTCAGGCCAATATCCTTGATGAACATCAATGCAAAATTTCTGAACAAAATACTGGCAAACTGAATCCAGCAGGACTCTAAAAGCTTATCCACAACGATCAAGCATACTTCATCTCCAGAATGCAAAGTTGGTTCAACATATGCAAATCAATAAATGTGACTTATCACATAAGCAGAGCTAAAGACAAAACCCATATAATTTTCCCAATAGATGCAGAAAAGGCCATCAATAAAATTCAACATCCCTTCGTGTTTAAAACTATCAATAATCTATGTATTGAAGGAACATACCTCAAAATAATAAAAACCATATTATGAAAAACCCAGAGCCAATATTATACTGAATGGGCAAAAGCTGGAAGCATTCCCCTTGAAAATCAGGTCAAAACAAGGATACCCTCTCTCACCACTTCTATTCAACATATTATTGGAAGTTCTGTCCAGGGGAATAAGGCAAGCGAAAGAAATATAGGGTATTCAATAGGAAAAGAGGAAGTCAAACTATCTTTGTTTGCAGATAACATGAGGCTATAGCTAGAAACCCCATTGTCTCAGCCCAAAAGTTTCTTGAGCTAATAAACAACTTCAGCAACATCTCAGGATACAAATTTGATGTGTGAAAATCACTAGTTTTCCTATACACCGACAAAAGGCAAGTAGAGAGCCAATCATGAATGAGCTCCCATTCACAATTGCTGCAAAAAGAATAAAATACCTAGTAACACAGCTAACAAGGGAAGAACTACAAACAGCTTTGCTCAAAGAAATCAGAGATGACACAAACAAATGGAGAAACATTCCATGCCCATGTATAAGAAGAATCATATCGTCAAAATGACTATACTACCGAAAGCAATTTACAGATTCAATGCTATTCCCATTAGATTACCATTGACATTCTTCACTGAATTAGGAAAAAATATATTAAAATTCATATGGAACCAAAAATGTGCCCAAATAGTCAAGACAATCCTAAGCAAAAAGAAAAAAGCTGGAGACATCACACTACCTAATTGCAAACGATACTGCAAGGCTATTTGAGTCAAAACAGCATAAACAGCATACTACTGATACAAAAATCAGACACAAAGACCAATAGAACAGAATAGAGAACTCAGAAATGAGGCTGCACATCCACAACTATCTGATCTTTGACAAACCTGACAAAAACACGCAATGGAGAAAGGATTCCCTATTTAATAAATGTTGCTGGGTGAACTGGCTAGCCATATGCAGAAAATTGAAACTGGGCCCCTTCCTTACACCTATACAAAAGTCAAGTCAAGATAGATTAAAAACTTAAATGTAAAACCCAAAACTATAAAAACCCTAGAAGGAAATCTAGGCAATACCATTTAGTACATAGGCACAGGCAAAGATTTCATGACAAAGTCACCAAAAACAATTGCAACAAAAGCAAAAGCTGACAAATGAAATCTACTTAAAGAGCGTCTGCACTGCAAAAGAAACTATCATCAGTAAACAGACAACCTACAGAATGGGAGAAAATTTTTACAATCTATCCATCTAACAAAGGTCTGACATCCAGAGTCTACAAGGAACTTAAACAAATCTACAAGAAAACAACAAACAACCCCATTAAAAAGTGGGGAAAAGACATGAACAGACACTTTTCAAGAGAAGACATACATCTGGCCAACAAATATATGAAAAAAAAGCTCAACATCACTGACCATTAGAGAAATTCAAATCAAAACCACAATGAGATACCATCTCACACCAGTCAGAATAACAATTATTGAAAAGTAAAAAATCAACAGACACTGGCGAGGTTGTAAAGAAAAACGAATGCTTTTACACCATTGGTGGTAGTGTAAATTAGTTCAACCATTGTGGAAGACAGTGTGTCAATTCCTCAAAGACCTAGAAGAAGAAATATCATTTGACCCAACAATCCAATTACTGGGTATATACCCAAAGGAATATAAATCATTGTATAATAAGGATACATGCACATGTATGTTCATTGCAGCACTATTCACAATAGCAAAGACATGGAATCAACCTAAATGCTCATCAATGGTAGACTAGATAAAGAAAATGTAGTATGTATGCTCCATGGAATACTATGCAGCCATAAAAAGAAATGAGATCTTGTTCTTTGCAGGGATATGGATGGAGCTGGAAGTCAGTGTCCTCAGCAAACTAACGCTGAAAGAGAAAACCAAATACTACATGTTCTCCCTTATAAGTGGGAGCTGAATGATGAGAACACACAGACACACAGGGGACAACAACACACACTGGGGCCTGCTGTAGGGTGGGGAATGGGAGGAGGGAGATCATCAGGAAGAATACCTAATGGATGCTGGGCGTAATACCTAGGTGATGAGACGATCTGCAGCAAAGCAACAAGGCACACGTTTACCTATGTAAACAAACCTGCGAATCCTATACATGTATCCTTGAACTTAAAAGTTGGAAAAAAAAGAGAATTCTAGTTTTCTCTCTCTCACATGGAATGAGAATGAAGAAAAGTAATGTGTCAAAAAGACTGTCTTCAGAAATAAATACAATTATCTATAGCTGGGCTTTATCCTGTCAGAAGAAACTATTTTCCTTACCATTCTTAAAGAGTGAAATAGTCTTTCCACCATTCTCTTTCTCTCTCCAAGACTTTCATTTTCTTTTCTCTTAAGCTTTTACTGTTAGAAAATCCTAGCTAGATGTACTTGGAATCCAATATCCTCTTAAGAGCACTTAGAGCAATCTTAGCTTTTTCTTGAACTCTTTCCTGTAGGTTTCAGGCTCTTTCTGCTTGTCATTTTCCCCCAGTGTTCTTGGAAATAGAGATCATTTTTTACAATTCTTTATTTGAGAATTGCACATTTTAAATATAATGAAGTAACTCGACCTCACATGGAGTTATAATTGCTGTGATTTTTTTTGTTTTGTTTTGTTTCATTTTGTTTTTTATTTTATTTTCTGTGTCTGTTCAGTACGTTTCCTGCACTTACTTTGTAATATCTGTATTCCATGTAATACAGAGCTACTGAAATACCTGCTAATGATTGCTTAGAGATTTCCTTAAATATCTGAAACACTAAATTTTCCATCCTTTTAAAGGGGCTCTGTGTGTATCAGTGCAAAGATTCAACACTGACAATTTACAACCCTTCATGTGGTTCCTAGATCTTCAAAAATAGAACTTTTCAAAGCTTCCTATAAACTTTAATTCCTCAGATCTTCCTTTTAAGATTTTGTTAAGTCTCTTTTTTACCCCAGCTGGTATCAACCTCTTAGGCAGCAACAGTGTTAACCAATGGCCATTGATTGTTTTTGATATATGCTTTTTCCACTAAGTGAATCCTGAGATAGGTCAAATGGGTCAAATTGCAAGAAACTCTGTAAATGAAGCTTTCCCAGGAAGCTGCCAGATGGATAAAATAATTACAATTCTTTGAGGAATAGGCTTTCTGAAGAGTTCCAAACCTTTTTATTATTTTTTTATTTTTTTTGGTGACGGAATTTCGCTCTTGTTGCCCAGGCTGGAGTGCAATGGCGTGATCTCAGCTCACCACAACCTCCGCCTCCTGGGTTCAAGTGATTCTCCTGCCTCAGCCTCCCGAGTAGCTGGGATTAGAGGCATGCGCCACCACACCCCGCTAATTTTGTGTTTTCAGTAGAGATGGGATTTCTCCATGTTGGTTAGGCTGATCTCAAACTCCGGACCTCAGATGATTCACCCGCCTCGGCCTCCCAAAGTGCTGGGATTACAGGCATGAGCCACCATGCCCGGCCTCCAAACCTTTTTGATTCATTCAAGTGGCCGCCAAGCTGCTGTATTTCACAGCTACCAAGCTTGTGAGTCTGCTGATTGTTAATGCTGCCTCGGATATGTGGAAAGAAGACTGGGGATGGGGAAAGTTCAATTACCACAAAGCCCACTGTTCTTTCCAAGTTTCAGCTGTTTCACCTAAATCAGTGTTCCTCTAATTGTTGTAAGACATTGTTTAATTGCCAAGGTTGTAAAAAGGTGTATATTGATAATTCTGTCCAGTATTCTTTTTTTAATGGGTTTTTTGGTCTTGGTTCATCATTTCAGAGTTCCTGCTCCTCATTTTCCCTTTGGATCTCCAGCTGAACCAAAGTTATGTGACTTTCCAAAGCATCTATAGTACCCACTGTATTCTTCTCATCAGAACTCATCAGCGTGTATTATTAATATAGTGAGTTAACGTAACATTCTATATTTTTTTGAGAAAATTAAAGTTGCTGTTGATTAGCTTAGAGAATAAGAGAGTTAACATAAACTTGAAGTGAGTTGATGCAGTATTGCTGCTCATACCAAGCAAAACCATGCCATTCTTCTGTGCTCTTCCTTTTGACAAAGAGAAAGCAAAATTTTTTTGCTATATTAAAGCTGCACACTCAGCCTGTGTTGACTTGTTCAAGCAAAGAAAGCCTATTTCCAACAGTAATTTGTTTTGCCATAATTTATCAGTATTCTTTATAAAAGTGTTTATCTTATGTTTAGTCAAAACGGGTCATGATAATGAAGATGTGACAGAAATAACCACCCTCTACAAAATGAATTCGCTCTTGCCAGCTTAAGTGAAAAATGGCTCATTAAAGGATATTGCATAGCTTAGAGAGCCTTGTGAGGCCTAGAGAAAGTGTCTAGAGGCTAGAGAACATTAAACTAGGAAACACAATGATCTTAATTGAGAAAGTTCCAATGTAGCTCCAAGAGCACCTGCCACCAGCAATAAAGACTACGAACTTAATTTTACGGGTACTACTACATTTTACAGCGCCAATGTTATTTCTGTGACAGAAGTCATCTCTGCTTTCACTGAAAGCTCTTCTGCAAACAAAGTGAGATAGAATGGAAGCTCCATACTGCTCCTATTTCTTCACCCTGCTCAGTTTTGAATCAAATTCATCCACATAGTGATTCTATCCATGGAAGTAACTGACTAAATGTACAAAAGAAAACTGAAAGCTAAACCTGCAAGAGGGAAGCTAATATGAAACAAAATGATTCAACCAACAAAACTCTGGAAAGCCTCAGTAGTAGGAGACAAAATTTAAAATCTGTTCTCGCCAGGTGAATTTAAAATAAGATCATTGGTCCTGTGTTTTTAAAAGGAGCAATTTAACCTTAAATATTTAAAATAAAAAACAAATTCAAACTCATTAAAATATTTTATTCAAAAGGATTATTGCAGAGGGACTATAGCAATAGAAAAAGTTGCAAACACAAAGACAAAACACAAAGGCATTTTAGAATGTGAATGGTCACTCTCTAATGGATAAGAAATTTTGGGAGAAAGTGTTCCACCAAAAGATAGACAGTAAATCGATGAAAGAGGAAAACATGAATGTGGAAAATAGGAATACAACACAGGTGAGTTGTTAATGAAATTCTGAGGCTGATCCTGAAGGGAAATTCCAAAAGGCAGCTGTGAGTAAACAGAGACAATAGTCCTGATTGGAGAAGATTAAGGTAATATTTAAGGAGAGAAAGATTTAAGGAAAAAGTGAATGGAATGCTACACAGCCATTAAAAAGAACAAAATTATGCCTTTTGCAGCAACATGGATGCAGCTGGCGGCCATTATCCTGAGCGAATTAGCACAGAAGGAGAAAACCAAATACTGCATGTTCTCACTTATAAGTGGGAACTAAACATTGAGTACACATGGATACAAAGAAGGGAACAAGAGATACCAAGGCCTACTAAAGGATGGAGTTGGGGAGGTGGGTTAAATTTGAAAAACTACCTCTCAGGCACTATACTAATTACCTTGGTGACAAAACAATCTGTACAGCAAACCGCTTCAGCATCCAATTTACCGATTTAAAAAATCTGCACATGTACCTCTTGAACCTAAAATAAAAGTTGAAAGGAAAAAAAAAAAAAGAAAACTCTGAAAAGTAGTCAGGGAATACCATAAGGATAGAGTTTTCGTGCGTGTATGTCTGATAACAAAAACTATCACAAAAGACCACAAAAACACACAGCTTTTCACAAAGACCACTTCAACCTTAGACATAAAAAATTTCTGCAGGATGTCTGCCAAGCAATTGGCTGTCCAACCTCAGACTCACATTATTCTTGTTATTGATCTTTGTAGTCAAAGATAACTATTTCAAAACAATTATGTAATCTTTTTTTATTTAACAAACTTTTATCTTCCTTTAAAAAAAAAAAGAAAAAGATGAAACTGATAGGATACCTGATGCGTTTTATCAGTGGTCTTGAGTTCTACTGAAAAGACTGGAAGTGAGTTAGTGGAGAAACATTTAAGTAAACTTGCTGCTATGTTTTAATGAAGTTGATCTTATAATCAAGTTCTACACTAAGTGCTTCGGGATTTATTGGGGAAAACAACTCTTCCCAGGTAACCCTTTGCAAAGAAGAAATAGCCATTAATTAATTCACTTATTCAACAAATGCTAGTTAGAGTCTACTGTGTATCAGGCATTGATTTAGGTGCTAGGGACACAGCAAGGAATAAAACAGACAAAAATCCATGTCCTTATAGAGCTGTCAGTCTAGTGAGGAAGAAGAGAGAAAATAAACAAAATGAATTGACAAAGTCACGATAGATGCTGGTAAATGATAAGAAGGAAAATAAAACATCCTTTAGGGTTAGGGAGTGCCAAAAGGGTGGAGTAGAGGAAAAAAGGGTGAGTTTTTTTGTTTTTGTTTTTGTTTTGAGACGAAGTGTTGCTCTTGTTGCCCAGGTTGGAGTGCAATGGCGCAATTTTGGCTCACTGCAACCTCTGCCTCCCAGGTCCAAGTGTTTCTCTTACCTCAGCCTCCTGAGTAGCTGGGATTATAGGCACCTGCCACCATGCTTGGTTTATTTTTGTATTTTTAGTAGAGACGGGGTTTTACTATGTTGGCCAGGCTGGTCTCGAACTCCTGACCTCAGGCGATCTGCCTGCCTTGGCCTCCCAAAGTGCTGGGATTACAGGCGTGAGCCACCGTGCCTGGCCAGGGTGAGTCCTTATTAGGACTGCCATCAATGTATAAGGGGTCCTGTAAGGCTGAGAAAGGGACTCATTGTTTCAGATGAAGAGCTGGCCCATTGCAAAACTATCAATTATGTTGTCCCATGGATGACTCAAACCACCTGTTCTGAGAAAGTCTGTGTGATTGTGTGGTGGTCTTTTCATCACCATAGCTCATTGGTAAATATCAACTGCAGACATTTATTTGATTGTTTCTTAGGAACAAGTCTTTTGGGCAGTTCTCAAACCATGGAATTAGCTTGAATAATTTTTGTTGATGCATTATTTTGAATTACATCATAGTTTTGTATCAAGATTTTCCAAATGGACATTGTAGTCCACAGCAAGGAATTTAAAATTCTAACTCTGTCACTTATTCTCAATGATTTCAGGCAAGTGTACTAGACTTGGTTCCGCAGGTTGGAAAATCTGACATGGGTTTAGCAGGCTGGATATTTAGTGAAGAGTTCCCTGGGGATAAACACCAGGGGAAGGAAAAGGAAAGAAGGATTGGATAGAAGGAAAAGCCAAGCTTCAATACAGCCTCAGAGGAAATCCCAACAATTCCCATGGGGAGTTCAGAAGCAGGCACTACCCTTCACAATTGTCCTACTTGGGCCAAGACAGACTCATTTTTGCTCTATTTCTTTCACGTATTTCAATGGATATTTATCCAGCACAGAAAAATCCAATTTTGGTGACAAATAGGTACAACTTATTGGCAGGGATAGAATTATTGTGTGGCATTCGGAAGAATCCAAACATAGCAAAAATAAGGAAATAACCTTTTACAGAAGAGATTTCCCAACTGGGAATTTTATAGCAGGATGAAATACGTCACCATGGCTAGCATTTAAAGGCTTCCCTGAGTGCATTTAGATATTTTAAACTATTTTTAGACTTCATTGTCTCCCTGACAATGGTTTTCTATTTCGAGATCATCAGGATATTGAACACCATCCTGTACAACAGTTGAATTCTTAACAGCTTGTAAGATACCTATTTCCAAACAAGGCTTTGCAATCAACATTCAGTTTAAAAATCCGGATTTTTTTTAAAAAATGGAAGACATGTTGTAACTACCGTTAATCCTTCAATACATAAAATTTTGTAAATGAAATAATTTGTTTTATTTTTCTTCCATGATTCTTGAAATCAAATAAGACCAATATTTGAAAGAAAATATATCTAATCTGCAATTATTGTTCTTGCAGATATACAGAAACTTCACACTTCATGCATATGAATTGACATAAATTAATTAATCCATATACTGACAAGTATTAACTGCTCAACTTCCATATATTCTACTTCTGAGCATTATAATAAGATCCACATTAAATATAAGATATGGCCACTGCCCTTATATTGCTTAATTATTCAAGACCCAAAGATCCTGAGAAAGCATAAAGTCCTAAAACAGTATATAATGTATGTCAATTAGGGTTTTTTGTTCCAAACTAAAACTAACTGTGGCTTGCTTAAGCAGGAAGGAAAATGTAGCTCATAGAACTGAAAGGATGCCTAGAGAACCACTCTAAGAAAATGAAAACACAAAGATGCTTGTATGAAAACAAAATGATACAAGCTTTCTTCACTTCTGCTAAACGGAGCCCCTTGTGCCAGATGCTTACATAGTTGCACGTGTAACTCTTCCTTTCCTTCACCTTTGTCACACTCTCTCAAATTCAGATTCCTCAAGCCAAGTGTCAGACTGTTGTGAATTGGTTGCCAGGGAGAAGGAGAGGGAGATCCTCCTTCTATCATCTTTTTAGTGGAAGATTGGGCCCTGTCTTTCACAAAGATTCCCATTCGGGATGATTCCTTCAAACTAAAGAGGGAAATTGGGTGCTGGAAGGTCAAATGTGGCAAATGTTCATTACAATATGAGTGTTTTGGAGTTTGCTGGAGTCCAGTGGACAAAGATGAATGAGCATGGAGTAGTCAGGAAATAGAGAAGGAATGAAATGAGTTGCTTTGACCCAGCGCTAGATAGACACTGGGGTCAATGAAATAAGGCAAGGCAGGGGAGAAATAAACCTTGGACGTCCTATATATGTCAGAAGCCATGATTCCTGCATTTTAAGGACAAACGAGCTTCTACAACTCTCTGAGGTTCTTTAATCCTTCCACTTTTACCACTGAGTACACGTATGCCCTGAAATCTTGAGGGGTTGTTCCTCTGCAGTCTGGTTATAAAATCCGTGGTGTTTGAGAAATAGAGGGGACTATGGAAATCACCTGGTCTGAAAGATGCTCCTTGTTCTACAAAGGACAGATCTGAGGCCTAGAGAAGGGAGAGTTGCTTACTCAAGACTGATCAATCAGGAGCAGAGTCAGAATCAGGGTCTAAAAACCTAGCTCCAAGGCTGGTGCTCGGTCCACTAAATTTGTTAGGTTGGTCATGACCTTACTAAGCAGATAACCACTGCTTTGTTCACATCCTCACTTGGACTGTTATCTTGGCCTCCTAAACTGCCTATCCCCACCCCTGCCCCCACTCCAGCTTCCCAATGACATCAGACTTATCTTTCAAAGTGAAATAACTGACCATCCTTTAACCTGCCATAATTTCCCAAACAAATGAAGGTCATTCAGACTCTTTAGCCTGATTTTTTAGGCTCTGGCTGCCCCTTTGGCCACATCACTGCAATCCCTCACCTTTAACTCAGAGTCAAGTGTCTGGCAAGCTCCCTGCATTTGTAGTTGCATATGCTTTACTCTCTGCCTGGAATTCCTTTTATCCCTTTCTTTCCTGTGAACTCCTTCACATTTCAAAAATCAAGTCTAATATAATTTTTCCCAAAAAAATGCTGCTGAGTATCTCAGAAAAGTGTCAGCATGGCCCTAGCTGTGGTTTCATAGTGTCCACATACACACAACTATTACAGCTCCTGTTGAGTGTATTCGCTTAAATGTTTTTCTCCTTGTCTATTTGGAAATGTCCTGACAGCACATATTGTATCCTCATGCCCTGGTCAGTTTTTGGAAAAGACCAGGCATTCAGTGAATACGTCTGAATAAGTAATGAGATAAATTCACCTTGTATAACTTCCAAGAACTTCTACTATGGGTCCAGGGAACAAGGGCTTGGGAAACACCTTATGTGCTTGGACCTAAATTTCTCCTGCACTGATTTAAGAACATTTACACTTTGCAGTTCTAATCCAACTGTAACATTTTTAGCTTTCTACAATTAAAGAATAAGCATTTCCACAAATATAACATTATTATCACTATCATTTTCGTTTTTAGCATGGACTCAGTTGTGAACATTCTTATCAAAAGATGGGTCCTGAAATTGAATTAATACAGTAACCCATTAAGATTCTGAGTCACGCCATGAGAAGTGTGTCTAATACAAAACCTGTACTCCTTGAAACTAGCCAGTATAAGAATTTTTAAAATAAATTCTAGAGGTTTCGGCCTCAGATAAAATTCTCTTACTGTTTTACGTTTTAAGCCAAGTTTTATATGATGCCTCTTCATTAGAGCTCCCAATAAGAACCATAGTATTTCATCTTCTCTTTCTCTACTTCATGATCCTTACTTAACGAAGTAGGAAATAAGATATAATGAAAACATTGGGAGAAAGAGCAAAAAGTAATGGGAAATTACACTGACAAAGTAAGCACTGTGGGTAATTCAGTGCCTTATCTAGTTATGAAGACTTCAGATGTCTATGGATTTGGCAAAGAGAGATTTTATAGAAGGAGTACCGAGGTTCATGAAGAGTAAAAATAAGCTCTTGTTTTTTAATTCCAATAATAAACGGCACGTGTATGTCTCCTCATCGGAATACGGGAGTATAAAATAAGTAAGACCAGTTACAACACAAAATACCACAATGGCATGAAAACCACATCAGCAAGTTTGTGAGAGCTCTTTTTTAAACTTTTATCTTAAGTTAAGGGGTACATGTGCAGGTTTGTTACATAGGTAAACTTGTGTCATGGGAGCCTGTTGTATAGATTATTTCACCACACAGGTATTAACCAAGATGTGGTTAATACCACATGGATGTGAGTGTGTATGAGCCAAGGCATACAGAAACATGATCAGGCTTTAAGTCTAGTACCCATTAGTTATTTTTCCTGATTCTCTCCCTCCTTTCACCCTCCACCCTCCAATAGGCCCCATTGTGTGTTGTTACCCTCTATATGTCCGTGTGTTCTCATCATTTAGCTCCCACTTATAAATGACAACATGTAGTGTTTGGTTTTCTGTTCTGGCATCAGTTTGCTAAAGATGATGGCCTCCAGCTCCATCCATGTCCCTGAAAAGGACATGATCTTGTTCTTTTTGTGAGACACTGTGCCTCCCTACCACCTTTCCATGGAATGCATATCATTAGAAAATGGCATTTCAGCACTGTTCTCCAGCAAATATTAAGCATCAAATGCTTCCCAATGCTGGCAGTAAGTGGGCAGCATTGATTTTTTTCCCCTGACTCCACTGGCATCCTGCTAATAAAGCCTCCCTCTATGGACTTTTATGATTATGCTAATGTGCATCCTGTGAATAATGTACCATATCAGAAGCCCTAGAACCACAAGAGTAGTTTGTGGATAAAGAACATATGCTCTTAGAATGACAGGCCACGTTAAAACATCTGACATGAAAGTATTATGCCTGTCACAGGTTTCTATCTTTTCAAAGTGAGTTTGCATTTTTGAAGGGTCTGCATAATGTCAGACATATGCCCATTGTAGTAATATAAAATACTGCAATAAAAGAACCTTAAAGGTATAGTCCGTGACAAGGTTTTTCCAGTTGTAAATATTATTTAAAGCACTGATTGCCCAACTTGTCTTTATATTGGAACTACTTGGGGAGCTTATAAAACTATGTCTGACTGGACCCCATCACTAGGGATTCTGATTTAATGGTGGCCTGTGGCCTTAGCATTGGGATTTTTACTCACTTTCCAAGTGAATCTAATGGACAGCCAAGATTGATTGCTACTGGTATAAAAGATATGTGCTATAGTTCAAATTCAGAAAAGGCATTTTATTCTTTCCATTAGTCACTGATGATGGTTATGTTTGTGTATGCCTTGACTCACTCACACCACTCACAACCCTGTGGCCAATATGCTTGCCCAGCTTCTAGTAGTGACTGTGTGTGTATTGTCGAGGTACGCCACCAGAATTTGAGAAGGAGTTGATAATGTATTTTGCCTTTCTCATGCTTAACTTATTGATAGTTTTCTGGAAACTGAAAATGAACATAACATTTTTCAAAATATGTTGATCATCTTTTTAGAATATGAATTGGTATAAAAGCTGAAATTGATTGTCAAATTGAACACTGAGGAGGATTAATATTTAAAGTAAATAATTATTTAAAAAATAATTTGAAGTAGCATCAAGTTTTTAGTTTCAGGTGGCTTACTCCCTGGAATGCATATTTTGGGTGTTGAGCAGACCACAGGGTAAAAGCTGGCGTGGAAGGTTAGAGGGAACTTCCCACTTATTTACAACGCTGTCTGGCCTGCTTTTTCCAGAACTGAAATACAGGCCCATCCAAATGAAGCCGTAAGTGGGTCACCACTGAATAAGATTATTGTTCTAAAACCAAATAGATTGGAGAAAGATGCATGTGGTGAAGAAAGGCAGCAGTCTTACAGCATACCTTATAGAGTACTACACACAGAGATATGCCATACTGCCTGTATGAAGGATGGGAGAGGAGGGATAAAGTCCTCCAGGGATACTCCTTAGACATTCCTTAAGCATATACAGTAGGCCCTCCATGTCTGTGGTCTCCATATCTGTGGATTCAAGAAACCGCAGATTAAAATACTAAAAAAAAAAAAAAGTGTATTTACTGAACATGTATGGACTTATTTCCTTGTCATTATTCCCTAAACAATACAGTGTAACAGCTATTTACATAGCATTTATATTGTATTAGATAACATAAGTAGAGTTACATGCCACATAATGATGTTTTGGTCAACAACAGTCTATAGGACAGTAGTCCTAGAAGATTATAATGGAGCTGAAAATTTTCTATTGCATAGTGATATTGTAGCCCTCATAACATCATAGCACAATGCATTATTCAAGTGTTTGTGATGACATTGGTATAAACAAATCAGTCATACAGAAATACAACACATGCAATTATATACAGCACATAATACTTTATAATAAATGACTATGTTACTGGTTTATATATTTACTATACTATACAATTTATCATTATTTCTACTTATATAAAAAAAAAGAGTTAACTGTAAAACAGTCTCAGGCAGGCCCTTCAGGAGGTATTCCAGAAGAAGGTGCTATTATTCACAGGGGATGACAGCTCCATGCATGTTATTGCCCCTGAGGACCTTCCAGTGGGACAAGATGTCGGAGTAGAAGACAGTGATCCTGATGATCCTGACCCCGTGAAAGCCTAGGATGTGTGTGCTTATGTCTCAGTTTTTAAAAAATGTAAAAAATTAAAAATAGAAAAGCTTATAGAAAAAGAATATAAAGAAAGAACATACAGTTGTTCTATTTTTAATTTTTTGAGAAATTTTTATACTCTTCTCCATCTTGGTTGTACAAAAAAAAAATTGAACTCATAGAGATAGAGAGTAGGATGATGTTATCAAAGGCTGGGAAGGTAGTGGGGATGGAGTGATAAAGAGAGGACGATAAATGGGTATAAAATTACAGTTAGATAGAATGAAGAAGACCTGGTATTTGGTAGCACAATAGGGTGACAACAGTTAACAAAAATTTGTTGTATTTTTAAAAGTGACTAAAAGAGTGGTATTTGAATGCTTCTAACACAAGACATGATGAATTTCTTCGGGCAGTTGAGGTGGGTAGATCACGAGGTCAGGAGATAAAGACCATCCTGGCTAACACAGTGAAACCCCATCTCTATTAAAGATACAAATAATTAGCCGGGCGTGGTGGCACGCACCTGTAATCCCAGCTACTCGGGAGGCAAAGGCAGGAGAATGGCGTGAACCCAGGAGGTGGAGCTTGCAGTGAGCCAAGATCACGCCACTGCACTCCAGCCTGGGTGACAGTGAGACTACTCTGTCTCAAAAGAAAAAAAAAAAAAAAGATAAATTCTTAAGGTGATTGATATCACAATTACCCTCATTTGATCACAACATATTGTATGCCTGTTTCAAAACATCACATATACTCCATAAATTTATACTACTGTTATATTCCTATAATAATTAAAATAAAAAATTTTAAAGAGAAAGAAAATATTTTCATATAGCTGTAAAATGTTTTTGTGTTTTAAGCTGTGTTATTACAAGAGTCAAAAAGTTAAAAAATATAGAATTTTTTGAAGTAAAAAGTTATAGTAAGCTAAGGTTAACTTATTATTAAAGAAGAATACCTTAAAAAGTATTTTTGTGTAAAAGTAATTCAGTGTAGTTGATGTGGACAGTGCTGATAAAGTCTATAGTAGTGTACAGTAGTGTCCTAGGCCTTCACATTCACTCACCACTCACTCATTAACTCATGCAGAGCAACTTCCAGTTCCACAAGCTCCATTCATTTTAAGTGGCCTATACAAGTGTACAATTTTTTGTTATTTATACTGTATGTTTACTGTACCTTTTCTGTTTACAGGTGTTTAGATACACAGATACTTACCATTGTATTAGAATACACTATGGTTTTGTACAGTCACATGCTGCTCAGTTCACACAATGATGAAATCGCCTAACAACGCATTCTCAGAAAGTACTGTCGTCACAAAGTGATGCATGCCTGTAATCTACAAATGATTTAAAGTATATGGGAGAATGTTTGTAGCTTATTCTACACCATTTTATACAAGGGACTTGAGCATTGGTGGATTTTGGTATCTGCGGGGGGCATGGAACCAGTCCTCCAAGCATTACAAGAGATGACTGTACATGCTCCTTCTTGCTGTTCCTAAATTGCTAATTCAATCACCTTCCCCCACTTTTATCTCATTCAACAACTGGTTTTCTTTGCTTTCATTTGTTCTGATGCTTCAGGCCATTAACTTTGCATCAGGCAAGCAACTTGACACGTTAAGACTTGCAAATGTGAAACTTTGGTTATGATGCAAGTAAATTGTTTTTGATCTGCCCAGTTATACTGCTGGTTCTGCCCAGAAAGGTGTGGTGAGGGGTTTGCTTTGGTTCCAAGGACGGGAATGAGAAGTTTAAGGTTTCCACTCTGCTTCTTTTTCCCTGTAGTGTCTGAAATTATTCATATCACATCTTGTAGGAGGCAATTTTCTTTCAAATATTCCCAACTTGACCACAAAAGACATTTCTCTTCTTTATCTACCTTGACTTTGGCTTTATTTCTAACTAAATATTATCTTCTTATATTAAGAGATTTTTCCCCTTTCCCTGCCCTGATGATGTTATAACCTTCTTGTATTAACTATTAATGAAAGACATCATGCCCCATTGCTTCACTCTGATTGCTAAATCCAATCTGTCTAAGAGGCAGAGAAACCTCAGTTCACCCCACCACAGTACATTATCAGCACACCCAATTATTTCTTACCTCTGATGTTTACTTCAAGGTGTAGAGTTCAGGCAGAAAATGACAGATGATAATAAAGCATAACTTATTATTACTCGGAACAAATGCTTTCTACTCAATGAATCTAAGTACAAAAGGACAAAGACTCAATAGCAATTTCAACATGAGTGATGGGTCCCACAACTACCTTACTATCTGTGCTTTTATAGCTAATAAAGGTAGCAAATCTCTCTTGGTACTATGTTGTAGGAAATAAAAAGTCAACAATTATTTTCATCTTCATACATAATAGTTTTGTTATTGTGTATTATCACTTAGCACAGAAATCTGTGCACAGTAGGTATTCAAGAAATACTTGTTGAATATATGGAAATCCATATATTTTTGTAGGATAATTATGACTTTAATTTTGTTTACAGTCTTGAAATAACTACATTCAATGAATGAGACCACAGAGCATGTTGAAAAGTTGAAGACATACATGCCTCACCTTCATTTGACTAAATCACAAAATGAATTGCTTAAAATCTTACATGTGTATAACAGGTGAAAATTGGAGAAAACACTGTATAAACTCAAACTATTCAAAGCCAGAGACAGGAATAATCTTTCCATAAATGAAAAACTTATGGGGAAAACTCATTCACTTGTAAGAAGTCAGTTGTAACTTTTTAACTTACTTTACGTGCAATATATACTAAAGCCCGAGGTATGGAAAAAAGAACTGGATGTAAGACTGTTACTGATCTTTGGGATTTAACAGATCATGAAAAGAATAGAAGAGTGAAGTGTATATCTACATTTACATGATATTGACTAAGAAGTCTGAATTTGAATGTAATCATAAGGAGGAGGTAGGCTAGATTAGGAGTGTACCCTTTTCATAATAACTCAGAGAACATACAGTTACTTATTCAACATCTGTTGCTACAACACTTGCTTTATATTTTATTTGTAACACATAGCAAGATACAACCATTTTTGGAAATTTCTTGAAATTTATCCCTGCTGCAATTAAGGAAATTGCCAAAAAATAATTGTGATTTGTGATTGCTGCAAGTAATTGTATCAACATAACCACACCCCCAAACAGATACATATTTTAGGCTTAAATATTAGTAAAATTATTAAGGATGCACTGACATAGATTGTTGGCCATTAAAATTGCTAGTTTCTCATTACATATTATTCTCTAGGAGTTAGTTCCAATAAAAAACATTGGGTCTCAAAGTTGGTCTCATTTATATTTGTCCGGCCCCAGTTGAATATTTATGTCATAGAAAATAATTTTCTGAAAATAATTCTTAATTTATCTTTTTTATTCAATGACGTCACAAGAAGTTTTTTTTCTTCAACTTTTAAGTTCCAGGGTACACGTGCAGGATGGGCAGGATTGTTACATAGTTAAATGTGTGCCTTGGGGGTTTGCTGCACAGATCAACCTATCACCTAGATATTAGGCCCAGCATCCATTAACTATTCTTCCTGATATTTTCCCTACCCCTGCACACCCAACAATCTCCAGTGTGTGTTGTTCACCCTCATGTGTGACATGATGCTAATTCAATTACCTTAGGCGACACCACAAGAATTAAATCTTCCTTAGGAATCATAAATCTAGATAAGATGGTTCCTGCTACATTAATTTTGGGGTGTTAGAAGTAAGCTCCAGGAAACATATGCAGAAAGGAGTATGTTTGGGACCTTGTCATGCCCAGTGTGATGTTACCTAAGTGTGTCAATCATAAATGGAAAGATGAAGCATACGTGAAGTAAATAAAGTTCATTCATACTTAGGAAATTTGAGAGCACACACAGCAGGAAAAACTGTAAGATGAATAAATAATAAAATGTAAAACAGTTTATTAGGAAAGAAAAGGAAAAAGAAAAATAGAGCCAGGAGTGAGCTAGGAAGAGATAAAATTGTTCATCTGTTCTTTGAACTACTGTTCTGTGTCAATTTATGTATTAGGAGTTCAGGAAAGCTAAAGGCATGGTCACTATTCACAAATTCTTGGGTTAATCTTTTATATGGGCTCCTGCTTAGGCTATCTCTTAAAAGCTAGGCTGGGATAAGTATTAGAGTAATGAGACGTGTTTCTTTCAAGACACAAAGTGCTTATTGGTCACTGTGCGTGCATTTCTCTAAAGGTGACTTAACAACAGTATTCTCATTGGTGACATCCCTTCTGGAGTTAGTAGGCTCCTTTTTTCTTGTAATTGTAGCTATTTATCTTCTATACCCCCCGAGGACTCCTCAGGTAAGAAAACAGTGGAAATGATCTTTCTCTACTACACTGCAGCATCCGAGAAAAACTCCCCTGATACAATCCTGAGACAGCCTTGCAAAAAGAATCTTTTCAGTTAGAAAAATATATATATCAGATAAGAAGAAGATATGCCATATACACTCAAGGTTATAGTGTTCAGATTTTTCTAGAAGGTTTGGTCCTTTTAAGGTCCCACTATTTCTTATATTAATACAATAGTCCCCCTTTATTTGGGGTGTTACCTATGAATCCCCACAGTGGATGCCTGAAACTATGTATAGTACCAAACCCAACTGTCATATATAAGATCACATTTCTGTTCATGTCTTCCAACCACAAATGTAATGCCTTTTTCATCTTAACTAAGTATTTATCATGCACCGTGGCCATAACTTTTGCAATTTGAGATGTGGCAGCAAACTAGTACAAATTTCTTTTTCCTTTTTCGCAGTTTTACAGCTAGAAGATAGGTTTTTACATAGAGTTGAGTAATCTCAGCATATGATTTCTCTCTTTCCCTTCTTTTTGGCATATGGAAACTGTCACCTTCACTATTATTGCACTTTGGGCCCCGATTAAGTAAAATTAGAGTGACTTAAACACAAACACTGCAATATTATTGAAGTGGCCTTGTTGTCTGGGGTGATACCCAAGACTGATTGTCTCACGGCCATGGACAACTAGGACGTGGACACACAAAGAATGAGCTTGACAGCGGAAGTTTAATAGACAAAAAAAGAGAAAAGCTTTCTCTGTTGCAGAGAGAGGGGTCCTGAATGGATTTCTAGTTCCATGGTGAAATGCAGGGGGTTTTATAGATTAGCTTGAGGAGGTGATGTCTGGTGTACATAGGGCACAAAAGATTGGTTGGACCAGGTGTGCCATTTGCATAGGGCACAAAAAACTGGCAGCCTCCAACCTCATCTTTTATTATGCAGATGGGTTATTTTGCCTGGCTGGCACCATGTTGCCCATTCCTTTACTATACATGTGGTAACAAAAAAGAGGGGAAGATGCAGCCTCCATGTTGGATATGCCTGGTCCCCAGGTAGCCCTTTTCCATTGGCACAGCTGCCGGCATTCCCCCATGCAAGCTTCCGGCTTGCTTATCTATGTTTGCAGCTTGATTGTTCAGGCTGCTCTTTGTTAGAAAAAAATAATTTCTTTGGCTGATTTTTGTTAGAAGGGAAGCTTTGCCGAGAACTCTTTTGCTCTCACTATCTGCCTAAATAATTTCTTTCTAGCTCCTGTATCATTATGACAGTTGATCTGCTAATGAAGATGATTCCCAAGTGACTAACAGGTGAGGAGCACAGAGAGTGTAGATATGCTGAACAAAGGGATTATTCACATCCAAGGCCAGAAGGAGAGGGACAGCATGAGATTTCATCATGCTACTTAAACAATGGGCAACTTAAAACTTACGAATTATTTATTTCTAGCATTTTTCGTTTAATATTCTCAGATCTGCATTGACTGGAAGTGACTGAAACCAGAGATAGTGAAATAAAAGAAACGAGAGGGTAGTCCCTTTTAATTTTTGTAATTCTAGAAAGAGAGAAGTTTAGTCAGAGTCCTGCAGTAAAAAGCAACTACTGAAATTTTAAGTATTCCTCTTTTGTTCCAGTCCCTTAATTTTTTTCTTGTTCCAAGAAAATCAGAATAGTACTCTGCTAGAAAATAAATTTCCATGATGAAGAGCAGCTCTTGAAAAAACTGTAGCAAATCTACAGACTTGATGATGCTATCTGAGCAGTTGGCCAGTCACTCTTATGGTATCTAGACTTTCACTTCATGCAGTGAAAACACCATATGATTCAATTTCCCATCTGGACAGAGTGACTCAAATCCTATCCAAAGGAAAACATGTGGGGATTCCCAAGTTTAACATACCAAAAGAAAAAAATATGAGATGCAAAAATAGAACAAATGAATGGTTTCAGTAAGGGTGCATTTTCTTAAGTCAACAAAAATTAATGATAATTCCTATTGTAATTAAATTCTAGTGTCTATTTGGTTTACCATTGAATATTGAGCCATCATCATTCTATTCATTTTGTGGTGCATAAGTTAATAGAAAGTGTCCATCCTGATCTTACCAGAATTTTACTCAGCTGCAGATGCTAAGATTGCTCAAATGGTAGACTCAGTCACAAAATCTAGCTTCTCATCTTAATAAGATATTGACCAATACTGGTAACATACTGGCCTCATACAAAGATCTGGCAAATATTTTACATCTGCAAGTTTTACATCTGGTATTCTATCTGTGTCCGAAGTTGAAGACTACCTAGATTTGGGTTTCACACACAAGAGGTGGCTTCTGCTCTGATTTCTTATTTTGTTTGCCAGTTTTCCTTTCTTCTGTTAAGCCCTGATGCGCCATGACTCTAATCTCTCACAGATAACGGTTCAACCCCACTCCTCTTCACAACTTACTAATTTCAGTTATTGGGGAAGGAATGCTGAGGCACAGTGTGTGGTTCAGGCTATTCTGGACTTCTAAGGTCTTCTGCAACACCTGTGGGGTGACAGCCTATAGCCCCTCTCCAATAACTTTTTGATGGACAGATCTAAAGAAGCAGTGACTTAGAAACACCTCACAGAGTGCCAGATGATAGAATAGCCTCCTCTACAACCCCACCTTTAGTAGATAAATCACTGTAGACAAGACTGAAAAAATGTCCATTGCACATACTATGCTTCATTTCCTGTCTTGCCTTTCTCTTTGTTCCTACCTCTGCTTAACTGTTTCAGAATGCATTCTTGATTTTTTTTATCCCTTGATTTATATTCTCTATTCTCCTGATTCCCCAGTGTTGTCTCATTTCTTCTGGCACAGCATTTCTAGAATTAGAATTACTAATAGTGACACCCCTTTTGGCATTCAGGAAGTCCTGGTTATTTCTTGCTTTGTTTTCTCTCCTCAGAGGCAGTCTCCTTCACAGGTAGCTCTAGTCAGAAAGCTGTGTGTAAAGAGACAGTTGTACTGGTTGAAAAAAGTGAGGCTAATTAAGGCAAGTTGAATGAGAAAACAGTAAAAAGTGAATGGTCTACTGCAAACCTATCACAATGGCTAAAATCTGGAACACTGACAACATCAAATGTTGATGAGGATAGGGAGCAACGAGAACTCTCATTTATTGCTGGTGGGAATGCAAAATGAAACAGCCACTTTGGAAGACAGTTTGGCAGTTTCTTGCAAAAGTAAACTAAACATACTCATATAATACAATCCAATAATCATACTCCTTGGTAGTTTCCCATGGAGTTGAAAACTTATGTCTACTGAAAACCTGGATATGGAGGTTTATGGCAGTTTTATTTATAAGTGCCCAGATTTGGAAACAACTAAGATGTACTTCAGTGGGTGAATGGATAAATAAATAGTGATACATCCAGACAATGAAATAATATTCAGTACGAAAAAGAAATACACTATCAAGCCATGAGAAGATATGGAGGAAACGTAAATGTATATTACTAAGTGAAAGAAGCTAATCTGAATACATACTGATTCTAACTATATGACATTATGGAAAAGAAAAAACTGTGTAGAGAGCAAAAAGATCAGTGGTTACCAAGATATGAATGTTGGGGAAGGGATTAACAGGTGAAGAATAGGGGATTTTTAGGGCAGTGAATATACATTGTATAATACCATAATAATGGATACATATATAAATACATACATGTATTTATACATTTGTCCAAACCCATAAAATGTACAACACCAAGAGTAAACCTTAAGAAAACTATGGGCTTTGGATGTTTATAATGTGTCAACATAGTTTTATGAATTGTAACAAGTGCTGCACTCTGATGAGGGATGATGATAATTGGGGCATCTGTGCATATGTGAGGTCAGGGAGTATATGGGAAATCTGTGTCTTCCTCTCAATTTTGCTGTGAACCTAAAACTACTCTAAAATATAATCTTTTAATAATTAAAAATATATTAATGGTTGTACTAAACTACCATTAGTTAATCCAAAATGTTCTAGACTCTATGATTGTAAGTGCAAAAGTATCTTCTCCTTTTTGTAATTTCATTTTTTATATTAGATTCAGGAGGTACCTGTGCAGGTTTGTATATGGATATATTGGGTAGTACGCATAGTACCTAATAGGTAGTTTTGAAAGGTACCCAAAGGATTATAAATCATGCTGCTATAAAGACACATGCACACGTATGTTTATTGTGGCACTATTCACAATAGCAAAGACTTGGAATCAATCGAAATGTCCATCAATGTCAGACTGGATTAAGAAAATGTGGCACATACACACCATGGAATACTATGCAGCCATAAAAAAGGATGAGTTCGTGTCCTTTCTAGGGACATGATGCAGCTGGAAACCATCATTCTCAGCAAACGATCGCAAGAACAGAAAACCAAACACCGCATGTTCTCACTCATAGGTGGGAATTGAACAATGAGAACACTTGGACACAGGAAGGGGAACATCACACACTGGGGCCTATTGTGGGGAGGGGGGAGAGGGGAGGGATAGCATTAGGAGATATAACTAATGTAAATGATGAGTTAATGGGTGCAGCACACCAACATGTCACATGTATACATGTGTAACAAATCTGCACATTGTGCACATGTGCCCTAGAACTTAAAGTATAATAATAAAAAACGAAATATTTGCACCCCTTCTCCCTATATTGTTCCCATTTTTATGCCCATGTGTACCAAATGTTTCATGCATTATTTTGTTTCCTGTTTCTGTGTTGATTCGCTGAGGATAATGGCCTCCAGCTGCATTCATATTGTTGCAAAGGACATGACATCATTCTTTTGTATGGCTGCATAGTATTCCCATGATGTATATGTACTGCATTTTCTTTATCCAATCCACCATTGATGGGCACTTAGGTTAATTTCATGGCATTGCTATTATGAATAGTGCTATAATGAATATATGATATGGTTTGGATAAATTCCCCCTCCAAATGTCATGTTGAAATGTAATCTCCAGTGTTGGTGGTGGGGCCTGGTGGAAGGTGTTTGAATAATGGGAGTAGATTCCTTATGAATGGCTTGGTACCCTCCCTCCTCTCTCTCTTGCTCACTCTCTTGCAATATGACACAGCAGCTCCCCCTTCCTTTCTGTCATGAGTAAAACCTTCCTGAGGCCTCAGCATAAGCTGAACAGATGCTGGTGCTATGCTTATACAGCCTGAAGAACTGTGAGCCAAATAAACCTATTTTCTTTATAAATCACCCAGCCGTGAGTATTCCTTTATAGCAACACAATATGGACTAATACATAAAATTGGCATGAAGGAGTGAGGTGGTGCTAAAAAGATAACTGGAAGATGTATAAGTGACTTTGGAGCTAGAAAATAGGCAGAGGTTAGAAGAGTTTGGAGGGTTCGGAAGAAGACAGGAAGATGAGGGAAAGTTTGGAATTTCGTAGAGACTGGCAAATGGTTGTGACCAAAATGCTAATAGAAATATGGACAGTGAAGGTAATGCTGATGAGGTCTCAGATGGAAATGAGGAAGCTATTGGAGTAAATGTCACCTGTGTTTTTCCCAGGGCAAATAACTTGGCTGCATTGTGTCCATGCCCTAAGAATTCATAGAAGGTTGAAGTTAAGAATAATGACCTAGGGTATCTGGGGAAGAAATTTCTAAGCAGCAAAGCATTAAAAAATGACATGCCTGCATCTAACAATCTGATTTTGGAGCAAATAAGTGACTTAAAATTGAAACTTCAATTTAAAAGGGAAGCAGAGCATTAAAGTTTAGAAAATTAGCAGTTCCTGGCCATGTCACAGACAAGGAAAAAGTATCCTCAGGAGAGAAATCCAAGAAGCCTGTGAAGCAACTACTTGATAGATTACCGTGACTAAAAAAGAGCCAGGTGCTAATATCTAAGACAATGGGAAAAAGGCCTAGAAGTCATTTCAGAAATCCTCGGGAAAGTCCATCTTATCACAGAACCAGAGACCTAGGAGAAAATAATGAATGATTTGAAGGCCAGAGTCAGGGTGCCACTGTGTTGAACCGTCTCGGGAGTCTGATCCCTGCATCCCCACTTCTCTAGCTCTAGGCATAACTCAAAGGGCCCCAGGCATAGCTCAGAATGCTGCTTTGAAGAGTGCAAGCCACTGTGAGCCTTAGCAGTTTCCACGTGGTGTTAAGCCTGCAGGAACAAATACTGCAAGAGCGAGGGAGGCTTGGCAGGTTCCACCTAGATTTCAGAAGATGTTTTAGAAAGCTTGGGTGCACAGAAAGTAGCCTGCCACAGGGATGCAGCCCTCACAGAGTACCTCTCCCAGGGCAGTGCCAAGGGAAACTATGGGGCTGAAGGCACCACGCAGAATCCCCATCTAGTGGGACTGTGGAAACAAGGTTGATGACCTCCAGATCCCAGCATGGTAGAATCAGCAGCAGCATTCAACCTCAGCATGGAAAACCTGTAGGCACCAGAGTCCAACCCATGAGATCAGCCATGTGGGCTATGTCCAGCAAATCCATGGAGGTAAGGCTGCCCAGGGCCTTAGAACCCACCCCTTACACCAGTCCAGAAGGCAGGCTATGGAGTCAAGGGACATTATTTGGAGCTTTAATATTTAATATCTGCCTTGCTGGGTTTCAGATTTGTGTGAGGCTTGTTGCCCATTTCTTTTGCCTGATTTTTCCCTTTTGGAATGAGTATGTTTACCCAATGCCACCTGTGTCATCATTGTATCTTGGGAGTAAATTACTTGTTTTACTTATTTATTTTTATTTGACAGGCTCATACCTGTAAGGAACTTGCCTTGAGTTTCAGATGAGACTTTGGATTTTGAGTTTTTGGGTTGATGCTGCAATGAGTTTAGGTGCTATTAGACAGGTGTATTATATATTGAAATGTTAGAAGTAAATGAGGTTTAGGAGATGAGGGGCAAAATAATATGGTTTGGATATTTGTTCCCTTCAAGTTTCATATTGAAATGTAATCCCCAATGTTGGAGGTAGGGTCTGGTGGGGGTGTTTGGGTAATGAGGGTGGCTCCCTCATGAATAGCTTGGTACCCTCCCTCGTCTCTCTCTTGCTTGCTTTCTTTCCATGTGACATATCTGCTCCTTCTTCCTTTCCTCCAAGAGTAAAACATTTCTGAGTCCTCACTAGAAGCCAAGCAGATGCTGGTGCCATGTGTATACAGCATGTAGAACCATGAGTAAAATAAAACTCTTTTCTTTATAAGTTACTCATCCCCTGGTACTCCTTTATAGCAACACAAAGTAGACTAATAGAACGTATGAGTGCATGTGTTTTTTGGTAGAACAATTTATTTTCTTTTGGATATACCACAGTAATGGGATTGCTGCGTCAAATAATAGTTCTATTTTTAATTATTTAAGAAGTCTCCAAACTACTTTCTACAGCGGCTGAAATAATTTTCATTTCCAGCAACAATGTGTAAGCATTCTTTTCTCTATGGCCTCGCCAAAGTGGTATTTTCTGACTTTTCAGTAATAGCCATTCTGACTGGAGTGAGATGGTAACTCATTGTGGTTTTGATTTGTATTTATCTGATGGTTAGTGATATTGAGTATTTTTAATATAGTTGTTGGCCACCTGCATGTCTGCCTTTGAGAAGCGTCTGTTTACGTAGTTTGCCCACATATTAATGGGGTTATTTGCTTTTTACTTGTTGATTTGTTTACATTTTTCATAGACTCTGGATATTAGTTCTTTGTCACATGCATAGTTTGTGAACATTTTCTCCCATTCTGTAGACAATCTGGTTGATCAATTGATAGTTTCTTTGGCTCTGCAGAAACTCTTTAGTTTCACTGAGTCCAACTTGTCAATTTTTGCTTTTGTTGCAACTACTTTAGAAAACTTTGCATAAATTCTTTGCAAAGGTCAATGTCTGGTGGGTAAGTCCTAGGTTTTCTTTTTGGATTTTTAGCATTGTAGGTCTTCCCATTAAGTATTTAATCCATCTTGACTTAATTTTCGTGTATGATGATAAGAAGGGGTCCAGTTTCATTCCTCTGTTGTGATTACCTAGTTATCCCAGTACCATTTATTGAATAAGAGGTCCTTGACCCATTGCATATTTTTTTCAACTTTGGCACAGATCAGCTTATTGTCAGTGTATGGCTTTATTTCTAGGTTCTCAATTCTGTTACTTTTGTCTGTGTGTCTCTCTTTGTAGCAGTACCATGTTGTTTTGGTTACTGTAGCCTCATAGTATAGTTTGAAGTCAGGTAATGTGATACCTCCAGCTTTTTGTTTTTTGTTTTTTGTTTTTTGGTTAGGATTACTTTGGCTATTCAGGCTCTTTTTCAGTTCCATATAAATTTTACAGTCATTTTTTTCTAATTCTGTGAAAAATGATGTTGATAGTTTGGTGGGAATAGTGTTGTCTTGAGGTTGCTTTTTGCAATATGGATGTTTTCGTGACATTGATTTTTCTAATCCATGAGCATGGAATGTTTTTCCGTTTGTTTGTGTCATCTATGATTTCATTCAGCAGTGTTTTGTATAGTTCTTCTTGTAGAGGTTTTTCACCTCCTTGGTTATATATATTTCTAGGCATTTAATTTTTTTGTGGCTATTGTAAATGTAGTTGCTTTCTTGATTTGGCTATAAACTTGAATGTTGTTGATATATAGAAATGCTACCGATTTTTATACATTGATTTTATGTCCAGAAATTTTATTGAAGTCAGTTATTAGGTCTAGGAGCTTCTTGTCGGAGTCTTTAGGGTTTTCTAAGTATAGAATCGTATCATCAATGAAGAGAGATAATTTGACTTCTTTTTCTATGTGTATTTTATTTTATGCTCCTGCCTGATTGCTCGGGCTGGGACATCCAGTACTATGTTGAATAGGAGCGGTGAGAGTGGGCATCTTTTGCTTGTTCCTGTTCCCTAACAGAGAATAGTTTCAACTTTTGTCCTTTCAACTTGATGTTGGCTGTATGTAGATGACTCTTATTATCTTGAGGAATGTTCCTTTAATGAATAGTTTGTAGAGGGTCTTTATCAAGAAAAAATGGTGTATTCTATCAGAAGGTTTTCTGTGTCTATTGAGATGATCGTATAATTTCTTAAAATTTTATTTTACTTTAAGTTCTGGAATACATGTGCAGAATGTGCAGGTTTTTTACATAGGTAAACGTGTGCCATGGTGTTCGCTGCACCTATCAACCTGTCACCTAGATATTAAGCCCTGCATGCATAAGCTATTTGTTCTGATGCTCTCCCTGCCCTCGCCCCACCTAACAGGCTCTGGTGTGTGTTGTTCCCCTCCCTGTGTCCATGTGTTTTCATTATTCAGCTCCCACATATGAGTGAGAACATATGGTGTTTGGTTTTCTGTTCCTGCATTAGTTTCTGAGGATGATGGCTTCCAGCTTCATCCATGTCCCTGCAAATGACGTGATCTCATTCCTTTTTATATCTACATAGTATTCCATGGTATATTTGTACCACATTTTCTTTATCCAGTCTATCATTGATGGTCATTTGGGTTGGTTCCATGTCTTTGCTATTGTGAATAGTGAATAGTGCTGCAATAAACATACGTGTGCATGCATCTTTATAATAAAATAATTTATATTCCTTTGGGTATATACCCAGTAATGGGTTTGCTGGATCAAATGGTATTTCTGGTTCTAGATCCTTGAGGAATTGCCACACTGTTTTCCACAGTAATTGAACTAATTTACCTTCCCACCAACAGCGTAAAAGCATTCCCATTTCTCCACAGCCTCACCAGCATCTGTTGTTTCTTGATTGTTTAATAGTCACCATTCTGACTGGCGTGAGATGGTATCTCATTGTGGTTTTGATTTGCATTTGTCTAATGATCAGTCATGTTGAGCTTTTTTTCATGCTCATTGGCCACATTAATGCATTAATGTCTTAGAGAACTGTCTGCTCATGTCCTTTGCCCACTTTTTGATGGAGACGATTTTTTTTCTTGTAAATTTATTTAAGTTCCATGTAAATTCTGGATATTAGACCTTTGTCAGATGGGTAGATTGCAAAAATTTTCTCCCATTCTGTAGATTGCCTGCTCACTCTGATGATAGTTTCTTTTGCTGTGCAGAAGCTCTTTAGTTTAGTTAGATTCCATTTGACAATTTTAGCTTTTGTTGCAATTGCTTTTGGATATTTTATTATAAAATCTTTGCCCATGCCTATGTCCTGAATGGTATTGCCTAGATTTTTTTTCTAGGGTTTTTATGGTTTGGGGTTTTATGTTTAAGTCTTTAATCTGTCTGTAGTTAATTTTTGTATAAGGTGTAAGGAGGGGGTCCAGTTTCAGCTTCCTGCATATGGCTAGCCAGTTTTCCCAGCACCATTTATTAAATAGGGTATCCTTTCCCCATTCTGTTTATGTGGTGAATCATGTTTATTGATTTTCATATGTTGAACCAAACTTGGATCCCAGGAATTAAGCCTTCCTGATCATGGTTAGTTAACTTTTTGATGTCCTGCTGTATTCAGTTTACTAGTGTTTTGTTGAGGATATTTGCATCTATGTTCATCCGATGTATTGGCCGTTAGTTTTCTTGTTTTGTTGTGCCTTTGCCAGATATTTGTATCAGGATGATGCTGGCTTCATAGAGTGAATTAAAGAGGAAGCACTCCTCCTCAATTTTTTGGAATAGTTTCAGTATGATTGGTAACAGCTCCTCTTTGCATGTCTGGTAGAATTCAGTCGTGAATCTATCTGGTAGAGGGCTTTTTTTTTTTTTTTTTTTTTTTGGTCGGTAGGTTTTTATTACTGCTTCAATTTAGTAATGCATTAGTGGTCTGTTCGAGATTTCAATTTCTTCCTGATTTGATCTGGGGAGGTTGTACGGTTAGAGGAATTTATTCTTTTCCTGTAGATTTTGTTGTCTGTGTGCATAGAGGTGTTCATAACAGTCTCTGAGGATCTTTTGTATTTCTACGGCATCAGGTGTCATGTTATCTTTCATTTCTGTTTGTACTTATTTGGATTTTCTATTTTTGTTGTTAATTTAGCTAGTGATTATCTGTGTTGTTTACTCTTTCAAAAAACCAACTTATCTTTTTTTGATTCTTTGTGCGAATTATCACATCTCCATTTTGTTTAGCTTGTCTCTGAATTTAGTTATTCCTTTTCTTCTACTAGCTTTGGGGTTGGTTTGCTCTTACTTTCCTAGTTCATCTGGGTGCAATATTAAAACGTTCACTTGAGATCATTCTGACTTCATCATGTGGGCATTTAGTGTTATAAACTTTCCTCTTAGCACTGCTTTTGTTACATTTCAGAGATTTTGCTAATTTTGTCTTGGTTTTCATTGTTTCTGAAGATATGCCTCAGTCCAGCAGCAGTAGCAGCCCTGCTCTCTTCCCACCTGGGAGTGAGCAGGCGTTTCAGATACTTAGAGCAAGGTAAAGAGCCTTGTGGGATGGGCACATACCACCATGCGAAATTATATTTTTAAAAGGAATGGATCATTATGGTTTCTGTACAAAAGTTAGTAATCAAACCCATACATTTGGGTTGGTTCATTTAGAGGTCGTTATATTTAAGAAGGGAAGCTCATTCTAAGAGATTAACAAAAATAGAGTTTTCAGGGTGTATGAGTCAGGGTTCTCTAGAGGGACAGGACTAACAGGATGGATGTATATATGAAGGGAAGTTTACTAGGGAGTATTGACTCACACAATCACAAAGTGAAGTCCCACAATAGGCCGTCTGCAAGCTGAGGAGCAAGGAAGCCAGTCCAAGTCCCCAAACCTCAAAACTAGGGAAGCCGACAGTGCAGCCTTCAGTCTGTGGCTAAAGGCCTGAGAGTCCCTGATAAACCACTGCTGTAAATCCAAGAGTCCAAAAGCTGAAGAACTTGGAGTCTAACGTTCGAAGGCAGGAAGCATCCAGTATGGGAGAAAGATGAAGGCTGGAAGACTCAGCCTGTCTAGTTCTTCCACATTCTTCTGCCTGCTTCATTCTAGCCTTGCTGGCAGCTGATTAGATTGTGCATTCCCAGACTGAGGATGGGTCTGCTTCTCCCAGTCCACTGATTCAAATGTTAATCTCCTTTGGCAATACCCTCACAGACATACCCAGGAACAGTACTTTGCAACCTTCAATCTAATCAAGTTAACAGTATTATTGATCACACAGGGTAAAAAGAGGGAGAGATAAAGTCAAATACATTATTAACACTGAAATATAGATGAAAATTTGAAAGTTAGTCACAAATTTGTATCTAACCCCAGGATGCTCCTGGACTTCTGTGAGTAACAATACAACATCCATAAAACAACAGGTAAAAAACAATTCCAAGTTCAGGACATGCTATGGTGCGGTTTAGAGAGAATCAGAATTCACACTTGAATAAGAGGCTTGGCATAAAATTTAGCATTGCTGTAGAGAAAGATGACTAATCTTGTCAATTGGCTATTCATGGAGATTGAAAGAAATTAAATGTAAAGATGATCTCAGAGCTTTGGATTTTTTTTTTTTTTTTTTTTTTTTTTTTTTTTTGGCGAGGGGGAATGGAGTCTCTATCGCCCAGGCTGGAGTGCAGTGGTGCGATCTCAGCTCACTGCAACCTCTGCCGCCTGGGATCAAGCAATTCTACTGCCTCAGACTCCCAAGTAGCTGGGATTACAGGTGCCTGCCACCGTGCCTGGCTAATTTTTGTATTTTTAGTAGAGATGGAGTTTCACCATCTTGGTCAGGCTGTCCCTGAACTCCTGACCTCAAGATCCACCTACCTCGGCCTCCTAAAGTGCTGGGATTACAGGCATGAGCCGCCGTGCCTGGCCAGAGCTTCAGAATTTAAGATGCTTGGTTGTAGGGTGATCCATTGAAGATAGAGGGCAAGGAATGTATAGAGAACTCAGAATCTGCTCAGTTTGTTCACAAACAAATAACACTAGTGTGTTATCTTTGTGGCAATTATTAATAAATAATTAAAAACCTAAATTCTTCTAATGATAGCTCCATTTCCATAGCTGGTATTGTCTATTTCCTTAAAAGTACCTTTGGCTTTATAACAGTAATAGGCTTCCAGACGGATACATAAAGCCTCCATCAAAAGGTCAAACTGAACATAAGTTAATGAAGGGACAGTTTCCACAGTTTTGGAAAAGTTTCTAGAATCATCTAAGAACCATAAGGTCCCCAAGGACTAGCTTCAGTTGATAGATTTTATCTTCCATACTTGAGGCAGCATGGTGTTAGCAGAGTCTGATGATCCGTGGGTATATGGACTAGAGGCTTCTGAAAATAAGCTATGGCCTTGGCAGGACGCTGCTGCTACCAAAACCCCAGTGAGATGAAGAAGGAGCTAGGGTGGGAAAGAAGTAAATACTTCACCTTCCTCCTCTGGGTCTCCTGCTGGTACCCCGTCCCCCAGTAAGTCAAAGCCAATAAAGGACAAGGGAAATCCAGAGACACTTTCCATTGAGATCAGCCCCACGGAGCAGAGAACAAGGTCAAAATGCAGAAATATTGGAGACTAAGCATTATTTACCAAGCAATACTATGAGAATTTCTTCGTAGTTTTCACATTAGTCCTTTCAGAGTTCAATAGATATTTGTTAATTGTTAAAATCCATCTTTATCTCTCTGCTTTTATTGCTAGTTCTCTAGTTCCTGCCTTTATTACTTCTTCTTTGGAGCTATCATCTAATATGTTCACCCCATTAACTGCCTCTGGTACAGTTCTAATCATGCCACTCCCTTGATGTGAGTGTGTCCCCATTGCCTACTGCCTAATGACCCAGTCCTTGTAGACTTCTTAAAACCCATATATTATATCCTTGTTTCTAGAGTCTGTGTGTCTACAGACTATATTTTATTTAATCTAACTATCTGTGCAATCTTTTAGTGAGAGAGTCTTATTTTCCATAGTAAACAAGTTTCTCTTAGAGAATGTTCAAGAAATTTCCAGCAGAGTAAAGCCATCTGGACAACTTGTCTTTTCAAGTCCATGGCTCCATGGTTCAGCCAGAGCAATATTCCAGTTAAACTACTCAGTCACTCAATCACTCATTTGTTTATTTAGTAAAGATTCATCCAGTGCCTACTATTTGTTAGGCGTTGCTAGTACTGTGGAGTTAAAAGTACATCATGTCAAATAGCTTATCCTTTTGCTACATGTGAGTGAAAATGATGACAGCTGAGGTATTGGATGGTAAAGAAGGCTTATGCCCAGGGTGAATGCTAGTTCATGAAAGGAACAGTTATTCCACTTGAGGAGGGGAAAGTATAAAGATGTGAAGATGGCCATACAGACCAGCAAAAAATAAGTGCACCAAAGTTCAAGTGCAGGAGAAAGATCAGGATATTGTGTGCAAAATTCAGGATGAGAACACATATCATCTTAAGGAATCATTGGTGGTTCAATATATAAAGAAAGAGCAAAGTCAAGGTTGGAGTTGGAGCAAATAAGAGACAAGAATGCATGGAGTAAGACTTTTTCTCATCACCATGATGCAAGATCCAGATCTTCAAGAGGAAAAAGATGTGTCTGACATTTTGACTTCTTTCTGCTGCTTGAGCTTCACTTCTTGCTACTCCCTTCTATTACTTCTCTTTTTACTCTACTCTCAGCCCTATTTTAAACCCTATGAAAATATTCTCTGTAACTATCAACCCTCCAGAAACAATGTAACAATTTCACTCTTTGATTCCATAGCACTTTGCTCTGTGCTTGTCACACTGTGCTGTGATCATTCTTCACCTCTGGTTCTTCCACTGGATTGCAAGTTCCACAAGGGTCCATACCTTACTTCCATAAATGTCTACTGAAGGCAAAAACTTCTTAATATTTGAAGACAGATGCAGAAACTACTTAAAAAATGATTGTTAGTAATAGTATATATAGAAGAAAATATCCAATTATAAATCACAAAACAAATTGAAAAATCCAGGAAAATAGTTGCACCATATATGAAAGAAGATGAATGTCCTTACTATGGAAAGTTATCTTATACATTAAAAAAAGAAAAGCATATGACAGGATGCTTTAAACTTAAACATAAAGAAAAAAAGACAAAATGAAAATACGAATTTATCTTTTCAGATGGATGAAACCATTGGATGTTTGATAAAATCCAGGATGAATTAGAGAGATATAGACAGGGGAAGACTTTGATTGCAGCAGTGGGTAAGTGTACGGGCTTCATATCAAGAGATTTCGTTGGAGAGAAGATGCAGAAAAATAATAGAATCTGCCAAAATGTCCATCTAGTGTCAAGGGAAGAATACCACACTGATTCTTTTGATAGGATTTTAAAGCAGCTTTGGGCTACAGACTTTAAGTTACATATTTCTCTCACCCACTAGTCATGTGTCCTACACACACACACACATCCACACACACATACATATACCCACGCATATTTAAGACAAATTAAAGTGGTTAAATGCACAAGCTTTGGAGCCCTGCTCATTAGGCCCAAATCCTGGCTGTGTATCTATCTATTTTACCTTAGCCATGTTACCTAGTTGTTCAAGGCCTCTGTTTTCTCACTTATAAAATGGACATAATGATATACCTACATATGTGTTTGAGTGAAGGGTAAATTAGTTAATGCATTTATTTTATTTATTTATTTGTTTTTTGAGATGGAGTTTCACTCTTATCGCCCAGGCTGGAGGGCAATGGCGCGATCTCGGCTCACTGCAACCTCCGCCTCCTGGGTTCAAGTGATTCTCCTGCCTCAGCCTCCAGAGTAGCTGAAATTACAGGCATGCACCACCGCACCTGGCTAATTTTGTATTTTTAGTAGAGACAGGGTTTCTCCATGTTGGTCAGGCTAGTCTCAAACTCCCGACCACAGGTGATCCACCCACCTCGGCCTCCCAAAGTGCTGGGATTACAGGTGTGAGCCACGGTGCCTGACCTTAGTTAATGCATTTAATACTTAAAACTGGTCAAGCACAAATAAAGCATTTAGTCATTATTATTAGTATCTGCTTTTGCCCTTCTACCTTATCTAATTTCCCTAATAATATCTTCATATAATTATGATAAATCAATAAATGTTATTCTGTTAAAGTGTTAACAGTTTTGAGGAGGAACTCACTAAAAAGTGACGGTAAATTGGATCTATATTAACAACTCCAAGAGTCTGAATGATCGTTTTAAAGGTGTTTAATATTTGAATCATTTGCACATTGTAGAAAACGTAAAACAACAAAACAAAAGTGGTAGTAATCACAAAATCCAAGGAGAGATACTGATAAACATTTTGTTGTAACATAATGCTAGGAGGCTCCTGTGAGCCATAATATGCTGGATGAATGTGGTGGTGACTCGGTGGATGCGGTGCTGCCATCTGAGAACTTTTCCAGCCCCGTCTTCCCAGAATCTCTCGTGCAAGATTTACTAGCAGCTCTGTTGGTACACTCTTCAAGCCAGAGGGGGAGAGTTTCTCACAACAGCCCTCTCCTAGGCTTATTTTTTCAAATTAACTTGTCCTAATTCCTCTCTTTTTTTCCTTTTTCTCCCTTAAGCTAAAAAAAGAATTATTAAGTTAATGAATCTTCTCTTCTTGACATTATTTAAATTTGAAAAATGTTAACACAACATAAACATAGGTGCGTGTTCGTGTATGTGTGTATACACGATAATGCGTTCATTCATCTCAGGCAATTTTAGGGAAACTGCTATTGATTGTTTGGAAAAACTGGGAAAAAATTCAGTAAATCGATGCTGCTCAAGTGCAGATTTCCCAGTTTACATCCTTTGACAAAACCGTTTTCCATTGTAGTGAATTAAAACCCTATGCTAGAAGTGTTGGGTGTTAAACCTTAGCATGTTGGGGGAGGAGGCTAAATTGTTGCATGTAAGGTCAGAGAAGTGACAATACACTGCTTTATTTATAGTAAAACCCTGGAGAGTGTCATGTTCATTCTAAAGCCAGGGTTATAGTTTCTCTCTACCAACAATAAAATGTGTGTAATAAGAATTCACATTCATACAGAGGAAGAAGGGAAAATGCATTAGCATTGCACTTTTTCAAAAGGCAGAAAAGATATTTGATGAGATGAATGATTCTCATCTGTCATGAAAGCCTTCCTTATAAAGAAAAAAGGAATATCACTATGTTTCTAATAGTAAAATGGCTGATTCTCATTTCCTGCCTAATGAATTATTTACACACTCCAATGGTCATTTATACTCAATCTACACTTATACAATGCTCCAGAAGGTGGTGCACTCATTTATTAGATAATCTCTTCTGAATTCAATGTATTCTCTTCATTTACTCTGCAAAAATGTGGGTGTTGTCTGCCTTAGAGATAAATGAAGGCCCATGTTACAATACACCAGCTCTACTATAATCACAAAGCAATGGGTAAAGTGAATTTTTGTAGTGATGTCATTATTTGATCAGTGAAAACAGACAACATAGATACTTCAGAGCCAAGGAAGAAAGAACCATTGCAAGCTTACAGTCTGATCCATACCCGTATCCACTGTACCTTGGGATCCTGTTGCCATTTCTTGACTCTTTCATATTTCTTCTCTGTGATCCAGCTCTCCCAGGTACTAACACTCCCTGACCTAGTGGAGGTTCTTAAGTTGGACAAAGTGGACCCCTTTAAACTAAAGATGGTGCTTTTAGTATCTTGGTATAGCTTCTTCTAAGTGACAAATTGGTTGCTAGCTTTACACTTATATTTGCAAAGGCATGAATTTGCCATACCTAGCTCATTCATGTAAGAGTAGTAGTTTTTCAGGTTCTTGCTCCACAGGAGCTGTACAGGAGGAAAAGAAAAATGTATTTGGAAAGCCTTGCAGACTCCTCCAATCATCTGCCCCTCATCGACGACATAGGCGAGAAGTCTCACAATAACAGTAGTAGCAACAGGCTGGTCCCCTGCCAGAGGTCCTAGTGCAACAAGGGTAAATTCAAGAGAAATGAAGATCAGTTGACTTTTAGGTGGCTCAAAATTCATTTTTTTAATTGTATTTCATGTTGCTGGCAGAATTAATTTCCTCATTAATACATCAGCTGGACAACCGTGGTGACTTTCTCGATTTTAGAGCAATATATCACTTGCAGTTACTAATTTGATATTAGCTTTGAAATAAAATGTGTTTCTGTGTAGAGGTGTGATGGTGTCGCTAGCAGAAACGTGGCAACAGCATGAATGAGTAGCTGGATGAACACACTGTAACATTTTCTAGGTGTAGTTCATGAAAATTTATTAAAAGTCAGGACTCCTTTTTTGGATGGTAAATTTGGCCACATTTTAATGTGAATTGGAATGGCAGCCATTTCCTGAGTATTTTGCTTGAAAACTTAGCATTTTGTTGTAATAAAAAAGACATTTAAATTATTAATCCCGTAGTTCTTTTTTTTTTTTTTTGAGACGGAGTCTCGCTCTGTCGCCCAGGCTGGAGTGCAATGGCTGGATCTCGGCTCACTGCAAGCTCCGCCTCCCGGGTTCACGCCATTCTCCTGCCTCAGCCTCTGGAGTAGCTGGGACTACAGGCGCCCGCCACCTCGCCCGGCTAGTTTTTTGTATTTTTTAGTAGAGACGGGGTTTCACCGTGTTAGCCAGGATGGTCTCGATCTCCTGACCTCGTGATCCGCCCGTCTCGGCCTCCCAAAGTGCTGGGATTACAGGCTTGAGCCACCGCGCCTGGCCCCCATAGTTCTTTTTATCACTAAATATTTTCCGAATTTTAATTTTAATAATTTCAGTGCCAAATCTGTGGTTTTAAAGTTTGCTCTTTATTCTCAGTAAATTAAAACGTTAACAATAGTCTTACTTTGGAGCTTCATGAAGTTTATCAGATATCCTTAGAGGCAAATTATTTTTAAATTTTTATTTTAAAATTTCGTAGAGTAAAATTGACTTTTTCTACAGTTCTATGAGTTTTAACACATGTATAAATTTGTGTAACTACATCACAATCAGGATAAAAAACAGTCCTATCAATACAATGAACTCCTTCCTATTTCTTATGTGCAGTCAAATACTCCTATCCAACCCCTGACCACCACTGATCAGGTATCTAACCTTATAGCTTTGCCTTTTTTTCTGAATGCCGCATGCTATATAGAGATAATAACACAGTATATAACCTTTTGGGACTGGCTTCTTTCACTCGGCACTTCTCTAAGTGCTGTGTGTGACGGTAGTTCTTCCATTTTATTGGTCAATTTTATCCTGTTGTATGGATGGACCACAGTTTGTTTATTCATTCTCCTGCTGATGGACATTTGAATGGTTTCCATTTTCTTTTCTATTACAAATGAGGACACTGTAATAGACAACTCAAACGACCCCTATTTATCCATACCCTGGTACAATCTCCAGGCCTTGAGAGTAAGAGAAACCTGTGAGTATGATGGGATATCCTGTGATTAGGTTGTATTAAATAGCACAAGTAAAGAAAGGTAGATTATTCTCAGTGGGTATATTAGTCTACCCAGGCTGCCGTAACAGAACACGAGGTTGGGTAGCTTAAACAACAGAATTTTCTTTCTTTTTTTTTTTTTTTTTCTCTCACAGCTCTGGAGGCAGGAAGTCTAAGATCAAGGTGCTGTCAGGGTTAGTTTCTGGTGAGGCCTCTCTTCCTGACCAGCAATCTTCTTAGCCTTCATACCACCTTTTCTTCCGTGTGCAGACATCTATGGTGTCTCTTCCTCTTTTTATAAGGACACCATCCTTATTGGATTAGAACTCCACCTTTATGATCTCATGTAACTTTTATTATCTTCTTAAAGGCCTTATCTATAAATATAGTCATATTGGGGGCTGAGAACTTCAACATACAAATTTTGGGGTGGAAGGACACAATTCAGTTCAAAATAGTGGGTCAGAACTAATTAGTTGAGCCCTTAAAAGAGATATGATCCTTCCTGATAAAGAAAGATTTAAAAAGTGAAAGAGATTTGATGCAAGAGAGAGTCTCCATTCCTGGCTCTGAAGAGGGAGGGACCATGTAGACGTGAAGACCTGCAAGATAAGGTTGAAAGGAATGTAGGCAGCCTCTAGGAGCTGAGAGTGGCCACCTGCTGGCAGTTGGCAAAGAACCAGGGACCCAGTCCTAAACCACAAGAAACTAAATTCCACCACAACCACATGGACTTATGAGAGAAACCTGAGCTGCAGATGAGAACACAGCCTGATTGACACCTGGAGTTGAGCCTTGTGTGACCCTGAGCAGAGAACCCATCCATGCTGTACCTGGGCTCCTGACCTGACCTATAGACAGTGAGCTAATAAGTAGACACTATTTTAAGCTGTAAAGTGTGTGATGTCTTGTTGTAAAGCAAGATTTCTTTCTCTTTTTTATGATACAGGATATCATTCTCTCACCCAGGCTGAAGTGCAGTAGCATGACCATAGTTCACTGCAGCCTCAACCTTCTGGGTTCAAGCCATCCCCCTGCCTCAGCCTGTCAAGTAGCTGGGACTACAGGTGTGCCACCACTCCCAGCTAATCTTTTAATTTTTGTAGAGGTGGAGTCTCACTATATTGTCCAGACTGATCTCGAATTCCTGGGCTCAATCAATCCTCCCACCTAGTCCTCCCCAATTCTGGGATTACAGAAGTAAGCCACCATTCCCAGCCTTAGTAGTTTTGTCTTTACATATAAGTTTTCCTATCAGTTTGTGGATATCTTTGTATATTAAAAAAGCTTACTGAGATTTTTAGTTGGATTGCATTAAACCTTTAGATCACATTGGAATGAATAGGCATTTTAGCTATATTGAGTCTTCTAATCCATGAACATGAATTTCCTCTAATTATGTTTATCTTCTTTGGTTTCTTTCATTAGTGTTTTTTCAGGTTTTTGTGTAAGTCTTAAATATATTTTATCAGATTTATACCAAAGTATTTTGATGTTTTGGAGCTATTACTAATATTTCAGATTTCCTAAATTGAAACGCAAATTCTTGATTGCCAGTATATAGTAAAGTCATTTAGTATCATGCATTGACCTTGCTTCTGAGCCCTCGCTCAACTTGTTTATCATTCCAGGAGTTGTGTTATCCTGTTTTGTTTTTACGACTCTTATAATTTCTGCATTTCTTAATTTTCTTGACTTAATTCCATAAATGTTCTCTGTAATGTTCACATAAATATTTGTTAAATTTATTTCCAGATACTTGCTATTTTTAATCATATTGTAAATGGTATTAAAAATATATTTAAATTCTTGTTCTTCGTAAATAGATATGCAATTAACTTTGTTATAAGGAATAAATATCTAGAAAAAATTAACTTTCTTATTATTTCTTATACTTTTTACTGCAGATTGTTTTGTATTGTCTATATACACATTCATATCATTTGTGAAAATGACAATTGTTTATAATTCATATATATATATTTTACTCTTTGTGTTAATGTAGACGTGAAGACCTGCAAGATAAGGTTGAAAAGTTGTGTACAACATCCTCGCCTCAAATGGAGATCTTTCAAAGTGTCACTCTTTAGCAGGTTAAAACATTTCCTTTCTATTCCTAAGTCATGAAGAAGATTTTTTTCCTTTTTAAATCCTGCCTGTGTGTTCAATTTTATCAAGTGTTTTATTATAAAGATTATATGAATTTTCCCTTAGAATAATGCAATAATTTACAGTAGCTGCCTTTCTAATGGTAAAGTAGCCTACTCCAAGAGTGTTATTATTTTTATATCACAGGTCAGGTTTGCTATTAATATATCTAACATTTTTGCATCAATGTTCATGAGTGAGATTGGCCTATGATTGGCCTATAATTTACTATTCTTGTACATTTCCCCCCAGGTCTCTGTATCAGGCAGCTGGCAGCACAAAACCAAGTCTGGCATGCTCCTTTTCACTTGCCTCTGGAAAAGGGTGTGAGAGATTAGAATCATTTGTTCTTAACATTTGAGACCACTTATTATGAAGCCACCTTTTGCTTATTCTCCAGGTAGCATTCCTTGCAGTTCCTGAGAGTATGCAGGGTGTGAGAGAGCTTTACCTCTAGTTTTCCCTCATCCTGAGAAGGTAGCCCATGTGGTAAAAAGTTATGAGGGAAGAATTCCTATTAGTCTTCAGGCTTGGGCAGGTCTGCCTTGGCCCTTTGTACCCTAAACCAGGATTTTGAAAACTTAACGTCAAATTTAGTAAATGCTCTCAGAGTAAAATTGGCTTCCATGCTCAAATCAATTATCTAGTGCCAGTTTCCATTTAGATGTAGTCTTATCATTTTTTCCTGTTTTATCAGCTTGTCAATGTTTTGAGAAAGTTACTTTTCGTATTTCATCTGGCACTTTTGGTTGTTTTCAGAAAGTTGCTCAGTCCAAACCCCCGGGGAGCCCTGGCACCAAAATTAAAGTTAGATTTGCACTAAATTTCTATGAACTTTAATGTTTCCTTTCTAGACAAGAATTCGTTTTGGGTTGAGAACAATTTCAATTTGCTTCAGCCCCACTTATATGCCAGGCATCATGTTGGGATATGGATGATACATTGATGAATAAGGTCTTCAGAACTTTACATTTCAACAGATGCAATAAACATCTAGGATTAGCAAAAACATCAATTCTTTTACATTACTTTTTAAAAAAGTAGACCTGTCTGTTTCCATTTATCATTTAATTCTTCATAATTGATTTTCTCTTTCTTTCTTTCTTTCTTTCTTTCTTTCTTTCTTTCTTTCTTTCTTTCTTTCTTTCTTTCTTTCTTTCTTTCTCTTTCTTTCTTTCTTTCTTTCTTTCTTTCTTTCTTTCTTTCTTTCTTTCTTTCTTTCTTTCTTTCTTTCTTTCTTTCTTTCTTTTGTTTTGTTTTATGTGAGATGGAGTCTCACTGTGTCTCCCTGGCTGGAGGGCAGTGGTGTGATCTCCACTCATTGCAACCTCTGCCTCCTGGGTTCAAGCCAGTCTTCTGACTCAGCCTCCCGAGTAGCTGGGACTACAGGCATGCACCACTACACCCAGCTAAGTTTTGTATTTTCAGTAGAGATGGGGTTTCACCACATTGGCCAGGGTGGTCTTGAACTCCTGACCTCATGATCTGCCTGCCTCAGCTTTCCAAAGTGCTAGGATTACAGGCACACCCAGCCCATAATTGATTTTCTATAGATAGTTCTAGTATTACCCACTGCTGTTGGGTGGAAGACTAAGATCCAAATGTCTCATTTATAGTAATTAGTCTGCATTGGGTTATTACCACAGAAATAAACAGAAGGGTACATTATAACCACAGAGAAGGCAGGAAGATATGAGAAGAATATTCACAGAAGTATTGTGCAGCACTGTCAGGACTATTGCAGTGTTTGGGCTACTTTGGATTTTGGGTAGTGAAGGTTTAGGTGGTATAAATGTTTTAGGATGAACTCCATGGTAACATGTACTTTGAACACTGGTTTGTAGGAAGAAAAAGAAATGGACCCATTGTAATATACCTTTCAGGTTCTGAAACTGCAGGGAAAGTCTACAGAGTTGGGATTTGGGGAAAAGCCAAAAATCACTACTCGTGAAAGGGTCTTTCTCTACAGAATAACCAAAGGATTTAAAATATAAACTAGTATATAGCTGAGTGGAGTCCCCATTGGTTGGTGAATTCCTCCTGATAGAACTGAAAGAGTGTAAATCTCTTTAATGTTTCTCAAATTTTGCATCTTCAAACAGGCTAGACTTTATAATGTTTCCTAGTGCTAAAATAAACTAGTCTCTACTGACTTAAAATAATCAGTCTTTTATAAATTTAAAGGGTAGTGGGATATTTATCTTTCTATATCCTCACAGTTTATGATTGAGCACATTTAAGTATAAAAATATTTATCCTTAAAGATCTATCAACATATCATTTATTCTTTGGAAGCTATTTATACAAAAGGATTTTAAAAATCGATTAAGAATTAGTTATAACTTTTATGGGGTATTTTTCTGATTATATATAAAATCTTATATCTGTAAAATGTAAAACAATGTTTCTTGTCTATCAAATTTTTAAATTGCCAGGATTGAAAGCACAATCATATTTATCCATTTTTTGTCAAGCTATCTAAAAGAATATCTTAGAATTTTAAATGAGAACTCATTTTGAATGTATTGCTCACATTTGAGCAAATAAAAATCTAAGATTTTCAGTCTACTAACCAGATACATAGGTGAGGTAAGCCTACTTGGCATCTGGAAATTTCACACAAAAGAAGCTATTGATTGGTACCTAAGGAAATATATTTCTGAAAGCAAGTTCAGGCTTTTGCACTTACTGAATGTAGGTAATTGACAGATGGGGAGGGAAGTTGCAAGTACGGTCCATCTAAGAACTGAGTAGCTAAGAAGGGATAGGGGAACATCTTTCTAGCTAAACAGCACATTTTCCATAACCAAATAAATAAATGTACACTAAGACTGATTAAAGCTCACTTCCTAAGTTTTTACTCTATATTAGCCAAATTATCTATGTTAGCTCTAACCTTTGCCACAACCAGAAAAATTAAGCATTATTATTTATCTCATTTTACTGATAAACAGAGTCATGAACAGGTTAACAAGCTTGCCCAAGGTTACTTAACTAGTAATGATAAAACTAGAATCTGAAGCCATTTCTTTCTAAGTCCAAATCTTGAATTACTTTGACTATAATGTTAGCCTAATGTTTACTGCTGTGAGCAAAAAAAAAAAAAAAAAAAAAAAAAGTGCACAGCTTCACTTGACACCTATTTAAAACTGCATATGTGAGTCACACAAGCAACCCTGTCTAGTACAGTTTCACATAAACTATACTTCCAATGTTTTTTTCTTTCTCTAATATTTATAACTTTCAATGTTGAAAGTAATATTTGAAATTAAGTATAATTTAATCTTATTTTTCACATTAAATACTTAAAAGCCTTAGGTCCTGCTTGATGTATCATTCTTTAAATATGTAACTTCTTGCTTTCTGAATAGCGACATTTAGAAATAAGAGTATCACAAACCTAATGCTGAGAAGAAATAAAAAAAAAATTGACTGAAACTCTGCTGAGACCAGCTTGGTCATGGAGACCCTAACCCAGTGGCGCTAGAGGAATTAAAGACACACACACAGAAATATAGGGTGTGTAGTGGGAAATCAGGGGTCTCACAGCCTTCAGAGGTGAGAACCCCGAACAGAGATTTACCCACATATTTATTGACAGCAAGTCAGTGATAAGCATTATTTCTATAGATTATAGATTTACTAAAAGTATTCCTTACAAGAAACAAAGGGATGGACTCTGGCTAGTTATCTGCAGCAGGAGCATGTCCTTAAGGCACAGATCGCTCATGCTGTTGTTTGTGGTTCAGGAATGCCTTTAAGCAGTTTTCTGCCTTGGGTGGGCCAGGTGTTCCTTGCCCTCATTCCAGTAAACCCACAACCTTCCAACATGAGCGTCATGGCCATCACGAACCTGTCACAGTGCAGCAGAGAATTTGTTTATGGCCAGTTTTGGGGCCAGTTTATGGCCAGATTTGGGGGCTTATCCCCAGCAAAACTCCTTTTCCCTGTAGGCATTTTATGCAAAAGTATAAATAACAGATACTTCATCTTTGTTCTACAGAAGGAAAGAAAATGAGAAACAAAAGTATGCTGAAGAAAAAGGTCATAGGAAAGTGAGGATAAAGATACCAGGACAAAATATAACGACGTCCCCTTTGGACCTCAGTGCTTATACATGGAGAAGAGAATTTTGACATGATTTTTCTGCTTATTTGGAAAATCTTTTATTGGAATGTTCACCAGTAAGGGAGATATTTCTGGACAATCAGTTGTAAATAGACTTTTTTAAACAAGACAATAGACTTGATTAAGTTAGATCATGTATAAAATATTTATGTTACATATTAAGTGTCCAGTTAATAAACATTAATTTATTGTCTCTCTCTCTCTCTGTCCCTTCTCTATGTCTTTATTCTTTACAATTATTTTATTTTCTCTGAAAGTTCTGATCTTGTACAGAAAGTACTATTTGGGTCATTAGTTAAATCTGTGTTTATATCCTGATAAAAAATTGTGTGTCTATCCTGATATTATGAAATTATGTTTATATCTTGATATCATGAAAGGTGAAATATCCAAACTGTGTAAGCCTCAGATTTTTCATCTTAAAAAATGAATTCATAGTACTTTTGTAATGTTTTCATATTGTGCTGTACATAGGAAAAATGCTTTTTAAATGTCTGTGTTTTGGTTACAATTATTCAATGGCACATTTGTCAATAAGAAAATAAACTAAGCAATTAATTTACATTAAATATTTTATTTTGGTCTCAATCAAGGAAAGATTTCTTGCAACTTCATGAAAGACCTTGACCAGCCATGAGTATCCATCTAATATGCTCTCTAATTCCTGACCTACAGACACTATGAGATAATAAATGTTTGTTGCTTTAAATCACTAAATTTTGGAGTAATTTGTGACATAGCAATAGATAATGAATAAAAATCTCTTGAGGAATATGCCTAACATTTCAAATATAATTGCCTACAATTTGTGGATGTCTTTAACATTATCTGTAAATGAAAAAAAAAATCCTAAGCAATTAATGAAGTGTTGTAGGTATGGGTAATGGGAAGATAATTTGAGAATATAAACAAAACTATCTTTAAGGATATGGATTAATCACTCTCTGCTATTGTTTGTGTGTTTTATTTCAATAGGATTTCAAAGAGAGGCTGTTTGCTTGACTGAAGGAAGTGCCTTTTGACAGAAGATGCAATTTATGTTATATGAGTGATATTTTTCATGGCCAAAAGGACCTGTGATAGCCTGAGAGTCAAAGACAAGTAGGAACACATCTGTAGTCAAACAAGGTCAGGTTTATTTAGTGGACTGCATCAAATGAGAACACCCCCAAATAGGAAGTTGGGGCATCTCAGTAATGGAGATTTCACAGGAGTTATTTATATGTTTGTGCTTGTGCTTGATATTCCCAAGGCAGATATGGAATGAATTCTGGCTTGGATTGGTTCTTGTCAACAAGGAGGAGCGGATTAGCAATCACATTCTTGGTATTCATTGTTTCCGTGGTGATATAGTCTGTACGCCTCCTCCAAAAGCATGTTGAAATTTAATTGCCAATATAATGTATTGTGAGGCAGGACCTTCAAGAGGGATTTGGCTCACTGAAACTCCACCTTCATGAATAGATTAATGTCGTTATCATGGGAGTGGGATAGTTATCATGGGAATGGACTCTTGATAAAAGAGTGGGTTCTGCCTGATTTCCTCTTTCTCTCTCTCGCATGCTCACTTGCCCTTCCACCATATTATGATGCAGCAGGAAGGCCCTCAGCAGATGCTGATGACATTTTTTTTTAACTTCTCAGCCCCTAAAACTGTGAAGAATAATTTCTTTCTTTTATACATTACCTAGTCTGTGCTATTCTGTTATGGCAGAAGACAATAAACTAAGACAGACATCGGGAAAACAACACTGGCTTGGGGACATCATTTATAAGAAAGTGATAATCACTCAGAGAAAAAAAAAGATTAGTCATATTTTCAGCTATAGTGTGGCCTTTTGTATAAGCACTGTATACAAAAGTGCTATATCCCATTGGAAACACTTTTTTGGTTTTTTTGTTTGTTTGTTTGTTTGTTTTTGAGATGGAGTCTCGCTCTGTAACTCAGGCTGGAGTGCAGTGTCGTAATCTCGGCTCACTGTAACCTCCACCTCCCGGGGTCAAACGATTCTCCTGCCTCAGCCTCCCGAGTAGCTGGGACTACAGGTGTGCACCACCACACCCATCTATTTTTTTGTATTTTTAGTAGAGACAGGATTTTACCATGTTGGTCAGACTGGTCTCGAACCCTGACCTTTTCACTTTCTCAAAAAGAATATTGTGACACAACCATGAAGTGATGAGTTCTAAGATACAACATAGTCTCACTGAGTTGATGCATGCTTTTACCTGACTTCTGATCATTTTGTAAGCAATTAAAATAGTAAAGCAGGGTAGGACCTTAGAAATTGTCATTATATGTATGGAGAGCCTGGAGCACATTCCCAGGGTCTGCCAAGCAGTTTGTGCCAAAGGAAGGATTAGAACCCAGATCTCTGACAATTAGACAAGGATCCTTCACAAGACATCATCCGTTTTCATCCTGGTACACACACACACACACCCCTGTACCAATTTCTGGGGTGAAGTATTTTGCAAGTGATTTGCTACTAATAAGAGTGAAAATACTGAAGTGATTCTCTATTACTGTTTTCTCACTGTAAAAATGTCAAGCATACAATCATAATAAAGTTATCTCTTTACTTCAATCTCTTTTCTCATCTCCATGTGGATAAACATGTGTATCTATTATATAAAAGTAATGAAATAGTAGTATGTATTGTTTTGCTATTTGCTTTTCTCAATTAATAACATACCTTGGATATTGTTCTGTATCAATGTCAATAAAATCTGTAAACACAGATAACATTATCTTATTATTTTACAAGGTGAAGATGTCCTTAATGATATTTGATATACTTTTCTACATTTACAGACTATGTACATTTTGTAGATAGAACTAACTTTTTATTAAAAATAACATAATTAGCCATTTATTTAAAATACTCACAAATATTTTTATTCAAAAATTATCTTGAGCAGTAAGGTTATTGAGATGCACAATAAATTTGCTATGTACTGCTTATGAGAGATAGTAGGCCATTATTTCTGTGGATCATAAGAAATATTTTAAATAAATAAATAGTTTGAATACTGCTACGCTGTATCTTTCTATAATATATAAACATATCTCTGCATTTTCAGTTTTTGATCTTCAAGGTACAGTTCACAAAATCCTGTTGATCATAAATATAATGATGAAATAGCAAGTAGCAGATTGGGAAAGACACAAAATATGATATTCTTATCTTGATTTCCAACGGCCTGAATGCTCCAATATTAACCACAAGGCCAGTGAGATTTTTCATTTGCCACTTGAAAGCCTATTATGTCATCATTATATTGTTTTGGGGTAAAGCAGTTTCTTAAACTAATCCATTTGTCATGGAATCATTTTATAGACCTTTAGGCTTATGCATTCTTTTTTGAACTTGGAAACAAGAGTAAAGCCAGCCTGTAGAGTCAAGCTTTTACCTGTGAAATTCAACTTCTATGTCTTCATTTCATTTTCTTTATTCACCTTCATATACTTTTTTTATTAACCCCAAATAATTTGTCCTTCCTTATGCTTCCCTATTTCTTTTAAAATGAGAGTTTTATAGAAACAGATTATTTATACAGTGTGTTGAATTAATTCCATTATGGGATGTCAATAATTTTTCTTTATTTCCTCTCATATTGGCTCCAAATTCTGCTTCATTATAAAGAAAATGAGTTTTAAAATTGGTAAAATACAGAACTAGACAGGATAGCATTTCATCATTTAATTTAGGGTGTTTTAATGGCACATTAAACACATGTGATTCATGATGATTATGATATATGATAAGTAACAAAATGCATTAGGAACTTTTTTTGGTAAATATAGCAAATGGACTTCTAACAAGAATGACTTTTAATGTGTTCACTGTTCCATAAAACCGTTACATGGCAACTGTCACTGGAAACCTCCTCTATTAAGAACAGTAAATTAGAATATTAAATTAGTGTCTCTGAGTTACTGAGATTAAGATAAGAAGTCAAAAAGTGCACACTCTTCATATGGCTTTCTAATTAAACTGCCTATGATTATTGTGTGTTATAAGATGGTAATGTACTGTGGTTTGAATATTTTCCTGAAAAAATATGTGTTGGAAACTAAATTCCCAGTGCAACAGTGTTAGGAGGTAGGATTTAATGGGAAGTGTTTAGGTCATGACAGTTCTACCCTCATGAACGAATTAATGCTGAATACAAACAGGGTTGAGGCTGTGAGTTTGGTCTCTTGATCTCTGTCCCTCTCTTGCCCTGTTGCCTTCTCACACAGCAGGAAGACCCTCACCAGATGCAGGCCCCTCAATCTTAGGCATTCCAGAATGCCACTTCATGTTACAAAATAGCACTTTATTTACTTTTATTATGTAATCTCTGTCCTCTGTTCCCCATTTTTTTCTTTTTCTTTTCTTTTCTTTCTTTCTTTTTTTTTTTTTTTTTTTTTTTTTTTTTTTTTTTTTTTTTTTTGAGACAGTGTCGCTCTGTCGCCCAGGCTGGAGTGCAGTGATGTGATCTCGGCTCACTGCAAGTTCCACCTCCTGGGTTCATGCCATTCTCCTGCCTCAGCCTCCTGAGTAGCTGGGACTACAGGTGCCCGCCACCACACCTGGCTAATTTTTTTTGTATTTTCAGTTGAGATGGGGTTTCACCGTGTTAGCCAGGATGGTCTCCATCTCCTGACCTCGTGATCCTCCCGCCTCAGCCTCCCAAAGTGCTGGGATTACAGGCGTGAGCCACTGTGCCAGGCCTGTTCCACGTTTTCTAAAAAGTATTTTCTAGAGCAGCAAGCAGGTCACTGAATGTTAAGTTATGAAATTTGCGTGTCCATTCAAAGATAGGCTACCTTAACTGACCATCACCTGCTTATAAACAAACCAATAATTAACTGGTTAGTACCAAGTTATCTCACTAAGCTGACTGGTTTCTCATAGAATTAAAATACATGAATTGACATAATTGTAGACTGAACTAGAATTAATAGTTCATTGAATCTTAGAGGAAGATAAAATCTTATATCAGGTATTCTCAACTTCAACACTACTGATATTTTGGGGTTGAATTTTTTGTTGTGGTTGTGACGGGCTGTCCTGGGCATTGTAGGTTGATTATCAGCCTCCCTGGCTTTTACCCACTAGAAGTATCAGTAGCACTTCTCCTCAGTTGTGACAACCTGAAATGTCTTCAGCTATTACCAAATGTCTTCTGGGGAGCAAAATACCCCCAGTTAAAACCTACTGCCTTAGAGAATATCTGACTCAATACATTCATTTATCAAAGGAGAAAACTGAAAGCCAGGTAGATAAAATTACTGGGTAAAAATCACTATAATAATTATATAAACATTATCTGAATTGAATATTCACTTTATTATGTCGAATTCCACATTCATAATATATTTACTAAAGCTCATACAATGAACACATCCACATAATTTGGAGGTGTATATCTAGATTGTGAATTTGAAGTAAATATATCTTACAGTTTAGTAAGTGTTGTTTTCCCAGATAAGCCGAGGTTTCAGATGCAAGTGTTTTATTAAGAATTTGCTCCCTAGAGAAATCATCAAGGGAGTGAAAGATTCATGATAGAAAAGGGGAAGAAACTAGGTAACTGTATAATTTCAATTGAGGTCTCAGACTCAACACGATCCCACGGGGAGCTCAGGAGCATAAAGTATTCATCAGGCTGGGTGTGGTGGCTTATGCCTATAATCCCAGCACTTTGGGAGGCCGAGGCAGGTGGATCACTTGAGGTCAGGCATTCGAGACCAGCCTAGCCAACATGATGAAACTCCGTCTCTGCTTAAAATACACAATTAGCCAGGCGTGGTGGTGTGCGCCTGTAATTCCAGTTACTCCAGAGGCTGAGGCAGGAGAATTGCTTGAACCAAGGATGCAGAGGTTGCAGTGAGCCAAGATCATGCCACTGCACTCCAGCCTGGGTGACAGAGTGAGACTCCATCTCAAAAAAAAAAAAAAAAAGTACTCATTAAAAGCATTTTGGCTTTCAGGTTTCTGTAATGTCAAATCATTTAGTCATTGGCTATGACTACTATGGGATTGGATGTGGTAATAGAAAATTCCTAGGCACTTCCAGTTTTTCTGTACTGAAAGGAGACAATGGATTACCTGGAGACTTGGAGGGAAGGGTATAAAATTACTAAACATTTCTATCTCTGTGGGCAAGAAGATTCCAATGCCCAAAGAAAATCCTCTGAGGGTTAAATGTATGACGCCTCAGGAGCAAAGCATGCAGAAACTTGGAAAGGGACACACAAAGTTGGTAAGAGGTATATGAGGGTAACTGGGCAGGTCACTGACAGTGTCTACTTCACTGGTGTGAAAAAAGCAGGGACTTTTGAGACAGACATAGATATTCAAGTTCTGGCCTTGCTACTTAACTATATGCTCTTAGGCAAGTTACTTGAATTTTTGACCCATAGCTTCTGTATCTTCAAACTTAAGGCAAAGATGCCTAACCAATTTCATCCAACTTTGTAAGAATTAAGTTATTTAACAAACACAATATGGAGACCATATAACGAGGTATTGTTATTGTGCATTTCAATTCATGAAAACTTACATCTTCCTAAACAACATCTTCCTAAACAAATGTTTAGGTTTTCTAAAATGTCCCTCATAAAGGATACAAAATTTCTCTGTAAAAGTTTTGTACATTTTGCATTAGATATTTTCCAAGTACTTGACATTTTTACTCCCATGGCAGTTGATACTTCTTAGTTTTATATTTCAGCTTCTTTCCTGATATGTAGACTTAATTAATTTTGTTTTATTAATTAGTATCTGGAAAACTAATTGTTTTTCATCTATTTCCTCAGATTATTTTAGGTTATCCATGTGTACAATCACATCATTTGTGAATAATAACAATTTTGTTTCATCCTGTACAAGTTCAATGTATTGTGTGGCAGTAAGGACCTGAAATACAATGTTGAATGACCATAAAAAAATCATTGGTTCAACACATATCTTTTAAAATTTTAACATTGACTAATTATCTGTAGCAGGTTGAAGAACTTTCTATTACTAGATTGTTAAAAAGTTTGTCTTTTTTTTTTCAATGCTTAATAAATGTTCAATTTTACAAAGGCTTTCTTTCATATAATTATGTGAATTTTTTTCTCTTACAGTAATGCAATAATTTATATTAGCTGACTTTCTAATGATAAATTAGCTTGTTCCAAGTGTGTTTGTGTATCTGCAATACATATAAATATATTGCAGATTTTCTTTACTATTATTATATGCCCAGGGTTTTTACATCTACGTTCATGAGTGATAAATTGGCTTATACATTGCTCTTTTTGTGCTTTTATCCTTAAGTTTCTTTATCAGGATGCTGGTACCATAAAACTGAATCAGGAATTTTTTTTTAAATTTTATCCTCTGGAAAAGTGTGCGTGAGATTATAATCACTTTTTCTTGTACATTCGAGACCACTTTTTATAAAGCCATCTTTTGTTCATCATCCAGGCTGCATTTCTTGAGGACAGTGTGAGACAGCTTTGCCTTTCATTCTCCCTCAGCTAGGGCTACAAGAATTAGCAAATAAAAATGCAAGATGCCTAGTTAAATTTGAATTATTTCTCATTGTGTCTATTAGTTTGCTAGGGCTCCCATAACAAAGTATCACAGACTGGGTATCTTAAATATCATAAATTAATTTTCTTACAATTCTGGAGGCTGGAAGTCCAAGATCAAGGGGTCAACAAGGTTGATTTCATCTGAGCCCTCTCTCCTTGGCTGGTAGATACCATCTTCTCCCTGTGTCTTTACTTTGTGTGTAGGTGTCTTAATTTCCTTTTATTATTAGTATTCTGGTCATAAAAGATCAGGGCCCAACCTAATGACCTTATCTTAATTTAATTACCTCTTTAGAAAATTAAGACCCTATCTCCAAATAAATAACAATATGAGGTACTAGGGGTTAGAACTTTAACATGAATATTTGGGAAAGATAATTCAGCCCTTAACATTGTCTATGCATATTTACATCAAGATAAAGGGAAAATGTGTGTGATATTCTTGTATGAAAACATTATTTGATGTTTATCTAAAATAAATTATAAATTTCTAAACCATCTACCTCTCTCTTTAATTATATTCTCTACAGGATTTACCTCTCTTTAACACTTTCTTGCTTTGCAGAATTTGCTTATAAAGTTTCTTGCAGTTAGTCTTTGTTCCATTTACATTGTATAGTAGCTTCTACAGAGGTCCCTTCCATCTTATTTCATTATTTTGCCCTTTGAAGATTCACTAATGAGAAAATATGCTCAACATTAGCATTATGAGCTTGTATACTGAACATGTACTGGCCCAAAGTTAACAATTCTAAGAACTGTTCTTCAAATTTGCTTTGATAAAGCAAATAATTCTTTCATGTCATAGCTTACTTTTTCATTCTTCAGAATTGTGTTGCATCTCTTAACTTTTTAAAAAAATGTTCTCCATCAAAATAAAGCATGGTTATCAATTGTTATCCCCGTCTTCTTGGCCCCATGCTGCAAGAATACTTAGTGACATAGATGCTGCTAAATGAAATTCTTAAAGTGGTGAAATCCAATTAAAATCATAGGCTTGACAAATGCCATAATAATTATCCACTTTAGGTCAAAATTTCTTTTTTTTAAATTCACAAGTAATGTTGTCCATTTAAAAAAAACCAGCCTTGATACTTAAAGGAATTCATTTTTCATCAATTCTTTAACACTTTCAACAAGTTCCCTTAATCAGTGGAGCACATCAATAATACTGTTTGCTTTTTTTCATTGCATATAATGTTATTGCTAGAGAGATATTGAACATGATGAAGAATAAATAAGCAAGCTTTGCTCAGCAGCTTATCTTAAAAGCCAACAAGAATTCTGAGGGCCTTTTCTTTAGAGTCAAAATATGGTTAATATAGCACCAGAGCTTCAAATAAATTAAAGATTCTCTTAAATGCATTTGTACAGGAAAGTCAATGGATTTTTTAATAGGAATTGAAAAATTTTGCATTCTAACAAAATCACAAAAATCCTATAATCTCTCAGGTTAAAAAATGTAAGGACTGAAGTAAGAGAGCTGTTTTATGACTATGACTTCAATACCAGTATATAGGACATCAGATGCTGTTTGAGAGGCATTAAACAGAATATGGGCAACACAGCCAACATTCATCAAAGAATCATGCATGCTTTGCTTCAACTTTAACCATGTTATCATTAGCACTTAGCTTTTTAGATACAGCTGGAAATTAGCTATTGTTTCTAAAATAACATCTGTAAAAAACTTTACTCACAACAGCCTGATGAGAAAGTATTTTTTATGAAAAAACAATTTCACAGAGGAGAAATGTATTCTGTAAAGTCATTATGTGCATCTGTGACCATGGCATAAAAAGGTAAGGCATTTAGATGTTTGATAATTTTTGTAACAGTAAATACAACTATTATTTTTTGTCATTATTATTATTGCAGTAGATTTGGTCTTGGCACTTGAAAATTTGTTTCCAGTTTGAGTTGAAAGACTGATGATTGTATACATTGTGAAAAGTCATTACAACTTTTATTGTGATTGTCTTCTTAATTTAAATGTGTTATTTTATCATTGTGTTATTTAAAAATTTGCTATTTTATCATTGTCTTTGGAACTAGCTGAGGAATTCATGCACAGCTGATAATATATGATTGTTTGTACCTGAATTTCCACAATTTTCTGTATTGAATGAACAATTTGGTACTGCACAAAAAGCTTTGAAAGGACTTTTTTCCTTATTTAATAGATGTCTACTTTTCACAAATTTCATCGTTTTTGCACTTGTGTTTGGGCATCGCAAGGTTCAAATAGACATGAATAAAGAGAGATGATACCAACAATTGCAAGAATGAGAGATTGAATTTGAAAATCTCATAGCCAGGCCGGGTGCAGTGGCTCACGCCTGTAATCCTCAACACTTTGAGAGGTCGAGGCAGGCAGATCACTTGAGGCCAGGAGTTTGAGACCAGCCTTGTCAACATGGTGAAACACCTTGTCTCTACTAAAAATACAAAAATTAGCTGGGCGCAGTGGTGCACGCCTGTAATCCCAGCTACTTGGGAGGCTGAGGCATGAGAATCGCTTGAACCTAGGATGTGGAGGTTGCAGTGAGCTGAGATGGCACCACTGCACTCCAGCTTGGACGACAGAGCATGACTCTGTCTCAAAATAAATAAATAAATATCTCACAGCTGGTCAGTGTGTCTGTCACTCACAAGTCTGAACAAGTTTGTAAATAGAGATTGAATGGTGGAAAGGTTGTAAGCTTAACTAACAGATTGAACTGAATATCTGATGCAAAAAAAAGTGAACTACCCATTTTCCTGAAGAGAGAACTGAACTTGTTAGGCACGGACTTCAAAACAAAGCCAGAGCTAATCCTATATAAGGTTTTGGTTAGTCTGGGGTGTCAGGGATTGGCAGACGTACAGAATTGGTAGTGTTTAGGGACTGATGGACTTTCAGCTGTGTTTCCATGGTCACTAGACTAGGGCTGCTGTGTTCCGGTGGACTTTCAGAAGCAAAGCCAGTGAATAGATAGACTTTCTGACTGCTTCTGTCAAGAAGTGAGCAGCTGTCACTGATTGGCTACCTTTTGGGACCAGAGTTTTGTCAGTGATTGGCTGCTTTTCAGAAGTCTTGGGGCAGTCACTGATCTGTTCACTTTCAGAAACTTAGTTACTGGAGTGAGGCTGTCATTGACAGACTGATGATACTGATTAGTAGTTTCATTTAATGGTGGTTACTTGTTCATGACTTGGGGCTTTGGCAAAGAACAGACGTTTCCTTCCATCAATATTTCCTTTAATTCTAAGTCACTGACTCTGATTTTCCTTCAACTAAACCTGAATGAGAGCCCAGATCTTTATTTGTCGAGGTATAATTTCAGCTAATGTTGTCTTAAGTAATTTAATTGCCCATTACTGTGGTGAAAAAGTAACTCTAAGTGTTGAATGTTTGCAACTTGTTAAATTAAAAAAGCCAAATACAGGACATTTGGAGTTTCCTGATAAAGTCAACACAAGATGCATGACAAAAGCATATAGAGTAAATATCCTGTGTATTCAGGATATCTAGCAACTCTAGATGAAGTCCATGTCTGAAGAAGTGTCTTTTAGCACTGAACTTTCTCAGTAGTGCTCAGGATACACCCTAGATTTCTATGAGTAACAGGGCCCACTGCCCTGAGGGGGAAGAAAGGGAATCGAGTGGAGAGGACTCTGGGCTTGCAGTCCCTGCTTCATTCAGAGTGCTCAGACTTCTTCATGCTTATCAATTAGATTTCTAAGGAAGGCTTCAATTGGGATAAACGGTTGTATGTCAAAATATTTGGCAATCATCGTCTCTTAGTTAGACACAAAATGCATCATGGAGGTCCAGCCTCCAGGGTCCACAATTTCTTCCAGTCCCTTGCTCTGTATATCATGAGAAACTTGAGTTACTGTGGAGTTACCAGCTTCCTAGAAAAAACATAGTAGTTAGAACAGATAAGTGTCTGGGTATGGGGGTAAGCTCATGTTTACACAAAAGTGATGAAGAGTAGAATCCTAAAAGAGATGTATGATAGCAGATGTGAGATTGAATAGTCAGAATACATAACTTTATGTATGTCACAAATACACAAGCATAGACAATACATAAGCAAAGGTATAAATATATGCTTTAAAAAGAGAGTTTAAGGGAACACAGAAAATTTTTTTCTGATTGTAGAATTTCTGGGTGATTACTTCATTTATTCCTTTAATCTCTTCCCTGGATTTATTAGACTTCGTGTAATTTGAGTTTCCAGTGGTATTTGCAGGAGATTAGACAAAATATATGCCAGTATATGCATAACACTTGATTTCACCTAACCTATGGCCTCACAGGACTTCTCCTGAGATAGAAAATCCTCATCTCCAGCCCAGGCCCCTTTCCTGATAGCCAAATTCACATTTTCTATTTCCCACTGAACATCTTCACCTAGACAGCCAGTACAATGTGGCATCTGTGTGGCCCACACTGATCTCATCGGCCACACACTTCCTTACCTCTGGAGATTTGAATTAATTGCCACCAACTCGTCCTTCTCTTTCATCCTCGATCTCAGCTAAGAGGAATGGCTTCTACCTAGCCATCCAACCTCAGGACTTAGTCATTATAGACTCTCTCTTACCCTCTCACATACTCAATAACTTTAAAAAATTCAAACCTGTCTCCTCCTCATCATCATCACACCCACAGCCTAAATCAAGTGGCTTGGTACTCCCTTTCATTTTGTTTACTTAGGGTTTCCCTAAGTATATGTTCAATAAATGTTTAAAGAATGAATGAATGAGCCAACATATGAAAATGTGACAGGGGAGCAAAGTGGTGGAAAAGAAGGCTCCACCGATCTGCTCCCACACAAAGATATAAATTTAACGACTATCTATACAAGAAAAACATGTTCATAAGAACTGAAAATCAAGTGATCTTAATTCAATATCACTGAATGAAGCACTGAAAAGGTAAGAAAAACAGTCTTGAATCACCAATGCTACCCCTTTACCATCCCCTAGCAGTGGCAGTGTGGCGCGGACAGCATCTCTGGGTGTTAGGGGAGAAAGATCACAGCAATTGTGAAGCATTGATCACAGTGCTGCCTAGTTATAAAAGACATGAAAACTGGACCAAACTCAGTTGATGCCTGTCCATGAAGGAAGCATTTAAGTCAGTCCTAGTAAGAGGGGAATTGTGATTTTAGTGGTCCAAACTTGAGTTTCCACAAACCTCATCACCACAGTCTAAAGTGCCCTGGGGCCCTAATAAACTTGAAAGCACAAGTACTCCAACTTTTAGGTGAACCTAGTGCTGAACTGGGCCTGGAACCAAGGACTCAGATGGTTGGGTGGGGGGTGGGGGGCACATGGCCTACTGAGACACCAGCCAGGGTGGCTAAGGGAGTTCTGACTCCAGGCTGAAAAGCTTGTGACTCCAAAAGAGACCCCTTCTTTCCATTTGAGGAGTGGAGGGGAGAGACTGGGGAGGACTTTGTCTTGCATCTTGGATACCAGCTCAGCTGCAGCAGAATAGGAGACAAGTCAGAGTCATGAGGCCCTCTTAATAAGCCCTAGCTCCTGGATGACATTCTTAGATATGTTCCGAGCCAGAAGGTAACCTGCTGCCTTGAAGGGAAGAACCCATTCCTGGCAAGATTTGTCAATTGCTAACTGAAGAGACCTTGTGCCTTGAATAACCAGCAGTGACACCAAGGTACTACACAGAGGGCCTTGGGTGAGACCCTGAGACCTGCTGGCCTCAGGTGAGACTAAGCACATTCCCAGCTGTAGTGGCTATTTGGCAAGGCTCCTTCTGCTTGAGAAAAACAGAGGAAACAGTAAAGGTGACTTTGTCTTGTACTTTAGGTACCTGCTTGGCTACAACAGGATAGAGTACCAAGTGGGGTCTTGAGGTCCGCGATTCCAGAACTTTGCTCTTGGATGGCATTTCTGGACCTGCCTTGAGCCAGAGGGGAGCCCACTGCCCTGAAGGGTAAATCCCAGGCTAGGCAGAGTTCACTGCAAGTTGACTGAAGAGCCCTTGGACCTTAAGGGAACATTGGCAGTAGTCTGATAGTACTTCTTGTGGCCAGTGATGGCAGTTGACATAGCGTGAGGCTCCTCTGCCTTTTGAAAAGGGAGGGAAGAGTGGGAAGGACTATGTCTTGTGGTCTGAATGTCAGTTCAGCTGCAGTACAATAGAGCAGCAAATAGATTACTCAGATTTTTGACTCCAGTTCCTGGCTCCTGGATGGAACCTTTAGACCCATCTAGGCATGAGAGGAACTTGCCACTCTGAAGGGAAGAACACAGGCCTGCCTGACTTTGCCACCTGCTGATTGTAGTTCTCCAGGGCCCTAAGTGAACATAGACAGTAGCCATGGAATGGCTACACCAGGCCTTGGGCAACCCAGTGCTGTGCTGGTTTCAGGGCTGACCCAGCATAGTCATAGTGGTGGTTGACACAGGAGTGCTTATGTTACATAACCCACAGCTTGAGGCAGCTCTGAACAGAGAGAGAGACTCTGGGAGAAAGTAAGGGAACAGAACAAGACCACCCCCAGCTTCAGGTGGCTCTGAACAGAGAGAGACTCGGTGTGGGAGAAAGTAAGGGAAAAGAACTAAACTTGTTCCCTGGTAATACAGAGAATTCTCCTGGATCATGTCCAAGGCCATCAAGGTGATGTCTATACAAGTCTGCAAAAACCTCTGCATTATTGGACTTGAGGTGCCCCCTAAAGCAGATATAGCTTAGATTACAACACCCAAGTCCTTTTGAATATGTAGAAAATCTTCTCAAGAACGACACATACAAACCAGCCCATAGAGTGATGACTACAATAAATACCTAACCTTTCAATGCCAAGATACTGATGAACATTTACAAGTATCAAGACATTCCAGGGAAACCTGACCTCATCAAATGAACTAAATAATGCACCAGGGACCAATTTTGGAGAAATAGAGATGTATGACTTTGAATAGCAGAACTGATCCAGTAGAAGAAAGAATTAGTGAGCTCGAACACAGGCTATTTGAAAATATACAGTAGTAGGAGACAAAAGAAAAAAAAATTAGCAGACTTACAAAATCTGGGCCTCAAAACCTGAAATAACCTCAAAATGGCAAATCTAAGAGTTATTGGCCTTAAAGAGAAGGTAGAGAAAGAGGTGGGAGTAGAAAGTTTATTAAAATGGATAGTAACAGAGAACTTTCCAAAGCTAGAGAACAATATCAATATTGAAGTGCAAGAAAGTTATAGGACATGCAGCAGATTTAACCCAAAGAAGACTACCTCAAGGCATTTAATAATCAAACTCCCAAAAATGAAGATTAAGATAGGATCCTAAAAGTAACAAGATAAGAGAAATAACACACAATGAAACTCCAATATGTCTGGCAACTGACTTTTCAGTAGAAACCTTACAGGTCAGGAGAGAGTGACATGATATATGGAAAGTGCTGAAGGAAAAGAACTTTAACCCCAGAAGAGTACATCCAGAAAAATGGCCCTTCAAAAATGACGGAGACATAAAGACTTTCCCAGACAAACAATAGCTGAGGGATTTCATCAACAGTAGACTTGTCCTACAAGAAATGCTGAAGAAAGTATGTGAATTAGAAAGAAAATGATGTTAATGAGTAATGAGTAATCATCTGAAGGTACAAAACTCACTGGTGTAAGTACACAGAAAAACACAGATTAATTTAACACTTTACTTTGGTGTGTAAACTACTCTTATCCTAAGTAGAAAGACTAAATAATGAACCAATCAAAAATAATAAATACAACAACTTTTCAAGACATAGACAGTATAATAAAATATAAATAAAGACAGCAAAAAGGTAAAAAACCAAGGGAAAAGTTAAGGTATAGCATTGCTATTAGTTTATATATATATATATAATTGCATGCTTGTTTGTTTATGTAAACAGAATTAAGTCGTTATCAATGTAAAATACTGGGTTGTAAGATAGTATTTGTAGGCCTCATAATAACTTCAAACCAAATCATACAACATATGTACAAAATAAAAAAGCAAAGAAACTATATCAACTCAGCAGAGAAAATCACCTTCACTAAAGGAAGACAGAAAAGAAAGAATGAACAAAATGGCCAGTTAACAACAACAACAAAAATGGCAGGAGTAAGTTCTTTCTTACCAATAATAATGTTGAATGCAAGTGGACTAAACTGTCCAATCAAAAGACATACAGTGGCTGAATCGATAAAGAATCCAGATCCTTTCATCTGTTGCCTACAAGGAAGACACTTCATGTATAAAGATAAACATAGACTAAAAATAAAGGGGATGGAAAAATATACTCCATGTCAATGGAAACTACAAATTAGCAGGAGTAGATACCTACATTAGACAAAATAGACTTTATGGAAAAGTCACTATATAATAGTCACTATATAGTGACTATATATAAGAAAAAGTCACTATATAATAAAGTCACTATATAATAAAAAAGGGGTCAATTCAGCAAGAGGATATAACAATTTTAAATATACATGCACCCAACACTGAAGCATCCAGATATATAAAGCAAATATTATTAGAACTAAAGAGATAGATAAGACCCAATGCAATAATAGCTGGGGACTCTAACACCTCACTTTCAGCATTGATCAGAGTTTTCAGACAAAGTCAATAAAAAATCTTTGGACTTAATCTGCCCTATAGACCAAATGGATCTAAGATACTCATAGAATATTTTATCCAATGGCTACAGAATATACATTCTTTTACTCAACACATGGATCATTCTCAAGGATAGGCAACCATATGTTATGTCAGAAAAAGTATTAAAATATTCAAAAGTAATTGAAATAATATCAAGCATCTTCTCTGACCACAATGGAATAAAGCAATAAATCAATAACAATATAAATTTTGGAAACTATATAAATACAGAAAAAATAAACAAAATGTTCCTAAATGACCAGTTGGTCAATGATAATATTAAGCAGGAAAATGAAAAATTTCTTAAAACGAATGGTAATGTAAACACAATATTTCAAAACCTATGGGATACAGCAAAAGCAGTACTAAGAGGGAAGTTTATAGCTATAACTGCCTACATCAAAAAAGAGAAAAATTAAAAAAAACCATCTAATTGTATGTTGAAGAACTAGGAAAGCAAGAGCAAACAAAACCAAAAATTGGTGAAAGAAAAGATGTAATAAAGATCAAAGCAGAAATAAATGAATTTGATATTTAAAAAGCAATACAAAAACCCATTTAAACAAAAAGTTGGTTTCTGAAAAGTTAAACAAATTTGACGAAACATTAGCCAGATGAACTAGGAAAAGAAGATCAAAATAAATAAAATCAGATATAAAAAATGAGACATTACAACTGATACTGCAGAAATTCAAAGCATTATTACTGGCTATTGTAACCAACTATATGCCAAAGAATTGGAAAATTTAGAAGAAATGGACAAATTCCTAGACACATACAACCTAGGAAAACTGACCCAGAAAGAAATCCAAAACCTGAATAGAGCAATAATAGGTAACAAAATCAAAGTTGTAACAAAAGATCTTCCAGTAAGGAGAGGCCTGGGCCACAATGACTTCATTGCAGAATTCTACCAAACATTTGAAAAAGAACTAATACAAACGCTACTTAAGCTATTCTGAAAAACAGAGGAGAGAATACTTCCAAACACATTCTACAAGGCAAGTATTACTCCAATACTAAAACCAGACAAAGACATATCAAAAAAAGAAAACTACAGATGAATATCTCTGAGTAATGTTGATGCAAAAATTCTCAACAAAATACTAGGGTTTTACATTTAAGTCTTTGATCTATCTTGAGTTAATTTTTGTATAAGGTGTAAGAAAGGGGTCCAGTTTCAGTTTTCTGCATACGGCTAGCCAGTTTTCCTAGCACCATTTACTGAATAGGAGATCCTTTCCCCATTACTTGTTTTTGTCAGGTTTGTCAAAGATCAGATGGTTGTAGATGTGTGATGTTATTTCTGACACCTCTGTTCTGTTCCATTGGTCTATATGTCTGTTTTGGTACCAGTAGCATGCTTTTTTGGTTACTGTAGCCTTGTGGTATAGTTTGAAGTCAGGTAGTGTGACGCCTCCAGCTTTGTCCTTTTGTTTAGTATTGTCTTGGCTATGCGGGCTCTTCTTTTGTTCCATATGAAATTTAAAGTAGTTTTTTCTAGTTCTGTGAAGAATGCCAATGGTAGCTTGATGGGGACAGTATTGAATCTATAAATTACTTTGTGCAGTATGGCCATTTTCACGATATTGATTATTTCTATCCATGATGATGGAATGTTTTTCCATTGGTTTGTGTCCTCTCTTACTTCCTTGAGCAGTGGCTTGTAGTTCTCTTTGAAAGGGTCCTTCACATCCCTTGTTAGCTGTATTCTTAAGTATTTTACTCTCTTTTTAGCAGTCGTGAATGGGAGTTTATTTATGATTTGTCTCTCTACTTGTCTATTGTTGGTGTATAGGAACGCTTGTGATTTTTGCACACTGATTTTGTATCCTGCAGCATTGCTGAAGTTTCTTATTAGCTTAATGAGTTTTTGGGCTGAGACAATGCGGTTTTCTAAATATAGAATTATGTCATCTGCAAACAGGGACAATTTGACTTCATCTCTTCCTATATGAATACATTTTATTTCTTTCTCTTGTCTGATAGCCCTGGACAGAACTTCCAATACTATGTTGAATAGTAGTGGTGAGACAGGGCATCCTTGTCTTGTACTTGTTTAAGAAACTATCATCTGAGTGAACAGGCAACCTACAGAATGGGAGAAAATTTTGGCAATTTACCCATCTGACAAAGGTCTAAAATCCAAAATCTACAAGGAAATTAAAAATTTACAAGAAAAAGCAACCCCATCAAAAAGTAGGCAAAGGATATGAGCAGACACTTCTCAAAAGAAGACATATATGTGGCCAACAAACATATGAGAAAAAGCTCAATATCACTGATCGTTAGAGAAATGTAAATCAGAACCACAGTGAGATACCATCTTATGCCAGTCAGAATGGTAATTATTAAAAAGTCAAGAAACAATAGATGCTGATGAGGCTGTGGAGAAATAGGAACGCTTTTACACTGTTGGTGGGAATGTAAATTAGTTCAATCATTGTGAAAGACAGTGTAGCGATTCCTCAAGGATCTAGAACCAGAAATACCATTTGATCCAGCAATCCCATTACTGGGTATATACCCAAAGGAATATAAATCATTCTACTATAAAGACACATGCACACATATATTTATTGCAGCACTATTCACAATAGCAAAGATACGGAACCAACCCAAATACTTATCAATGATAAACTGGATAAAGATGTGGTACATATACACCATGGAATACTGCAGCCATAAAAAGGAATGAGATCATGTCTTTTGCAGAGACATGGATGAAGCTGAAAGCCATTGTCCTCAGCAAACTAACATAGGAACGGAAAACCAAACACCACATGTTCTCATTCATACATGGGAGTTGAACAATCAGAACACATGGTCACAGGGAGGGGAACAACACACATTGGGGCCTGTTGGGGGTGGGGTATGAGGGGAGAGAACCTAGATGATAGGTCAATTGGCGCAGCAAACCACCATGGCACACGTATACCTATGTAACAAACCTGTACATTCTACACATGTATCCCAGAACTTAAGATTAAAAAATATATATACTAATGAACTGAATTCAGCAATATGTTAAAAACATCATTTACCAAGACCAAGTGGGATTTATCTCTGAGATACAAGGATAGTTCAACATATGTAAATCAATTAATGTGTTACATCACATCAACAGAATGAAGGACAAACACTATGTGATAATTTCCATTGATGCCAGAAAAGCATTTGATAAAATTTAACATCTCTTCATGATAAAATCTCTCAAAAAACTAGATATGTAAGGAACATACCTCAAAATAATAAAAGCCATATAAAACAGGCCCACAGCTAGTATTACATGGAATGGAAAAAAACTGAAAACCTTTCCACTAAGACCTGGAACACAAGAAGGATTCTTATTTTCACTACTGTTATTTAAGATAGTACTGGAAGTTCTAGCTAGAGCAATCAGGCAAAAGAAAGAAATAAAGGGCATTGAAATTGGAATTAAAGAAGTCAAATTACCCTTGTTTGCAGATGATACGATCTCATATTTGAAAAAATTCTAATGACTTCCCAAAGAAACTATTAGAATTGTTAAACAAGTTCAATAAAGTCGTAGGATAAAAAATAAACATACAAAGTTCAGTAACATTTCTATATGCCAACAGTGAACAATGTGAAAAATAAATTTTTAAAATAATGCCATTTGTAATTGCCACACATAAAATTAAACCCGTAAGGATTAACTAAAGAGGTGAAAGGTCTCTGTAAATGAAACTACAAAACACTGATGCAAAAAATTAAAAAGGACACCTAAAATACAGAAAGATATTTCATGTCCATAGATTGGAATAATCAATATTGTTAAAACGTCCATACTACCCAAAGCAATCTACAGATTCAATGCAATCTATCAAAATACCGATTACATTCTTCAGAGAAATAGAAAAAACATTCAAAAATTTATATTGAACTAAAAAATCCAGAATAGCCTAAAAAGACCAAAATTGAAGGAATCACATTACCTGACTTCAAGCTATACTACAGACCTGTAATAACTAAAACAGCATGGAACTAGCATAAAAACAGACACATCGACCAATGGAACACAATAGAGAACCCAGAAAAAAATCCACACACTTTCAGTGAACTCATTTTAGACAAAGGTGCCAAGAATATACACTGCAGAAAAGATAGTCTCCTCAATAAATGGTGCTGGGTTAACTGGATGTCCATATGCAGAAGAATGATGCTATACCCCTATCTCTTGCCATATACAAAAATCAGATAAAAATGGATTAAAGACTTAAATTTAAGACCTCAAACTATTTAACTGTTACAAGAAAACATTGAAGAATATCTCCAGGACATCGGTCTGGGCAAAAATTTCTTGAGTAACACCCTACAAGCACAGGCAACTGAAACAAATATGGACAAATGGGATCACATCAGGTTAAAAAGCTTCTGCCCAGCAAAGGAAACAACCAACGAAGTGAAGAAACAACCCATAGAACAGGAAACAAATATTTGCAAACTACCCATCTGATAAGGGATTAATAACTAGAATATATAAGCAGCTCAAGCAACTCTAAGGAAAAATTAATAATCCAATTAAATAATGGTCAAAACGTGTGAATAGACATTTCTCAAAAGAAGACCTACAAATGACAAGCTGGAATATGAAAAGATGCTCAGCATCATTGATTATAAGAAAAATGCAAATCAAAATTTCAGTGAGATATCATCTCACCCCAATTGAAATGGCTTATATCAAAATAGGGGCAATAGCAAATACTGATGAGGATGTGGAGAAAAGAGGGAACTCTTGTATACTGTTGATGGAAATGTTAGTACAACCACTATGGAGAGCAGTTTGGAGGTTCCTCAAAAAACGAAAAATAAAGCTGTCATCAAATCCAGAAATCCCACCTCTGGGTATAGACCCAAAAAATAGGAAATCAATATATCCAAGAAACATCTGTACTCACATGTTTGTTCCAGCACTATTCTCAATAGGTAAGATTTGGAAACAACCTAAGTGTTCATCAACACATGAATGGAAAAATAATATATGGTACATACACACAATGGAGTACTATTCAGTCATAAAGAAGAATGAGATCCAGTAACTTGCAACAACACGGATGGAACTGGAGATCATTATTTTAAGTGAAATAAGCCAGGAACAGAAAGACAAACATCAAATACTCTCACTTATTTGTGAGATTTGAAAATCAAAACAATTGAACTCAGGGACATAGAGAAGTAGAAGGATGGTTACCAGAGGCTGGGAAGGGTAATGGGGTTATATGAGGATGGTTAATGGGTACAAAAAAAAATTGTTAGAAAGAATGAATAAGACTTACTATTTGATAGCGCAACAGAGTTACTATAGTAAATAATAATTGTACATATTAAAATAATGAAAATATTATAACTGAATTGTTTGTAACACAAGAGATAAATGCCTGAGGGTATGGATACCCCATTCTCCATGATGCAGTTATTATGCTTTGCAGATCTGTGTCAAAACGTTTCATGTGCCCAATAAATATATATACCTACTATGTACCCACAAAAATTATAATTAAAAGGTACTGAAATACGAAGCCTGCCTCCTGGTAGGTTCTTCTGTCTTCATGGAAGAATCCCAAAGTGCTACAACTGCTCACCTAACGTGAGAATTTTCATTAAAATCTATCAGAGTGTGTGATTGGAAATATCTCCTTCCCAGGCCCTAATACTCTCATCTTGGAGGTGGAGATGCTGGTAATAAGATGGTATATGATGCTTGCTGCGTTAGATCTCACATATTTTCATCAGCCACCATCAGTTTAACAGGGTAATGTGTCATCTTCATAAGCTCACCATCCACTCTGCAAATATCTATACCGTAGGCCAATGTACTTGGAATGGACTGAATGTTTATGTTTCCCCCAAATTTACATTTTGAAATCCTGACCTCTCATGGTAATGGTATTTGGAGGTGAGGCCTTTGGGAGGTGATTAAATTCTGCGGGGGTGGGGGTGGGGAGGATTCATGATTGAGATTATTGCCCTTATAAAATAAACCCAAAAGAGATTCCTTACCCTTATCACTGTGTAAGGACACAGCAAAAAGACAGTTATCCGTGAACCAGAAATTAGGTCCTCACCAGACACCCAAATTTGTTGGGCCTTGATTTTGGATTTCCCAGCCTCCAGAACTGTGAGAAATAATTTTCTATTGTTTATAAGCCACTAAGTTTATGGTATTTTTGTTATAGCCACCTGAAATAACTAAGACACCCTTACCCCATGCAGTATCTGGTGGAGAAATAGACCAGCACATACAGATATCCACCCTCTGTAGTGCAAAAATTCAAGAAGCATGAAAAGTCTGTTTAAGCTTGGGACATCAATTTCTCCCTCCTTCCAGTTACATGTCCTCTTCCACTACTCATGGTATTCCTGGCCTGTCTCAACTATGTATCATTAGTCACTCACCCCATTTATTTGCACAGTGCCAACCTCAGGGGACAGGGTCCACTGTTCATAGGGGAAGAAATGCCTATGTTCAGGAGACATAAAGATAGCCTTCAGCTCAGGTACATTGGCAAGAATGCGCAGGGTCCCAGGGTCATCAAGAAATGTTGCTCCCTCAGAAGCCATAGTATCACTTGATATATGGGAGCCAACAATAGTCCATCTGCTTGACAATATGTAGCAAGGAGTCTAAGGTAGGATGGGGTGTCTGATATGCTCTGGTTCTTTCACCCAGTAGACCTGTTAACTCATATTATCCAGTAATTTTCATCTGGCAGTGGTGAGTAAGAGATTTCTGAAGTCTATTCATATATGTTGTCCTGGATGCACCACCCAGATCCTCCACTTCCTCTCTTTATGGCTCCTCCACACAAGGCTGAATTCTGGATTCAGAACCCTGACTACTAGCCTGCCCAGACCTCTCTGGACTTGGTTGGACATGGTGTCTCTCTCATGGACTCTGGAAATTCTTCTATCCCGTTTCTTCTTGATACTCATCACTAGCTGAGAGTGTCATGTGTGGCCTCCTTCCCTGGTACTTGGTCATTCTGACAAATTCTTGCTTTCCAGTACAAAGGGGAAATATCTTTTTGGCATCATAAATTTTTTGTCTTCTGTGGCCTTGGCTGAGACATTAGAATTTTAAAGAATGGCTTGAGGAATCCTGTGATTCAGAATATTACTGCAGAAATCCAGCTTTACCAGTGTGAAGTAGTACCAATTTTCTGCTCAATCTAATTAGAAAACATTAAACAAATTAAAATAACAATATTAAAATTAAATTAACATAATTGTGAGACATTATCTTTCAACATATAAGTTTAAAGGTTAAAGGATTGAAAACAATGTCTGGGAGGAAGTTGAGGGTTAAAAATTTACCTACTGGGTACAGTGTGCACTATTTGGGTGATGGGTATACTAGAAGCCCAAATCCCATCACTATACAATATATCCATGTAAGAAACCTACACATGTACCTCCTGAATCTAAAATAAAATGAAATTTAAAAAGAAAAAATAATGTCTGTGAGAGTGCACAGTATTTGCATAAATTAATTTGCGAGAATACGAATTGGTAGAATATTTGTGGGATGACATTATGGCAATATTAAAAAATAAATTTGCTCTATCTCAGCTTCTGCTTTGCTATGTTTTTCTTATTCACACATGCCAAAAATTGATGTTTGAAGATGTTTATTTCACTTCTATTAATTATATCAACTAATGGGAAACTACTTATGTGTCAATCAGAAAGAGAATTGTTAAATTGGATTGGGAATTTACTTTAGAATTTCAAGAAAGTAGATAAAATAGTGAGATAGATTTATACATGCTGGTGTGGAATGATGTTGTGGTCACTTTATTAACTGACAAAGGCAAGTGGAAGAACAATATGTACATCACTACCCATTACGTTAAAACATTACAATATATTTTATAGCACATCTATATATTAAAAAGCTTAATCTTATTTTTTAAATGATACATACTAGATTTTTTAATTGTAATTCCCTCTGAGGAGAAAATTGAATTGTGAGGGAACATTATAGAGAGAGGGAATTGATTTATGTATGCTGTAAGAAATACTTGGAACAAGAATATATGCATTACTATTAACTTTGCTGTTAAAATACTTAAATGAGCTTATCAACATAAATAGTATGTCAGTACTAGTCAGATGAAGGAACTGCTAGCTGATGCAAAACAAAAACATGAAATCTGAATGGCTTAACACAACCAAAGTTTATTTTTTTGTTCACATAAAATCTTATGTAATTTGGCAGTGGGTCTTTGCTACCAGGTGACTCACAAATCCAAGCTGTTTCCATCAGTAGTTCCATATCTCAACATGAGTTCTCCATATTTGCTACTGACTGGAAACAAAATAGAGGCGGCCACCTGGATTTCACATGTCTTGGCCTATAAATAACAAATATTGCTTCCGCTCATATATCAATCGCAAAGATAGTCACATGACCCTTCCTAACTACAAGTGAACTAGGCATTGTAGTTTTTCCATGAGCCCAGGAAAGAAATCAAGACAGTATGTGGATGAGCACTTGCAGGATCTCTCATTACCTGTTACATAGCAGGTGCTCAAAACAGAGCAATTATTACACTTCGTTAGGACAACAAGCCTCTTTGTTTCCTGGAGGAGTTTCTGAGAAGGCCAAATTGGCCTTGCATTTTGCCGATTTTCTTAAGATTTTATTATGTTGGGCACGGTGGCTCACGCCTGTAATCCCGGCACTTTGAGAGGCCGAGGTGGACGGATCACGAGGTCAGGAGACGGAGGCCATCTTGGCTAACACGGTGAAACCCCATCTCTACTAAAAATACAAAAATTAGCCGGGTGCGGTGGCAGGCACCTGTAGTCCCAGCTACTTGGGAGGCTGAGGCAGATGAATGACATGAGCCCGAGAGGCAGAGCTTGCAGTGACCCAAAATTGTGCCACTGCACTCCAGCCTGGGCAACAGAGCGAGACTTGTTCTCAGGGAAAAAAAAAAAGATTTTATTATGTGGCAGATGCTTTCAAATAGAGAATTACATACATTTTTCAAAAAAATGCTTTAAATCTCTGAAGAAAGGGTGCACCCTTCTTCACTCAATAGCACCTTTCTGCACTTCCCTTTCTAATAACTTCTGTAATATCAGTAGACTGAGTCTTTTCTCCTTGTATTTGTTGCATGGTCATTCTCTTAACTTGGAAGCCCCTGCTGCGTATCACCCTAATGCTCCTGCCTAAACATCTGTACAGGTGCCATTAGACATATGGAAAACCAGGATTTTTTTTCTAGGGAAAGTACACAGATAAGAGGTAATAAAAGGATAGTGAGGTTTTTTTTTTTTTTTTTTTTTTAATTAAAGCTAACATGTAGGACAAAATATCAATTATTGACATCTCCATTTCTTCTACCTCCTAGAAGAACTCGAGTTTACCAAAATTCAGACTCAGGATTTACAGAGTTTTGTTTATACAGTATTTTCCATGGTCTTTCCTATTCTACCACTTAAGGGGGAGTCTTTGGGTTTTGACCACCTAGAAAACCTCACTCATTGTTGTATATGTTCAGTGACCAGTCTCAAATACAATACTTCATTAAAATCTTACTACAAATATCAAGGTTTTAGAAACTTCTCTAACTTTACATTTGCATCCCAAGAACCACTATATTCTTTGCCAAATTTGACTCTACTAACCAGCCCAGCTATAAAATGCTTTGAGAATGTGGTGATGATGTCCTTGGGGATGACTATGTGCCTAAGCATCACTGTTCAAGAAAACTTCACATAGAAGGGGGCTGTTGCTATCTGAGGGATTCCATGGGTGAAAGTACACTAGGAGATGTCTGCACGAAGTTGTAGTTATTGTAGTTACATTAGAAAGAAGGAAGGTGATTCTGGGCCACCTGTTCCACTGGGGGCAGGTACACCCTTTAAATGAGGGCACAGCAAAAAGCTGGTCGGCAGGACAGGTTCCAGATTTGGAGATAAAAGAATACTGGGTAAGATCTAGGGAAAAGGTGCTGTCATGTGCAAAAGTACTGGGACTGCAAACCCGTGCCAGCTCCTGAGCAGAGTCAGTTCTCAAGACACTCTGGGGCTAGGAGCAACAGTACTTTAGGTAAATGAATCCTATAAACAATTCCCAGTTGTTTTTGATTCTCATTTTCACATTCTTTCTCTACACTTTCTTTTAGTACTTTGGCTTACTAGTACCTTGTGGTCCTTCTTTTTATCCTCTGAGAGGCATTATGGAGTCATGAGAAAAGAAATGAATTAACAGACAGAATGTCACTTTCAGACTGGGAGGAGTATAACAGTACTGGCTTTAGAAAAATTCAGACCAGAGGTCCAGTGCTAGCTCTTTCACATACCATGTGAAATAGGACACACTACCAAGCTCTCGGTGCCTTACCATCTTCATCTGTTAGATAGTCTTGATAAATCCTGGCTTGTATATAAGACTGTTGGAATGCACATACTGTAGGTAAAGCATCTGCCAAAGTGTCTGGAACGTATTGAGTCTTCACTGACTGGCAGTTACTACTGTGATTATTTTTGACCACAGACACAACCACTTTCTCATCTTGGATTTGTTTATCCAGGAGATGTCAGAAGATATTCAATATTCTAGGACATGGCACACCAAATCAGCCAAAAATATTACTTATGAAATCTTCAGTAAATCTTCCCCATTACAGTATGTATTATTTAATGTGGCTTTGGGGGAGTATTTCCCAAATAAGTGCACTCGAAAGCTCCTAGAAATTGTGTTAAAAATCAAGTCCTTCCCTCCCTCCCAGTTGCCCTTCCAGCAACCCATCTCTATTTTCATCCATTCTCTCAAACAAAAAAATGTAGGCCATGCTTACAGTTGCCAAACTATATTCAACATAACCTATTTAAAATGTTCTTTGAATGGAGTGGACTCTGGAGCTCCCAGCCCTTGGCAGACTTCCAGCCCAGTGACTTCTGCGTATCTCACCTCAAGAAAGTATCACCCTTATTTTTGCATAAACTCTTTGAAGATGATGTGCATAAAATATCTAATTTGTGCACTGTCGTGTCTTCAACAGCACTGGGACCAACACCCGGGACACCTACCATTCTTGTTTCAGGTGTTACCTGGTTTATGCCTAATCTCAAAGTAACTACTGCTAACAACAGTTTTCCATTCTAGGCTTAGTTCTCTCAACGCTGAGGGGCTGGCCCCTGCTCATCACTCCCACAACCTCATCTAGTGTACCACCCAGGTTAATTTAAAACTACCCCCAATGAAAGTCTTGCAATTTCCAAAGGCCTCTGCCTGCCTTGACTAACAGTGTTTACATTTTAGTGCTCTCATGTAGATCCCCCTACCCTGCCACACCTCCTGACTCTTTTTTACTTTTTATTTTGTACTGAATAAAGGATACTCACCATCATCTTCATACGACCGCTGCTCTTACCCTCCAAAGTTCTATGGGCAGGTAGTGAGTCTTGTTTCTCTTAGCATCCCCAGTAAAGTGCTTTACAAAAAAGACGTGCTAATTTAATGTTTGGGAAATAAATGAACCAATGTACACAGGGTCTGATTTATTAAGATTTATTTCTTATACATTCTTAAATAAGCTAAGCAAATGCATATATGTATCATGTAGTTTCACAGAAAAACTAAAAGAGATAGGCAAAAATAAGAATTGACTATCTTTTAGGATTTTCTTCTTTGTCCCAACTAATTTGCTGCTGAGTTCACAGTTGCAAGGAAATGTCTATTAGAATGCTGTATTATCTTTTTCCAAATAACAAAATAAGATGATCTGTTTCACAGTTTATTTTACAAACAAGCAAAACTTGTATTCTTAAACTTCAAAAATTGTAATAAATATATGAACAATGTCATTGATAAATGTAGATTCTGAAGCTAATGAAATGTCATATTAAAAGCGACAGCATTTGAAATCTACTGCCCCCCTCTAAAAGAAAAACCTCCAAGTTAACCATCTAGAACAGGGATACAAAGATGTTATATACTATCTCACCTACAGCCCCACCTCAAGCCTCCACTACTTAGAAGGTTGACGACTCTCTTCAAAGAGAAAATAAAGAATCTGCTTCAGACTACACTAGGGGTGGGTGAAGGTGCTGAACCTGGCCCTGAAACTTGCCTTGACCATGGCAGTAGGGCTAGTCTTAGCTGCAGCTGTGGCTTGGGCACTGTCGGATTCATCTCTCAAAGCCTCCTGATACTGAGATGGGAAGTACTTGGGGTCAGACTCATGAATCCTGGTCAAAAACTCCAGCAATTTCATCTTGCTGGTTTCAGAATGGGCTCTTGGACCCCACAGGAATTCGTAGCATGGAGGATCACTATTGGGCACCTGACAGTATTCCAAGTACTTTTCCTGCACCAGATCTTTGGTAATAGACTTCTTTGGCTCACCAAAGATTAAGCACTTCCCCTCAGAATATAAGTTCATCATATTCAGCACTTCCCAGATCTCTTCCTCAGAGGCACAGTTGCCCTTCATGAAGATCACACTCAGGATGATAATCAGGAGGCCAATCTTAGGCATGTCCTCATCACCACTGAGCCTTGCATCATAGGTGAGGCCCAGTTCGTTGACAAGGGAGTAACTGTGGCCGCTGGGGTAAACCTCCTTCACATCAACAGCAAAGACCAGCTCCACACACTCAGAGGCTCTCTTGAAGATCTCAAGAAAGTCATCCTTGATAACTTGATTGTTGATAATATCCAGCATGTCTGCCTTTGTGATCAGTTCTTTCATCTGATATTTTTGCAGAAGGAAGTGCATCAGCACAGTCACTTCTCATCTAGAGGGTGAATAGGCAGGTTCTCAGTGTCTGGTGAAGACTCTAAAGAAGCTGGACCATCCTCCTCTTCTTGGCTGCTGGAGCTTTCATTTGATTGGCTTGTTGAAGTGGCAGTGTTGACAATGGAAGATGAACAGGCACTTCGAAGACCCTGGGGTGTACGGGGTGTCTCAGCAGCAGGGACCTCCTCCAGGTTGCGAGGCATTAGAAAATGGGAGGAGGGGGGAAAGTTCTCCTCCATAACCTTGGAGACCTGCACAACCTCTAGGCCCTGCGTCTCACTTCAGGCATGGTGTTGTTCACATGTTCAATGCAGACTCTCCTGGCTCTGAGACATGGTTACTCTTAAAGGTGGTAGCAGGCAGGAACGTGGGCAGGAGGCTAGATGACAGTGAAGCCCAACCTGGGGATAGAGGGAAGATGTGAATGGCCTCATCTGGTAATCTCAACTGTTGGTGGCTCTGATAAATGCTGCCTCCAGCAGTTTTTTTCTTGAGGGCATTGCTCTAGAGCCTCACAGGTCTCCTGTCCTGACCTGTAAGAAGCTAAAGGAGGAAATGAGAATGCTTTTCAGGGTGCAGCTGGTCAACTCAGCACAAAGATTCCCAGAGCTGACCACAGGACATATGAGCTCTGTGGAATCCCTTCTGTTTTGCAGCCAGTGGTTCCCTCTGTCCTTGTTCAGAATCCTCATTGTGACCCAAGGGAGTATCTGGGACTCCCACCTCTACTGACCCAAGAGCTATCAACTCAGAAAGAGCTCTTAATTTCCCTGAGATATTCAAGGTAGACAGAATTGACGGAGTACCCCAGACTATCAACAGCTTTTTCTAGAACCTTTAAGCCAGGAAAGCCAGAGGGGTAACAGATTCTACAGGAAGGAAGTGAGGGGGCTTCTCATTAGGCCCTACCTGTTTGGACCTCCCAGAGGTGACAGCAAGTGGCAGTTGTCTGTACAGGGTTTGCTGTTCTGAGGTGTGTGGTTCTCTCAGTCATTACTCAGGGTTATCACTTTGCCCCTTAAAGGGACTGGGATGCCTCCCTCTGCTGACTTGCCACAGCAACCCTCAGACTACCAAAGACAAAGCCAGAAAGCACTAAAGTCTGATATCTACTCTATGCCCTATCAGATCTGATAGCAGGGACAGGGCTCTTTGGATCTTCTGGAGTGTGTGGTCCCCCAGTCATCACTCAGTGTCTTACCTTGATGTTTGGCAGGGGCTGAAATTCCTCCCTCTGCAGACTGAAGGCCACACTTCTCAGACTATGGTACTCACCATCCTCTCACTCTCCAAGCAAAAGACAAGAAAAACCACTTAAGGCCATTCCTCCTCCCCGCAGGGAGGATGACAGAGTTGTCAGGGGCCTTCATTTGGGGGTAGAGGTCCACTCAGATCTCACTCAGCATCTTACCTTGACTCTTTTTTTTTTTTTTTTTTTTTTTTTTTTTGAGACGGAGTCTCGCTCTGTCGCCCAGGCTGGAGTGCAGTGGCGCTATCTCGGCTCACTGCAAGCTCCGCCTCCCGGGTTTACGCCATTCTCCTGCCTCAGCCTCCCGAGTAGCTGGGACTACAGGCGCCCGCCACCTCGCCCGGCTAATTTTTTTGTATTTTTAGTAGAGACGGGGTTTCATTGTGTTAGCCAGGATGGTCTCGATCTCCTGACCTCGTGATCCGCCCGTCTCGGCCTCCCAAAGTGCTGGGATTACAGGCTTGAGCCACCGCGCCCGGCCTTACCTTGACTCTTGGAAGTGTCTGAGATTCCTCTGTCTGCTGAATAAGGCCTCCTCTCTCAGATCAAGGCATTCGCCATTATCAGCTAGTGAAGCAAAAGTCAAGGAAAGACACTGTCCACCAACTCTCACCCTCCCAGAGGTCACAACAGAGTTCTGAGTAACCTCTTCCCTTCTGAAATGGGTGGTCGCCTCAGTTCTCACTCAGAATCTTACCTTAACTCCTGGCAGAGTCTGGGACTCCTCCCTCTGCTGACCTGAACCAGCACTCCTCAGAACAAGTCTCACACCTCCATGCAAACGCGAGGCAGAAGTCAGGGGGCAACTCAGTCTCAATCATTCTGGGGTCTCCTGGGACTGGAGGAGGGTCAGGGATCTTATCTGTGAAACCCCATGCTCCACGTTTGTGGTAGCCTCATTCTTCACTCTGTGTCTTATCTTGAAAGTCTTGAAACTCAATAGTGCTGGGGCCTCATCCCTCTGCTAGAGGGAAGTGCCGTGTGTGGACATATTATTAAGGAGTTTTCTTAGCAATGTTTTCTCCTGTTGAAAACATTGTGTCATTTTATATAAGCATCGAATGAAGAGTTCTAAGAGACATCATGGGCCAGTGGCTTGATGTGTGCCTCCCAACTCCTGATCTCTCCATAAACAATTAAAATACTAAAGTAGGACAGAACCTCAGAGATTGTTATTTTCTGGATGGAGAGCCTGGAGCATAGGGAAGTTTTGAAGAAGTTTGCAAAAATGTTGTTACTGATCAGAATTAAAATTTTGCTAGTGATCAGAATCAAAATACTAAACCGGTGCTTTATGACTATGTTCTCACTGTGAACATTTCAAACAATGTTGTCAAAATGACATTCCCTTGTGCCTTCTCTTCAATCCTCTTAATCATTGCCCACTATTATATAACCTAATTGTAAGTTAATTTTGTATGAATGTAAATGTGAACTTGACTTATATAAATGCAATAATAAAGTACATATTGTTTTGCTATTTGCTTTAAGAGTATTCCATATCAATCTTCGGACTAGCCTTAAAGTCCGAAAAATGGTATTATTTCATCATGCCCTTGGCAGCATTCTATATATTGTTAATATTTCTAGATTTTATGAACAGTCTATATACAGGCATACTTTGCTTTATTGCACTTCATTTTATTGCACTTTGCAGATACTGCATGTTTTACAAATTGAATGTTTGCGGCAACCCTATGTTGAAGAAATCTGTGGCACCATTTTTCCAACAGTCTGTGCTCACTTCTTGTTTCTGTATCACATTTTGGGAATTCTCACAGTATCTCAAGCTTTTTCATTAATATTATATCTGCTGTGATAATCTGTGTTCGGTGACCTTTGATGTTATTATTGTATTAGGTTGGTTGGCACAGAAGTAATTGTGGTTTTTGCCATTAAAAGTAATTAAAAGTAATGGCAATTGTTTTGAGACACCAAAAACAGTACCCATATAAGATGACAAATTTAATCAATAAATGTGTGAGTCCTGGCTGCTCCATTGACCAGCCCTTCTGTTATCTCTTTCTCTCTCTCCTTGGGCCTCCCTCTTCCCTGAGATATGACAGTATTGCAATTAGGTCACTAAATATCTCCGAAATGGCCTCTCGGTGCTCAAGTGAAAGGGAGTCACATCTCTCTCACTTTAAATCAAAAGCTAGAAATTATTGAGCTTAGTGACAAAGTCATGTCAAAAGCCAAGATAAGACAAAACTAGGCTTCTTGTGTCAGTCAGACAAGGTGTGAATGTAAAGAAAACGTTCTTGAATGAAATTAAAAGTGCCACTCCAATAAACACACAAATAACAAGAAAGTGAAACAGTCTCATTTGTAACATGAAGAAAGTTTGAATGGTCTGTATAGAAGATAAAACCACCCACAACATTTTCTTAAACCAAAGTCTAATCCAGAGCAACGCCCTAACTGTCTTGAATTCTAATAAAGGCTGAAAAAGGTGAGAATATTTCAGAAGACAAGTTGAAGGCTGGCAGAGGTTCAGGAGGTTTATGGAAAGAAGCCATCTCTATAACATAAAAGTGCAAGGTGAGGCAGAAAATGCTGATGTAGATGCTGCAGCAAATTATCCACGAGATCTAGCTAAGATATTTGATGGAGGTGGCTACACTAAACAGCATATTTTCAGTGTAGACCAAACAGCCGTCTATTGGAGGAACATATCATCTAGGACGTTCATAGCTAGAGAGAAGCGAATACGCTTTGTTCCTGATGGAAGAGGGAAAAGTATATTTCATTATTCTATTAGTTCCCACAAGAGCTGGTTGTCAGCAGGAGCTTAGCATCTGCCCTTTTTCATGATTTCTCTTTCCATGTGCTCTCTCTACACACTGACTCCCTTTGCCTTCTGCCATAAGTGGAAGCAGCTCGAGGCTTTCACCAGATTGCCAGTCTTCCAGCCAGCAGAATCATGAGCCAAATAAACTTTTGTTTTTATAAATTACCCAGTCTTGGGCATTCCTTTTTAGCAATGCAAATGAACTAAAATACCATCTATTTTACTTTTTTAAAAAGGTAGATCTCTACTGTCATACCACAAAGATATTATGGGTTTAGTTTCAGACCCTGCAATAAAGTGAATATTGAAATTAGAAATTTCCAAACATTTTTGTTTTCCTGGTGCATATACAAGCTATGTTGACACTACACTGGGCTCTATTAAGTGTGTAATAGCATTATGGCTAAGAAAAAAATGTGCACACATTAATTAAAAATACTTTATTGAGGCCGGGCGCGGTGGCTCAAGCCTGTAATCCCAGCACTTTGGGAGGCCGAGACGGGCGGATCACGAGGTCAGGAGATCGAGACCATCCTGGCTAACACGGTGAAACCCCGTCTCTACCAAAAAAATACAAAAAATTAGCCGGGCGAGGTGGCGGGCGCCTGTAGTCCCAGCTACTCGGGAGGCTGAGGCAGGAGAATGGCCTAAACCCGGGAGGCGGAGCTTGTGATGAGCTGAGATCTGGCCACTGCACTCCAGCCTGGGTGACAGAGTGAGACTCCGTCTCAAAAAAAAAAAAAAAAAAAAAAAAAAAAATACTTTATCGAGAAAAAATGCTAATAATTATCTCAGCCTTCAGGTGAGAATCTTTTTGCTAGTGAAAGATTTTCCCTCAATGTTGATGGCTGCTGTCTGACAAGGGTGGTGTTTGCTGAAGGCTAGGGTGGCTGTGGCAATTAATTAAAACAAGGCAACCATGAAAGTTGCCATATTGATGGACTCTTCCTTTTGTAAAAGATGTCTCTGTAGCACCTGATGCTGTTTGACAGCATTTTACCCATAGCAGAAATTCCTTCAAAAATTGGAATCAATCCTCTTAAACCTTGCCACTCTTTGATGAATGAAGTTTATAAAATATTCTAAATCTTTGTGTGTGTGCGCGTGATTTCAACAACATTCACAGCATCTTCACCAGGAGTAGATTTCATCTCAAGAAACTGCTTTCTTTGCTCATCCATAAGAAGAATCTTCATTTGTTCATATCTTCTCATGACATTCTAGTAATTCAGTCACATCTTCAGGCTTCACTTCTCATTCTAATTCTCTTGCCATTTCCAGCGCATCTGCGGTAACTTCCTCCCCTAAAGTCTTGAACCTCTCCAGTCATCCATGAGAACTGGAATCAACTTCTAAACCCTTCTTAATATTGATAATTTGACCTCTTCCCATGAATCAAAAGTGTTCTTAAGGGAATCTAGAATGGTTAATTCTTTCCAGAAAGTTTTCAGTTTGCTTTGCCCAGATTCATCAGAAGATTCACTATCTCCAATAGACGGCTGTTTGGTCTACACTGAAAATACGTTGTTTAGTGTAGCCACCTCCATCAATTATCTTAGCTAGATCTTGTGGATGACTTGCTGCAGCATCTACATCAGCATTTTCTGCCTCACCTTCTGCCCGCACTCCCTGGAAGGCATTAATCTATTCACGAGGGCTCCACCCCCATGATCCATGCACCTCCCATTAGACTCTGCCTCCAACATTGGGGATCACATTTCAACATGAGTTTTAGAGCAGTTAAATATCCAACCATAGCATATGGTTACTTGTATAGTTACAACTCTCACGCATATTGGTCCTCAAATCACGAATGCCAAGAGTGTTGAGATATATGACTAGTTTGCTAAGTATTGTTTGTGAGAGTCAGTGGACCATTCTTGCCATGGGTCATAAGAAACGTGAGAAGCACATAAATAAAATGGTTGAGCACTGCTATACTATATCTTTCTATTATAGACTTATCTCTACATTGCATTTCTTGCTCTTCAAGGACGGTCCACAAGTCATTATTGATTATAGTGATGAAATATACTCCTCCCTCCGCCAGTAGGAACGAAGGGCATAATGGTAGCTTCTGCTGATTGAGTGACAAGAACATGGTTATTGGGCACATCTGTGGCAACTTCCTGGAAACTGAGCTGTGTGTAAAGAAGCCTGCTTTGGTCCAAAGAACATCTTCCTGACCCAAACTCAGAAGGCTGCTGTCAAGTTCTACATTTCTTTCAGAATAAGCAGTAGCAACTGCTGCAGCCTTCCTTGCTAACTAGGAGCAGAGGTCCCGAGCAAGGTGGTACAGTCTGTAATTGGAAGGAGGATGGGGTGCCTCTCAAGTGTTCATGGTTAACACTGTCACCTTATTACGACTGGAATAAAAGGCTAGACAACCTGCTGGCTGACAGTGGTCAGTCCTCAGGGTCATCCAGCTGAATGGAGAAATCCAGCAGTGAGTTGGAAAGTCTGTTCTGAGAACAGCTTATTGCTGAGCAGAGTTCATGTGATTTCTAGTTGTGGTGACCTAAAAAATTGCCTACAAATTGCCTAATTGTGCTTTGTGAAGCATACACAAAATATGATAACCTGGTCTTGATGTCCAATAGTCAAAGCTTCCAAAAAAAGGTCCAGTGAGGGATTTTCCAGTTGTCCTTTGAGAACTTTTTAAAATTTTATTCCTATGCTACCTTCAGATAAAACAAGCTCATCACCTAATCAATGTTTTCATGGAATTATTTTACAGCCTTTTAGATTTATTTTATTTATATTCTTTTTCTGAGAGTGGAATATGAGAGTAAGGCAAAGTACATCTTTTATTCATTCATTTAATCTCTTTATCCTCTCTCATGGATTATATTATTAATGTAAAATATATTTTGTTGCTTTATTTCTTAAATATTTGCAGATTGAATAAATAGATTATTCAAGGAATAGGTGAAATTAATGTCAGCCAGAATTTTAATGTTTTATTATTCACTGTTTCCACTATTTGATTCTGCACTATGCCTCATTTTGCAGCAAAGGTACTTTAAAATGGGTAAAATCCTGAATTATACTATTTCATATGACATGTTTAATAACATATTAAACACTTAAAATTGACAATGACCATGCTACATTAATTGAAAAAGCTGAAAGAGAAACTTTTATTTTATTTTATTTTTTTTGCAAATGCAGCACATGAATTTTAACCACAGTTCTTTTAATGTGTTTACTGTTGTATAAAAGTATAACTTGATTATTGTTACTGGAAATCTGCTCTACAAAAAAGGTAAATTAAAGCATTAAATTACTTTTTCCTCGTTACTCAGATGAAAATAAAATGTCGAAATGTGAATACTGGGCCGGGCATGGTGGCTCACGCCTGTAATCTGAGCACTTTGGGAGGCTGAGGCGGGCATATTACTTGAGGTCAGGAGTTCAAGACCAGCCTGGCTAACATGGTGAAACTCCATCTCTACTAAAAATACAAAAATTTAGCCAGGCGTGGTGGCAGGTGCCTGTAATCCCAGCTCCTTGGGAGGCTGAGGCAGGAGAATCATTTGAACCCGGGAATCAGGGGAGGCAGAGGTTGCAGTGAGCCGAGATCATGCCATTGCACTCCAGCTTGGGCAACAAGAGCAAAACTCCATCTCAAAAAACAAAACAAAACAAAAAAATGTGAATACTGTTCATAGAGGCTGTTATTTAAACTATCATTTTTGTGTGTCATGAGTGACATGGTACACATTATATTTAATGTTCACATGCCACTTTATGTTAAAGAATTTACTATTGTATTTACATTCACTAGGTTATTTATACCCTATGCCACACATGTGTATTTTTCAAAACCATAATATCTTCTAAAGCAGAAAGGTTATTAAATGTTACATTTCATAGGTTGTATATTAACACAGAGGTAGTCTACTTTAAGTGTCAACTGCTAATAAACTGACTGTGACTGGGTAGCACCAAATTATCTGCCTCAAATATATAGGTTCCATCAAAATGGTGAATTGACATGATTATAGGTTAAGAAAGATTTAGTAGCTCAGTGAATTTTAGAGGCTTATAGGACCGTGGTGACTACTTGACTAAATAACACTCATATTTCCAAGGACAATCTTGCCTTAGTCTAGCTGGGCTGCTATAACAAAAACAGCATAGACTGGGTGACTTACATTCAACAGAAATGTATTTCTTACAATTCTGGAGGCTGTAAGTCTTTGATCAAGACGTTAGCAGATTCAATGGCTAGTGATGGTTCACTTCATGTTTTATAGATGTCCATCTTTTCACTGTGTCTTTACATTATTGAATGGGTAAGGGAGATTTCTGGGATCTCTTTTGTAAGGGTAAAGATGTTTTTCATGAGGGCTCCCCTTCATGATCTAAGAACTTCCCAAAGGCCCCACTCCCAGATACTATCTTACTGAGGCTAAGGATTTCGACATATGAATTTTACAGGGATACAAACATTCAATCTATAGCAAGTTGATACCTGAATAGATAAAATGACTTGGTCAAGGTCACTAAATAAACGACACTCACATTTTATTAATTAAATTATCGTGTCAAATGATGAATTTTAATTTAATTTTCACAATGTGATCTACAAATCTCATAAAAACTTATTTCCACGATCTTTCAGTTAAAACTTAGAAGAACTCATAGTAAAACATCAAACAAACAAAAAGCTCAAAATATAGATGCCTTTAGTCAGAATCTCCCAGGAGCACTCCCTAAAAGAAAATTTGTGTGGTGAGAATATGCCCAGGAAAAAAAATCAGTAATAGAGTAGAGACAGCAAGATAGACAAGGAAAATACACCAAGAAATTTCAGGTGAGGGCTCAGCCTCATCCTATGGAGAGCTTTGGAGCATGAGTTACACTTTAGAGTTTGCTTTACCTTGTGGTAAAGGAAATGGACTTTTATAATACCACACCAATCATTGACTTTGTGCCACTCTGGGTTTTTCGGGTGTTAGGGAAACGTGAGGAAGGCCAGTTGTAGACATTTCTTACTCTGTTCAGGCAAGGAGACTCCAGTGTAGAAGAGCAATCCTTTCAGGTCAAAGTGCAAACTTTTACTAGCACAACATGCAGAAGTTAGGAGATGAACAAACTAGAGTTAGGAAAAGGGATCTGAGAGGATCAGTACAGGGCATCAACTGTGTCTGCTAAAATAAGCAACCTGATATTGTGGAGGAAAACATGGACTTTGGAGACAGAGAACTTATGCTCTGGCCTTATTCATCAGGCATAACCTTGGGCGCATTACTTGGGAATTCTCTTACGCAGATGTTTGTGAATAGATCCTTTTCATTTTTTACTCCCAAACCCTAGCATCATGCCTGGCAAATAGATGGCATTCAGGAAAAAAAATTTTGAATGAATGAAACCACTAAACCTATTTTTAGCTCTAGTGAGATTCAGTTGCTGAGTTTTATTGTTATGGTTGTGTGCTACTTAAAACAGAAGTCTCCTTTTTTTTTTTTTTTTTTTAAACACACAACTTCGCTTCCATGGTTTTAATTCACATCTTACTGAAATACTGACTATCTCTACCCCAACTGACTCTGGGATTAGTTTTCACATCATAAATGTGTATATATACATATGAATATATATGTTTGTGTATGTGTATATATATGAATATATGAATGCTTAGCAGCAAATTTGTATGTAATATATATAATGAGAAGATTAGCAGCAATCCGTCACTAGTCAAGAAAGAGCTTAAGATTGTTTTCCTGCTCTAATCAGCCAAATCCTAGAAAGCAAATTTGAAGTACGGACCATAGCTTTAAATTCCCCATAAGGTTATTAAGAAAAAAACAGAAATAAATTTACTTGACTATTTTTTAAATAATCAGTGTTGACCTACCAAGTCAGACTTAAATGGAGAGGCCATGGAAAATAGAAATTAGGAACTTATTGTTCATTGCCAAAAAAGATGAGAAAAAATTTAACTTACCTTCACTCTGGGAGGCCACAGCAAAACTAATTATAAAACACTGTTACTGGATTGCTCTAAAATGCATTTAGTTATTTCTTTTACTTCATCATTCATTTGTCTCTCTTTATGCATTGATGATTTTAAGATAGTCCTTTACAAATCAATTCAGCTACCTGAGTGGTGAAACTCACAAACCCATATGTGCAGAAATACACTATAACCACAGGTAACATTTATTGGGCACTTACTTGTTCCCTGTATGGTGATAAAGATGATCTCATCTCATTTCTCATTTAATCCCCAATACAGCCCTATGCGTTAGGAACTGCAGTCATCTCCATTTCACAAATGAACAGATGGAGATTAAAAGAGGTGAAATAACTTGACCTCTTAAGGATTAAAAGAGGTTCAGTAACTTGGGCATGTAGCTAGAACAAGGAAAAACCAGGATTCACATACAGGTGATCTGAAACCAAAGACTCAGCTCCAGGAGCCAAAATGAAGAAAAAGTTTGCAAGTCTATATTTGAATTTGGGGAGCCCAGTCTGCTTTAGAGTGTGAGAAAATGAAACTACAGAGAGAAGACTCTCCTCCCCAAATTAATATAACTAGCATCCCCAGTGAGACAAATCAGATTATTTTTCATTCTCCATTACTTTGCCAAGGTATCCTGTTGACCTATTCTTCACTCCTAACTGCAGTGTACATAATTGCTGGAAAATATCATCACAGGGGGTTGAATAATGAAAACATGTGAAAGCTCCACTTGGACCTACTTAAACACAATAAAACAGTTAACTTAATTTGAATGGATTGTTGAATTTGCTGTATTCTCTCATTTTAAAGCCAAAAGTTTTAAGAAAGCTTTTTGCTTACTTTTTAAAAGACAGATTATAACAACTCCCTTTTAGCCTATAGGTCCCTGTTCAATAAAAATAGAGTGCTAGACAAGTCTTAATCATGCCATTTTCACTAACAAAGAAAATTTAAGACAATTTTACTACCTGTGATAGGAACATGCAATTATCGATCGAAAAGCTTCCTGAATTATGAAAGGAAGTGCCATCACGTGAGGGGAGGGCAAAGGAGCCAGCAGAGCAGCAACCAACAATGAGAATTTGCAAGGTTCACAGAAGAGGCAGATCATCAAATCAGAGCTACGTCTCTGTGGACTACAGTAGAGACTCAAATGTCTGACAGCTCACATTACAGAAAGGCTTGCTAGTGAACTGGAAATCCTACACGTCATCCAAAATGCCATGATTACACGAGGAAGGTTCATAAATCCTGCACAAAAACAGACCCTCACATTGGAAGTGTTAGTCCAAGTCAAGGAGGAAGTTTTGTTTTTCTATGTAAATACTAATTGTGGTGATCCTGGGGACATGTGGATTTGGGGTGAATACCACCTGCAGTGGCAGCTGAGAGAATGAGGAGAATTTTGTATCTAAACCCCATTATGGACGTTGCATTATTAGTGGAATCTGTGAATTACATCTGTCCCAAGACTGTGGTTCTTTATTGCTAATAACCCATATTGATAGACCCCAATTTTCGATGGAAAAGACAGTCATTTATCTAACCTGGGCTCCATTCTTCCATGTGCTGTATACCATGCTATAATTAAGTTAGTGAAGGCAATCTAATTCCTAATGCTGCAAGCACAGTGCTCGATATTTATGGTGTTCCTAGGTTTATCTACCATCTTTTCTCTGGTCATGAAAACAAATTAAAACAGGTGAGGTAGGAGGCGATAGTAATTAGCATCAATTACCTTTATCTCTAGTTCTCATACACACAAAATTGGGAAGTGGAAACATTATTTTCACAGTCATGGTAGGGCGATTGCACAGAAGAATTCTACTAGTCCAGGCAACCAGCTACAGGAATAGCAAAAGGAACAGAGCGGAAAGCCATATTTCCTACTGAGATTTATGTTGGAAAATTGTTGCTGCCAGGATCATGGGTTATTCTGAGACATTTTCTGAGCCTCTTCTGAGTTTATGAACAAGACCAGCTTTGCAGTGTCTGAGAGTCGCAGGATTGCTGTTCTATTTTTGGTGTTAGAAGCAATTAATCATGGTGCTATGTCACCAACAAATAAAAAATATTTTTCTTTTAGACAGGCAGGGAAGTTGGAAAGGAAGGCAAGAAGAGTGTTCTATTCAAAATACATCTTTATTTATTTTAGCTTCAGTGCAGGATGTTTTTATTTTACAAGAACACTTCCAACACAAGAGCTGAAAACCCTGAAGCAAGGCAGGCCCATTACACTACAGTTCTGTGGTCCCGGTAATATGCCTTGCTAACTCAGGGATGTCGTTAGTCAGTTCCTCTCACAATAGTAATAACATAGACATTGCACTTTCAGTGGAAGAACACAGTGGTTCCTAAATCTGCAACCCAAAGCCGTGCCTAGGTATTCTGGTTGCATTTATCTTTCCCCACCCTTAATATTTTATACAATCTAGCTCCAGTTCTGCTTATGAATTTTAACGAGAACCGATTTCACAAAAACTTATCTCAGTGTGCTTCAAATGCTTTCCAATAAAGGTTGTATGTGACATTTTTGTTTTCCCTAAAGGAAAAAAAGAAATTTCAAGGGCCCAGACTTCACTTATTTTTGCCCAACTTTGAGGTTTGGTTATGAACAGGATCCTTGCAAGAAAGCACACGGATGCTGTCAGCAATCTTAACTGCCTGACTGTATCCTGTGTTGTTCACTAATGGAAATGGTTAGATTGCAAATTTTAGCTGAGCCAAAACATTTCCATTGTCTGCAACTTAAAACATAAACAAAAACAAAAAACAAGAAACTCTATCCAGGAAAGTGTATTTTCTTTAGCCCAGTGTGTGAAGCAAAGAGCAACAGTGGATATGTTTTATTTATCTTTTCTTTGTCTGAGGGAGAAATATTAAATTATGTCAATAATAAATCTACTAGTTTTACTGTTACTATTTATTATCATTGCTTATTTTGTTTCATAGCCCAGGGATTTTACAAAAAGCCCTGTAAACTCAAACTGCTGTGTTTAATGTGGCTCTTGCTCTCCTATAGCTGACAGAAAATTTTCACTTACATTTGAGTTCATTTGTGCAGCATTTTCTGCTTTAATCAAAGCTGTCTGACTTACTGTCAAAAGTGAATGGAAGCGCACTTTTAAAATCCATTTATTTCACAACTTAAATTGAAATAATGCCAGTATTCAGTAACCTCCAAGGATGTTTTCATCAAAGAATGTCCCATACATTGTTGCCCCCAATAGGCTTGTATCTATGTTTCATAAAATCAGATCTCATTGCAGATAAAGTAAATTCTCCTTTTGCTTTCTGTTCTTCTGTCACTCAACAAGTGTTTGTTAAATATCCATTTTGAGCAAGTCACTTAACGTCCTCATGCCTCAGACTCTGTTTCTAAAGGAAGGTATTAGGCAAGATAATGTCTAAGATATTTTGAGCTCTAATGTTATATTTATAATTTTGTTATTGGCTTAGGATCGTTCTAAAAACTGAAAACAATTATATATAGGAATACATATCATGACACGATGGAAAGATAATGGACTTTTGTGAGCCACAGTTCTCTCGCTTAGTGCTATGGTCTGTATGTGTGTGTCCTTTCAATATTTGTATATTAAAATACTATTAGGAGGTGGGGCCTTTACAAGGTGATGAGGTCACAAGGGCTCCACCCTCAAGAATGAGATTAGCACTCTTATAGAGGCCTGAGAGAGCTTGTTTGTCCCTTTCACCATGTGAAGACACAGCATTAAGGCGCCAGCTTTGAAGTAGACAGTAAGCCCTCACCAGACACTAAATCTGTCGGCACTTTATTTTTGTACTTCCCAGCCTCCAAAACTGTAAGCAATATATTTCTATTTTTTTTATAAATTACTCAGTCTAAGATATTTTGTTATAGCACCCTGAACGGTCTAAGAGATTTGGTGAATGAGTACAATACTCCTGTCCTCACAACATTGTCTGAAGATTTAAATCAGAATAAATAGAGAAGTATGTAATACATGGTAGTTCAATAAACAACAGTGGCTGATCTTTTTTGCCTTTGTTAAAATTACTTACACTCCAAGTACAAAGAGAGGATCTGTGCAAAACAGAGAGACATAGGAATGCAATGTAAAAAAAAAAAAAAACAAAAAAACACTGAATGAAATGAACAATTTATACATAATGGACATCTTAAATATGTTTTGCAATAAATGGATTCCTACGAAACTTAGCAGCCCTAGCCTTGCTTACTTCTAAACCATGATATTTACTGCTTCCTGATTATTGCCTTGACTTGACATTTGTTTTTAGTACTCCTGATTAACCCTTTGTATAGTAATTAATCAAACAAGACCTGAAGCTGTTTCCTCATACCAGGGTCTGAGGAGATATTTAGATCAAATGTAAGAGCTGTGGATACCATGTGAAATTTAATTTCTGGATTGAAAGGTAGACAGCCTGCCGAAAGGCTAGAGCTCGAGGCCTGAACACAGCTAGAAAGACCACTTCTTCAGCCTCATCTTACCTGATCTTTTTTTTTTTTTTTTTTTTTTTTTTTTTTTTTTTTTTTTAGATGGAGTCTCTGTTGTCCAGGCTGGAATGTAATGGTGTGATCTCAGCTCACTGCAACATCTGCCTCCCAGGTTCAAGCAGTTTTCCTGCCTCAGCCTCCTGAGTAGCTGTGATTACAGGCACATGCCACCACCCCCGGCTGATTTTTGTATTTTTAGTAGAGACTGGGTTTCACCATGTTGGTCAGGCTGATCTCGAACTCCTGACCTTGTGATCCGCCCCCCTCGGCCTCCCACAGTGCTGGGATGACAGGCATGAGCCGCCGCGCCCAGCCAACCTGATCTTAATTTATAGATTCATCAATCTGTTCTGTTTCCTCACTGGGCCCTGACAATTCATTAAAGATAGAAAAAAAAATGAAAATCAATAAAAAAGCAGGAGAGCAGAAATCCTTTATCAAATACTTTGGTTTTGACACAGACTGGGGGACAGGCTGGAGAGCAGTGGAGTGATCATTGCTCACTGCAGCCTAACTCCTGGGCTCAAGGGATCCTCTCCCACCTCAGTCTCCCGAATAGCTGGTACCACAGGCATGCACCACCACACCCAGCAGGGTTTTGTTTTGTTTTGTTTTGTTTTGTTTTGTTTTGTTTTTGAGAGACAAGGATCTTCCTCCATTGTCCAGACTGATCTTGAACTTCTGGGCTCAAGCAGTTCTTCCCCATTGGTCTCCCAAAGTGCTGGGAATACAGGCTTGAGGCACCATACCTGACCTCAAATACCTGTAATAAGACTTTAATAACAACTTTATCAAGACTTTTAAGATGCTTACAATGAAGAAAATCTAGAGTTATCCATAACATCCCAGTTTTATGTAAGCCAAACTACTTTCTGTAGATGGCTCTGCATTATTTTGAAGGGTCTCTGAAAATCCCAGAGTAATGACATTTTATAATAAAAGGACATCCAGTCCGACAATCTTATTTTTCAGATAAAGAAACTGAGTCCCAGAGAAGTGAAGAGCAAGGCTCTGCTCTGCCTTTCCCTGCCTGTGTCTTTGGCAAGTTACATACCATTTCCAACATTCAAGGTACTTATATGTTAAATGGGGCTAGAATAGTAAATATCCCATAATGCTAGGTGAAACACATGTGAAATGTTTAGCAAAATGCCTGACATATTAAATATTATTATTATTACGAGAATGAGGAGTAAAATCTGTCTTTATAATACCATACTCTGGAATAGTGAATAGGAGTGCTCTACTTCATGTATTACTGAAGTTGAAGAAGAATTCAGATAAACCTTTAAACATGTTTGTATTAAAGATAGCAATACAGAATATTTTCCCTAATATTTATTTCAAAGAAAGAGATCATTTTGCTAAAAGCCTTCTGTTATAGCGACATTCCTGGAAATTTCCCAGTAAATACAATAACTGACTATTTAGATGAAAAAGTGAAATTTGTTTTTCTGTAAGTTCATAATTAATATTTATTTACACTGGAAAATCCAGGCATACTTAGTGAGTTCAATCACCTACCTAAAAAGCCATTAAAACCAAAAAAAGAAAAAAGAAAGAAAGAAGAAGAATTACTTCAAATATTATTGTTTCATGATTTGAAAGATATTTTGTTGTGATATTATTTGTCCTTGCCTGAAAAATTCAGACACATTTTTAGTTTTCTATACAAAGAAGTCTACCCAATAAAAGGGGATATCATGGAGAACTAGTTTACTTAACAGTTTCTCCTTTTTAAAAGGTTTTTTCTCAGTTATGAAACTATTCCAAAATCCAAGTGAATGGTTTTAAGGTAAAAGGGTATTATTTTATTTACTTTTAAAAAACATTTATTTTAGGTTTGGGGGCACATGTGAAGGTTTGTTACATAGGTAAACACAGTAATGGGGGTTAGTTGTACATATTATTACTGACATCACCCAGGTATTAAGCCCAGTACCCAATAGTTATCTTTTCTGTTCTCCTCCCCACTCTTTACCTCCCCACTCAGTTTCTTTTTTTGTGTTCTCTTGTTTCTTTTTTTGTGTTCATAAGTTCTTACCATTTAGCTACCACTTATAAGTAAGAACATGCAATATTTGGTTTTCTGTTCCTGTGTTAATTTTGCTAAGTATAATAGCCTCCAGCTCCTTCCATGTTCCCACAAAAAACATGATCTAGTTCTTGTTTATGGTTGCATAGTATTCCATGGTGTATATGTACCACATTTTCTTTATCTAATCTGTCATTGATGGGCATTTAGGTTGATTCCATGTCTTTACTATTGTGAATAGTGCTGCAATGAACATTTGTGGTATATGTCATTATGGTAGAATGATTTACATTCCTCTGGCTATAAACCCAGTAATGAGATTGCTGGGTCAAATGACAGTTACACTTTCAGCTCTTTGAGGAATCTCCACACTGCTTTCAACAATGGTTGAACTAATTTACACTACCACCAACAATGTATAAGCATTCCCTTTTCTCTGCAACCTCACCAGCATGTGTAATTTTTTGAGTTTTTAATAATAGCCACTCTGACCAGTGTGAAACGGTGTCTTATTGTGGTTTTGATTTATATTTCTCCAACCATCAGTGATATTGAGTTTTTTTTCAGATGCTTGTTGGCCACATGTATGCCTTCTTTCAAGAAGTGTCTGCTTATGTCCTTTGCCCATTTTTTAATGGGGTTGCTTTTCTCTTGCAAATTTGTTTAAGCTCCTTATAAATGCTGGATATTAGACCATTTTCAGATGCATAGTTTGCAAATATTTTCTCCCATTCTATTGGTTGTCTGTTTACTCTGATAATAGTTTCTTTTGCTATGCAGAAGCTCTTTAGTTTAATTAAATCCCACTTGTCAATTTTTGCTTTTGTTGCAATTGCTTTTGGTGTCTTTGCCATGAAATCCTTGCCCATTTTTATATCCAGTATGGTATTGCCTAGGTTATCTTATGCAAGTTTTATAGTTTTGGGTTTAACATTTAAGTCCTTAACCCATCTTGAGTTGATTTTTGTGTGTGGTGTAAGGAAAGGGTCCAGCTTCAATCTTCTGCTTATGGGTAGCCAGTTATCCCATCATAATTTATAGAATAGTGAGTCTTTTCCCCATTGTTTGTTTTTGTTAGCTATGTCAAAGATCAGATGATCATAGATCTATGGCCTCATTTTTGGCCTCTCTATTCTGTTCCATTGGTCTATGTGCCTGTTTGTGTGCCAGTACCACGTTGTTTTGATTACTATAGTTTTTCGGAATAGTTTGACGTTGGGTTGACATGATGCCTCCAGCTTTGTTCTTTTTGCTTAGAATTGCCCTGACTGAGCTTTTTTTTTTTTTTTTTTTTTTTTGGTTCCATATGAATTTTAAGACAGTTTTTCTAGTTCTGTGAAGTATGTCATTGGTAATTTAATACGAATAGCATTGAATCTCTAAATTGCTTTAGGCAATATAGCCATTTTAATGATATTGATTCTTTCCATTTATGAGCATGGGATGTTTTTTCATTTGCTTAAGTCTTTTCTAATTTCTTTGAGCAGTGTTTTGTAATTCTCATTGTAGAGATCATCTTGTACCTCTCTGGTTAGCTATATTCTTACGTATTTTATTCTTTTTGTGAAAATTGTGAATGGAATTGCATTTCTGGTTTGGCTCTTGGTTCAGCTGTTGTTGGGGTATAGGAACACTAGTAATCTTTGTACATTGATTTTGTATCCTGCAGCTTGGCTGAAGTTGTTTATCAGCTGGAGGAGCTTTTGAGCCGAGACTATGGGGTTTTCTAGATACAGCATCATGTTGTCTGCTAACAGAGTTAGTTTAACTTCCTATCTTCCTATTTGGGTGCACTTTATTTCTTTCTGTTGTCTGATTGCTCTGGTCAGGACTTCCAATACTATGTAGAATAGGATTGGTGAGAGAAGGCATAGTTGTGCAAGTTTTCAAAGGGACCGCTTCCATCTTTTGTCCATTCAGTATAATGTTGGCTGTGGGCTTGTCAGAGATGGCTTTTATTATTTTGAGGTATGTTTTTTTCAACACCTAGTTTATTGAGAGTTTTTAACATGAAGGGTGCTGAATTTTATCAAAAGCCTTTTCTGCATCTATTGAGATAATCCTGCGGTTTTCGTCTTTAGTTGTGTGTATGTGATGAGTCATATCCTAGGGATGAAGCCTACTTGATTGTGGTGGATTCGCTTTTTGATGTGCCACTGCATTCAGTTTGCAAGTATTTTGTTGAGGATTTTTGCATCAATATTCTTCAAGAAAATTGTCCCTAAGTTTTCTTTCTTTATTTTGTCTCTGCCAGATTTTGGTATCAAGATGATTCTGGCTTCATAGAATGAGTTCAGGGGGTGTCCATTTTCCTCAATTTGTTTAGATTAATTTCTTTAGGAATGGTACCAGATCTTCTTTATATATCTCGTAGAATTTGGCTGTGAATCTATCAGTTCACAGACATTTTTTTGGTTTGTAGGCTATTTATTATTGCTTCATTTTCAGAGCTCATTATTGGTATGTACAGGGAATCAAATCCTTAGTCTTGGGAGGGTATATGTGTCCAGGAATTGATCCATCTCTTCTAGGTTTTCTAGTTTGTGTGTGTAGAGGTATTCATATCATAGTCATTTCTGATAGTTGTTTTTATTTCTGTGGAGTCAGTAATAACATTCCCTGTGTGTGTCACTTCTGATTGTGTTTATTTGGAGCTTCTCATTTTTCTTCTTTATTCATTTACTTAGTGACCTATTTCATTAATTTTTTCAAAAAACTAAGTCCTGGATTTATTGATCTTTTGATGGTTTTTCACATCTTGATTTCCTTCAGCTCAGCTATGATTTTTGTTGTTTCTCATTATCTGCTAGCTTTGGGGTTGATTTGTTCTTGCTTCTCTAATTTTTTTCAGTTGTGAAGTTAGGTTGTTAGTTTGAGATCTTTCTATCTTTTTGATGTGGAAATTTAGTGCTATGAATTTCCCTCTTAACACTGCTTTAGCTATGTCCCAGAGATTCTGTTTTGTTGTATCTTTGTTGTCATTACTTTCAAAGAACCTCCTGGTTTCTGCCTTAATTTCATTATTTCCATAAAAGTCATTCAGGAACGTGTGGTTTAATTTCCAGGTAATTGCATGGTTTTGAGTGATTTTCATAGTCTTGACTTCTATTTTTACTGTGCTGTGTTCCAAGCGTGTGTTTGGTATGATTTCAGTTCTTTTGCATTTGCTAAGGATTGTTTTATGTTCAATTATGTGGTTGATTTTAGAGTATGTGCAACATGAAAATGAGAAGACTGTATATTCTGTTGTTTTTTGGTGGAGTGTTCTGTAAATGTCTATCAGATCCAATGTTGTGTTTAGGTCCTGAAAATCTTTGTTAATTTGCTTCCTCAATAATCTGTCTAATACTGTCAGTGGAGTGTTGAAGTCTCCCACCATTATTGTGTGGGAGTCTATGTCTCTTTGTAGGTCTTTAAGAACTTGATTTATGAATCTGGGTGCCCCTGTTTTGGGTGCATATATATTTAGGATAGTTAGGTCTTCCTGTTAAATTGAACTTTTTACCATTATGTAATGCCCTGCCTTGTCCTTTTTCATCTTTGTTGGTTTAAAATCTCTTTTGTTTGAAATCAGTATTATAACTCCTCCTTTTTTCTGTTTTCTATTTGCTTGATAGATTTCCTCCATCCCTTTATTTTGAGCCTATGTGTGTAATTACAAGTGATATAGGTCTCTTGAAGACAGCATTCCATAGGGTCTTGTTTTTTATCCAGCTTGCTACTCTGTGCCTTTAAGGTGGAGGCATTTAGCCCATTTTCATTCATTGTTAGTATTGATATGTATGGATTTCATCCTGTCATTGTGCTGTTAGCTGGTTATTGTATTGGCTTGTTTGTGTGGTTACTTTACAGTGATAACTGGTCTGTGTGTTTAAGTGTGTTTTTTTATTAGTTGGTAGTGGCCTTTCCTTTCTATATTTAGGCTACTTTCAAGACCTTGTGTAAAGCAGTTCTTTTGCTTATCTGAAAAGAGTCTTATTTCTCCTTCACTTAGGAACCTTAGTTTGGCTGGATATGACATTCTTCCTTGAAGACCTTTTTCTTTAAGAATGTTGAACATAGGCCTCTAATGCCTTGTGGCTTGTAGGATTTCAGCTGAGACGTTCACTGTTAGCCTGATGAGGTTCCCTCTGTAGGTTATCTGTCTTTTCTCTCTAGCTGCCTTTAACATTCTTTCTTTTCGGCCTTTCATTTCGGCCTTTGAAAATCTGATGATTATGCATCTCGAGGATGATCTTCTTGGGTAGAATGTAGCAGAAGTTCTCCGTACTTCCTGAATTTTACTGTGGGGCCTTCTAGCAAGGTCCCAGAAGTTTTCATGGATGATATCCTGAAATGTTTTTCAAGTCGTTTGCTTTCTCCCCCTCCCTTTCAGGGATGCCAGTGATTCAGAGATTTGGCCTCTTTACATAATCCCATACTTGTTGGAGGTTTTGCTCATCCTTTTTACTCTTTTTTCTTTATTTCTGTCTGTTTTATTTCAGAGAACCCATCTTCAAGTTCTGAGATTTTTTCCTCCACTTGGTTTATTCTGCTGTTAATACTTGTGATTACATTGTGAAATTATTGTATTGTGTTATTCAGCTCTATCAGGCCTATTATGTTCTCTTTAAAAAAAAAAAAAAAAAAAAAAAAAAAACCTCATTATTTCATCATTTAGCTCCTCTATCACTTCATTGTCATTTTAATTTTTCTTGGATTGGGTTTTGCCATCCTCCTGAATCTCAATAATCTTTGCTCCTATTCATATTCTGAATTCTATTTCTGTGATTGCAGACAGTTCAGCCTGGTTAAGAACTCTTGTTGAAGAACTGGTGTGGTGGTTTGCAGGATATATGACACTCTGGCTATTTGAGTTAAGAGTTCTTGTGTTGGTTCTTTCCCATCTCTGCCCATAGGTGTTCTTATGACTCCAGTATAGATTCAGTGCAGACAGTAGACTTCATTTCTGCATGTTTTCACAGGGTCAATGCTTTGTGTAGGGTCTTTATTTGAAGCTGACTTTTTGTCTCTGGTTTCAGAGGGGGGTATATTAGTGAGGTATTTTTGGTGTTGAAGCTTTGAGATGTGACCCAGCAGATGACCCTTAGGCTTATTGGTCAGTTAGTAGACTCTTGCTTTGTTGTATGGCTCCCCTATGTTTCCTCACAGTTGCAGCCATGTTCTTTCTCAATGTTCTGAAAGTATGAGTTCCTCTCCCACTTGAGTGCTAGCTGTGGATTGTGACTTGGCACTCCTGGGCTGTCCACTGCAGTTCTGCAGCAATCTCAGTGCATATGTTCTTTCCTCAACTTGTAAGCTGCAGAGAGAGGGATCTTAGTAGTGGTTGTAGCTAAGGGTCATTTGTTTGTCTCCTGGGAGCTCCACCCCAGAGAGATGCAGGTCAGCAATTGCTCAATGCTATCAACCCAGGATGAAGGGTCTGTGCTGTGGGCCCAAGCCGGGGATTCCCTGTCTAGTGACAAGCAGTGGGAGCTGCATGAGACTCGTGGGAGATAGACTGGCCTCCTCTCCTTGGGTGGACTGCAGCTTGTTGGAGGTGTGGATACGGCACTTAGGGTCTTTGCTCCTTTGTCAGTCTGAGAGTGGCAAGGGCAGTTTCACTGCAGAGGCAGTGGCAGAGAGGCTTTTAGTTGCCCCCAGAGGCTCTGTCCAAGGAGTTGCTGAGTTGCTACAGGCATGATAGCTTTGCTGGGGGTGGCTGGAGGCCCAGACCTGGAGGATTTGTCCAGTGAGGAGATATGGGAATGAACACCCATGTAATAGTCTGGCCACTTTTCCATAAAGCTGCTGTAGTATGCTTGGAGCCCACTCCAGTCCCTAGTTGCCTTGGATATTTCAGTACCTGGAGGTACCATCAGCAAAATCTGTAAAACAGTACAGATGGCAGCCTGTCTGTTCTTCTGGGAGCGTCATCCCAGCGAGATTACAAATCTCTGAGACCACGGACAGGGGTGGCTGGAGGCCCAAGCTGGAAGGTCCCACCCAGTGAGGAGGAAGGCATCAGGCATCCACTTAAAGCAGCTGTCTGGCCACGTTTTGGTAAAGCAGCTGTGCTATGCTGGAGGATCCCTTCTACCCCTAGTTGTCTTGGACTCTCCAAAACCTGAAGGCTGGAATGGGTAACATTCCAGCCTTCCATTTACCCCAAACAGCAAAGATGGCGACCCATCCCTCCTACTGGGATCTCCTATCTAGGGAAGTGCAATGCCACTACCAGTAGAATTCCAAGCCAGTGGGTCTAATCTTGTGAGGTGCTGTGGAAATGGGGCCTAAAAGTTGTTGCTGCTCAGTCCCCTGCTTTCAGCTTCTTTCCTAGGGGTATGTATGGGGGTCTAACCTCCCACTTTGCCAAAACTGTAGCTACTTTTACCGGAAAGCCCAAGCATCTAAGGCTTCAGGGTCTCCATGCATTCCTGAGTGGCTGCTATACAGAGACTCCACATAGCTCTGTCTGTCAGACTGAAAGCCCTGGTAGACTGGGTTCTAAAGGAGATCTCCTGGACTGAGAGTAGCAAAGATTCATGGGACAAGAGTGGTTTCCCAGGATTGCACATTCACTCATCTTTTCCCTGGGCGAGGGAAGTTCTCCTGGCTCCTTGTTTCTCCCAAGTGGGCCATTGTTCTGTTTTGCTTTATTTGTTCTCCATGGGTCAATTATTTCCTTGATTAGTACCGATGTGAGTATCTGTATGTTTCAGTTGAAAGTGTTGTATTTACTCGCCCCTACCATTTGTCTTTCTGAAAGCCATGCACACTAGCTGCTTCTAGTTGGCTATCTTGGCCACTCCCTCCAAAATACTATTTTAAACAACCAAGCTAAATTGCATTCACTGATTCTAATTCTGAAAAGCACTGTTCCTGCTCCTCCTCTTCACAGAAGAAATGAGAAGACCCTGTGTTTCGTTTCAGTTTCCAATACTCTCATGAAAATGGAGAAGTGGGGCTCTCTTGGATGAGGGCAAGCTTGGATTTAAGTTCGTTGGTTCTTAGTGGGCAGGTCATTGGTGAGTGGTCACAGGGCTACAGGGTGTTTTAATGGATCTGTGGATGTCAGAATGTACAACTCAGGGCACTCAAATGTTGCATGACTCTTACTTAATCCACTCTGAAACTATAAATGGCCTTTTGGATTATGTGCCAAAATTGCAAGCAATATTATTAATTCAGCCTTGTACTTGGGAAAGAGATCAATATTATTAGAACAATTATGTCATAATGGAATTTGAACTTTTTTTCCGATTAGAAGTAGAAAAATAAAAGTCTTGATTATGCTCACTCTCACATGCATCTACATGCCCTATTAGTTTTCGCTAACTTAAAGTTAGACTTTCATCTACTGAGTGGTACACTTCATTCCTGAAACACACAGGGACTAGCAGGAGTTGCTTTATGAAAGATGCTACCTTAATTCTCAGTTTATCTATAAAAGGATCAAGATTCCAAACCCTTTCCATTATGATTATTGCTCATAATATTAATAATATATTTCTTGGCCTATGTCATGGTCTATATTATCTTGAAAAAATATTTAGATTAGATATCTTTATTGCCTCAAATAAAAATTACATGTTCAGTTTTCTGTATGATTAACCCCAAATGAATTATTTCCAATATCCAGTTATGAAAACTACATACACCATATCCAACCTTCATATAGTGAATAGGACAATCTGTCTGAAAATGTAATTTTATGCATCAAGTAAACTAAGTCCCAAGAAAGGCACAGTTGCTTTTCACTTAATTTCCCAATTGTAAGACCATACAATGGCTCATAAAGTTGTTATGCCCATTATCACTGATGATATTATTCATGATGAAACAAATCCCTGAAGCATTTGTTTTTATACTAGTGCTTGTTTGATCATGGCAGTGATTCTGGAGTAATAATTTGAAGTGAAACTCATTAATATGTTTGAGAAAAACTAAGCTGGTAAAAGAGAACATTATTGAATTTAAAAGTTGATTTTTTTTTTTAATGAAGGAAGGGTTTTCTTAAGGAAAAATGTATTACATTATGGAACCATTCAAACTGGCATTTACTCTGTGGTCTACAGAGACTTTCAGTTTACATCAAATGGAAGACTGACTGGGTCCTCAGCCTTGAGGCTAAATTGTTCTATAGGTTGAACTCCAAGTTGTCTCATTACATGATTAATGATACCTGCAGTAAGAGTAATGTGCTGTTAGACTGTGGTGCACCTACATAAATAACTTCAATGTTAAAAGTTATAAATTAAGAAACAGAATGGTGTTTTATGCAAACAGGAAATCACTTTTTAATACTTTTAATAACACAGAATTTATTATGGGTTGACACTTCTACTGTTATTCCCTTTAGGCTATTAAAAAAAGAACTGTTTTTCCACAACAGTCAGGATCTATTTTTTTAAGAAGAAAAAAATGTTGGGTGGTGGTGTGAATATCAACAGGTAGGTAGTTACCAGAATACATCACATTCCTTTACTGAATCATTTTCCATAAAGTATCAAGAATGAATGTATGGGCTTCAAATGCTGAGGTGATTCCTATGATGATACTGTGCACTTGAAGATGGAAGACAAAATGAAAGGTCATGGGCAATATCTGGGCCAGCTTTAGGAAGCCAGTTGACATTTTTAGCTCAGGTCCTGGGAGGTGATGCTGGAAAGAAGATTTTGAGGGCTATTTTTCTAAGTAGGAGTTTTTCATATAGGAAACTTGATTGATTCTCAAAATTGAGCACCTATTAAAATGTGTTTTAAGCCACTTCTTTTTAAACTACTAATGCACTTATGGACTTCAATAGATATTTTTAAGTGTATAATTCAGTGGCATTATGTACATTCACCACCTTGTGCAACCACCACCACCATCTGCTTCCAAAACCTTTTCATCATCCAAAACAAACTCTGTACATTCAGCAATAACTCCCCACACCTCTCACCAGCCCCTGGTAAACTTTAATCTACTTTCTGTCTTGTTGAATTTGCCTATTCTGGATATTTCATATAAGTGGAATCATATGATATCCTTTTGTGTATAGATTATTTTACTAAGCCTAATGTTTTGAAGGCTCAGCCATCCTGTAGCATGTGTCAGAAATTCATTTATTTTTATGACTGAATAATATCCATTGTACAAATGTACACATTTAGTATATTCATTTAGCTGTTGATAGATTTGGATTTTGACAAGTTTTGTCGTAATAAAAGCAAAAGGTAGGAAATAGTTCAAAAAAATTAAACAGCTATTTTATGAATCTCCTAATAATATAATGCTTAGCTTGTTATGGTTGAGTTTACTTTAATGAATTATATTTAACACATGAGATATAAAATGCAGATTATTTATGAGACTACTGAATACATTATAACCCTCTGAGTACATTAAAAAATGCCTAGATTTTCTGAAAACACACCCAACTTCCAAAATGAGTAGTTTCAGCCAAATACCCACTAATTACATTTATCACATCACCATTCATTCATGATTTTTCTGGTCTACATAAATGAACCAGTCGATAAATTAATATATCAAAACAACCCCATCAGTCACTACTGCTCACCATATTACTAAATCCTATGGAAAACTATTAATCCATATCTTATTTGAAATATCAGCACCTTTAAAATAGCTGATTATTTGCCTCTTGTGTAAATACTTTCTTCATTTTTTTTTTTGTATATGTTGTTTTATCTTCCTCTCTCTGAACTTTTTTTTTTTTTTTAACGTTGAAGTACCCATGGGATCAGACCAGAGTCTTCTCACCACTTAATTCATCCCTTTGCTGATGTAATTTCAACATGAGTTCTGAATACCATCAGCATTACAATGAATCCTTAATCATAGCTCCAATATGGGCAATTTCTTTGACCTGCAGACTCTCAATGTTAATTGCCTACTTGATGATTCCCTGTTTGGATATCTAGTAGACATTTTTAATGTAACATATCTGAAACTGAATTCTTAGTGTCTACCTACAAATCTGCTTTTTCATCATCTTAATTAATGCCAATTCCATCCTTCCAGTTTCTTCGACCGCATTACTTGAGGTTATCCTTAATTTCTCTTTCTATTATTTCAATTTTCAATCTATTTAGAAAATTCTGTTTCTTCTACTTATGAAACATATCCAGAATCAGATAAATTATTACTTCTATCACAATCGCTTCACTTTTCATCACTGTTGTTTCTCTCTTACATTACCGTAGGAGACTTCCTGCTTTTCTCGTTTCCACTCTTCCTCCTCTGCTGTCTGGTCACAACACAGCAGCCAGAATGATCATATTGAAAGTCCGTTGGATCATGTTATTTATTTGCATCAAACCTATTAATGGCTCCACATTTCTCTGAGAGGAAAACCTCAAACATTTACAATGTTTAACAAGGTTCTATATAATCTGGTCCCTCTCTAACCTCGTTTCCCAGTTTTCCACTAACATCCTTTCTGTTCTCATTGGTCAAGCTATAATGTCTTCTTCAAACATCTCAGATAAGCTCTTGCATCAAGATTTGGTACTTGCTGTTCCTTCTGTCTGAAATGCTTTTCTTCTATGTATCTGTCTGGCTAAATTTACCCTCTTGTTCTTGGCAGAGATGCTGCCTTTCAGTGTGAAGGTGGTGCTTTGCAACAGGGCACCTGGCTGAGAAGTACATGGGTTCAGAATCCATGGCCCCAGTACATATCTTTGCATTTGTGAGCCAGCATGAATTCTGTTCCTTATTTATTTATTCATTCATTTATTCCATTTATTTTTCAAATAAATTTTATTGTATATATTTGAGGTTTACAACATAATGTTATGGGATACATATAGATAGTACAATGATTACTATAGTAAAGCAAACGAATATATCTATCATCTCACATATAAGATACATCCCGACCAGCCTTAGAAGTCCTAGTTTTTCTTACTGTATTAACCATGTTTTTTAAAATTTTCTCTATTCTGATGCTTTGACATATGGAACCTTGCTGACACTGGAAAGACTGTTCCTCCCAGGGTTTGCCAATTCCTAGAAATAGTACATAACTCACCTATGAGGACACTTTTCAAATACAAGCCAAGTGAATCAGAACCCACAATCCTACCACCAACTTTTTCAGGCTATTGCACTCTGGGCTACTTATCTTCTCTACTCACCCCAGGGACAGCTACCAGACATGTAGGACAGCACCTACAACACCTAACTTACTAAAATTATTCAAACTAGCCAATCCTAAACCTGCTTACTGTGCTGTGCCCATTTCTTCCTGCAGAAGCCACAATAAAGACTCTTGCACACGTTTCTTTCTCTCTCTCCTCTGTCACTTGACTGACCCTGTTGTTTCTCCCTCCCCACACCCATAGTATTTCATGCCTCTTTCTTTTGGGAACTGTAAGGAATAAACTATCTTTTTCAGTGATAATCACCTGCCGATCTGTTGGCCTTACTATAGCTCAAATCTGCTGTTAATATACTGTATTTTTAAAATACATGATTCTAATTTTAAGCTTATAAAATCCTCTAACATATATATCCCTCTTTCTCTTATTTGTTATCTATCTTCTTCATTTGATTAATAGAAATAGGTATATCTGTCTGTTTTCCTCACTGATGTATCTCCCACTGCCTAGAATGGTATGTAGCACAGAGTAGGTATCCAATAAATATTTATGAATGAACAAATAAACAAATAGTCAAATCTAAGAGTCAATTTACATATTTTCCAAAAACATACATAATGCTTTTAAATAATTTAAATGAACTCTAAAGTCACTAAAAAAACCAAGGCATCTAAATGAGCAAAATCAAATTTGAAAAAATTGAAACACCTTTAAGCATGTGTATTTTCTTTTTGTGTGTGTGTGTGTTCTTTTTTATTATTATTATTATTATACTTTAAGTTCTAGGTACATGTGCATAACGTGCAGGTTTGTTACATATGTATACTTGTGCCATGTTGGTGTGCTGCAGCCATCAACTCGTCAGCACCCATCAACTCATCATTTACATCAGGTATAACTCCCAATGCAATCCCTCCCCTCTCCCCCCTCCCCATGATAGGCCCCGGTGTGTGATGTTCCCCTTCCCGAGTCCAAGTGATCTCATTGTTCAGTTCCCACCTATGAGTGAGAACATGCAGTGTTTGGTTTTCTGTTCTTGTGATAGTTTGCTAAGAATGATGGTTTCCAGCTGCATCCATGTCCCTACAAAGGACACAAACTCATCCTTTTTGATGGCTGCATAGTATTCCATGGTGTATATGTGCCACATTTTCTTAATCCAGTCTGTCACTGATGGACATTTGGGTTGATTCCAAGTCTTTGCTATTGTGAATAGTGCCGCAATAAACATACGTGTGCATGTGTCTTTATAGCAGCATGATTTATAATCCTTTGGGTATATACCCAGTAATGGGATGGCTGGGTCATATTCAAGATGGATTAGAGACTTAAATGTTAGACCTAATACCATAAAAACCCTAGAAGAAAACCTAGGTAGTACCATTCAGGACATAGGCATGGGCAAAGACTTCATGTCTAAAACACCAAAAGCAACGGCAGCAAAAGCCAAAATTGACAAATGGGATCTAATTAAACTAAAGAGCTTCTGCACAGCAAAAGAAACTACCATCAGAGTGAACAGGCAACCTACAGAATGGGAGAAAATTTTTGCAATCTACTCATCTGACAAAGGGCTAATATCCAGAACCTACAAAGAACTCAAACAAATTTACAAGAAAAAAACAAACAACCCCATCAAAAAGTGGGCAAAGGATATGAACAGACATTTCTCAAAAGAAGACATTCATACAGCCAACAGACACAAGTATGTGTATTTTCATAAGATATCAATGTTTATGTAATATTCTTTCCATTGAGATACATTTGTTGATCTGCCCATAGTATTCAGGTAGTAGGTAAAAATTAGAACCCCAGGTTATTCAGGTAGCATTACAGCATGCAGAGATACCTCGATTTCAGGAAAATTGGATCCCTGTCTCTCCAGTGGATGGGCATAGATGGCAGTATGGGATGGAGGAAGTAGGTAAGATGCGGATAGGCCCTGGCTAAAATACCACAAATTTTCATTGCCTTACCAAGAATTGATACTTTTTTTTTTTTTTAGATGGAGTCTCACTCTGATGCCCAGGCTGGAGTACAGTGGCATGATCTTGACTCACTGCAACCTCCGCCTCCCAAGTTCAAGCGATTCTCCTGCCTCAGCCTCCCGAGTAGCTAGGACTACAGTCATGCGCCACCATGTTTGGCTAATTTTTTTGTATTTTTAGTTGAGACTGGATTTCACCATGTTGGCCAGGCTAGTCTCAAACTCCTGACGTCAAATGATCCACCCGCCTCAGCCTCCCAAAATGCTGGGATTACAGGTATGAGCCAATGTGCCCAGCCACCAAGATTTAATAAGTTTTCATAATTGCTTCTCAAGTTTTAATGTGTCTTTATCAATTTCCAATTTATTCATATGGTGGTTTTTACAAATTTGTTTAATATATTTATTTCTGGGGGGAGAATTTTCTGAGCTCTTCACTCAGGCATTTCAGAAATCCCACTCTCCTAATGTTGGAGTTTTACACGTCTATCACATATAGTGTGAGTGAGCCAGCTCCATGTAAAGGGGAAGGGTTGGTATAAAAGATAGTATAGGTAATGCTCAACTAGGATTGTAGCAGGATAGCAATATGATACACCCTGTAGAAATGCCTTGGCTGGTAGAATTGGCAGGACATTCTTGACTCTTGATTGAATCTGATACATGAAAAAAAAAAGGGAAAGTTTCATCCTTGTCTCTGAGATTAAGAAATAGAAATAGCCGTAGGATCAAGTTTGGAGAGGATAATTTGAAGGTTTCACAGTATACATAGGTGGATACACCAAGCAGATAACTGAAAATGTGTGCATTTTCACATGAAGGGCAAAAAGTAAAGTACATTATAATTTTAACATTACCTAGACATATAGTCTGAGATCTAAAATGTCTACAAATCTCTAAACTTGTATATATCTTAGTAACAAGGAGTAAATAGGAGTTATTCAGTAAATAATGCTGAGTACAGGACAAAAGAAACATTCCCTTAAGATATAACTATGTGGCAGAATTCTGGGCTCCTTATGTGTGTCTAGCTCCTGTTCTGCTGTACTCAGTATTCATATTCCTACTTTAGTAAACTTATAATTATTTCTCATCGTGGACATTTGTATAAATCTCAAATAGTTTAAGCATGAGTCTCAGCAGCCATGACACTTAGTCACTAGGGAGCCAAAGTGTTTCATACAGGTTTCCTCTTGTCAATAATTCATTCAGTCCCCCTAGGTCCTCGGTCTCCCTGCTTTTTGCATATTCTTCCCCTGAACCTTTTCCTTCCCTACTATCTCTTTAATATCTACGATTTGACCATTAAACAATTAAATATAGAAATATAACTGTAAATATGACATTAAACAAATTGTAAACGTTTTTAAACTCCATCTATATGTGAAGAAACCAGCTATCATCAATTCCACTTGATTTTGTGCCATCTTCTTGTTTCCTCTTATTTCTTAGAGAACAGAGCCTCTTAGTTATCATTATTATGTTTTTAAACATAGAAGACTCAGGGGCATATATTTAATGAAAATTTTATTATGGTGATGAATATTGTTATCATTGTGTCTTGGAAAATGAATTGATAATGTCTAAAATATAAATTAATTTCTCTCTTTTGAAAATAAAGTTGACCTTTGAACAACACAGATTTGAACTGTTTGGGTCCACTTACACACAGATTTTATGTCTCTGCCACTCCTGAGACAGCAAGACCCACCCCTTCTCTTACTCTTGCTCTGTCTATTCAACATGAAGACAATGGGGATGAAGACTTTTGTGATGATCCACTTCCACTTAATCAATAGTAAATACATTTTCTCTTCCTTATGATTTCCTTAATAACATTTTCTTTTCTCTAGCTTACTTTATTTTAAGAATGCAGTATATAATCATAGGACACACAAAATACTTGTCGATTTTATGTTATTGATAAACCATCTGGTCAAAAGTAGACTATTAATAGCTGAAATTTGCGTGAGTCAAAAGTAATACTGAAATTTTTGACAGCACAGGGGGTCAGCACCCCAATCTCTGATTTGTTCATGATTCAACTGTATTTTATTTCTTTTTATTCTAAAGATGTTCTTATAAGACATGATATGGTTTGGCTCTGTCTCCACCCCAATCTCATCTAGAATTGTAATCCCCCTGTGTTTGAGGGAGGGACCTCGTAGCAGGTGACTGTGTCATGGGGGCAATTTCCCCCATGCTGTTCTCATGATAGTGAGGGAGTTCTCACAGGATCTGATGGTATCGAAAGTGGCAGTTTCCCCTGCATGTTGTCTCTCTCCTGCTGCCTTGTGAAGAAGGTGCCTGCTTCCCCTTTGCTTTCCACCATGATTGTGAGTTTCTTAAGGCCTCTCCAGACATGCAGAACTGAGTCAATTAAACCTATTTTGTTTATAAATTATCCAGTCTCAGGTAATACCTTTATAGCAGTGTGAAAATGGACTAATACAGGGCACCAACTAGCAATACCCATAGAAACGTACCATTGTTTTTCCAGAATTTTTACTAGTGCTACTATATCTGCCTTGGGTGCCATGAGGTATTCATAGATTATGACCATTCCATTCCAATTCGTTTTATTATTGCAGTTTTTCCCAAAGATGTGTGTGTGTGTGTGTATGTGTGTCTGTGTGTGATCTATGTGTTTCTGAAATTTTATATGTTATGTTTTCTATGTGATTATATATACCATTAGTGAGGCCTGGTTTCAAGCCAGAATTCTGTGTCTTGTTTTCAGAAACCAAATCCCATATTATGGCCTTGGACGTGAGGGTCTGCATGAGTGTTTCATATTCTTCATGAAACAGTGCTTGATTTCTCATCAATATGAGGCAGTGAGCTCACATTTTGACAAATGTCTCTATTCCAAGGAGGCAGTATGTGATAAATTGTAAAAATAGAAAAACAAAATTGTATAGCCAGTCTAAAAGTAACAAAATAAAAACCATCAAGGATCATAAAGAGAAGAGTAAGACAGTTTTACTGATTTTTAGTTTTTTCAGTTTCTGTGAGGTAAATCAGATAAACCCTCTTTGTATTTGGAGGAATGGGAGGACTTTTCACATTCCATGCTTGAATTCTAAGGCTGAGAGGTGTTTTCTCCACTTTTGAAAGGAGACTGAAACTTTCTTGTGGAGTCACTGTTCAACAAAACCCCATGCTGATGAACTGCATAAAGTTTCCAGTTGACAGAGATAGGATTTCCAGTATCCCCAAGATCATAGCAGGAACGGAAACCACAGATGACCATATCCAATATAGTTCTGGAGGAGGCAGCAGGGGAAGGGGCCTCTAGAAGCCTGTGGACCAGGTAGAAACAATTATAAAATCTCTACATAGGAGAAGACTACATAGAGAGGAGATGAATTACTTTGTACTGTGGGTATAACAAATTACCACAAATTTAGCAGCTTAAATTTATTTACTTTTAATGTTTTATCTTATACTTCTGTAGATGAGAAATCTGAACAGGCTCAAGTGTCTTATTTGCTTAGGGTCTCATTAGTCAAAAATTAAGATCCCAAGCTGGGTTGGGATCTTATCTGGAGAGTCTCAGGGAGAATCTGCTTCCAAGCTCATTCAGATTGTTGGAGAAATTAAGTTCTGTTTGGTTGTAGCACTGAAGTATGCTTTTGGTTTTTGGATGTCAGCTAGGGGTCATTCTCAGATTCTAGAAGTCAATTGCAATACATGAATATTGGCCCCTACCATTTACAAGGCTAGGAATGGTGTGTTGAATTATCTTCATGCCTCAAATCTCTCTGAATTTTTCTCCTGCCTTCTTCTTTTGTCACCAGCTGAAGAAAATCCTCTGCTTTTAAAGGCTCATGTAATTACATTAGGACAACCTAGATAATAGTTTTTAAGGGAACCTATGCCATATAACATAACACAAGTATAGGAGTGACATCTCATAATATTCGCAGATTTCAAGAAATATAGCCTGGACTCTTGGGGCTGTATTTGTTTCCTGTAGGTGCTATAACAAATTATCTCAAGTATGGCGCCTTAAAACAAGAAAACTTTACTCTGTCACATGTCTAGAGGGTACAAGTCTGAAATCAAGGTATTTCCAGGCTAATACTCTCCCTAGAGGCTCCAGAAGAAAAAAACATTCCTGTCTTTTTCCAGTTTACAATGGCTGTTGGCCTTCCTTGGCATTCTAAAATTCTAATCATTGCATAGATGGAACTGGATGTGGGATGTGAGAAGGGCAAAAAGTTCTCCCTCAAAAGTTCAGTGGTGAAACTCTATACAGAATGTGAACAAAGAGAACAGGAGAATCTTTACAACGTTAGTACTGAGGTATAACTGGACAGGACACAAGAATGAGGCAGAAAAGAAGTCCCAGACTCTCAGTTGAGTGCTGTGTCTAAGCAGCATTATGTAGATGGGGCAAAGAGGAGGAACCCTGCACCGTCAGCACTGTGATCATATGGTAAGGTGGACAGAACAAGTTTGTAGCTGGTTCGTACTTGGGTTGGCAATGTAAACAAGATCAAGGAAAGCAGCATCGGTGCCATGGTGTAAATGCACAGTGGATCTGAATAGCAAGGGAGGATCCTCCCACCATTAATACGGTGGTGTGCACAGACAGGGCATGTGAGAGGGGCAAAAGGGCAGGAGGGAGTCACCATCTCTTCAGTGCTATTGTATAACTGGGTTCAGAATCTGAACAGAGTGAAGAGAAGCATCCTGACCCTGTCAGGGGACTCATTAAATGGAAAGGGAAATCGAAGCTGTGAGGATGGGAAAAGCTAGGCCATTGTGTAAGTGAACAGAGAGTGTGAAAGGACTAGATAGATCCTCACACTGTCAATGCATGCTGTGCTAGGCCAGAGGAGGAAAACAGAGCAGAGCTGAGCATATCCATACTATCATTACAATAATGTAACCAGGGCAAAGAGGAGGAGACCTGACTCATGAATGCAATGATGTAAATGCACAGGGGAAGTAAAAGGCCTGAAAAGGTAGGACCTGCACAACCACTACAGTTGAGTAACTGCACAGAAGCCAAGGATGAGGCAAACAGGAGAAGTGCAGAGCATCAGTGCTATGGTGTAACCTGGGAAAGGATGTGACAATGTAAAGAGGAGCAGCCCTCAGACATCACTGCAGGGGTCCAGTTTGACAGGGGATATTTACAGGCAAATAAGAGGGCCCCCAACATTAGCGCAGTGGAGCAACTGGGCAGGAACCTAATCCACTGCTGTCCCTGACTCAGAATTCCTGCCTCTATATTATTTGGGGGCAGCCTGAGGTGACTTTGATACAAGGCAGGGCAATCACTTCCTGAGTCAACAAGAATTGGAGTGCCGCTCTACAATGCCCTAGGAGAATTACAAGTGTGCCTTCAAGATGCCATGATTTATAGTCACAGTGTCATAAAACATTTCATCTGAGAGCCTGGTCTGCTTTCCAGGGTGTGAGGTGACCTGCTGGACACTACCAAGACAGTGGAAAACCAATTCTCCTGCCATCCTGCTCAGAGCCTGTCTTGTGTTTCTCTGCTAATATATATCGCTGAAAACTATGAAAGCAGAGGTCCTAATCTTCCGATATTGTCATTGTCTAAGATACATACTCTTGTATAAATATGCACAATGGTTGCACTCCAAAATACTAGATGTCTAAAGTGGAAACCAAGTCAATGACCCAAATCCAACCCAGACCATAGTGACTAAATGTCATCATGGACTGTCTGGCAGCCTTGACAAATTGAGTTTCAGCAGAAAAAAGAATGGGTCACAAAACAACCTTTGCCACAACTGGCACCTTATTGACAGTTTCTATTGCCATGGCCAGGAAATCAATGAGCTGTGAACACTCAATGATCCTCTTACCCTTGGAAGTGATCCCTGCAGGCCAACCTGCGGGATGTTAGCGGAATGGCTTGCAGAAGCACACACCAATCCTGGCTGCTTCTCCTTCTGCTCTGGGAGCAGAGGGGCTGCCCTGGATTCGAGGTTGTGGACCTGACATTGGAAAGAATTACCTTGTTTACCACAGAGCCATCTACATCGCCAGTTGTCTTTCTCAGCACATCACTGTGCTATGTTAAATGTGCCCAACTTAAAATACATTGAAAAAGAGATGCTACCTCAATGTTCATGGGTGTAAACTCTAAACTTTTTAACATATTTATCTGGGGTGAGGGCATGGTGCTCATGAAGAAAGAAGAGGGAGTAAGTTTAGGGGACAGAGTGGGGTAACCTTGAGACATATAGTCAAGGTTCAGGAAGCCCACCATACACAGTGCGGTTTGTTCATTGCAAAAATTGCCCAGTCATGGAGGTGTGGGGTTGCTAAAATCCAGCCCATCACCCTCTCCAACATCAAAACCTCCTGCTGTGTCTGCAGGGTGGGGCACTTCTGTCTGAGTTCTCTTCTCACAGGGGGAAACATTTTTTATAGAGTGGGGTGGGGGCATTTCTAGTTCTTTCTCCTAAAGACAGTACATTTTCATTCTGAGGAGCTGTCTTTTTCTCATTCATTTCCCCAGAGAACCTTTTATTTCTTATAAACTCTTCCTGCTGAGAGCCTTTCCTTCTCACAATGAATCCAGCAGCCTACTCACCCAGCCTGACAACGGAGAACACTTTCTCTAATTCACACAAAGATGCCATATAAGTTGCTGTTGACCTGGAGTCTGCGGCACCAAAGGGAACTCCTGATACAGGGATGCTCACTCATTCTGGCACATACCAGACTAGTTAATAAACTGAGGCTGTTCTGGGATACCTACATGCTCTACAGGAGCCCTCCACTGCCCCTGCTACCCTCACCCCTTCTCCAGGGCTTAGTAACCACAGAGTTAGTGCCTCACACAGCTGGTGCCCTGAATCCAGCTCTGCCTATTGGTCAGTGTTTGCACCATATTTGTTGTGAAATACTTCTAATAACATTCTTGATGACAGGCTCCAGAACCCCCCTCGATTTCTGAACCCCATTCCCATCTCCTAGGATATTTTGTTCACTGGTTGACACTGGTTTAGTCCAGTCTTGGACTCCATGACTACCTGCATGTCTACAACTATTTTCCCTCTCTCTGGGTTTCTAAGCTTCAGACATCCCTGAGAGGCAGCTGTGGCAGTGGTCCAGGAGAGGCACTGCCAGGCTGCCAAAGAAACTTTGCTGAAGAAACCAGCCCCTCCCTGAAAGACTGTGCTCTGTCTCAAGAGCTATGAGAAAAAGTAAAAGTCTCAATGGAAGGGAACACAGTTAAGGTCTTAATGAACGAAGATGGTCACACTTTTTGAAAGCATGCTATCAGCAGCCCTTTTACCTGTCAATGTATCACTGCCCTGCTGAGTCTATCTGAGGTATTCCCTCTGCACCTGAGGACATGATTCTTACATTTTGCTGCTGAACACAAGGCAATTCTTGGATGAGGTCTTTGGTTTTAGAAAAATTTACTATGATTCGGATATGTTAAAAATTTGGTGCACTGTCATCACTCAGCCACTGGCTTCTGTGCACTCCCTTCCTCTCTTGTTGCAGCACAGTTCTTTGTAAATCACACCTAATTTTAAATACTGAGCATATGGTCTGTTTTGACAACAAGATTAGTCCAAGAGCTGAAAAAAGAAACATTCCCAAAATGCCTTTTATATCCAACAACCACCTGTGGTAGGAAGAAAAGATAGAGACGTTTCCAACTCTGGGTATAGAATCTCATCCGCAGAGACAAAGGCTGTTGAAAACTAAGCTCTGATTTTTTTAAAAAAAAATCTTGTCCAAATTCCTATCTAAGGGGTCTGAGGAGTCATGCCCTACAAACGATAAATTCTCATCAGATGTTTTGTTTTGTTTTGTTTTGTTTTGTTTACCCCCATGTATCATGACTTACTTTCCAACCTGACTCCAGCATAACACTATTAGACAAGGAAAAAAATCAAAATGTTTTAGCCCCAAAAATGTTTCTTTGCTATATCTTGAAATGTCCATGCAAAGGGAGAAAATTTGCACCTGTAAAGAATCTCTATCAATGTAGCTAGGTGTTTTTCTTCCAGGCCCTCACAAACTTAAAGAGATTAACTACAAGTCTTGCACTTTTTAAAGATCTGAATAGGAAACATTTGTTATCTATTATCTCTAAAGGCAGCCACTATAAGACTTCCAAAGAACCTTGGTCTACACAATCTTTTATCTTAACCTGAACATTTCCTTTCTATTGATCCCAGGTCTTCAGACAGACTCAACCAATTGTCAATCAGAAAACCTTTACATTTACCTACAGCCTAGAAGCTCCCGCTTTGAGCTGTCCCACCTTTCTGGACCAAACCAATACATTTCTTAAATATATTTGATTGATGCCTCATTCCTCCCTAAAATGCAAAAAACCAAACTCCACCCCAACCACCTTGGGCACATGTTCTCAGGACCTCCTGAGGGCTGTGTCATGGGCCATGGTCACTCATATTTGGCTCAGAATAAATCTCTTCAAATATTTTACACAATTTGACTCTTTTCATTGACACTGGCATGGCTCCTCGTTCTCCCATTATAAGCTGTCTTCACCAAGGTCCTCAGGTCTTGACTACCTCTCTATGCTGCTTTAGTGAGAATAGCTGTTGATCTGTCCACTCCCAGGCCCTCTGAAATACCAGCCACTAACATATGGACTCTTCTGCTGAAATCTGTCCTGGCTGCTTGTAGCAGATCCTTTCGATGCTCCATCCACATCCCCATCCTCTGGTGCCTTACCACTGCAGTGCAAGCTCTGGGACTTCTAACTGCCCCAGGATGTTTCTCAACAACCAAATTCCACCGTGCCCACACAGGGCAGCTGTGCGAGCCAAAGGATTAATGTCGTGGAAGGCAGCATTCAGCCAATGACTGATGGAAACTGGTGTCTAAATAGTCTTGCTCCCTTGCCTCTGAGAAGAGAGAACTCTGAGGTGCATGTACTACACTGACACCCAGAGTATCCCAGTGGGATCAAGCTCCAGTAATCAATCCACAGTGGTGACTTGCCTGATAGTATACCTTCTGTTGGTGGTTTTCCCTCCTTTGTCTTGCTCCTGGCTCCTGTGTTTAGTTGTAACTACTGTACTTCAGTCCTGTCTCAGGTCTGCTTCTAAGGCATCCAAATGCAGACACAGCTTCAGTGTTCTCATCCAGTGTTAGATAACTGGCCCTTGTAGTCATTACTTTAAATTATCTCTAAATTATTTATTATGCCTAATACAATGTAGATGTTAGGTAGTTGTTATACGGTATTTTTTGTTTTATTTTTATTGTTGTGTTGTTAATTTTTATTTATTATTTAATATTTTAATCTGGAGCTGGTTGAATCCATGGATGCGAGGCCCACAGATATGGAGGGCTGACTGTACATGGTAAACACTAGAGGAACCATCAAAAAATAAAAAGAAAAAAGAAACCTTAAAAATATAGCAAAAAAATTATCAAATAAAAAATATGATAATTGGAAAATATTTACTTAATGTGAAAGAAAGCAGTAAAGGAGGAATGCAGGAATAAAAAGATATGAGACATATAGAAAATTTAAAAAATGGCAAGCATAAATCTAGGTCAGCAATAACATTAAATGTAAATGAATTAAACAATCAAATAAAAAGCCAGAAATTATCTGACTAGATTTTAAAAACATGAGCTGACTATATGTTGTCTGTAGGAGTCATACTTTAGATTCAAAAAACACAAATATTTTAAAAATAAAGGGATAGAGCTATGGAAAAGATATAGCATACAAATAGTAACCACATGAATGCATATTATACTAATACAAGGCAAAACAAACTTTGAAATAAAAAATTGTTATTAGAAGTAATGAAAGACATTTATAAAAACAAACGTATCAATTCTTCAGGAAGATACAACAATTATAAATATATATCCCTAACAAAATCTCAGATGACATCTTTGCAGAAATTGACAAGCTGATTTTAAAATTAATATGGAATTGCAAGAAACACAAAAGGGCCAAAATAATTCTGAAAAATAAGAATAAAGTAGGAGTAATCACTCTCCTCAGTTTCAAAACATACTACAAAGCAATGGTAACCAATACAGTGTGGTACTGGCACAAGGTAAAACATATAGATGAATGCAATATAATGGGAACTTCAGAAATAAACCTATACCTCTGTGGTCAACTGATTTTCAACAAGGATGCCAAGACCATTTAATGAGGAAAAGAAGAGTCTTTAAGCAAATGGAGCAGGGGCAAGCAGATATCCACATGTAAAAGAATGAAGTTGAACCCTTACTTCATATGATATGAAAAACATTAACTGCAATTGATCAAATATCTAAGTCTAAGAGATCAAATTACAAAACTCTTAGAAAAATACTTCATAACCTTTTATGTGGCAAAATATTCTTAGATACAACACCAAAAGCATCAGCAATGAAAGAAAAAAAGAAATAGAAAATTTTTCTTGTAAAAATTAAAACATTTATGTTTCAAAGGACACCATCAAGAAAGTGAAAAAATAACCCCCAAAACGGGAAAAAAATGTGCATATCATATATCTGATGTTATTATACATAGATTATCACATATTATACCTAGAAGATATAAATAATTCTTAGAATACAGTACTGAATAGACTGATAAAAAAATGGCCCAAATGAAATTTTTCTTTTGAGAAAAATCTCAACAGATATTTCTCCTAAGAGGACACACCAGTAGGCCAATAAGCACATGAAAATATGTTCAGCATAATTATTCATCAAAGAGATGCAAATACAAACTATAATGACATACCACCTCACAACCACAAGGATGACTGAAACCAAAAGTCAGACATTGAGTGTTGGTGAAGATGTAAAGAAATCAGAACACTTATACACTGCTGGTAAGAAAATAGAATGGTGCAGACACTTTGGAAAACAGTATGGCAGTTCCTCGAACAATTAAACATTAAGTTACCATAGGACCCAGTAATTACATTGCTAGGCAGGTACCCAAGATAAATTAAAAATATATATATGCATATACATATATATCCATACAAAAGTGTGTACAGAAATGTTTATAGCAACATTATTCATAATAGCCAAGAGGTGAAAACAGCCCAAAGGTTCATCATCTAACCAATGGATAAATAAAATGTGGTATAGACATAAAATTGAATATTATTAAATCACAAAAATGAAGTATAGAGACATATAATACAACATGGATAAATGTTGAAAACCTTATGCTAAGTGTAAAATTCCAGTAACAAAAAACTACTACATATTATATAATTGCATTCATAGGAAAGTCCAGAATAGGAAAAGTATACAGAAATGGAAGTAGATTAGTGGTTCCTTAAGGCTGAAGAGGGTGGAGTGGCAGTGGCGGAGAATGTGGGAGTGATTACTAAAAAGTCGGTTTTTGAAGTGATGAATATGTTCTAAAATTGTACTAATGGCTGTGCCTACTTGTGAGTTTATTAAATATTATTGAGTTAACACCTTGGATGAAGTACATGATGTGTGAATTCTATCTCAATAAATTTGTTTGTAAAAAAAAATGGATGATTTGAATGTATTTTGAATGTAAAAATAATTGCTGGAAAATGAGGCACTGTTAAGAATGGAAGAAAGAATTATCTTCAGGAATGAACATCATATACAGAATCAGAAGACTTGGTTTCAGATGTAAGCTCAGCCCCTTATTACTTTTATGGCCTTGGATAAAACATGCAACCTTCTTGCAGCCTATTATTTTCATTTATAAAATAGAAATAATAATGCATTACATAGGCCAAGCAAGAGGTTGTTTCAACAACAAAATGCAGAGAACCAATCCAGTTCGTCAACTGTAAAGAAATATATAAAAGTAACTGTGAAGAAATATATAAAAAGACTAACTTTTTATACTACTTGCTTGATTCCTCAGATGTCCTCAAGACAAGGGAGGGACTGAGTGTCAGTGTTTTTTGAAGATATTTTTAAAATGCTTTCTATAATGCAAATGTGAACTCCTTCATTTATATCTTAGGAGAAAAAGATGGAGTATTTCCCTTTCTGAAGAGGCCCTAGTGCAGGCTATCATCTAACTCCATTCTTCACTCCAAAGCACAATATATGTGATCTTTGGGTATATACAACATTCCTTGTTCATCTTTTCACTCTCACAATGTGTTTTTCAGGATCCACGGCAGAAAATTCTCCTAGACCAGTTAAACCAAAGAGATGGATATGAGCATTGCACGAAAACAGTGGTGCTAGCTGTCTTCAGACATGGCTGAATCCCTTTCTGATTGGGGGGCTTGAATGATATCATTAAGATTCATTTCTCTGTTCTCTATATCTCAGCTTTGCTTTTCTCTTTCTTGCATTTATTCCTAGACCAGTTTTTCCCATGTGGAAACAAAGATGCTGCTCTAAACGCATAGTGTTCTTAGAGCTCGCAATTCTGGACACGAAAAAGCCCCTCTTCCCTACTTGTTGTATCAAGAGTTGTGGAGAGGAATCTGATTAACTGGGCCGGGTCACTACCTGCCAAACCTTGACCCAATCGTGTGTGTGTGTTTGTGTGTGTGTGTGTGTGTGTACACTCCTCCCTTGAGGAAAAAAACAGCAGAAGTTCAGGTGGTTAGAGCTCAGAATCTGGAGTCAGGTCGGCTAGGTTCAAATTCTGAACTTAGCTTACCAGCTGGGTGATCTTGAACAAATTACTCCAGCACTCCCAGGCCCCAATTCCTAAATATTAATGTGAGCGTAATAAAAGCACCAACTTTAGTGAATTTTTAAAATGTAAATTAATTCATGTGACGAATATAGGACAATGCTAGACATACAGTAAGCAGCAGTTATTACTGTAATTTTAAAGACAAATACAGTCATAAGAAAATGATGGCATGCTCCTGAGAATTGACTGCAAAACTGCTCCTTTCTCTGAGCCTCTTAGTTGCCCCCAAATCATTATTACTATTATTAGAAGCACTTGTAGTAATTCTTTGATAAGTATGAATGGCACCAAAAATGTAAAGCAGAGTGAGAAAGCAAGACCAATAGCAACAGCCAGAGCAAGAGAGAGATGGAAGATTTTCACCTATATTCTGATATATAAATCCCAGTGCAAGAGAGGAAAAAAGCTAGAAACTGCAATCAAGGGACCTGGATGCACCAATCATAGTGTCTGCAGCTCTGCCTCCTGCTGTGATATTCTGACCACTGCATCTTTACATTCTTCGTGCTTCGTTTTCGGATTTGTTCATGAGGCAGAGCTGCTGTGTCTCATCAATTAAAACAGTCACCCAAATCCACAGCTGTGAGTCTCTTATGACTCCTGGTTTCAATGCATTGCATTTTTATCTTATAGTAAATGTCAGTTTTCATCAACTCAAATGTCCTCATGACATAATATGACTTGAAAATATGCAAATACCTTCTTACCAGATACTTCTAATTAGATGGAGGCCTTGTGTGGGAGGTACTTCCTCATTAGTGCTAAGGTAATCAAAACAAATCACACTTGATTACATGCTGTAAATTCACTTCGGGAGGCTCAGGGCCAGCGTTAACTGCCACAGGACTTCAGGGAGGCATGCAACCAGCTTTTCTTTTCATGAAAGACACTTCTTCTCTCAGGTTCTAAAAATCATCTCCCTCTTTATATTCCCAATTTGCAGAAGGAACGTCGCTATGCATTGTAAGTGGACCACCAGCCAGGCTAAGAACAAATGCCTCACAGTTCTAAAGATACTCAATAGTCAAACCTCAAAGCAAGCACACAGGTGTCAGGCGGCTTTAATCAGAAATCACTGGGAGATATCACAAATACAGGCATTATGGTTAAAGGGAACTTGTTAACGAGTGGGGAAGTGATAATGATGGTGTCTGGCTTTTGTATATAAGCAAGAACTTCAGTGCTACTAGCTAAATTAAAGAGAAATCCCTTATGAACTACTCTAGGTATAAATTTATTTTTATACATTTTAGCCTATCAATTTTTGTGGCCATTTGAAGTTACTGACTTAGTTTGATTTACAAATGTTAAAACTTCCTGTTCTTATATCTGACAGGGTTTCAATCAAGCCACACCTCTTGACTGATAGCGAACAACTGTGAATTATGAAGTCCCAGGGAACATCCTGAATGAGTATTGGCCTATCTAGAATTTTCGTCTCTCTGTGTGTGGTTTTCCTGATTCACTTCCACGGCCATGACTTGGGTGTAAGTGCAGGAAAGAAGTCTCCCCTCAGTGACTGAATGAAATTTTCTGCTCCTGGTTTGCAGGTGTCAATGTATTTTCTGCTTCAATACGGAAACAACCAAATTATCTACTATGATTGGTGGCAGATGGGAGGAGAATGTCAAATGTCTCTTTGGTACTGATATCTACTAAAGTAGAGCGGTGTCTCACCCACACAGCAGTGTTCAATGCTTGAGTGATTTAATAGGAATGCGGAGGTTGTGCTGTTAGATTGTGCTTTAGAACGAGGGATCCTCTAATTAGCTGGATCACCAAGGCCACAGCATGTACTTTCAGGTCAAGTAGGTTGGACGTTCTAACTCACATTTATCAGGAATTTCACAAAAATTGCATTCTGTTTTTAGGACATGTGAAGGCCTGTGTTCAAAGGCAATTTGTCATAGATTTGTAGCCCTTTATAGTGGGGAGAGGGTAGAGCCATTCAAAGTCGAATCCAAAATCTTAATCATGCAAAAGCATTCACACTTGAAATATAACAATGGGTTTCTCAGGTCTGAGGGGATGAGAGATGATTCAAGTGTAAACTAGGATTGGACAACAATAGTAATAGGGAAATGTAACGCCTGAATTAATCAACAAAAACAGCCAGAAAAAGTAATTTCCAGACTAAAGCCATGTTCTGTACTCCAAAGAAAGCTGATTGGGCAAAAATATTCTATTTAATTATCCAAAAGCAGTTTAAACACCTATGTTTGACAGTTTTCCATTATGTAGATGAGTGAACAGAATAGTAAGCTGGCACTCCCAACAATTCCAGTGTCATTATTTCAATAGAAAACTTTAAAACAAAGAGACAACTTATGTTGTTTTCTGTGTTATATCCCCACACTAGTATGGATTGCTTACTAATGTTCTTGGGATGGATGTGTCTCTTCTCCCAGAATCAGTTTATTCTTCAACAATATCTCATGTGCCACTTCATCGACTTGAGATCTTAGAGAATCATGTTGGGAAAAGGTCTTCAACTCAATTAGGATGTAGAATTTCAACTACCCTTGGGGCTATAGGGTAGTTGGGAGAAAAGGATAGAAGAGCTGTGGTAGTGGACAGAGTAGATGAGTTATGTTGGTTGTAAAGGACTCTAAACATGGCCAGGTAGGGAATGAACACTGTTAACAGCTGAAGTGAATTATTTGTATTGGATTGCATTGCACTTCAGTCTGTGGGGTACACAATTCAAATAGAGATTGGTTGCTAACAAACCAAACAAATCATACGATTTGTAAAATAATGAAAAGAAAACTGGCAAACCAGTCACTGCATGAAAAAGGAAAAAGAAACAGATAACTCAACTTCTGCACAAAATTATGCCATAAATACTCTTGCTACTTATCATAGGTGTTGGTGAGCTATGATTATAAAATAAAGAAGTAAAGAATTTTCTGTGGTTTTTGATAGCTGCAGCACAGCAGGATTAACCCTGTTGGAATCATAAAATAATGCCAAATTCAATGATCACTGGCTCAAAACACCCCCAAGTGGCATCCTGAGCAGCATGGTTTAATTTTCTTTCAGTTTAGTTTATTTTGTTTTGGGAACTGGCATTTAAAATTTTTCTGAACAAAGAAAACCATATTTCAAACATCCTTCTGCCTATGGTAATGTCTTCAACTCCTGGTCAAAACACCTTAGCAACACATTTGTTAAGTAATTGGCCAGAACACACTTAAATAACTTTTCTGTAGACACCCAAGATGACAAGAAAATAAAGTGCACCACTTCAATTGTCCTTGAATAAGGTAAGTATTCCCTATGGCTGTGAATACAAAACATTATTTTTGGCTGAGTAATTCTAAGCAGCAAACCTTGACCCTGCAGACATATTCTCTTCTATTAGGAAAAGGGCTTTACAAATGAAAACTCAAACATTTGGAACACTGATGTCTCAGTCTGTTAGTGCTGCTATAATACTAATTATAGACAAATACAGTCATAAGAAAATGATGGCATCCTCCTGAGAATTGACTACAAAACTACTCTTTTCTCTGAGCCTCTTTGTTGCCCCAAAATCATTACTACTATTATTATTATTATTATTATTAGCACTTGGTAGTAACTCTTTGATAAGTATGAATGATACCAAAAAGGTAAAACAGAGTGAGAAAGCAAGAGCAATGGCAAGAGCCAGAGCAAGAGAAAGACAGCACAATACCATGAACTGAGTACTGCAGCTTATAAACAACAGAAATTTATTTTTCACAGTTCTGGAAGTTGGGCATTCCAAGATTAATACAGATTTAATGACTGGTAAGGAACCATTTTCTGGCTCACAGACAGTGTCTTCTTACTGTGCCTGCACATGGTAGAAGGGTCAAGGAACCCCTCTCAGGGTTCTATTATAAGGACAGTAATCCCATACATGTGGGTGAAGTCCTCATTACTGTTAGAAATGCAAAATTCTTGTTCCCTGGTACCACAAAGAAATAGCACTTGAACATAAATGTAATTCTCTCTCAGCAAGGCAATTTTTACTTTCTGCAGAAAGGGTACACTCACCAGCAGTCTTGCCATGAGAGTAAACCTAATGAAGGAAAAGCAGACATATTTATCCCTTAGGCATTTGGGTTGTCCTTACTGCTGTGTTCTGCATCTACTGGCTGGAGCCAAACCTCACATCTAAACGGATACCCAATTTGCTAACAACTTAAAACTTTTTTAACTAGATAAAAGCAATAGAACAAAGGAAAAGAGGAAGTTGTTTACGAATGATTGAAAGAAGCAATAACGTTTCCATATAAGGAAGGGGCATAGGCTGTGAACTGCAACGTACCTGTGAGCATGTCCGACAGCTACATAGGATAGGGCTTAACAAAGAGTTGTTAGCACAAAACAAGGAGGCTTGAAGAAAGTTAGTCTTTAAAAGAAACTACTATTTCTAACACTTATGATTTATTATTTAACAAGAAGGGAAACTTTGAAGAGGAAACATGTTACTTTCTACATTACCTAATCACCTCCAAATGTCCCACCTTCTAAAACTATCACCTTAGGGTCAGGATTTCAACATATACATTTTGAGGGAACACCAACATTCAGACCAAAGCACCTGATTAACATTAAGCAAAATTTCAACAGCCTTATTTTCTCAATAAAATGTTTAATTATTATGAAATCTTAAAAACTATATGTATCCCTATTATGTTATTTTCCATTAATTTTGATTGCTCCCTCAAAATAGGGAGTCATAGAATGTCTAAAATGGAGTCTGTATAGGATCAGGGGACGATGCAATTCTGCACAACCCAATATTTACTTGTTAAACTTTTTGGAAAAAATATACTTTGCTTTCTGATAAATCTCCACTCAAAGAAGATAAACAATGATTAGCAGGTTTTTATTCCAATAAAGTGAAGCATAATTATCCAGGTACTCTGGCAGAACTATTGATTAGTTATGAGGCCTATGCTAACAGCAGAGCTAAAGATATTAGGAATTACCTCCTTTGTGCCTCTTCACATGTCAGTGGGTCCTGTAGCTGCTTTGGTACTATTGGGATACATGAAAGTAATAATCTAGCAGGATAACAAAGAACCAAAACTAAGTACCCTGTATGAGTACTAAAGTAGGGAACTGCTGACTGAAAAAAGCATCATGTAGTTTAAGAACATCTTTTTTGCTGACATCTTCTTTACTAATATCATTCTTTATGATACCAATGATTATCATTCACTAACCCTCCTTCCTGGTTGACTGAATCCATACAAATGGGGCTAGGGTAGGACATAGAATAACTCTCACCCACTGCTGTGTTATGTGCTGCTGCTGAATTTATCCTGAAAACCAAGTCCTAAAAGAGTCAACAGATAAACACTTCGAGACAGTTGGAGTTTTGTTTGATTTATTCTTTTGTTTGGCATTCACCAGGCTCTTTCCCTCTTGAAAGTCATATATATATATATAATTCTGAAAAATGCTCTTATATTGCTTTTCTTAACCACTTTTTTACATTCAGGGGTGCATGTGCAGGTTTGCTATATGGGGAAACTCATGTAACAGGGGGGTGGGTGTGCAGATTATTTTGTCCTGCAGGTAATAAGCACAGGACCTGATAGGTAGTTTTCTTATCCTTACTGTCCTCCCAGACTCCACCCTCAAGTAGGCCCTGATGTCTGTTTTTTGTTTTTGTTTTTGTTTTTGTTTTCTTCTTTGTGTCCAGGTGTGCTCAGTGTTTAGCTGTCATTGATAAATGAGAAAATGCAGTGTTTGGTTTTCTGTTTCTGCATTAGTTCACTCAGGATAATGACCACCAGCTCCATCTGCTTTGCCGCAAATGACATGATCTCATTCTTCTTTTGTGGATTCGTAGTATCCCATGGTGTATATGTACCACATTTTCTTTATCCAGTCTACCGCTGATAGGCATTTAGGCTGATTCCATGTCTTGGCTATTGTAGATAGTGCTGTGATAAACATGTGTGTGCATGTGTCTTTTTGAAAGAACAATTTTTAATCCTTTGGTGTATACCCAATAATGGGATTGCTGTGTCAAATGATAGTTCTGTTTTAAGTTCTTTGAGAAATCACTGCACTGCTTTTCACAATGACCGTACTAATTTACATTACCATCAGCATTATATAAGTGTTCCCTTTACTCCATAACCTCGCCAGTATCTGATATTTTTTGACTTCCTTTTTGTTTTGATAGGGTCTCACTCTGTCACCCAGGCTGGAGTGCAGTGGCATCATCTTGGCTCACTGCAACCTCCACCTACTGGGTTCAAGCAATTCTCCTGCCTCAGCCTCCCAAGTAGCTGTGATTACAGGTGCCCACCACCGCACCTAGCTAATTTTTGTATCTTTAATAGAGACAGGGTATTGCCATGTTGGTCAGGCTGGTCTTGAACTCCTGGCCTCAGGTGATCTGCCCACCTCAGCCTCCTAAAGGGCTGGGATTACAGGCATGAGCCACCAAGCCTGGCCATTTTTTGACTTTTAATAGTAGCCATCCTAACTGGTGTGAGATGGTATCTCATTGTAGTTTAGATTTACATTTCTCTAATAATTAGTGATTTTGAGCCTTTTGTCATATGCTTGTTGGCCATATATATATATTTTTTTCTTTTGAAAAGTGGCTATTCATGTCTTTTGCCCACTTTTTAATTTTTTTTTTTTTTGCTTTTGTGTTTGCTAATTTGTTGAGTCCTTATAGACTCTAGATATTAGATCTTTGTTGGATGCATAATTTGTAAATATTTTCTCCAACTCCCTAGGTTGTTTGTTTAAAGTATTGATCATTTCTTTTGCTTTGCAGAAACTCTTTAGTTTAATTAGGTCTCATTTGTCAATTTTTTTTTTCAATTGCCTTTGACGTCTGTGTCATAAAACCTTTGCTGTTCCTATGTCCAGGGTGGTATTTCCCAGGTTATCTTCCAGGGATTTTACAGTTTTAGGTCTTCCTTTTAAGGCTTTAATCCATCTTGAATTCATTTTTGCACATGGTAAAATGTAGGGGTTGAGTTTTAATCTTCTGTATATGACTAGCTAGTTATTCCACCACCATTTATTGAATGAGGAATACTTTACACATTGCTTTTTGGTCAGCTTTGTCAAAGATCAGATGTTGTATGCAGATTTATTTCTGGGCCCTCCATTCCGTTCCACTGACATATATATATTTTATCCGTACCATTGCTATTTTGGTTACGCTAGCTCTTTAGTATAGTTTGAAGATGAGTAATGTGATGCATCCATTTTTTTTTTTTTTTTTTTTTTTTACTTAGGTTTTCTTTGGTTATTTGGTCTCTTTTTTTTGGTTCTACACAAATATTAAAATAGTTCTTTCTAATTTCATAAAGAATGTCATTGGTAGTTTCGTAGGAATAACATTGAATCTGTAAATTGTTTTGGGCAGTATGGCCATTGTAACCATATTGATTCTTCCTATCCATGAACATGGATTTTTTTTTCCATTTGTTTGTGTCATCTCTGATTTCTTTGAGCAGTGTTTCATAATTCTCATTGCATATATTTTTCACCTCTGTGGTTCACTGTATTCCCAGGTGTTTTATTCTTTTTGTGGCAGTTGTGAATGGAATTGACTTTCTGATTTGGCTCTCAGTTTGCCTGTTGTTGGTGTATAGGAACACTAGTGATTTTTGTCCATTGATTTTGTATTCTGAAAAGTTGCTGAAGTTGTTTATCATATCTAGGAGGTTTTGTGCAGAGATGATGGGGTTTCGTAGGTATAAGATCATGTCATCTGTAAACAGAGATAGTTTGACAACCTCTCTTCCTATTTGGATGTATTCTGTTTCTTTCATTTGTCTAATTGTTCTGGCTAGAACTTCCAGTGCTATGTTGAACAGGTGGGGTGAAAGTGGGCATCTTTGTCTTATTCCAGTTCTCAAAGAGAATGCTTCCAGCTTTTGCCCATTTGGTATGATGTTGGCTGTGGGTTTGTCATAGATGGCTTTTATTATTTTGAAGTATGTCCCTTCAATGCCTGGTTTGTTGAGGGTTTTTAACATGAAGGAATATTGAATTGTATTGAAAGCCTTTTCTGCGTCTATTGAAATAATCATGTGGTTTTTGTTTCTAGATGTGTTTTTGTAGTGAATCACATTTATTGTCACATTTATAGATTTTTGTATGCTGAACCAACCTTGCATCCCAGACATAAAGTCTACTTGATTGTGGTGAATTAAGTTTTTGATGTGCTGCTGGATTCAATTTACTAATATTTTGTTGAGGATTTTTGCATCTATGTTTATCAAATATATTAGCCTGACGTTTTTGTTATTCTCATTCTGTCTCTGCCAGGTTTAGGTATTAGAATGATAATGACCTCATAGAATAACTTGGGGAGGAGTTCCTCCTCCTAAGTTTATTGGAATACTTACACTGAGAATGTTACCAGCTCTTCTTTACACATCTGGTAGAATTTGGCTGTGAATCCATCTGGTCCTGGGCTTTTGCTGCTTGGTAGGGTATTTATTATTGAATCAGTTTTTGAGCCCACATCGGTCTGTTCAGGGATTCAATGTCTTCCTGGTCCAATCATGGGAGGTTGTATGTTTCCAGGAATTTATCTATTTTTTTCTAGGTTTTCTAGTTGGTGTGCATAGATAAAGGTGTTCATAGCAGTCTCTGAGGATTATAATATTTCTGTGCGGTCGGTGGTTTTGTTCTGTTTGGATGTTCTCTTTTTTATAAGTACAGCTAGTGCTCTATAACTCTTATATATTCTTTTTATTACTTTCTTATTTTAATTTTTGTGGGTACATAGTATGTGTATGTATTTATGGGGTACTTTATATGTTTTTATACAGGCTTGCAATGCATAATAATCACATCATGGAAAATGGGGTATGGATTTATCCATTGTGCTACAATCTACAATTTTTTAGTTATTTTAAAATGTACAATTAAATTATTACTGAATATAGTTACCCTGTTGTGATATCAAATAGCAGGTCTTATTAATTTTTTCTAACTATTTTTTGTACACATAAATTATCCTCAGCTTCCCCCAGCCCCCATTCTCCACTACCCTTCCCAGCCTCTGGTAACCATGCTTTTACTGTGTTCATAAATTTAATTGTTTTCAATTTTAGATCTCACAAGTGAGTGAGAATATGCAGTACTTGTGTTTCTGTGCATGGCTTATTTCACTTAGCATAATGACCTCCAGTTCCATCCATTTTGCTAATAATGCCAGGATCTCATTCCTTCTTATGGCTGACTAGCACTCCATTTTGTATTAAGTACCACATTTTCTGTATCCATTCATCTGCTGATGGATATGTAAGTTGCTTCCAAATAATTTTGGCTATTGCGAATAGTGCTCCAATAAACATGGTGGTGCAGATATCGTTTAGATATACTAGTTTTCTTCCTTTGGGATATATACCCAGCAGTGGGATTGCTGGATCAAATGGTAGCTCTATTTTTAGTTTCTTGAGGAACTTTCAAACTCTTCTCCATAGTTGTTGCATGTTGCAGGAAGTCAGGGACCCCAAACGGAGGGACTGGCTGAAGCCGTGGCAGAAGAACATAAATTGTGAAGATTTCATGGACATTTATTAGTTCCCAAAATTAATACTTTTATAATTTCTTACCCCTGTCTTTACTGTAATCTCTGAACATAAACTGTGAAGATTTCATGGACACTTATCACTTCCCCAATGAATATCCTTGTGATTTCCTATGCCTGTCTTTACTTTAATCTCTTAATCCCATCATCTTCTTCGTAAACTGAGGAGGATGAATGTCACCTCAGGACCCTGTGGTGATTGTGTCAACTGCACAAATTGTTTGTAGAGCATGTGTGTTTGAACAATATGAAATCTGGGCATCTTTAAAAAAAGAACAGGATAACAGCGATGTTCAGGGAATAAGAGAGGTAACTTTGAACTGGCTGCCAGTGAGCTGGACGGAACAGAGCTATATTTCTCCTCTTTCAAAAGCAAATAGGAGAATCGCTGAATTCTTTTTCTCAGCAAGGAACATCCCTGAGAAAGAGAATGCACCCTGAAGGTAGGCTTATAGACGGCCCCTTTTAAGGCATGCAGTCTTTTATGGTTGAAGCCAAAGGGATGAAATAAGCCCCGGTCTCCTGTAGCGCTCTCAGGCTTATTAGGACAAGGAAAATTCCCACCTAATAAATTTTGGTCAGACAGGTTGTCTGCTCTCAAATCCTGATTCCTGATAAGATGTTACCAATGACAATGCGTGCCCGAAACTTCATTAGCAATTTTGATTTTGCCCCCTACGGTGGTTGTGTGATCTCGCCCTACCTCCATTTGCTTTGTGATATTTTATTACCTTGTGAAGTATGTGATCTCTGTGACCCACACCCTATTCGTGCACTCCCTCCCCTTTTGAAAATAGCTAATAAAAAGTTGCTGGTTTTACGGTTCGGGGAACATCACAGATCCTGCCGACATGTGATGTCTCCCCCGGATACCCAGCTTTAAATTTCTCTCTCTTGTGCTCTTTCCCTTTATTTCTCAACCCAGCCGAGACACTTAGGAAATAGAAAAGAACCCACGTTAAACATCGGGAGCAGGTTCTCCTGATAGTTGTACTAACATGCATTCCCAACAACAGTGTACGAGGGATCCCTTTTCTCCACAGCCTCGCCAGCATTTGTTATTGCCTGTCTTTTGGATATAAGTCATTTTCATTGGGATGAGATGATATTTTATTGTACTTTTGATTTGCATTTCTCTGTTGATCAATGTTGAGCACCATTTTATATGCTTGTTTGTCATTTGTAGGTCTTCTTTGAGAACTGTCTATTAAATGTTTCACCCATTTTTAAGTCAGATTATTAGATTTTTGTCCTATAGAGTTGTTTAAACTTCTTGTATCTGGTTATTAACTCGTTGTCATATGGGTAGATTGCCAATATCTTCTCCCACTCTACCAGTTGTTTCTTCACTTTGTTGATTGTTTGACTTGCTGTGCAGTCGCTTTTGAAAATGATGGCACTCCATTTGTCCATTTTTTTCGGTTGTCTGTGCTAGTGGGGTATAGTCCAAGAATATTTTGTCTAGAACAATGTCCTGGGGAGATTTCCCAATGTTTTCGCATAGTAGTTTCATAGTTTGATGTCTTAGATTTAAGTCTTTAATCCATTTTAATTTGATTTTGGCATAAGGTGAGATGCATGTGTCTAGTTTCATTCTTCTACATATGGGTAACCAGTTTTCTCAGCACCATTTATTGAAGAGACCCTGCTTTCCCCAATGTATGTTCTTGGCAATTTTGTCAAAAATGAGTTCACTGTAACTATGTGAATTTGCTTCTGTCTTCTCTATTTTGTTCCTTTGGTCTATATGTTTGTTTGTTTTTTTTTTTCCAATACCATGCTGTTTTGGTTATTATATCTCATAGTATAATTTGAAGTCAGCGTGATCCCTCCAGTTTTGTCCTTTTTGCTTAGGATAGCTTTAGCTATTTTGGTTCTTTGTGGTTCCACATGAAATTTTGGATGGTTTTGCTATTTCTGTGATGAATGTCATTGGTGTTTTTATAGGGATTGTCTTGAATTTGTAGGTTGCTTTGGGTAGTATAGACAGTATTTAACAATACTGATTCTTCCAATTTGTGAACATGAAATGTTTTGGGGGTTTCAATTTCTGTCAACAGTGTTTTATAGTTTTCACTGTATAGATCTCTAACATCTTTAGTTAAGGTAATTCCTAGGTATCAATTTTATTTGTGGTTATCGTATAAATGGGATTCCTTTTTAATTTCTTTTTCAGGTTGTTCACTGTTGGCATATAGAAATGCTATTGATTTTGTACATTAATTTTTGTATCTTGCAAATTTACTGAATTTTTACTCAGTTGTTAAAGTTTTTTGCTTGAGTCTTTAGGTTTTTTGAAATATCAATTTTTATAATCTGCAAACAAGGATAATTTGACTTCTTCCCTTCCAATTTGGGTGTCCTTGATATCTTTATCTTGTCTCATTGCTCTAGTGAGGACTTCCAGTAATATGATGAATAACAGTGGTGAAAATGGGAATCCTTTTTGTGTTCTAGGTCTTAGAAAGAAGGCTTTCAGTTTTTCCCCATTCAGTTTGATACTGGCTGTGGGGCTGTCATATATACCTTTTATCATGTTAAGGTGTATTTCTTTTATACCCCAGTTTTTGAAGGCTTTATCATGAAAAGATGTTAAATTTTATCAATCATTTTTCAGTACCAGTTGAAATGATCATATGGTTTTTATGCTTCATTTTGTTAATATGACATATCACATTGATTGATTTCATATGGGGACTATCTTTGCATCCCAGGAATGAATCCTTTGGTCATAATGAATGATCCTTTTAACTTATTGTTGAATTTGGTTGCTAGTATTTTGTTGAAGATTTTTGCATCTATATTCACTAGAAATATTGGCCTGTAGTTTTCTTGTTTTGATGTGTCTTTGTCTGGTTTTGCTATCAGGGTAATACTGGCCTCATTGAATGAGGATGGAATTATTCTTTCCTCTATTTTGCAGAATAGTTTGAGCAGGATTGGTATTAGCTCTTCTTTATATGTTGGGTAGAATTCAGTAGTAAAACCCTTGGTTCTCAGGCTTTTCTTTAGTGGGATTTTTTTTTTTTTTTTTTTTTTTTTTTTTTTTTTTTTTTTGGCTCTGATCTTGTTACTTGCTATTGGTCTGTTCAGGGTTTGGAGTTTTTCATGGTTCAGATATTTTAGGTTGTTTATTTGAAGGTTTTTCTTCTTTTTTTATTGTAGGCACTTATAGCTATAAACTTCCCTCTTAGTACTGATTTTGCTGCATTCCATAGATTTTGATATGTTACCTTTACTTTATCATTTATGTCAATAAATTTTTAATGTTTTTCTTCATTTCTACACTGACCCACTGGTCATTCTGGAACATATTGTTTAATTTATATATATTTATATAATTTCCAAAATTTATCTTTTTATTGATGTCTGGTTTTATTCCATTGTTGTGTCAGAGAAGATGCTTGATATAATTTCAATTTTTGAATGTTTTAAGACTTCCTTTGTGACCTCACATATGGTTTATCCTTGAGAATAATCCATGTGCTGAGGAAAAGAATGTGTATTCTGCATCCATTGGATGAAACGTTCTGTAAATGTTTATGAGGTTTATTTATCTTATAGGGCAGATTAGGTCTTATGTTTAGTTTTTTGATTTTCTTCCTGAAAGGTCTGTCCAATGAAGAAAAACCTTCAAATAAACAACCTAAAATATCTGAAGGAACTAGCAAAGCAAGAGCAAAACAAACCCAAAATTAGTAGAAGGAAACAAATAATACAGACCAGAGCAGAAATAAATTAATTTGAAATGAAGAAAACAATGCCAAATATCAATGCAATAAAAATATGAAGTTTTGAAAAGATTAACAAAATTGACAAATCTTTAGCCAGATTAAAAGAAAAAAATGAGAGCAGACGCAAATAAAATAAAATCAGAGATGTAAAAGGAGACATCACCTGATACTCCAGGAAATCAATGGGTGATGGGATATCTAGCTATTATTGTATTAGGGTACATTTATCTCTTTAGCTCTAAAAATATTTGCTTCATATAACCGGGTGCTCCAGTGTTGGAGGTGCATATATATTTAAAATTGTTATATCTTATTGATGAATTGACCCATTTTTATTACATAGTGACCTTCTTTTCTCTTCTTATAGTTTTTTTTCATTGAAATCCATTTTGTCCGATGTAAGTATAGCTACTCTTGCTTTTTTGATTTGCATTGGTGTGGAATATCTTTTTCCATTCCTACATTTTTAATCTATATGTTTCTTTAAAGGTGAAATGTGTTTCTTATAGGCAACAGATCACTAGGTCTTCTTTTTTTTAATTATTATTCATTCAGCCATACTACATCTCTTGATTGATTGCTTTAGCCCATTTACATTCACTGTGATTACTGGTAAGTAAGGACTTGCTCCCGCCATTTTCTTGTTTGTTTTCTGGTTACTTTGTGGTCTTCTCTTTCTTGATTCTTTCCTTCCTGTCATCTTCCTAGTGAAGATGATTTTCTCTTGTGATATGATTTAATTTCATGCCATTTTGTGTATTTGTTGTAGGTTTTCTAGTTTGAGGTTACCATGAGGCTTGTACATACTGTCTTATAACACATTATTTCAATCTGATAACAACATGACACTGTTTGCATAAACAAACTAAAAACACCAAACGAGCAAAAAGAAAACTAGTAAAGACTCCATTCCTTAATTTCATGCTCCTGATTTTTAAGTTTTTGTTTTTATTTATGTCTTATTTTATTATGTCTTGAAAAATTGTTGCAGTTATTATTTTTGATTGGTTCATCAGTCTTTCTACTTAAGAGAAGTGTACGTTATACACCACACTGTAATAATATTCTGTGTTTTTCTGTGTAGTCACTATTACTGGTGAATTTGTACCTTCAGATGATTTCTTCTTAATTGATGTACTCCGTTTGTCATTTCCTGTAGGACAGTTCTGGTGTTGAAATCCCTCAGATTTTGTTTATCTAATAAAGTATTTGATTCTCCTTTATGTTTCAATAATATTTTCACAGGATACACTATTCTAGCATAAAAGGGCTTTTTTTTTTTTTTTTTCAGCACTTGAAATATTTCATGCCTCTCTCTCCTGGCCTGTAAGGTTTCCACTGAAGTCTGCTGCCAGACATGTTGGAACTCCATTGTATGTTATTTGTTTCTTCTCTCTTGCTGTTTTAGAATCCTTTCTTTATCCTTGACCTTTGGAAGTTTGATTGTTAAAGGCCTTGAGGTAGTCTTCTTTGAGTTAAAACTGCTTGGTGTTCTATAACCTTCTTGTACTTGGATATTGATATCTTTCTCTAGGTTTGGGAAGTTCTCTATTATTATCCTTTTGAATAACTTTCTATTCCTACATCTCTGTCTCTATCTCCTCTTTGTGGCCAATAATTCTTAGATTTAACTTTTTGAGGCTATTTTCTAGATCTTGTAGCCATGCTTAATTGTTTTGTTTCTCATTTTTCTTCTCTGACTGTGTATTTTCAAATAACCTGTCTTCATCTCACTTATTAAAGAATGTTAATTTGAGGTCTTTCTAACTTTTTGATGTGAGCATTTAGCACTATAAACTTTTCTCTCAACATTCTTTTTGCTGTATCTTAGAGATTCTTGTATGCTGTATCTTCGTTCTCATTTGTTTTAAGGAATTTCCTTATTTCTGCCTAAATTTTATTGTTTACCCAAAAGTCATTCAGCTGTAGGCTGTTTGATTTCCACTTAATTGTATGATTTTGAGTGATCTTTTTAGTATTGACTTCTACCTTTATTGTGCTGTAATCTGTAATTGTGGTTGTTATGATATTGTTTGTTTTATTTAATTTGCTGAAAATTGTTATATGGCCGATTATGTGGTTGATTTTAGAGTATGTGCCATGTGCAGATGAGAAGAATGTATAGTCTGTTGGTTTTGGATGGAGAGTTCTGTAGATGTCTGTTAGGCCCATTTCATAGGGTGTTGAGTTCAGTTCCTGAGTTTATTTGTTAGTTTTCTGCCTTCATAATCTCTCTAATACGGTCAGTGAGGTGTTGAAATATCCTACTCTTATGATGTGGTTATCTAAGTCTCCTTGTTTTACTGTTATGATTCTTCCTGTGTTGGGTGCATATATATATGTATATGTGTATATATATATATATACACACACACATATATATATATATATATATATATGTAGGATAGGTCTTTCTGTTGAATTGAACCCTTTAGCATTATGTAATGCCCCTCTTTGTCTTTTTTATTGTTGTTGGTTTAAAAGTCTGTGGTGTCTGAAATTAAAATATAAACTTCTGCTTTTTGTTTCTGTATCCATTTGCTTGACAGGTTTTTATCCATCTCTTTACTTTGAGCCTATGGGTGTCATTGCATGTGAGATGCATCCCTTGAAGACAGCATACAATTGAGTCCTGCTTCTTTATTGAATCACTCTGTACCTTTTAATTGGAGTATTTATCCCACTGAATTCCAGGTTAGTATTGATACATGCAGATTTGATCCTGTTATCATGTTGTAAGCAGGTTATTTTACAGACTTGATTGTGTAGTTATTTTATAGTGTCAATGTGCTGTTTATTTAAGTGTGTTTTTGTGGTGGCCAGTAATGGTCTTTCTTTTCCCTATTTAGTACTTCCTTGAGGACCTCTTCTTAGACATATCTGGTAGTAATGAAATCCCTTAGTATTTGCTTTTCTGAAAAGCATCTTATTTCTCCTTCACTTATAAAGCTTAGTTTGGCAAGACATAAAATTCTTGTTAGAATTTCTTCTTTTTTTAAGAATGCTTAGTATAGGCCCCCTATCTCTTCTGGCTGATAGGATTTCTGCTAAAAGGTTCTATTCCCTTTATAGGTGACCTGCCCCTTCTCTCTAGCCGTCTTTAATAGTTTTTCTTTCATTTTGACCTTGAAGAATCTGATGACTATGGGTCTTGTGGATGGTTGTCTTTAACAGTATCTCTCAGGAGTCCTCTCATTTCCTGAATTTCATTTGGTTTCTCTAGCGAGGTTGGGGAAATTGTCATAGATGGTATTCTCAAATATGTTTTCCAAGTTGCTTGCTTTTTGTTTCTTTCTTTCAGGGATGCCAATGAGTCCTAGATTTGGTCTTTTATATAATCTCATATATTTTGGAGGTTTAGTTCATGATATTTCAGTCTCTTTTCTTTGTTTTTGTCTGACTGACTTCATTCAAGAACCAGTCTTCAACTCCTGAGACTCTTCTTAGCTTGGTCTATTCTGCTGTTAATACTTGCAATTGTATTATGAATTTCTTAGAGTAAGTTTTTCAGCTCTATCAGATCAGTTTGTTTGTTTCCTAAAATGATTATTTTGTCTTTCAGCACATGTATTATTTTATTGTCTTTCTTTGAATTCTTGGATTGATTTTTGACTTATTCCTGAATCTTGATAATCTTTGTTCCTTTTTTCTCATATTCTCAATTCTATGTCTTTCATTTCAGTCATTTCAGCCTAGTTAAGAAATCATTGCTGTGGAATGAGACTAATTAGTCTCATCATTTGGAGGTAAGAGGACACTCTGGCTTTTTGAGCTGCTGGCTGTTCTTATGTATGTATGCTGATGTTCCTTCAATCTTTGAATTTGCTGCCTTTTGGATGTGTGTTTGTTTGTTTGTTTGTTTTTTGCTTTCTTTAAGGCCCTTGGGATTTTGATTGTGTTATAAAGAGGATTCAGTTGACTGACTTCATTTCTGGAAGATTTTAGGGGGGCCAAAGCTCAGCTCAGCACTCCTGTGTTGTAAGATCTAACTCTAACAATTTCATTCCAAGCATATGGCTTTGTTCTTTGGCCCCTTGAGGTTAGAAACCTACTGTGCTGGAGGTGCTGAGGTGTTTTCATTCTGCTGGCCACAACAATCTGAAGGGAGGTGCCATCCAAATAGCTTGGTTGAGGTGGTTGCAGAGTAATCTGTGCTCACTTGTACATGCCACCTGCCATAACAGTTTGGTGAGGTACATGTGCATTGAATGGGGTGGAAATTTGCCAGGAGTGGGGTGGTGGCTTGTATTATTTTTAAGTAATTATATTACCTTCCTCTCTTGTCCTCTCTTCTCATCTCCCCTCCCCTCCCCTTTTTTTCTCCTCTTCCCTCCCCTCCAATTCTATCTGATATGGTTTGGCTCTGTTCCCACCCAAATTTCATTTTGAATTGTAACTCCCACAATTCCCATGTGTCATTGGAGGAACCTGGTGGGAGGTGATTGAATTATGGCAGGGGCGGGGGTCTTCCCTGCGCCATTCTCATGATAATGAATGAGTCTCATGAGATCTGATGGTTTTAAAAAGGGGTTTCCCTGAACAAGCTCTCTTCTCTTATCTGCTGCCATGTGAGACATGCCTTTGACCTTCTGCCATGATTGTGAGACTTCCCCAGCCTAACACATTATCCATTTTTCTCTTTGGTCTTCTCCGCCCTCCCCACCTCATATTCCCATTAGTGTATATTTGATTTTTCTATAACTTTTCTCATTTTGTTATTGTATTTTTCCTTTCCATCTTCTGAGATCCTTCAACTATACTTTCCAAAACTTAAAATTGTATTTTTAATGTAAGATTTTATATAGGCACATGTACTTAAAGTGTTATTTCTTATCATTCTTATCATATGAGTATTCTTATTTTCATAACATTTTTACAATGAATAGAAATTACTATCATTTAACGGTATTAATTATAATTAAGTTTTTTTTTTTTCTGCCCCCTTCGTTGTATCAGTTTTTTTTTTTTAGGTTTTTCTTTTGTTTGTCTTAATTTCTTTATTTAAGATTATCTCCACTTTTTCATGATGCTTGTTTTTGAGTTACACTTTAAAGACCATATTGAAAATTCTGCTTACTTGAATGTCACTGTTTCCATTCCTGGCTTACCTATGATGAGGCCCATACTTGGCCAACATTTGTTTTTTGATTCCTCCATTGGCAGTGTTTATATAAGTTATTTCCTTGAGACTCATCAACTGTCCCAAAATGGAATTCTCCTATATTTTGACTAGATAGTATAAAACAGCCTGTGTGATTTGAGACAGATGAGTGGGGTCATTTGGAGACAGACACTAGGAATGTCACCATTCTGGATAGACATTTACTTCATGTACTGGTTTTTATGTATGAGCTCATTGCCATTTTTAAGTATACCCAAGCACTGATTTTCTCTGACTCAATCTCATCAGAAAATGAATGGCCTATCTTCTATCAGAGTGAGGAAAGTAAAATCCTGCTTTCTAGGAATCAAGAGGACACAGGAAGCAAAGTCCCATTTCTTCTTAAGCAGATTTAAACTATTACAACTATCTTTAGCCTCATATGTGACCTGCTATTGGTGAAAATCATTAACTCTGAAACCTGAAATTTTGGTCTTACTCCCTTTTGGCTTCTACTGCATTGGTTTCACTTTCTACTTTTTTCCCCAGTCAGGTGAATCTGTTACTATTTCTCATCTTTCCAACTTCCAAACTGTGCGGAGATTTCTGTTTATTCTTGTTTCTTGTTTCTCTTTATCTTTGTGGATTTTGGCCTTTTAAATTTTCTTTCTTCTAATTTAGTCTATGAAGAATGCAAATATATATGCATTTAATCACTAAGATTTTAAGTCAAATTGGAATTACATAATTTTAAGTTTTATCTCAAATATCTTTTATATGGTTTATAATAAAAAATCAAAACAAAAGAATCAATGTGTGTGTAATCTTTAAAGTTTTATTACATTGAAAAGGATTGCTTTGCTAATAATTTATTAATAGTTTTTAAAAGTCAAATGCAATTATGACACTCTCCTCCTTTAGAGCAATTTATTAGCCTCTCATTGTTCTAAGGCTAAAGACTCGTATTCCTAATAAGTATCTTCAGGTTCTTGCATCATATGTCCTCTACATCTTCTTCCACATTCATCACATAAAATACGTCCCCTTTTTCTCTAACATACTCACAGGGCTCCCTTTCAATTCCTCAAATGCATGATGGTCTCTCCTATTTTAGAGCCTATCTCTGCACAAGTTTATCTATGTACAAATAATTTCTTCTAAATTATTCCATAACCTTCTATACCTTTTCCCCTATACGTTCGTATACTCTCTGTAACTATTTCACCCACCGTACATAGTGGCTTTCTATTCTTTTTCAGAAATGAACTCAATTTTCACTTTATTTGAAAATCTTTCTCTGACTTTTCTGACCAAAGAAATCTTTCATACACACCTCCACAAACTTTTTAAACGTAGCTTAATTGATACGTAGTTTAAATGCCATACAATCCATTCATTAAAAGTATGTAACCCAATAGTCTTTAGTATATTCACAGATATGTCCAATCATCACCATGTCTAGTTTTAGAACATGCTACTTACTTCATAAAAACAATAACAACAAAAAACAAAACAAAAAAACCCAGTACCCTATAGCTATCATCCTTATACTCTTCCAACTTCCCTACCTCCCCCAACCTGAGGCAATCAAAAATCTACTTTTTGGCTCCATAGCTTTCATTGTATTGCTATTTCACATGAATTGAATAGTAATATGTGGTCTTTTGTGATTGGTTTCTTTCACTTAGCAAAACATTTTCCATGATCATTTATGTTGGAGCATGTGTCAATACCTCATTATTTTTAATTGCCACATAATAGTCCATTCATGTGCACACCATATTTTGTTTAACAAATCATCACTTATTAGACATGTAGAATGTATACGCCTTTCAGAGATTGCAAAAGATATTATAAACATTCATGTACAAGTTGTTGTGTGAACATGTTTTCATTTCTGTTCGATACATGCCTAGGAGTGAAATTGCTGGAATATATGGTAACTCAATGTTTAACTGGATATGAAGCTCTTCCTCGACAATTTTTTACCCTTGAGCACTTGGAATTTGTTATCCCACTACTTTCCAGTCTTCATTGTTTTCTGATGAGAATTCAGCTGTTAATTTTATCACAGTTCTCTCATGGTACTTTTTTCTCTTGCTGCTTTCAAGATTTTTTCCTTTTAAAATACTTTTAAGTATTTTTTAAAAAATATACTTTTTTTAAGTATATTAAGTAAAAGTAAAAAGTAAAAGTAAAAAAAATACTTTTAAGTATTTTTTCTTTTTTTTTCTTTTTTCTTTTTTTCTTTTTTTTTTGAGATGTAGTCTTGCTCTGTTGCCCAGGCTGGAGTGCAGTGGCACAAGCTCGGCTCACTGCAAGCTCCGCCTCCCGGGTTCACGCCATTCTCCTGCCTCAGCCTCCCGAGTAGCTGGCACTATAGGCACCTGCCACCACGCCCGGCTAATTTTTTGTATTTTTTAGTAGAGACGGGGTTTCACTGTGTTAGCCAGGACGGTCTTGATCTCCTGACCTCGTGATCCGCCCACCTTGGCCTCCCAAAGTGCTGGGATTACAGGCGTGAGCTGCCGTGCCCTGCCGACTTTGAGTATGTTTAATATGATATGTCTGTATTGGGGTCTTGTTACATTTATTCTACTTGGAATTAGTTGAGCACTTTGTATGTGTATATTGTTGTTAATAAACTTAGGCAGTTTTCAGCCGTTATTTATTTAAACATTTTTTCTTCTTTCTCACCTCTTTTTCTGGTACTTCCTTTATAAGCATATTGGTGCACTTAATGATGTCCCACATTTCTTAAGGCTGTGGGTATTTTTCTTCATTTTTTTTTTTTCTGTTTTTTGGCTTGTATAATCTCTATAAATCTCTCTTCAAATTTTTAAAGTTTTTTCTTCTGCCACTTCTAGTTATTTTTTCTTGATTCTTTTTTTTTTTTTTTTTTTTTTTGAGATGGAATTTTGCTGTTGTCGTCCAGGCTGGAGTGTAATGGCATAATCTCGGCTCACTGCAACCTCTGCCTCCCGGGTTCAAGTGATTCTCCTGCCTCAGCCTCCAGAGTAGCTGGGATTACAGGCACCCGCCACTACGCCCAGTTAATTTTTGTATTTTTAGTAGAGACAGGGTTTCACCACGTTGGTCAGACTGGTCTCAAACTCCTGACCTCGGGTGATCCACCCGCCTCGGCCTCCCAAAGTGCTAGGGTTATAGGCATGAGCCATCACACCTGGCCTGATTCTTTCTAATAATTCCTATCTCCCTATTAATATTCTGCATTTGGTGCAACATTACCATCCTTCCTTTTAAAACCTATTTAATTATACTTTCCTTTAGTTCTGTGAACATATTTGTAATGTCTACTTTGACCTCTTATTCCGTTAAATCTGGCATCTGGACATTCTCACAGGTCGTTGCTGTTGTCCACTTTGTTTTTTCAGTGTTTGGGTCACATTTTCCTGTTTATTTTCATGCCTCCTATTTTTTTTGCTGTAAATTCCACGTTTTGACAATACATTTGTACAACTCTGGGTACCGCCTTCAAATCTAGGGCTTCTTATTATTTACTTATTTATTTGTTTAGTGAAAGGCTAGATTATTTTGGTGAAATCTATTTCCCACCCATCTGCCCAATCACCCACGAAAGGATTTAATCTTCTGCTATTGCTCATCAGGGAGGCACAGCTTTGGATATGTCCACAGTCACCCTAGGATGACAAACACACTGCTATGGCTTTCTTTCACTATTTCCCTGATCATATCCAGCTGTTACACTCCACTAATTTCAGGTCAATTGCTCAATTCTTTTCAACCATACCCTGAGGCATAAACTTCTCTACAAACTAACTTAATCAGATTGTGGCTCCTTTGAAGTTACAGTTTCTAAGATCGATGTTTGACATTTAAGGCTCTTCTGCATGGTCTGATTTCCAAGTTCTCTCCTGCAAAACTAAACAGCCTACAGTTGAACCTGTATATTCACATGACCCTCCAAACCTCTTCTCAATTGATCTTCATCACAGTCTCTTGTATGTGTGTGTGTGTGTATATATGTGTATATATACATAATATTTATGTGTATGTGCATATATATAGTATATGTGTGTGTTTATGTATATATACATACACACATATAATTTAAACTTTTATTTTAGATTCGGGGGGTATATGTTGAGGTTTGTTACCTGGGTATACACTGAGGTGTTATACTGAGGTGTGGAGTACTGTTATTGGGAGTGCTTTTAAGTTTAAACTTCTCTATGCTCCGTTGCAAATTAAATCAGTTATTTCGGAAGAGATTTCAAGCTATCTGTTTTACATTCTGCCTCTTTTGTAGGCAAAAATCTTTATTCCAGGGCTCCAGAACTAGAGATGTGAACAATAATGGTAAGGTTCTTTTTGAGTAATGCCCCTGTCTTAGAAACTGAGTATTTGTTTTGGGAAGGCAGCAGCCTGTGAAGAAAGTAGGAAGGCTTGCTTCCCTGTCATGGAACCATTGCACCATGAGTCACCGGAAGGAGTACGGGTGGCCCCAGTACTCTTATTGTGATACAGCCAAGGTAGAGCCCCTGTTCTACAAATTCGGGTTGGGAGGAACAGGGGACAATGCTCCCTTCTCCCAAAGACTTAGGTTCAGCAAAAGGCAGCTGGGCTGAATGAGAAATACTGAAATCCTCTTTTTCCTGAAAAGGAAATCCTCCAACTAGGACAGTGGGAAAAGGGAGTTCTATGTTCTTGGCTGCAACAGTCTCATCTCACTGAGGTGGGAGAGGTAAGGGAAGGAGGGATCGTGTTTCAAATACCGCAGTTTGCTCTTTTTGCTGAGTTTTCATATATTTTTAAAATTAGATGTTTCTTCATTTGCTGTTTGTCCTAAGGACCATTTCAAGCAGCTTTAAAAGATTGCCTTTTAATAATTTTCACTAGTGTCACTGGGGAATGTCAACAGAGTTTATCATGATAGAATTCAACATCTCCTCATCATCTCTTTACGGCCCTTTTTAGTTAACATTAAATTCTGAGTCAATGGAGAAAGTATGAACAAATTGTTTCATGTTCAGAGTTATCATTGTAAATCCTAAGGTCTAAATTAACAAAAGAAAAGGTAGAATTCAGTATTAATTTTATACGAATTTTTAATAATTATGCAAACTATTTACTATTTGATACAGTAATTACAGAAAATAACAAATTAAACTTTTAGAGGTCTGACACAGCTATTAATCAAGATATACTTATGACTAACTAGTTACTGAAGTAAAAGGATGGTTTTGTCCCAGTGTGTGTTTTTTCATAATTTCAGCTCTAGGCAGCATTTATCTTAACTAGAAATGCTCAATTCATAGAGAGTCACTGCACGTCATCTCTCATCTTATATTCAGAACTATTATAAATGCCATTTTGTTTTAAAAGTTACATATTAGGCAACTAAACAATGAACATAAAAATCTGGGAGATGTATGTGCATCAAATATTTTTTCATAGTTAAAAACTTTCTTTAGAACCCCGTCTCTACTAAAAAATACAAAAAAAAACTAGCCGGGCGAGGCGGCGGGCGCCTGTAGTCCCAGCTACTCAGGAGGCTGAGGCAGGAGAATGGCGTAAACCCGGGGGGCGGAGCTTGCAGTGAGCTGAGATCCGGCCACTGCACTCCAGCCCGGGCGACAAAGCCAGACTCCGTCTCAAAAAAAAAAAAAAAAAAAAAAAAAAAAAAAAAAGAAAACACTTTTATTTATTTTTATTTTTATTTTTATTTTTTTTTGAGGCGGAGTCTCGCTCTGTCCCCCTGGCTGGAGTGCAGTGGCGCGATCTCCGCTCACTGCAAGCTCCGCCTCCCGGGTTCCCGCCATTCTCCTGCCTTAGCCTCCCGAGTAGCTGGGACTACAGGCGCCCGCCACTACACCCGGCTAATTTTTTGTATTTTTAGTAGAGACAGGGTTTCACCGTGGTCTCGATCTCCTGACCTTGTGATCCACCCGCCTCAGCCTCCCAAAGTGCTGGGATTATAGAAAACACTTTTAAACACTTCTATGCTAGTATATAGATCTAATTCAAGAAATGTAGTAAACAATAACAGAGTATATACAATGCTATTGAAGGTACCTAATATTAGAAAAAAATCATAATCATTATTCAAACAGTTTCAAGAAGATTATGACTACAGAAATGCTTGCTGACTGTATTAGTTTCCTATTGCTGCTGCAACAAATTGGAATGCCTTAAAACAATGCAAATTTATCACCTCACAATTTAAAAAGGTAAGCAATCTAAAATGAGTCTTACTGAGCTGAAGTGAAGATGTCAGCAGGACTGGATCCCTGCTGAATACTCTAAGGGAAAACTGGCTTTTCTGGTCTTTAGAGGCTGCCCTCATTCCTTAGTTCATGTCTCCTCTACTTCATCTATAAAGCTGGCAATATTTGGTCAGGTTCTTATGCTACCATCTCTCGGATTCTCTCTCTTCTGTCTTTATCATTCACTTGTAAGGACTTAGGATTACATTGAGTCAACCTTGATAATTCAGTATAATCTCTTTATCTCAAGGTGGCTTATTAACAACCTTAATTTTTAACTGCAAGCTTAATTTTCCTTTAGCAAGCTACCCAACACATTGACAAGTTCTGAAGATTAGGACATGAACACCTTTGCATGAGACATTATTCTCCCTACCACACTGATCGCAATCTCTATTTATAAATCTTGTTATATAAAAATACAGGAAGAGGACATTTCCACTGTTCAAATTTGGGGGATTAACAAACATTACAATATATAAATAGCCTCTCCCCCACATGCACCATATGTGATGATAAAATATTTGAATGACTAACTGGTGTCCATAGGCATATGTAATATTTTACTGGGAAATGAGTGCTTTCCATCCAAGGAGTTATCATCATGGGATGATAAATATTTGCCAGTGTTCAAAATACTTCTTAAATATTATTATTATTTAAAATATTAAAATATTAAATATTTCTTAAGTATTTTGAACTTGTGTTTGTGTTTGTAATCTCTCTTTAGACTCTCCTGAATAATGAAATACTGTCAACATTTTGAGGGAGAAGGAGTTTTGTATTTTGAAATATAAATATAAGTTTTAAGTTATATCAGGTTAAAAAGTGCCCGAGTTTACCAAATTACACTGTTTGTTGTTGTTTATATCATTGTTGGTTTTGTCCAAAACAGTGTGGCCACAAACTGATAAGATGGACTCTAAAGGCAATCCCCAAACATGATCTATCCCCCCAAATTAAGTGAAAAACCAGTAAATTATTATTGAAATAGTTCTATAAGTTCTTAACATGAATATATAAATTGACTGCTGTTGTTGGCATTTAAGGATTTGGTTACATAGTGTCATTATATTATTGAACCATATGTTAAGCACTTAACTAAAGACCTCCTATTGCTTACATTTTCAAATTACTTCCATTGCCAGTGAGTATATTCATTGGTATATATAGTGATATAGTGAATATATTCATTGGTAGTAGAAGTAGTTTTTGAAAATAGATATAAACTGACAGTATTATATATAGTTTTATAGTGATGCTGACTTTAAAGCATCAGTAATTGAAAATGAAAGAAACTAGAATTGTTCTGGGATAAAGATGTGTACGATGAGTGTGTTTAAATCAAACATAGTACAAGAAAACATTTTTCCTGCTGTTTTCTTTACCTGTACTAGGTATAGCTGTACTACATTTTAAGTATTCTCAGTGTAGGCTCCCCCGTTCATCTTTTTCTCTAACCTGAATCCACCCATGCCAGTGCTTGCTTTCCTTCCTGTCAAACACCTATAGTAATAGGAAAGTCATTGCTTTCAATAGTAGGCGACTCCACTTTTGAATATTTGTAAATTGTTAGAATGTTTTCCTGGAGGTCAAATCAGTATTTTTGTAGCTTTTCACCACTTAACTTTATTCGATAGTAAGGATCAACTCTCTTCCATGTGGAGGCCTCATTGGTTCTTCACTAAGAGTGCACATCAAACTCACCAAGAGAATGACAAGAAAGTGCATGAGGCAAGAGAAGAGAGGAGGAGAGGGACAGAGAGAGAGAGAGAGGAGAGAGGGAGAAATACATGTCCAGACCCTTCTTAAGACTATCTAGGGTTAGAATCTGGCATATGTATTGAGGCATTTCACTAACACACTTATTTGTTCTTACACATATGTACTGAATGATTACCATGTGTAAGGGACTGTTTCAGATGCTGAAAATGCATCAGTGAACAAAATATGGAAAAATCACTGATTTCATATAGCATGGATCTAGGCAGGGAAGAAAAATAAACAGCAAGCATAATAAATTTATAAATTATATATTTATGTTAATATGTGATAAATGCTATGGAAATAGAGATTGGTGAGGATACTCAAGGTGGTGTGTGTGTGTGTGTGTGTGTGTGTGTAGAGGTGTTGAAATTTTGATTAAACTATTAAATTAGAACTCTCTGAGAAGACATCACTGAACAAAGACTTGAAGACTGAGAGGGATTTAGCCATCCAGACTCCTGGGGCAAACATTCTAGGCAGAAGGCAAAAGTATCTACTGCTAAGTCCCTAGGGCAGAAGCATGTTTGGTGTGTTCAGAAATCAAAATGGAGACCACTGTGACTGGAGAAGAGTGATCAAGAGTTGAGCAGGGGAAGATAAGGTCAGAAAGGACGAAGACCATAGATTATTGGGACGTGATAGTTCATGTTAAGGAACTTGCTTTTTACTATTAATAAAAAGGAGTCTTGAGCTGCAGAGTGACATGATCTGACAGGTTTTAACAGGGTAACCCTGTCTTTGGGTTTTGGGGAATAAATTTTACAGGTCCGCTGTGGATGTGGGGCAATATGGTTTGGATCTGTGTCCCCACCCAAATTTCATGTTCAATTGTAATCCTCGGTGTTGGAGGTGGAGTCTGATGGGAGGTTATTAGATCATGAGGATGGAGTTCTCATGAATGGTTTAGGACCATTCCCCCTTGTTACTGTACAGTGATAGAGTTCTAATGAGATCTGGTTGTTTAAAAGCCGGTAGCACCTCCCCCTTCACTCTTCCTCCTACAGTGGCCATGTGAATTGCTCATTCCCCCTTTGCCTTCCACTATGTTTGTTAGTTTCCTGAGGTCTCCTCAGAAGACAAGCAGATGCCGCATCATGCTTCCTGTATAGCCTGTGGAATTGAGCCAATTAACCAGTTTTTAAAAAAATTAATTACCCAGTCTCTGGTATTTCTTTATACCAATGTGAGAATTGACTAATATGGGGAGACCAGTTAGAAGGAGTTGCTGTTACCTAGGAGAGAAGATGGGAGTTTGGAGCAAGGTTGAAGCTGTGAGGCTGGTTAGAATCATTTGTTTGTGTGTATTCTTTGAAAGAGAGGGTGATGCCTTCTGATACACACCTTTTTAAAGAATTGCTGCTGATAAATATTTTATGAAGATACCCCCTTTTCTTCTCTCTCAGATTCACCAGCAAGCTTCTTCTAAGGGTCTCATTTTTTAAAGACCTTATATGCCCATTTCCTTTCCACTCCATGTATAGTCTGTTTTCTCAGATTTCTGGAAATTTTGCTTCCCACAATCTAGGACGATATTCCTCAGGAGGTCTTCTGTGGCCCTCCTGCATCAGGAAGATTTAGGGTGCTAGTTAAGGATGCAAATTATGCCCCTCCCAACACACACCAGGACCCAGGGCATATACAATCTTAACTCACTCCCCAAGAGAAACTAAGGAATATATATATATATATATATATGAGTATAATTGCTCTTGTCAGTAAGTCATGTCTGATTTTATCAAAAAACAACATCCACCACCTCCACCACTCCCCTGTGTGATGACTATACCTTGACATTTTGCCACTGTCTGTCTGTGTGGTCTCTGTACTTCCATTGAAAAGCTAAGTATGTTTCCTCTGCTTAGAACATATGTCTGTGCCTTTTGTTAACACTGCTAGTCAGGTACTTTTAATATTATTGCATTTATCAATAAATATTTATTGAATAGTTTGTTTATTTATTTATTTATTTTGCTCAGAACCAACATAAATCCTACCCTGTACTTGCCACTATGGGGTTTACAGTAAAGTGACAATTGATTTTTAAGGCAAGGTACCCTGTTCTGAGTTATTTCATCTTGGCTGCAAGCACTTAGGAAATATTTTCATAAAGAATATATTAAAAACTATTTTGATCACAGAACGCATCCTAATTTTTTTCTAAGTTCATGCAACCCATAGTCCCTTTATATGCATTCATAATTCCAGAGATTTTATTTCTTAAATATAAAGAGGCAATTCTAACTCATCTTAGGAAATAGCAAATACAAATTAGACTGAAATTTTATCAAGTTTTCCTTGGAACTGTGATATCTGGGGAGCAAGAAACGAGCTCAGCCATGTGCTGAATAGCTCAGAACATAAAGTCAAGTCTTTAAAGCATTCTGAGTATGTTTGTCCCTTCCCATTCAGGATGCAAAATTCATGTATTCTCTCTTCCCAGACATTTCCTGCTATTTGCAGTTTGGTGGGTTCTAAGCAGTAAATAGTGGAGAGGGAACTAAGCATTTATGACAGTTAAAAGAGTTGCACAGCCCAGCGGTGTGATTAATGTGTGGGCGCTGAGCCCTTTGTTAACAGTCTTAGGAAGTGCTCCAGTGGCCCTACAGCACTGGTACTTCATGCTTCTAACAAGCAAAGACTGTCAGCCTCAGTGTCATATGACAATGCAAAGGTACTGAGGAATGTACTAGGCTTCTTATTATTTAACATTTTGGAAAAGAAATAAAATGGCAGTAGAGAGTGTTTTGCTTGTTTATTCAAGAGGTATGTGTTATTTCAGTAAGAAGATTAAGCCCTTTGAGGGAAAATCAAAATAAACTACATATTAAACTAAGTCTGCTTTCAATATAGTATTATAGTCAAGTTATAGTTATATAACAATCTTTAAATAATTTGTTTATTTTTAAAATGTATCAAATGAAATTGAAGTAGATTAGATCAAAACATAGCTGGTACAAAAATATATATATATGTATCTGTGCAGCCTCAACTTCTGTCCCAGCTGTCCAACATCCAGTAGCATTCATCCATGGCCTCCAGCTCACCTGTGATTTATCTTTCTTTCCTCAAATTAAACATCCATCTTCCCCCAAAAATATAAATACAAAGCTGTCAATAGCTATTCCAGTAACAATAACAGTAGAATTTGATCTTTTCTAGTTGAAATGTGTACATGTTAGGATACTTGGGCTGTGGCATTTTAAACTAGAGCAGTTTAAAATACAATCCATTAGAGCTGAATTACACAGGCCTTCCTTCAGTCATTTGATGACTGACTTCTGTGTGAGGAAATGGCTGATATCAAAAGAAGAGTGACAGGAACACCTTTTACAACGTGTTTTAGGAAAAAAAGTTGTTGCTAAAATGAATCTGCAGGAAGACTTTTTCTAAAAAGGAGCAAATGGTATAAAATTGGATAAATACCCTACATATACAAGGACAAAAGAATGTAAATGGAAAATTATAGCTTTGGCATTTAACTATATCTAAAAGAAACCACCGTTCTTTTCAGAATCAGCTATTTAGTCTGACAGTTTCTAAGGCCGTAATTTTCTCGTTGTCATGTTTGCTACCTTAAATATAAGATCCTCTGGAAAATAAACTAAAGGAAAAATTTAAAAGAAGTTCTTTCCCTATATTCTATGCAAACATAATAGAATACAGCATGTGTCTCTTAATCATCTCTCAGTGATATTTGATTTGGATCTTTCATACCTTTATTAAAACTCATGACATTTGTCATCACTATGAAGTTCTGAGTTTGTGAGGATAGCACTTCAGAAATGGTTTTTTTGCTTTTTGATACTGTGGCTCCACCTCAAAGAGCTGAGTGGAAATTATGCCACAGGTTATAGATGAATGGATCAATGATGTATATGGCAAAAAGCTTCCATAAGAGCAAAAGTCAATGAACTGTTTTGTCCCTAAAATTAAACTAATGAATTAAACTATTGATAAAATGGTACATTTTATCAGTTCTTGCATTATTCCAGTAATTTCAAGGTGAAAATTTTGATGTTCATATGGAGAAATAATACACCACTGCTTAAATCCATTCAGTAGTTTCTGACTTATATTTGATAAAGGCTCAAATATTATATAAGTACAAATAGATGGAATAGTTTGACCCTCCTCACCTCTTCAACCTCATCCTGCACCATGTTTTTCTTCACTGTTTTTCCTCCGGCTCTTCTGTCCTTCTTTCAGTTCTTCCTAATGCAACTCACCCCCTCAGGCTGAAGGGCAATTTATGTGTTGTTTCTTCTACCTGGAATAGTTTATTCCTACTAATGGCACATTTAGCACCATTTAGTCCTTTGGAATGCATTTCAACTGGAACTGCTTCAAAGAAGACTTACCTAACAACTGCTCCAAAACTAGATGAATATAATTTGCAAATCTAGGTATGATTGTTTGATAAGTATGCTTCTCTTCCATTAGATGGCAAACTCCATGAGAGTAAAGACAAAGTTTATTTGTGTTTACCATTTCATTAGCAGAGTTTAACATCTTAGTGTTGGTACCCAAAAAAAGGTCATTGGAAAGTATGAGTATGTATAAGAAAATGTTTTTCTAAAAAAACTGATACAAATTAAGTAACTCCTAACTATATTTCAGCTGTAATTAGTCACTTCTTAGTCTTTCTTTGTTTTCTAATCCTATATATATATCCATAATTTTTTTTATTTGTTCTGGTGTAAATAAAAAAGTTGTCATTTTTTTAAGTAGGCTTTTTTCTCCCTGAGACTTGACATCAAAAATATTTGACTGTCATTTTGAAATTTATCAAAAAACTCATTATGTTTCATGTATTTCTGATACTCAAAGCACTGAGTTTAACACACCCTGCTTTCTTTTCTCTAAACGTCCTAGCTTTTCAGACTGAAGAGATAAAATTGTTACTTCTCATGGCCGTGCACAGACAAGGAATTAGGTAATATTCACTAGATCTGCATAATGTCCTTTCCCAGTGAAAGGGTTCTACTTGTGCATCTATTTTGGTTAATTTGAACTGGTTCTTCTTTCCCTTCATCAACCTTTATATTTCTTGTTATGTTTTCGTACAGCAGAATTTGGCCAGGGTTTCTTATCATTTGTAAAGTGTCCGTATTCTTGACACTGAACAAACTTTAAAACCCAATTGAATAACATACTATCAATTGTAAACAGATCAAGGGTAGCATCTTCACAGTGAGATAAAATTGGGTAAACAATATCCAGTAAGGGAAATTTCAGCTTCTGAAGAGATGGGATAGATTTACCTTTCCCTGTTCCTCCCACCAAGTACAACAAAATCCCCTGGACATTGTGTATATTAAATAGCATGAACATAAGAAGACTCTGAAAGGTGAAAAGAAGAGGTAAACCAGCAGTGTCAGTGGAGAACACAGGTGGAGTTTGGATTTTCACTCTGACCTAGTGGTTACAAGATACCCCTCTCCCTCCTCATGGGTTCATGCCAGAGGTGATATAATGGAGAGTTAAGTCGTTCACCACTGTTTAGTGGTAACAAGGCCATCCATCAGTGTTACTGGAGACCATCAGGGAGCAATGAAGAGGCAGCCTTAGACTCTCCCAAACAAGGCTGTATTAGCAGTGATCTAGCTGGAATCCTAAATTCCTAACCCCATCCAACAGTAACAAGATATCCCTTACCCCTTGAGTGTCATTAGAGTTTATTGGGGAACTCATTATGCTTCCTGTACTTCTGATACTCAAATCACTGAGTTTAATACACCTGCTTTCTTTTCTCTGAATGTCCCAGCTTTTCAGACTGAAAAGACGACATTGTTACTCTTCATGTGGAGAAGTAGAGATCCTGGACTTCTAGACCAACATGACAGTAACATAACACTGGCCTCCTATTTTTGCTGGAATGATGTTGGAAGATACATGCTAAAATACAAGATTAAATAATATCCAAAGTAATCCAACATAATATTAAAAAATCAAGTTGTCAGTTAAAAATTAATCATCATACCAAGAGTCAGGAAGATCTCAAAGTGATTGAGAAAATAAGATCAACAGGTGCCAACACTAAGATAACACAGATATTAGAATGATCTGACAACTATATTAAAGCAGTCATCATAAAATTATAAAGTGGCCTTCATAAACACATTTGAAGCAAACAAAAAAATACAAAGTCTCAGCAAAGAAGCAGACATTTTTTTCTTTATAGAAGAACTGACTGGAAATTTTAGAACTAAAAATACAACAACCAGCCTTTTAAACAAACGGTGTTGGAAAAATAGAATATCCACATGCAAAATAAATGAATCTAGACACAGACCTTACCCCTTCACAAAGGTCAAAGTATATCGTAGACCTATATGTAAAATACAAAAAACGTAAACCACCTGGAAGATAACATAGGATGAAATCTATATGACTTGGGTTGATGCTATTTAGATACAACACAAAGGGCATGATTCATAAAGGAAATGTAATAAGTTAGATGTTATTAAAATTTGAAAAATCTTCTCCTCTATGAAAATCACTATTAAGAGAATGAAAAGACAAGCCCCAGACTGGGAGAAAATATTTGCAAAAGACATATCTGATGAAGGCTTGTTATCTAAATATACAAAACACTCATGAAACTCAATAATAAGAAAATCACAACCTTATTAAAAATGCACTAGTGACCTCAACAGACACCTCATCAGAGAAGACATGTTTATGGCAAATAAGCATATGATAAGATGCTCAACATAATATATCAGCAGAGAAATGCAAATTGAAGTACGATTTCAAAAACCCAAAATACAGACAATGCAAAATGCTGGTGAAAATGTGGAGCAAAATGACTCTCATTTATTATGTGGTAGAGTTAAAAATGGTGCCTCCACTTTGTAAGAGAGTTGGTAGTTTCTCACAAAACTAAATATAATCTTAGCATATAATCCATCAATCATACTCTTTGGATATTTACCCAAATCAGTTAAAAGGTTATGTCCTTACAATAACTTTTACATGGATGTTTGATGCAGTTTTATTCATAATTGTGAAAACTTGAAAGTAACCAAGATGTTCTTCAGTAGGTGAATGGATAAATGAACTCTGGTACGTTTATGCAATATAATATTATTCAGCACTAAAAATAAAAGAGCTATCAAGCCATAAAAATAAGTAGAGAAATCTTAAGTACATATTACTATGAGAAGTCAATCTGAGAAAGCTACTGTATTAGTCCATTCTTATACTGCTATAAAGAAATACACAAGATTGGGTAATTCATAAAGGAAAGAGGTTTAATTGACTCATAGTTCCTCATGGTTGAAGAGGCCTCAGGAAACTTACAAACATGGCAGAAGGGGAAGCAGGCGCGTATTACACGGTGGCAAAAGAGAGAGTGCATGCAAGCAGAGGAAATGCCAGATGCTTATAAAACCATCAGATCTCCCGAAAACTCACTATCATGAGAACAGCATGGCAGAAACCAACCCCGTGATCCAATAACCTTTCTCCCTTGACATGTGGGGATTGCAGGTCTCTCCCTCAACATGTGGGGGTTACAATTCCAGATTAAGTTTGGGTGAGGACACAGCCAAACCATGTCAGCTTACACACTGTATGACTCCAACTATATGACATTCCAGAAAAGGCAAAACTGTAAAGGAGGCAGTAAAAAGATCAGTGGTTGAAGAGGGTTGGAGAAGGAAGGGATGAAGTAGTGAACTACAGAAGATTCTAGGATGGTGAAACTATTTCTTATATGAAAGAGTAGGCTTATGTCATTATGCATTTGTCAAAATACACAAAATGTATAACACTAAGAATGTAACCTATTGTAACACCTGTGTGGAACCTATTGACTTCGGGTAAAAAAGATATGTCAGTGTAGGTTCAACAGTTGTAAAAAATGTACCACTCTGGTGCAAGCTGTTGATACTGGAGGAGGCTTGGCATGCATGGAGGAAGGGAGTATGTGGGAAATCTCTATACTTTTCACTCAATTTTTCTGCACACCTAAAATTTCTATAAGAATATAGTCTATTATAAAAATATATGCTATTAACTTTTTTGGGGAAAAAAAAACTCAATGGATAGACACAACAGCAGAATAGAGAGAATAGGGGAATCAGTTAAGTTGAAGACAGAAAAATACAAATTACCCAATCTGAAACACAGAGAAAATGACTGGAAAAAAAAAAATGGAAAAAACCTCAAAAACGTGGGGCTATAACAAAATACCTAACATTTGTGACAATAACATCGCAAAAAGAGAGGAGAAAGAAGGTGGTGCTGAAAGAGTATTAAAAGATTTAACAGCTGAACACTTCCCAAATTTAGCAAAAGACATAATCTACAGGCTCAAAAAGTTAAACAAAGTTCAAATAGGATAAACGCCAAAAATCCACACCAAGAAATATCATAAGTAAAATTCTTATAACTGCAGACAAAATTGTCAGAAAGAAATAATACGTTATTATGGAAACAGCAATTAGGATGATAGCATATTTCTCATTGGTAGTTATGGAGAGCAGGGGCAAAACATGCTTCAAGTGCTGAAAGAAAAGAAGAATCAACCCAGAATTCTATATGGAACAAAAGTATCATTCAGGAATGAAGGGGGAAATCAAAACTTCTCACATAAATGGTGACTAAGAGAATTTGTCACCAGCAACCCTATCCTAAAAAAGACATATATATGGGGTATAGGAGATGTTTTTATACAGGCGTGCAGCATCAAATAATTACATCGTGAAGAATGGGGTATCCGTCCAACAATTATTTAACTTTTCTGCTACAAAAAAATCCAATTATACTCTTTTAGTTATTTTTAAATGTACAATTATTATTGACAATAGTCACCCTGTTGTGCTATCAAATAGTAGTTATTATTCTTTCTAATTTTTGTACTTATTAACCTATTGTGAAAGTAAATATTCAGGTATTAACACAAAATTTAATTGATATGCCTGACAATATTACTGACAGGGCTCAGCTTATTAGATATAATTGTGATTCTTTGCAAATGTGAGACTTTTTTTAAAACAAAAGTAGCATCTCAATAAGTTGCCCAGGTTGGACTCAAACTCCTGGGCCCAAGTGATCCTCTCACCTCAGCTTCCCGAGCATCTGGAACTATAGGCACATGCCACTATGCCTGAATTAATCATGAGAATTTTAATCAGCCAGAAATTCAAGGATGCAAAAAATTATGTTGAATCAGGCATTCGGCTTTTTTACCTTCTAAGAAAAAGGTCAAAGTCAAAGATAAGTGGTAGAATACAGTTTAATAGTGTAAACAAAATATAAAATACAAGAACCCCAACTGACACTGGATTCCCCTCTTACCCAAGGGAATTCCAAAGAAACCTGAAAAACTAGCTCAGGCCATCATGGGAATAGAGTGTCAAAATGCTTTATTATGCTTTCTCCCTTTTGGAGTTTAGACACAACTGACTAGCATTAACATTAAAATAGAGATTCTAAGACTGACATAACAGACCCTTTGTAGCAATAAGACACCAGCTCCAACCTAATTCTAGTATAACATCACATGGCAGGTAACAGGCCCTAAAGGAAATAAAAGTATTTTATCCCAAACATATTTATTTGGCACATTTTGTAAAGGCCCTGCAAAGCCTTCTCTTGCGAGGAGAATTTATATTCTGTAGAAAATCTCCTTTCCTTTCCATGTATTTTCTTGATACAGGAGATTTATTTATTTATTTATTTATTTTTTTTTTTTTTGAGACGGAGTCTCGCTGTGTCGCCCAGGCTGGAGTGCAGTGGCCGGATCTCAGCTCACTGCAAGCTCTGCCTCCCGGGTTTTTACGCCATTCTCCTGCCTCAGCCTCCCGAGTAGCCGGGACTACAGGCGCCCGCCACCTCGCCCGGCTAGTTTTTTGTATTTTTTTTTTTTAGTAGAGACGGGGTTTCACCGTGTTAGCCAGGATGGTCTTGAACTCCTGACCTCGTGATCCGCCCGTCTCGGCCTCCCAAAGTGCTGGGATTACAGGCTTGAGCCACCGCGCCCGGCCGATACAGGAGATATTTAACTAAGAGTGTGACACCTTTTAAAGTCTGATAGGAGACAACTACCATCTATTGTTTCCGAAGCCTGCTACCTGGAGACTCCATCTACATAAAAAGAACCTTGGCTTCCACAACCCCTTTTGTTTCCCTGAAATATATGAATCAAGCTGTAACCCAACCGCCTTGAGCACATGTCCTTAGGATCTCTGGAGGCTGAGTCATGGGGTCATGGTCCTCACTGGCTCAAAATGAATGTCTTCAAATATTTTACAGTTTGACTTTTCCATCAACAAGAGAAAGACAAAGCATAAAATTAATCCTTCCATTTTTATCATACTATAATGGAAAAAAGTTTATGTTAATCATTTTCCTCAGAAGTTTTTCTTATCACCTTTATTTATGTTTTATACTACTTATTTTTATTTTGTATTAACTGTGCCTGGCTTATAATATCTGTGATTTTATTGTAAAATTGTTCAATAATAATAGAAGGATTAAGTACATCTTAACAAATGTTATAGAAATATAAAGCTTATTTTTTTTTAATTGTTGTCTTTATGCTTTAACCCTGGATTTCATATTAACCCACCTAATTATATTGTCAGAGGCATTTGAAACAGAGCAACTCTATCTTGAATGAGGCGAGGAAAAATGAGGCTGGGACTCTCTGGGCTGCACTCCCTGGAGGCCTCTAGATGTTTATGGTTAAGGGAACAGATTAATAATGCTTACTAAACAGACCCAAGCTCAGGAATGTCCTGATATCCCCATATCTTGAGAACGAAAACGTTCCTAATTTTGCTTTAAAGATAATAATGATTCTTGCCAAATGTAGTAATTAAAAAAATTAATCTTTTATCACAAACCCTTGCAGTAGAGCACGTCTCCCCATGATTTTGTTTTTGTTATCCTATATATAAACAACCTTTTCACCTTAGCTGGGAATGTTCCACCTCTTACTTTCAGGAATGCCCAACTCTGTCTATGGGATAGCTATTCTTTCACCCCTTCACTTTCTTAATAAACTTGCTTTCATTTTACACTGTGGACTCACGCTGAATTCTTTTCTGTGTGAGATCCAAGAAACCTCTCTTGGGGTCTGATTTAGGACCCCTTTCTGGTAACATCTTTCTAGTGAACCATGAAGGAAATATACTGAAGAGACCCCCGGCCCAAAGGAAAATCATCTGCTTGCAACATCAGTTGGCTTACTTTGGGTAAGTGGGATGCATTTACCTGAGTTTTGGATGAGATTAGGTTAGAGGCCCAACTTAGGGAAGTTAGTGTCTCTCCAGAGAAGGTTAAAGGCTCCTCTTAATAAAAGACAAGGACGCTTGACCAAACTTGGGTTCGAAGCCCAGCTTAGGAGGGTTAGAATCCCTCCTAAGATTTAGGGAGTTAGAGGTTCCATTCAGTAAAGTCCCTCTCAGCTAAGAATGGGTTTGGCACCACAGAAAATTAACTGATAGTTAATTTTTTCTTTGTCTTTGTTAATTTCTTTGTTAATTTTGCCTTTGTATTAATTTGCCTTGTCCTTTTTTACTGCATGGATCAATTTCTTGGTTCCTGTCTCTGTTTCACTGTCATTTTCAGGAGACTTCATTTAACAGGTGTTAGATATTTTGACTTTTTCTTCCCCTGTGGACCTCCAAATTTCCATCCATTTGCTTGTGAAACATTGGGAACAAAAGGCATTGCAGGATTTGGTTTACTTATATTTGGCTTATTTTAAGACTCTAGCTGCTAAGGCCTCATCTCTAAAATTGCTGATTGAAACTTGGTATTTAACAGCTATGAGCAATAAGATTAGATAGATGCAGTTATGTCTTGCTGCAGCTGTGCCTATTAGGCATAATCGAGAAGCACTAGGATGGAAATCAGGGGACTTTTCTCCTTGCTGTTTTATTTCATTTGCACACTAAAAAAACTTATTTCCTTTCTTGGATTCAGGCAAATCGGCTTTACTTGTCCGATCCACACTGCCACTATTGACCAGAACCAGCTTGCTCTGGTCATCCTCATCTAAATGCTCTTCATTTCCTTTGCATTATTATTGAGAAATTTGACATTTCTTGTGTCGGATTCCATGTTGCTGTTTATCTAAGATTCATGATTCGGCTGGGTGCAGTGGCTCACGCCTGTAATCCCAGCACTTCGGGAGGCTGAGGTGGGCGGATCATGATGTCAGGAGTTCGAGACCAGCCTGGCCAACATGGTGAAACCCTGTCTCTACTAAAGACACACACGCCAAAAAATGAATTGGGTGTGGTGGCTGGCAACCGCAATCCCAGCTACTCGGGAGGCTGAGGCAGGAGAATCACTTGAATCCAGAAGGCTGAGGTTGCAGTGAGCTGAGATCATGCCAATGCACTCCAGCCTGGGTGACAGGGTGAGACTCCATCTCAAATAAATAAACAAACAAACAAACAAATAAATAAATAAATATTCATGACTCAGTTCATTTATATTATTTGGCAGTGTGAATAAGATAATTCAATTTTCAGCAGGGATCCCCTCATTAATGCAGCTGGCCTTAAAACTTCCCTTATCCTTTTTAGTGGAACTTGGCCAGTGGCAATACAAGATTTGGAACTTTTCTTTCAGCATCACCTCCCTCCTTCATGGGAACCACAGCATCAATCCCAAAGGACTCACTGCTAAAATGTTTTCTTGAATGTTGGGACCAGTTTAAACTAAATAGGCTTAAAAAGGGGAAATTGGTGTTTCTATGTAATACGGTCTGGCCTTGATACTATTTAGAAAAGAAGAAAAATGGCCACCGACTGGAACTATGGTTTTTAATACTATACTTCAATTTGATTTGTTTTGTAAGCAGGAGGGAAAATGGGATGAAATACCGTATGTTCAAGCATTTTTGCTGCTCAGACAGGATAAAACCCTGCAACAGGTGTGTGCATGTTTGATTAGAGCAAAGGGAACAAAAAATAGCCATACTAGATGATCCCTTGATGTAAGCCCCCCAGAGTTCAGCAGGCATGATTGGGTGGAGCAGAGCCTCCTTCTGTCAGCCATGAAGGTTCAGGTGCATCAGCCCTTTCTCCCTCTATTCCATCTGGAAGTTCTATTGTGACCCCTTTGTCTCCTCCTTACCCACTTAGTCCCACTCTATATTCACCATACCCTGAGGAACATAGCCCTGCAAGTACTACTCATAGTGGAGCCTCTTATCAACCTCCATAAGGAAATCTTCATCCACATAGAGTGGTGGCAAACAGGGAAGAAGGCACTGTAAGAATATATGCCCCCTTTTCTATGTCTAATCTGGCTTTATGTAAACAGAAGTTTGGTCATTTCTCTGAAGATCCAGGAAAATTCATAGATGAGTTTGAAAAATTAACTCTTACCTATAGCTTAACTTGCCAGGATCTGCATATTTTGTCATCTCTGTGTTGTACAGTAGAAGAGAAACAGTGTGTGGGACCAGCTAGGACCCATGCAGATGAGGTATTGGCTCATAACCCTAATCAAAATACATATCCAGCAAGGGATGCAGCAGTTCCAGAGCAAGATTCAGAATGGAACTATCAAAGTAGCAGTGAGGACCTGGGGAGGAGAGATTATATGGTTACTTGTTTGTTGTAAGGGATGAAGAAGTGTATGAAAAAGCCTGTTAACTGTGAAAAGGTTAAGGAAGTTTCTCAACGTAAAGATGAGAATCCCACTTTGTTCTAAGAGCATTTAGTTGAGGCAATTAGAAAATATACTAACACTGATTCTGGCTCAAGGGAAGGACAGACCCTTTTGGGAGTACATTTTATAACCCAGTCTGCCCTGATATCTATAGGAAACTTTAAAAACCAGCTATGGGTCCCCAGACTCCTATCAATTAGTTTTGGGATATGGCGTTTAAAGCTTTTAATAACAGGGGCAGAACAGAGGAAGCAGAAAGAGCAAAAGGAACCTCATACAAGGTGTAGCTCTTGGCTGTAACCTTAAGCTCATCTTCCACATAAGGTTTCTTCTGGCTCTTGGCCTGAACAAGGGAAGCAAAAAGGTGGAAAAACTAGAGCTTGGCATCCAAGTCACTGTGCCTTGGGCATAGATCAGTGTGCATAATGTAAGAAAACTGGCCATTGGAAGAGTGAATACTCAGCACTCTGAAGGGAGCTATTGGCACCTGAACCAATGATGGCAGAAATAGTTAAGCAAGCTGAAGAGTGACGGGGCCCAAGAGCTTCCAATTGGACACCAGCTCATGTTTGGCAACTAGTCATATCTCTAGGAATCTCTGGTTACCCTTGAAGTGGTAGGTAAGAATATTAACTTACTACTGGATACAGGAGCTGTTTACTGTGTTTTGACCTACAATAACAGGCCTGTCACCCAAAAACTGTACGGTCACAAGTGTAGATGAACAAGCTCATAGACATTATTTTACCTCTCCTTTAAGCTGCTCTTCGGGGACTTTGGCTTTCTCACATGCCTTTCTTATCAGGCCTGAATGCCCCACCTCCTTTTGGGGAAGATATTTGTTGACTCAGCTGCAAACAGTGGTACCTTTTGGAAATCACAAGGCAGATGAAAGATTGCTCTTTCTCCTCTCCTGTGAAAAGGGAGGAAGGTCAATAGGTGACTTATCTACCTTACCTATTGAAATAACCTCCCAAGTAAATCCTATTGTATGAAACACTGAGGTTCCAAACAAAACTTTACAGATTCCTCCAGTTTGCATTCAACTTAAGCCTGATGTCCCATACCCCTGGAAGAGACAATACCCCTTAAAGCCCGAGACACAAAAAGGGATCCAACCATTAATAGCTAAGTTTTTGCAATTAAGGTTGTTAAGGCCCTGTGAGTCTCCTTGTAAATATGCCAATCTTGCCAGTTAAAAAAGCCAAATGTAGACTACAGATTTGTTCAAGATCTTCAAGCTATCAATGAGACTATCATTCCCATACATCCTATTCTGTCCAGTCCCTACATGCTGTTAGCCCAGGTCTCTGGGGATGCCAAATGGTTTATGGTCTTAGATCTTAAAGATGTCTTTTTTTTTTTTTTTTTGCATTCCAGTATACCCTGATTTGCAATTCATCTCTGCATTTGAATGGACTGATCCTGATAGTCATTTGGCTTCTCAATTAACTTGGACAGTTTTTACCCAGGGGTTAGGGATAGCCTAATGCATTGGCTAGAGAATTAAGGATGTTACAAATGAATAAGAACACTATTATCCAATATGTGGATGACATGTTGGTTGCTAGTCCAACTAAAAGAGACTCAGATGAAAGCACCATTAAGTTGCTAACTTTTCTGGGAACTAGTGTGTATAAGGTATCATTGTATAAGTCCTAGATTTCAACTCAAGAGGTTAAATACTTAGGATATGTCCTAACCTCTGGCACCTGAGCAATAGCCCCAGAATGAAGGGAAGCTATCCTGGGCATTCAAAAACCCCAAACTAGAAAGTGGCTGTGGGCTTTCCTAGGGATAGTAGAATTCTGCTGTTTATGAGTGCCTGGATTTGGGCATATGGCCAAGCCTTTATCTGAGGCCCTGAAAGCATCAGATCTAGATAATTTTGAATGAGACAGCAATTGTAAACATGCTTTTAATGCTCTCAATGGGAAATCAGGATCAGCTTCAGCTCCAGCCCTAGGGATTCCTAATCTTGATAAGTCTTTTTCCTTTTATGTAGCTAAAAAACAAGGAACCCTCCTGGGTGTCCTTGTCAAGAAACTGAAAAATGTCCCCTGACCAGTAGCTTTGCTTTGCTTTGCTTTTTCCTTCCTTCCTTCCTTCCTTTCTTCCTTTTTTTTTTTTTTTTTTTTTTTGATGAAGTCTTGTTCTGTCACCCAGGCTGGAGTACAGTGGTGCCATCTCAGCTCACTGCCACCTTCACCTCCTGGGTTCAAGTGATTCTCATGCCTCAACCTCCCGAGTAGCTGGGATTACAGGTGTGCACCACCACACCTGGCTACTTTTTGTTTTTTTATTAGAGATGGAACTTCACCATGATGGTCAGACTGGCCTCGAACTCCTGACCTCAGGTGATCTGCCCGCCTCGGCTTCCAAAAGTGCTGAGATTACAGGCATGAGCCACCACACCCAGCCATTTTTCTAAACAATTAGACCACGTAGCTTCAGGATGGCCTAGATGTCTCAGGGCAGTTGCTTCAACTCCTCTTTTGGTAGATGAAGTCAATAAATTGTGGAATGCTTATTGAAATATCAGGCTTTGTTGCTAGACACTCCTGATGTAACTCAAAAGTATACCAGACTTTAAATTCAGCTACTTTTCTGCCTGAGCCCACAGCCACCATAGATCACTTTGTACACAAGTTATGGAGCAAGTTTATTCTGCCTGGCCAGATTTAAAGGAAGAGCCTCTAGATAATTCTGAGGTAGAATTATTTATAGGTGGAAGTAGCTTTGTGCACCAGGGAAACAGAAAAAGTCGGCATGTAGTTGTCAGTCAACACGAGGTAATTGAATCTCAGTCAACTAGCTTCTACCTTGGCTCAAAGGCAGAATTAATAGCTCTTATTAGAGTACTGCAATTGGGAAGGGACTTAAGAATTAACATTTACACTGATTCTAAGTATACCTTTCTGGTACTTCATGCTCAAGCTTCTAGCTTGACAGAACGGCGACTCCTAACCACTAAGGGTTCTCTTGTAAAATGTGACTGGGAAATTTTAAATCTGTTAGATGCTGTGTTGCTGCCCAAGGAAGTAGCTGTAATCCATTGCAGAGGGCATCATAAAGGAAACTCTAGTGTGGCAAAGAGAAACTCCTTTGCAGATGCTGCAGCTAAAGCAGCTGCATTAAATGAGCCAGTTAGACTTGTAGGCCTATTAGTACTCACCACCCCAGTAATGATAGAACGGAGATGTACTAAAGAGGAACAAGAATGGGCTAAAGATCAGGGTTTAATTCAAGATCCTTCTGACTGGCTTATCAGTGACAACAAACTGTTGATTCTGGGTGCTAATAGAGGAAAAAGAGTTAAGTATTTGCATGACTCTACTCATTTGGGAAGATTCCTTGTTTCAATTAATCTCTCATCTTTTTATAGCAAAAGATTTTCTTAAAACAGTAAAGCAAATAACTCAGACCTGTGAACTCTGCCCAGGATAACCTGAATAACCAATCTTTACCTCCTCCTCTAGTAAGACCTGTTAAGCATAGGGGAACGTACCCTGGTGAAAACTGGTAAGTAAACTATACTCAGATGCCCCCATGTAAAGGGTTTAAATATTTATTAGTATTCATTGTCACCTTTACCAGTTGGATCGAGTCTTTTCCTACCGGGTTTGAAAAGGCAATTGAAGTTTCTAACTCCTATTAAAGGAAATAAGTCCTAAATCTGGGCTGCCTAAGAGCTTGCAGAGCAGTAACGGCCCATCTTTCACAGTGACAGTTACCCAAAATGTATCTTCAGCCCTAGGAATTCAGTATTGCCTTCATTCACCATGGAGGCTACAGCCTTCAGGTAAAGTAGAAAGAACCAATCAAACTCTAAAAAGGACTCTTGCTAACCTATGCCAGGAAACATCAGAAATCTGGCTGTCTCTAGTGCCTGTAGCCTTGCTATGAGTGTGGGATCCCTCCCCCAAAAATCCGCAGTTCAGCCCTTTGGACATAATGTACCTATGGCCTTTCTCAACTACAGATATCCTTATAGACATAGATACTTTCAAGCTACAAAATTATGTAATCAACTTAGGACAAGTGTAAAAGGCACTCCTTGAGTATGGAAACCAAAGACTCCCCTCCCCTACTAAGGAAGACAATCTTTTTATAAACCAGCCAAGAGATTTGTTCCTACTGAATATTTGTCAGGAAGAATCCCCAACAGATCAACTTTCCCCAAAATGGAAGGGACCCTCCCTATCAAATTCTCCTGGTACCCCAAATGCAGTTAATCTTCTAGGAATAAACAGCTGAGTCTAATTATCTCTAATCAAACCTGTCTCTTATGCAGCTGCACAGGCTGACAGAACACAAGAGACTGATCCCACTTATTCCTGTGAGCCAGCAAGTGACCTCTGGCTCCTGTTCATAAGAAACAAAAGGGATGGGTAACATAAAGATACGGATTGGCATTCTACTTTTGGATATGAGTTGGAATCACACAGATGCTGTGTGATTTGCTGAGTGGGCAAAGACTTTTGCCTCTCCACATAATCAGACAAACTGTTGGGTATGTGGAGAATTGTCACTATCCTCCACTTCCAGGTTGTCCTAGCATATTTAACTGGCCAACCTAAGCTTATAAAGACTTTCTTATGATTGAGAAACTGAACATTATAAAATAGTCCCTCTTTTCCCATGTACCATAGCCACATAGGCTTTAGCCCCTTCCTCTCCTTCAGCAAGACAAAAGGCACCTTTTATGTCTAATTAGGAAACAGCTAAGCTCCACCCCAACTTTATGTTATACTGTACACAATGGGCTTGGAGAGCTGACAGTTGTTCAAATACAGGTATCCGGCAAAGCGCCTCTATGCTATGACGAATATATGTAAGTATGTGTCTTTATGGGAGAATGATTTATAGTCCTTTGGGTATATACCCAGTAATGGGATTGCTGGGTAAAAATGGCCGTTCTGTTTTAAGTTCTTTGAGAAATTGTCAAACTGTTTTCCACAATGGCTAAACCAGTTTACAGTTCCACCAGCAGTGTGCAAGCATTCCCTTTTCTCCACAATCTCATCAGCATCTGTTATTTTTTGAATTTTAAAAATTATGTTGGTGCGAAACCTAATTTCTGATTGGTGTGAAATGGTATCTCATTGTGGTTTTGATTTGCACTTCTCTGATGATTAATGATGTTGAGTATTTTCATATGCTTGTTGGCCATATGTATATCTTCTTTTGAAAAATGTCTATTCATGTCCTTTCCCCACTTTTTAATGGGGATGTTTGTTTTGTGCTTGTAAACTTGCTTGTTTATAGATTCTTGATATTAGACCTTGTCAGATACACAGTTTGCAAATATTTTCTCCCATTCTGTAGGTTGTCTGTTTACTCTGTTTTTAGTTTCTTTTGCTGTACAAAAGCTTTTCAGTTTAATTAGGTTTCATTTGTCAATTTTTGTTTTTGTTGCAACTGCATTTGGCATCTTTGTCTTGAAGTCTTTGCCAGGTCCTATATCCAGAATGGTATTTCCTAGGTTATCTTCCAAGGTTTTTATCGTTTTTGGTTTTAAGGGTTGTATTAAAATCCATCTTGAGTTAATTTTCATATGTGGTATAAGACAGGAATACTTTTTCAATGTTCTGCATATGGCTAACCAATTATCCCAGCACCATTTATTGAATAGGGAGTCCTTTACCTGTTGCTCATTTTTGTCAGCTTTGTCAAAGATCAGATGGTTGTATTTATGTGGCCTTATTTATGGACTCTCTGTTATGTTCCATTGGTCTAAATGCCTGCTTTTGTACCAGTACCATGCTGTTTTTATTACTGTAGCCTTGTAGAATAGTTTGAAGTTGGGTAATGTGATTCCTCCACCTTTGTTGTTTTTGTCAAGGATTGTGTTGCATTCTGTGAAGAATGTTATTGGTATTTTAATAGGAATATCATTAAATCTCAAATTGCTTTGGGTACTATGGCCATTTTAATGATATTGACTCCTCCTATCCACAAGCATGATATGTTTTTCCATTTCTTTGTGTCATCTCTGATGTCTTTGAGCAGTGTCTTGTAATTCTCATTGAAGAGGTCTTTTACTTTCATGGTTAGCTGTATTCTTGGTATTTTATTCTTTTTGTGGCTATTGTGAATGAAGTAGCACTCTTGATTTGGCACTCAGCTTGGATGTTGTTGTTTTGAAATGCTACTGATTTTTTTTACATTAATTTTGTATTCAGAGACTTTGCTGAAGTTGTGTGTCAGATCAAGGAGCTTTTGGTCACATATTATGAGGTTTCCTAGAATCATATCATCTGCAAACAGGAATAGTTTGACTTCTCTTCCTATTTGGATGCCTTTTATTTCTTTCTCTTACTTGATTTATTTGGTTAGGGCCCCCAGTACGATGTTGAGTAGGAGTGATGAGAGAAGGCATCTTTGTCTTGTGCTGAGTTTCAAGGGGAATGCTTCAAGCTTTTGTCCATTGAGTATGACGTGTGCTGTGGGTTTGTCATAGATGACTCTCATTATTTTAAATCACATTCCTTTAATGCCTAGTTTGTTGAGGGGTTTTTAACATGAAGGGATGTTGAATTTTAATGAAAGCATTTTCTGCATCTATTGATATGATAATTTTTTTGTCTTTAGTTCTGTTTATGTAGTTAATAATATGTATTGATTTATATATGTTGAAGGAACTTTGCATCCAGGAATAAAGCCTACTGAATCATGGTGGATTAGGTTTTTGATGTGCTGTTTTATTTGGTTTGCTAGTCATTTGTTGAGGATTTTGCATCTATGTTCATCAAGGATATTGGCCTTAAATTTTCTTTTTTTGTTGTGTCTCTTCCAGGTTTTCGTATTAGGATGATGCTGGCTGAATAGAATGAGGTAAAAGGGAGTCTCTCCTCCTCAATTTTATGAAATAGTTTCAGTAGGAATTGTACCAGCTTTTCCTTATACATCTGGTAGAATTTGGCTAGGAATCCATCTAGCCCTGGGCTTTTTCTGGTTAGTAGACTATTTATTACTGATTCAACTTCAAAACTCATTACTCTTCTGTTCAGGGATTCAATTTCTTCCTGGTTCAATGTTGAGAAGTTTCTGCCTTAATGTCATTTCTGCCTTAATGTCATTATTTTCTCAGAAGTCATTCAGGAGGAGGTTGTTTAATTTCCACACAATTGTATAGTTTCAAGTAATTTTCTTAGCATTGATTCCTGTTTTTATTGCACTCTGGTCCAAGAGTGTGGCTAGTATAATTTCGTTTTTTAAATTTTTCTTGAAGTTTGTTTTATGCCCAATTTTGTGCTCAATTTTATAGTATGTCCTTTGTGCAGGTGAGAAGAATGTATATTCTGTTGTTTTTAGGTGGAGAGCTCTGTAGATGTCTGTTAGGTCCATTTTCTCAAGTGTTGAGATTAGGTCCTGCATGTTTGTCAGTTTTCTGCCTCAGTGATCTAATACTGCCAATGGAATGTTGAAATCTCCCCCTGTTATTGTGTGAAAGTCTAAGTCTGTTTGAATGTTTCTAATAACTTGCTTTATGAATCTGGGTGCTTCCATGTTGGGTGCATATATATGTAGTAGTTAGGTCTTCTTTACGAATTGAACCCCTTACTGTTACGTAATGCCCTTCTTTGTCTTTTTTTGATCTTTGTTGGTTCAAAGTCTGTTTTGTTTGAAATTAGCATTGTGACCCCAGCTTTTTTCTGTTTTTTGTTTGTTTGGTAAATTTTTCTCCATCTCTTTATTTTGAGCCCATGGGTGTCATTGCATGTGAGATAGGTGTTTTGAATACAACATCCTGCTGGGTCTTGCCACACTGTGCCATTTAATTGAGGTATTTATCCAATTTATATTCAAAGTTAGTATTGATATATGTAAATATGGTCCTGTCAGCATGATATTAGCCAGTTATTATGCAAAGTTGTTTGTGTGGTTGCTTTATAGTGTCACTGGTCTGTGTACCTCAGTGTGTTTCTAGAGTGACTGGTAATGGACTTTTCTTTCCATATTTAGTGCTTCCTTCAGGAGCTGTTATAATGCAGGTCTGGTCATAACAAATTCCCTTAGTATTTGCTTTTCTGAAAAGGATCTTATTTCTCTTTCATTTATAAAGCTTAGCTTGTCCAAATGTGAAATTCTTGATTAAAAATTCTTTTCTTTAAGAATGCCGTGTAGAAGTCTTCAAGCTCTTCTGGCTTGTAGGTTTCCTGATTATCTGTCTGTTGTTAGTTTGATGATGTTCCCTTTGTAAGTGATCTGCACTTAAAAAAATAAATCAACTTTGGAGAATCTGATAACTATGTGTCTTGGCATTGTCTTCTTGTGTAGTATTTTTCTGAGGTTTTCTGCATTTTCTGAATTTGAATGTTTGCCTCTCTGGTGAAGTTGAGATAATTTTCATGAGCAATATCCTGAAATACATTTTTCAAGTTGTTTGGTTTCTCTCTCTGTCTCTCAGCAACCCAGGAATCATAGATTGGTTATGTTTACATAATCATATATTTCCCAGAAGTTTTGCTCATTCTTTATTGTTTTTTCGTTATTTCCTTCTGACTGAGTTATTTCAGAGAGCCAGTCTTCAAACTCTGATATTCTTTCCTCAGCATGGTCAACTCTGCTGTTAATACTTACAATTGCATTATGAAATTCCTGTAGAGTGTTTTTCAGCTCTAAAAGCTCAGTTTCATTCTTTCTTATAATTGCTATTTTGTCCATCAGTTCCTGTGTCTTTCTTTGTAATCCTTAGATTCCTTGAATTGGGTTTCAATTTTATCCTGTATTTCAATGATCTTCATTCCTAACCAATTTCTGAATTCTATTTCTGTCATTTTAGCTATCAGCCTGGTTAGGAACCATTACTGGGAAACTAGTGCTGTCCTTTTGAGGTAAGAAACACTCTGGATTTTTGAGTTTCCAGATTTCTTACGCTAGCTCTTTCTCATCTTTTTTGGCTAATGTTTCTTCAATCTTTAAAGCTACTGACCTTTGGGGCAGTAGCTTTATCATGATGACAGAACCAAATTTACACATGTCAATACTAACTTTGAATATAAATTGGATAAATACCCCAATTAAATGGCAAAATGTGGCAAGACCCAGCAGTATGTTTTATTCAAGAGATGGACAGAGAAACCAAGCAACTTGAAAAACATATTTCAATGGTCTTGGGGGTTTGATTGTGGTATAATGTCAGTTCAGTTGATTGGCTTTGTTTCTGGAGGATTTTAGGGGGGCAAGGCTCATTTCAGGACTCGTAGACTGCGTGTTCTAACTCTGGAGGGCTGGTGTCAGGCCCCTGGTTTTGTTCTGTGGCCCCCTGGAGTTAAGGAACCTGAAGCACTGGAGGGGCCAAGTTGTTCCTGACTGCTGGCCACAACACTCCAATGGGTGGTGCCAGCCACTGTGCTTCTTAGGGAGGTGGCAGAGGGATCCGTCCTCATTTGCACATGCCACCAGCAGTGGCAGCACCATGGGTTGCATGCTTCTCAGCTGCAACAGGGTACTGGTAGGTGCAGGGGTACCAGCTTCCATGCTGGCATTCACAGTAACAGTGGCAACAGCATGACATGGGAGAGGGGAGGGGCTCCACCAGCATTCCTGCACACATTTGCATTGGCAGTGGTGTTAGCATCAGGCAGGATGCTGTTAGGCACATGACTGAGTGTGCCCTCCATGTGTGGCAGCTGCTGTTGGGAATTGAGGTGGGTCCACTGGTGTCCCCGCATGGTTTCTCGCCAGCAGTGCAGGTTTTGGGTGCTAGCCAGCATGTGGCTGATGGTCTCCATGCCTGTGAATGTTCCAACAGCAATGGCAGTACAGTTGGGGGGTTGCCGTGGAAGAGTGCATACATGCAAAGTGGCTCAGGGAAGGCTGTGGTGAGGGGAGGGCCTGGGTTGGCTGGTGTGCATCTGTAGGTGCACTCTACTAGAGCTCTTCACTGGTCCAGTATGGTCTGCTACATCAGGCAATATGATGTGGGCCCCCAGGTGGTACCCCACCTGGTCATCCAAGGCTGCACTGCAAGCAGGTATGGCCAGGCTGGTGCCCACAGAAAGGCCAGCAGACCAAGAGTACCTCGCATCAGACCAGTGTCGTCTTACGCAAAACCGCCATGAGAGTTCAGCTCCAACAGGTCCCCTAGGACTAAAGTCTCCTATGGGAGAGAGTCAAGCCTAGAGAGTAGGTGCCCCGGCCATGCTTCACTACAGATGCTTTCACACCAAAACCTCTGGGCTTTGCACCTGCTGGATTTCTGCCCCTACCAGGTATTTAAGCAGCTTTCCCTGCCAGCTCCAGTTTCCCTGGGGATTGTGGAGTCCCTTGCTGGCAGGACCATGGACCTCTGGAATCCTGTCAGCAAGAGTCTCCACAACCCCTAGGGGCACTGATCAGTTTGGTGACAGTGGTTGCTCCACATGGCAGGTTGCTTCTTGTCTTCTCAGCTCCCTTCTTTCCCAGGACTCACTGGGGACTGAAAACGAGTCCCAGTGAGTGGTAGCCTTGTTTGGGGTTCCTAGCTTCCCCTGACTTCATTCCAGCACCTGTATCTTCCCTCAGTCCACTCTCCATGCCACCCCTCTGAAGATCTGCTAGGAGTGCTCCAGTCTTACTGCTGTGGTCCCTCGGTAGCAGATGTTGCTTGCAGCTGCGTCTAGTCAGCCATCTTGCCTCCTAGCTCCTGAAACATTTTTTAATTTTATTTGTCTTGGCTCTTTGAATTTAAATGAGTTTACTAACATACAACTTCCAATTCTTTATCACTGCCACAAGAATACTGTGTTGAGAGGTTTTATAAAATTTCTTAATAAAGTTCATGTGTTATCTTTCTGTGCTCTTCCCCTCATCCATCACTCAAGTAAAATTAGATGCTGTCAAAATCATGAAATGAGGTGAGTTTGAGTTGACTTGTTATTAATTAATCCATAATCGTGCATTTTATGTACCACTCCATATCTAAGTTTTCATTAAGCTCTTCACAGGATTAATTTATCTTAAGAAATGCATTAGATTCCTCCTTTGTCTGATGAATAACATGGTTGTGGGAGAAAACTGCATGGCAATGGAATCAGCAGTAAAAATATAGATGATGGTACCTTTGTGTGCCTTTTGGATAAAATGGAAAGGTTCATGGTATCATGCAAAAAAAATGCAGAACTTGTAGTCAGAACCCTATATTTGAAATACAGTATTAGGCAAGAGAAAATAAGGGTATCAGTGTCCAGTTTGCAGTGCTTTTCTAATGATTAGAAGCCACAAGTCAAACTAGAAGGATTAGCTTTCCATAGGATTTGACACTTAGTGTTTAACTATTTTGTTATTGAGTGGTGGCAGAAATGGCTGGAAAATATGAAGGCAAAATGTATAGATTAAAAGAGCATAACATACATGTCCATTATTATAATACATAGGCATTATTTATATATTTATTAAATTAAATGTGAAGAAAGGTATAAATCAGTTCTAATTTTGAATACTAACTGGATATTTGGTGGTACTAATGAACTACTTTTTATTTTAGGTACAAAAATAGTATTGTGACTGGGTTTTTAAAATACATCTCAACTATATAACATACATCTAAGTATATGTAGACTGAAGACTTTACAGATGAGAAAGGGAGTATACAGTGTGTAGGTGGGGGAGGATTTGCCATAGAGTGATAGTTTTTAATGCTGGAGAATGGATACCTGAGTTCATTTTATGTTCATCTGTCCACATTTGTGCATGTTAAAAGTTTTTCATAATGAACAAATAAAATAAGTATTTTCCCCAAAAAGAGGGAGGAGAAGACAACATTGCAGATCATACCCTAAGGAGTTATGATACATTGAAAAGCCACAAGTCCATATAAAGGCATAAAGGATTTAAAGAGTAGCACAAACACTTAAGAGTTTGTGTAAAAGAAGCAGTGGAGACTAAAGAAGACTTTTGTTTGTGCCACAGATTTTGCTGAGGTCAGGCTCTTACTGATGTGGTAATCATCATGTATGTCATACAAGGTAAAATTTAGTTGTATTTAATGTCAGTTTCACACACTTTGAATTCTGACTCTTCATTAACCCTTTCCAATTTTTTCTAGTTCATATCTATAATCATTTATTTGTTTGTGGCTTTGCTTAATCTTCATAGTTGACTATCCAACAGTATATTTTCCCCTAACTTTGAAAGATTTCCACCTCATTTGGCGATTTTTTAATATTTTGGAATGTGTTTGCTGACATAATATGCTTTTTTATTTCTTCAAGACATACATATTGTAGAATATGATACAAAAGTCTCTTACCTTATGTTTTGTTATTTTCATCATGTTTAACTCTCTTCAGAAGAAAAAAATCATTAAAATAATGTTGGCTATTATGCAGGATTGACCAGAAACACAGCTGAGATATTCATTTTAATTACAACAAGTCTCAGTTGTCAAACAGTCAAATAGATGACTACTTAATTGATCCTAATTGCTTGGTCAGATAAAAGCAAAAACAAGAAGACACTTTGATTCAGATCAGTCATTTTAATGGCTGAAACGAAGCTCTATAGTGATTCAAATTTAAAGAATTAACTGCTACTGAGCTGAAAAGAAGTAAATAACTTATGAGGAATGCACACTTTGTATATATGATATATTTTAGAAATCATAGTAAGAGGGAGTTAAGACAAATAATATTAATACTAGTGTATAACAATGGTACCACACAGTGCCATTTACAAAGCACTGTCACATGCAGTCACATTTAGTCTTCACAACAACCATGTTAGATACCATTGTCCTAATTTTATGTTGAGAAACTGTTTCTCAAAGTAATGCCGTTTAAGTACCTTACCCAATATTATACATCTAGTGAGTGCTGCAATTCCAACTAAAGCCAAGATCTGGATCCAGGGGTTTTTTTCAGTGTTCTCAGTTGCCATCCACAAACATCAAGTCACAACTTTTGTAAAGCTATGTTATTCCTAAAAATTAACTCTCACTAAATTAATTTGTATTTTGAAACATATAGTATGGTTTTATAGTTATTATTGAAAGAGCCATCACAAATTAATATTAGAAAAAATTTCTAATATTACAGCTCTCCTGATAATTTTAGTGGAAGTCGCTCAAATTCAATTTTTAAAATATTTTTGAACTAAATAAAAAGAAGTTTGATCAAGCCTTCCTGGCAAAGGATTTTACCTTATCAGATGCAGACCCCTTTCTTCTCTAATGCATCAGGAAACTAGGTATTTTTGACAGACTGGGTCTATTTAGCTATCCCGATGTAAGCTTTCTGCAGCAAGATTTTTTTCAGTCTCAATTTTTCATGGATATTCTCGTTGTTTTGGAACAATTTATGCAGAGTCCTTTGTTTCTTTATTTTCTTGTTCATCCACTATCATAAATCTTTTTCACACATGATTATAATCACTGTTTTGATTACTTGCACCCCCGAGCTTTTTGCAACATATTCTGCTGCATATTTCAAGAATTCAGAATTGTCTACATATGTTCATTTCATGAATTTCATTAACTGTAGCTTTCTCAAGGATGAAACATTAATTTCTCTTAAAGGTACATGAAGCTATAAATGGTGACTATATCTTCATAAGATTTAAATAGTATATTTAGGGGAGATGTTTAGGAACCAGAAACACTACCCATATGCCCAGGTAACAGCAGCCTCTGGCATAGCCTCCCGACGGGTCTACCAGTGGGATGATTAGCACCCCACCTGTAACCTACACTCTGTGTATTAACATCCCAGGGATTCCCTTCTCAAATGGCCCTAAGTCCACTTGTAGGGTTGTGTGGGCTTCCTCATTGGCCCATCATGCTCAGTGCAGACCTACCTCAGGTGTATATACCACTAGGCTCAATGGCTAACCAAGTGGCAAATGTTCGTGGGAAAGTGTAAATAAATTTTTAATTTATATATATTAGTGTTCATGTAAGTGCAAGGCCCTGCCCAGAGTTGGAGGATGCGAAGCGGGAAGAAGAGATGGGGAGAGGAGCAGCAGCAGCAGCCTAAAGCTGTTCTTTTTTCTATGCTGTTACCTTCTAATTGAGAAGTGCGAAGAGTCTAAGAGATCACAATTTGAACCTACCCTTCAAGGTGATTAGGAAGTTACTTTTTCAAGGTAGGAGCGAAGAACACATTTTATTTAGCATATAATTAGAATTATCTATAACTTTTAAAAACATAAATTTATGGTATGTGGGTCTTTATTTATTCTCTTGCTACAATGCCCACAAGTATGATAGGTGGCCTAAACAGGAGTGACATTGTCAGACAGAATTTGTACTTGCTTTGTGAGCATATGCCAAAGAACATATTGAATCTGCATCATAATGTCAGAAGTATATCTCATGAAGATTATCAGCGCCTTGATTTGTACTTACATTTAAATCACTTTCCAGCTTTCCTCTCATAGATATCCTAAAAGTAATATAGCATATTAGGAAATTCTCATTTAAAGTAATATTAAGCGTTCAAATCCTCAGTACTCCTGAAGTGAAAATTCAGAATAATTCAATCTAAAATTACCCATTCATTCAACAAACATAAATCAATCATCTACTATATAAATAGAAGAACTTTTGAAAGATTTGTTAAGGATAAAAAGTAATCTAGCTAGGCACAGTGGCTCACACCTGTAATCTCAGCACTTTCGGAGGCAGATACAGGAGGATCACTTGAGGCCAGAAAATCACAACTAGCCTGGGCAACAGAAAGATCCCATCTTTACAAAATAAGTAAATGTAGAAATATGAATTAAGCATAATTCTCATTTTTCGTCTAATAATGAAGATAAGATAAGCATGTTAATTGATGTAATATAGGGCAATAAATGATATGACCAAAGGCCATGAGAAATAGAATTTGCAATCTTGCAGGACAGTTCAAAGCTCTCCATGCCTAGAGTCTGGCATTTACCTGAGGGGAATAAAGTTTCACTAACCAAGACAGGAAATGCAAAATAAGCAATTGGTTTAGGAGAAAATATAAAGTTTTATTCATATAGAGACAATTGTTTCTTTGGGATCCCACGAAGAAATAACAATACAAGTTTATTGAAGAGATATATTTCATAAATCTCCCAACAAATTCTACAAGTACTCCATTATGCAGCATAAAAAAATCGCTAAAGCTAAACTGGTAGGCAGGCAGCCTCTCATTCACTTTGGGATACCAGGAGTATAAATTTAATTAGAGAAAAGATAATCATATAACCATTGAAGAGACAATGTACAAAACTAACACTAATCACACAGGACCAGAAAACAATTTAGCCCATACATTGACAAACAAATATCTGTGAGACTGCTGAAAGCGAATCTACTTTAGGACTTTAGGCTAAGATGGTCTACCTGCAAAAGCCATGGATCTTGCTGTGCTGTCTATAGAAAGCAACTGGAAAAAGAACTCTGATATTTCTTCAAAAAAACCCTTTATGCTCCTGATTAGTATATTCTGAGTTTGAAGAAATAATTTCAGATGGGTAAAGCAGTAGAACAGGTGTCCTTTCCCTTGTAAACTGAGTTCATCTTTCATAACTTTCGGCTCACAAAGTCAAGTATCAAGCAAAATCATTGAGCTGATGTGCTTTTAGTTCTGGCCTGTATTTCCAGCTGCAAGCAAGTCTGCCAATCAGTGTCAGATTTGTCAAGAAATTTTATGACATAAATGCCTGGAATGAGTCCAGTGGTTATGTTCTCACAGACTATTGAGAATCTATCAGGGAATTAACATTACAGGAGTTGCCACAGAGACTTACAGTCTGCTCGATATCCAAGGCAGTGAGCTGGGAGGGAAGATGAGAATATCTCCACATCCTGCAATCAATTGACTGAGTTAATGTGTGTTTATTAAATTTACATTACTTTTAGATAGAGAAAGGAACAAACAACAAAATTGGAAGGAATCAACTCAAGAAATCCAAAGCCTCAATTAGTTTTCCAATTCAAACTTCCTTATCTTGAATTCCAGGTACATTAATATGTCTCTTGTATAAGGAAGGTGATTGAATGAGTCAAGATAAGCAAGTTTGTTTTCCAGAATGTAACAATCCCCAAATATCAAGGACTTAAAATAATAATAAATCATTTGTACAGTGGGTTCTGTAGAATAACAAGTTGCTCTAATCTGGAGTCAAATAAAAAGAGACAATGGATCTCAGGAAGAATTTGGCATAAAGGAGATTCCCATAGGGATGAACACTGAGCATAAGCTTGGAAGAAAGGAGTAGTGTCTTCATACTTGTCCCACAGTCTCTCCCATCTATTCTGCAAATCTCACTCCTTTGTCACTCATGTTGAATATTCCAAAAGATCTCAAGATTAGAGCCGAAGTGATTTCTGACATCACTGCATTCTGGTTTATTTTTCTATCAAATTTTCTTTTTCTATTAATGCTTTCAGCATAAGGAAAGAAAGGTCTCCAGTTTAAATTACTACAGGGCTTATATTATTAACAAAAATATATTTATATTAATCAAAGAGCATTTAAAATTATAATTGCAGTGGTTTACTAAGAGGCCAAAAATAATGAATAGTTTAAATATGGATTTATTTAGAGATCCTTGCTCAGTTTTATACATTTTGAGTTTTGTTAAATTTTAGAAAGGACTTTAAAAAAAATCTCCAGCACATGAGCTAGTCTGCAAAAAATATATATAGTTTTAAATAGTCAATTTATATATTTTATATAATGGCACTTGAAAATCTCTTCTAATGTAAGTTTAAAGGAGGAGGAGTATTATAATTGAGTTTAAATATTATCAATAGTTAACACCTTGTCTTTGAAAACTCTTATAGTTTAGTATTACCCAAGCCCATCTGGTTACTTTAACTGGAATCACATCATATTTTGGAGGAATAAACTGAATATAGATGCAATGTTAGAGGTTACGTAAAGTCCCAGGAGAAGCCAGGAGTGGCTTCTGATGTGCTATTACAGATTTAAACCCTTGTATCTGAGTTTCATACAATTATCATCTTAGGTTCAGTGCTCTGATAGTGCAAGAGTTATTGAAAGTAGGAAATGTTGGCCGGGTGTGGTGCCTTACGCCTGTAATCCCAGCACTTTGGGAGGCCAAGGTGGGTGGATCACCTGAGGTCGGGAGTTTGAGACCAGCCTGGCCAACATGGTGAAACCCCATCTCCACTAAAAATACAAAATGATCCAGGCATGGTGGCACATGCCTGTAATCTCAGCTACTCGGGAGGCTGAGACAGGAGAATTGCTTGAACCCAGGAGGGAGAGGTTGCAATGAGCTGAGATCACGACATTATACTCCAGCTTGGGCAAAAAAGAGTGAAACTCCATCAAAAAAAAAAAAAAAAAAATAGGAAATGTTTTTGCGAAATTTCCCTGAGTTTCATTATTAAAAGGTTTGTTTTTGGTCTTTCCAGCCATCATGCTCCAAAGTATCTGAGAAACCTGCAGCTGTGATTCTATTAAGGCACACTTGTTTTCTGGTTGTTTTTTTTTTTTTTTTCCTCCATATAATCCTGATAACACTGATTCCTGGTGATTAAAATTGTAACATTCATTTATATCTGCGTACAACAAGTTGCATTTCTTAGGAGGAATCAGAACAATATAAACAGCCTGCATGGTCTAGTTAGGATCCTTTCTATTTTGTTGCCTTCCAATGCACTCTCCTTTCCAGACTTCCCTCCTCCTCCCTGCCCCATGTAGTTAGTTGCTGCTCTCTCAGTCTTCGCTGCACTCTGAAATATTTGCTCTGAGACTTCCTCAGCCAAATATACACAGGCCATCTTATCCAGACAATATACTCCTTTAGGACAAGGTCTATGACTGCTTATGAGCATACACTCAGGTCAGTGTATTGAATGAAGTAAAGAATGAATTAATTCACTGAGGGTACAACCAACTGGCTTCAGACTGTGTCTAGATTCTAGTCCTGCCTTTGCTCCCATTTCCACATGTATAAGAAGGCAAGAGAAGGTTTTCTATTTCTTTAATGGCTGATCTTGTTGGTGAGCTCTGCAGAATTAGAGGAATACCTATCTCCAATTTTTTTTTTTTCCTCCAAATGTCTATACCCTTGAAAACTGAGACTGTGTTCTCACATCCACTTTAAGGCCCTTTTTAAAAAGCTAAAACTAGAATATTTATTTAATAGAAAGTATTTGGACACCTTTGTTAATCCAGCATTTGTTTATACATAACACTGCTTTGAAATCCCACTTTCCTGATTAAGGGTTGGAAGTCAAATTACTCAGAAAGCCCATGGCCCATTATTAAGAATTAGACATGTTACTTAAAAGAACAAATTGCCCTCTTCTCTTTTTAAAATCAGAAAGTAGCATATAATTTTTAAAGTTCATAACAATCTATCATTCAATAAATAATTGTTGAGGAACCACTAGTGACTACTTATCAAGGTGCTGTGCTCATGGAAGAAAATGCCCACACAAATAAGACACGACTCTTGTCACAATGACAAGTAAAATTAATGCTTAAAGCACTGATTCTTGCAGCCTGAATTTGCAGTATTCAAATCACTCATTGATTCATGAAAACGTCACTAACATCCCAGCGAATGCACAAGGTAAACTGGGGGAATTATCATTTTCTCATCCATCTGCAAGAACACAATCTCCATGGCTACAGGTTCTTTCTCTGACTTGTTTGCAGCTGTATCTCCTGTGCCCAGAGCAGTGCTTGGCACAGAGTCACCTAATAAATGTCTGTTGAAGGAAATAATTAATTCACTCATTAAATACTTCAGTTCACCTACTGTTAGAAACCTGTCACAGATTCTCTGACAATTTGTAAGGTGAACACACTTGGTCGTTGTGCACTGGAGACTGTATTCATGAGGTTAAGAGCACAGACTGAAGTCATATTCCTTGAGATTGAATTATACCCCAAACGCACTAGCTGTGTGGCCCTCGATAAGTTTCATAGCATCTTTGACCTTCAGTTTTTACATTTGCCATCAAAGAGTAAACAGTCATAATATAATCCTCATAGTATTGTGTGAAGGTTAAATTATCTAATGCATGTTCAATGCAAAGCACAATGCATGGGACATGATAAACAACTGTCCTTGTTTGTGATACTATTGTCATCATCAAATAACATCCAACTCGTCTTAATTAACTAATCTCAAAAACCATGTGAAACTACCCTGGAAGATGAACATTTCAAATGTGATATCTAGGACACAGCAAAGTGCTTAAGGCACGGCAGATTACAATCCAATTCACTGTAACAACAAAGAAACCTTAGGAAATTTGATTTTCAGTGGTTGTAACCCTGCAGCAGGAAACTCCCTCTTTATCTTCTTTGCATTGCTTTCCCAGCAAATATTTTCCAATCAGACAGACAGCATCAAGTTATTCTCCTTTTCTAAGAAGTGTGGATGAAAACAGTTTTAGTGAGAGAGTAAAAAGAAACCATAGAAAGGTGATCATGAAGCACCTACCTAGAGGATAACAGAAAACAAAGAACAGAGCCCAGCAGGGAGAACCTCATGACAATGCTACAGGTGATTTTTTTCCATCAGTATTGTTGGGGGACTTCTCTCCTTCTCAGACCTAAGTTGCCAACAAAAACTGAGAGGAAGAAAATTGAAAGGAAATTACATACCTGTGAACTAGGAAAAACAGTTTATTCGTTGATGCCCATTAGAAGAGATTAAATTAATTTTTTGTAGTGGGAAATCTTTCCAACATGTTCTCTTGTCTCTTTTGGAAAAAAAAAATAATTAAATGAGTTTTCAAATTGATGTATATTTTACAATAACAGTTACAATTTCTATAATACATTTTTGCAATAGCATTAAATGTTTATGAAATATAAACTGACAGCAGGAATAAAAGGATTAAAGTGGCAGGAAGTCACAGGCTGCCATGTTACAGATGCACAGTTTCAGGAGACAGGCCACATCGCCTTCTGATGGAATGTTGCCATTATCAAACTGAGAAACTGCTGCCCAGGCCTTTAGTTCCTCCTTCTCCCCATCTGCCAAGAGGCAATTCCAACAAATTTTGATGTGAGCACAATATGAAGGGATACAGTTCAGTCATTTATTGAAAGGACAAAATAACTGCTCTACTTTCTTCACTTACCTAAAGTCAGAAATGGATTTTGTGCCAACATTAGAAATCAATACTGATGATATTTGGAGATTAAATTTCTCAGCACATGTTTTCAAGAGAAATACTAGGGCCAATGTTAAATTCAAATTCATGTTAGAGATTTGGCATTCCACCTACCTAAATGCCCCACTCATAATTTTAAATACTCCCTCAGTTTCCATAGTAAGTATGTGGCATGTAGGCTTTTAAATAGATGCAAATGGTATATTTCTAAAATTCTGAGTGAAAATAATGTCCTGAGAAGTTATATGGCTTCCACTTTCTTTCCTACCAAGCTTGCAATTGACTTCTCTCATATCCCTTACCTCACTGTGCTTGCCAAAGACACAGATGCGTAGCCGTCACCTGGCTGCTCAAGATTTAGCTGTTGTGGTAGACTAGGTTACATATGATCCATGCAACCTATGAAAGGGGACTAAGCTTGCTTTTGGCACTATTCAGTCACTCTCTGCACATCAGGCAGGTACCCACCCACCACCAAGACAGCAAATCCTGCACCATGTTATTCCTCCAAATTTTGCATCCTCTCCTCCCCCATTTACCCTATCCAAACACTCTTTTCCAAGTGGATCTCTTCCTTTTCTCCAAGTAAGACTTCTCCCATTTTGTCTCTTTTTTTCATTTACCAGATATCCTAGAGTTGTTGTATGCAATGATTTTTTAAAAGCATCAATGGTTAGACACCTCAGAGGTGTAATTGCCATGTAAGAAGACGGTCCTGAGTTACAGTGCTGGATCCTAAAATGAAGACTTATGAAATCTCAGGTACCGAAGTCCTATGTTTAGACTCTGTTTAAATGTTGAGATTCTAGGATTTCATCTGGAAAGACGTGAGTCACACGTATATCTGCAGAACTTTCAAGCTGCCTGTGGGCATCACATCTCACAGAGGCCAACTGTATTTGGAGTGGACTGTAAGGGAACGTGGTTGAAATATAGTTGTCCATGATTCAAACTTACATTCACAAACTTTGGTTAAGTGTTCATTGTATATGTTATCCTGTGACAAAAGCTATGTGATTGAAAAACAATGGATTCCATATTTTTAGAAATCTAGTTTTAAGACAAAAATTTCAGTCTCTCTACCCTCTCTTTCCTTAAATTCTAAAGGAAAGACAAAGCAGCATCAAATAAAAGTAATTGGCAGTATTAGAAAACAAAGAAAGAAACATTTTCAAGTGTCAGTTTTCTTTCAAATAAATCCATAAATTTAACCTAATTCCAATAAAATCCAAACAGCTTATTTTTGTGGTACAATAATATTAATTATATTATTAAGGTGGGATATATAGGATCCTAAAAGAAATAAGACAACTCTAAAGAAGAGCAGACATTATCTTAATAAAATATAAAATAACCAAAACAGGTGTTATTGGAAAATAGGCAAATAAATCAATAAAAAATAAAAGGAAAGCGTTCCAAGCATGTTTGGGAAGATGGTTGTATAGGAAGATATATCAACGGGGAAGAATAAACTATTCAAGCAATGACACGAAGGCAGTTGACTTTCCATAAATTTCAGGTAGCTTAATAAGCTAAACGTAAAAAGAATCAAATCTATTATAAAAAATAATGAGATCCAGTCATTTGTAACAACACGATGGAACTGGGGATCATTATGTTAAGTGAAGTAAGCCGGACACAGAAAACCAAACATATGTTCTCACTTATTTGTGGGATCTAAAAATCAAAACAATTGAACTCGTAGACATAGTGAGTAAAAGGATGGTTACCATAGGCCAGGAATGGTAGTGGAGGCCAGGGATGGGAGGTGGGAATTGTTAATGAGTACAAAAAGATATTTAGAAAGAATAACTAAGAACTGCTATTTGATAGCACAACAGTGTAGCTGTAGTCAATAATAACTTAATTGTACATTTTAAAACAAAAAATGGGTATAATTAGATTTTTTGTAATACAAAGGATAAATGCCTGAGGGGATGGATACCCCATTGTCCAGGATGTGCTTATTTCACATTGCATGCCTGCATGAAAACATCTCATGCACCTCATAAATATGTACACCTACTACGTAGCCACAAAAATTAAAATTTAAAAACACTGAGACAAAAAGTGAGATAGCTTTATAATTTTAAGATTGAGAATTTCCTAATTAAACATAAAATAATTACAATACAGAAAGATTGATGAATGTGACTATACTAATATAAAAACCTTTTAAAATAATGAAAACTCAAAAGCTACAAAGGCAACTTATATAAAATCTACTGCATCAAAATACATAATGTGTATGTAATAAAAAAACAAAGATGAGTGACAGGAAGAGACATGTGCAAAACATATGAAACACAAACTATAATACAGAATACATAAAGAATATATATAAATAAGCAACAAAAAAATATGGAGGAAGGACTTGAATAGGAGAAGGAAACTAAATCATGACCCTCCCAAAAGTGACTCAATCTCCCTAGTAAGCAAGGGAACAACAACACACAGATACGTAATTATACTAGTTAGTAGGGACCTCCTGCAAAATGCTTTCCATTACTTGGGAAAGCAAAATAATAATAATAATAATAATAATAAACTCTTTCTGGTTATTATATAAAAGAATGAATTGGAACTATAAATTTTTACTAGAAGTCATATTTTTTTATTAAGGAAAGAAGGCATCTATAGATTACCAAGTATTTCAGACATCGGAATTTTAATAAGGAAACAAAAACTTTTGTAAATGTATGTTTCATGTAATAATAGAAAAATTATACCAGGAAACATAATAAATTATTAACATTGACTATGATACATGAATAACAAAGGATCAAAAAGAGACAATTTGTAATATATATACCTTTACTGTTTGAATTATATAAGCACATTTATTATAATTGAAAAAAATTTTAACCTGAACAGCAGAAAAATAAAAACAAAATGGATATAGTAAGAATTCAGATTCAAGAAAGTTAAATTTAAGTTCAGAAACATTGGATGAGATTACTTTTATTGATAAAACATGGAACGCCATGAAGACATGATGGTCAAAATTTATAAAATAATCATATATGAAACAAAGTATTTTATAAATTAAAGAAACATTTGAAATAATATGGTAAAGAGTTTTTATGGTAGTGTTTATAGTGTTTATTTTAGTGAAAAAATGTAAATAATTTTGTGGTAGAGATAATTAGTTGTTACAGATTTTATTTTGCTCTTCCATTGTGAAAGATTTTAGCTATAAAATGAAATGAATATTGTTTCTGTGAAGCCTGATAGATAAAATCCTCCCAAAAGAAATCTCTTACTATCTTAGTCACTAACTAATTAACAGAGAGAAATACGAAAGCAGCCCTAATAAAATGCACACTGACACACAAAAAATAATGGACAAAAAAGCATAGCAGGAAATCAAGGTCTATTAAGGTCAATGGAAAGAGCACACTCGTGTTAGAGGAAGAGCTATAATCTATTTAGGTGGTGAGTAGGAAAAAAGCATGACAGATTTTAGAAGTATGAGTCATTCAGTAATAGCCCACACTAGGTACCTTTTTGTTTTGGAATTTTGATAGGCAAATCCATTAATGAGGAACATGCCTACACGTTCACTTGGAAAGTGAGAGCTAAAATGGGTCCTACGTACTAAATTAAAAAAAAAAAAAAACTATTAACTTGATGATCACCTTATATTATCAAAATTAAAACCATGGTAAAGCATTTTGAAACTGTAAAAGATTGTCAAAATTATAGAGAAAAATTTCAGTGAATATATACATATATATTTCACTAATCCAAAAAGACACATTAAACTCCTCAAAAATTGAGGTTATTTTCTGTTATTTTAAAAAAATTTCAGTATTGTTATTATAATCATGATTATCATTATTATTGTTATTGATATCTTACCTATTTATATGGCAAAGAATCTCATAATTTTATAAGAAGATTTTAAAATTGTGAAATAGAGAGTAAATATTGATAGCCTATTTAGCTACCTTATAAATATTCAAAATTCACCCTTGATTATCTATCTTGTATAGATATAATAGTTCTAGCTTAATTGAAATAATGGATTGTTGGTAGTGGAAGGAGATATTAATTTTAGTTAATTGCTAAATAATTCAGGAGTTAATGACTTTATATGTAAAATAGGCATAATACCAATCTCATAGGTTATTATAAGAATTAGGATTCATACATATAAATTTCCTAACAATATGCCTGGTAATAATGATACCCAATACTCATGGCAATTGATATATTGTCCGACCGGTTCTAAGTGCTTTTTATTTATTAATTCAATTGATGCTCACAACAACTCTATGAGGGGGATACTATATTTAGCCCCCTCTTACTGATAAGGAATTAGGTTGGTTCAAAAGTCATTGTAGGTTTTGCCACAACCTAATATATAAAGGGTGAGTAATTTGCCAGGTAAAGTGCCAAACAGGATTAGAACACTGACAATATAGCTCCAGGGACCACATTCTTGTAATGTCCTTTAAGTACCATGTTGCAACCGCAGTAGTAATTATTAAATATTATATATTTGTATTAATTATGCTGAACATACTGATATGCACATTGATTCATTAATCAAAAAAAAGCTTATCACATACTGACGTAATCTGGCAGTGCATGGAAAATACAGTGGTGGATAAAACATAGTCTTTAACCACAATTAGCATTAGCATCAAAGAGAAGCTAAGTAATTTCAACATTCTTTGACTAGAGGTTGGATTATTGCTCAGCAAATATACAGTCTTCTGTTTTTCATTTGGAATGGGGTATATTTCCCTGCCACACTGAGTTTGGATTAGTAGTATGCCTTACTTTGTCCAGTGGAAGGCTGACAGATGTACTCACACCATTTACCGTGAGAAGAACATACCCTGGGTAGACATTGGTCCAAAGAGTATATTTGGAGAAAATTCTACATGGATCTCTCATATTTCTGAATTTCTTCTGAGCAAAAAGCATTGACTGCTTTGTTCTGGAATATCATTGCCTGAATGTCTGAAGAGAAAACAGTCTTAGACGTTAGAGATGGCTTTTCCCTCTGAGACAGAGAGCAGATTTCTAGCCAGAAAAATAAAGATAATGGCTCTATCTGGGGTAATGGCTGGGCAGGTTTGCTAGAAGTCACTTTTTAAATATTTGGATTTCCTAAGCTGAGGGTTCCTCAAGTATGACACCGACCCAGTAAGTGTAAAACATCCACCAGGTCCTGCCTCCACATAAACTCCGTAAAGTTTAAGGGGTAAAAGAAACTAAAGCAAACATGAATCTCATGCTGTCTGCTTTGGTATGAACATTTAAAAATACAATAAAATAATGGTAGTAGTAATATAAGTAATAGCATCCTCGGTCACTGCCCAAAGAGTCTCATGTTTTCTGTCAGCATCTATGAAAATGTGAGAGGAAACTTGTTAACTTACAAATAGAATAAAATTTGAGACAGTTAATAGTTAATTATAGAGGTTCAAAGTCAAGTAGAGCAGAGTTAAATCTAATCCATTATTTGGAGTTAAGCTCAGGCAACTTGCAGCTTTGAAACAAAGAGCAGTGAGCCCAGGTGAAACCAGTCAATCCACAGTTGATACAATGTGAAGTGAGTGAGACCAATATACTCAATGCTTTAAGCCATGAAGTTTGGGTAATATGTTATGCATAATTATTGCAACATTAGCTGACTGATAACTTTTTACTATGCCATGTGCTACAGTAAAAGTAGGTATAAGGTGTAGAAATGAGATGAAATAACAGGAACACTTAAGAAAGAATTGTATGCTCCAACAACAAGTACTGTGGATATAAAAATAGTTAAATAAGTTTATTCCATCTAACATTGACAAAAACAAATCCTGCTCATTGCTTGCTCACAAAGATTAGAAACTGTTTTTGACATTCTTTGTTATTTTTCCCATGAAACAAAATATCTACATATTAAGTTGAAATAAACAGGCTGAGATAAATTAAGTATACGTACAATTATTATGTGTTAATCATAAATGAAAAAAGAAATCTCCAAAGTATAAGATGTTCCTCAAACTGAACCTATAAATCCTAAAATATGGAGGTAGTTATGGAAAAATGCTGACACTAAGTTTATTATAGTAAGGCTTAGAAGGAAAGTGTAATTAAACTTTGCAGGAATACAAATGATGAGGGAAGGTCTCTAGAGAAGAGTGTGCACTTCAACAAGCAAGGGTTCTTCTTCATGATATTCTACCAAAATAGGCATGGGTACAATTGAAAAGAGTTGTTGGCTCCTTCCTGCTAAAGTACCCACAGTCATGAAACACAAGTGTGTTGCATTTCAATATTTCAAGCATAATGTTCAAAGAATTAGACAGGGAAAATGACCTCCTTAGGGTAAGCCTGTTTGGAATATCTATTGTTTGGTTCAAATAGTGTTGGCTAATTGGACATTTGTGTTACCTCCAGCAAATTTGCCAGTTGATTACAGGAATGTTATGTGAATATCACTCGGACAAAATAAGAAATGGGAGCAATTATTCTTCTTAACTAGACCTTTTATGTGATGCTTCCTCCTAAAACTAGTACATCATATGCAGTTCTGTGTAAGCTCTTTTCTCTTAGGATTTCTGAACTCAATTTTGCATCTATCATGGCTACATATACACATTATGAAACACGATTTGCTTATTCTTAATGTCCCTAACAACTTAAAAAATTTCAACAGTGGTTGTCGTTTTAAGAAATCAGAAAATAGTATCCAATTCTGCTCATGGATGACATTCTATCCATAAATGACATTGTCAATATGGGGTTCATCGAGGATAATTTCTAGACAGTGGTTCAGATTAACCAGGAGAAATTTGAAGGCTCAACTAATAGTGTACTCATGAAGGAAACATTCATTGAACACCTTCAGAGCTAAGTATTACAGAAAATGCTTTAAATAAAATAAATTGGTACCATCTAGTAACTTGATTTTTTTTTTTTTTTCCTGTAGTTGAGGGAAGCGGCATAGAGTCTACAACTGACTTGCTGAAAGTTATAGAATTTGGTGGTGGGCTTGGTAACTCAGCTTCCTTCCTATTAGTAACTGGCCCTTTTCTTTATGTTAATTCCCTCAACCAACCTGATATCTATTCTGCATTATCATATTACATCCTGAGGACATAAACAGGATATGGCCCTTACCTTTGAAAAACTATTGATTAAATGGAATGGACAGATATGTAAACATTTAATTAAAGCATAATCAGAGGATAACCCACCACGAGTAAAGACCACAGTCCCTAGCAGTGCTTCCTTAATGGGACATATAACACCACGATGCAGGAATTAACATTATAATATTGAAGGGGTGGTTGAGATAAACTTTCTGAGGTAGGTCTCAGCCTGAAATGTTTTGTGATCAGTTAAAAGCCAAAACAGAGAAAATAAAAAAATAAAATAAAATAATCCAATCCATTAACTGCAGCAGAACAATTTTCAGAATTGCTAAAACACAAGAGGAAACAGAATCTTATTAGGTTCTATATTTTTAATATTACATATGGAAACAAATGGGGATATCAAGCAAGACTTGCATGCATTCGTTGTTAATATTGCATACATTAAAATTTTAAATTTGAGCCTATGCAAGACATTGAGAACTTTTACTGTTTGTATTTGATTTCTGATACAAGCAATTAATCAATATGAATAACATAGCTATGTTGGTGGTGGTGGTGCTTTTAAAGCAAGGGGAGAGTGGGAGAGAGAGAAGGAGAGAGAGAGAGAGATCTTATTGGTTCTGTTTCTGTGGAAAATACTAATACAACTTTACAGGATATAATGTCAATATTTAGAAATAAGCTTAAACATGCTTTTCATTACAAGTACTTTCGAAATAAAGTGAGTGGTGTTAACTAAATTAATAAATATTTAGTGATGTCTACATAAAAAAAATTACCTGCTGGAATTAAGTGATGTAGCTAAATTTCTCCTAGTCTTCCATAGACTCACAGTGTGTATAAATACTGCACTGGTACTACTGTATTTTGCTGAAGGAATGATATATTTCAGAAACATAAAAATGATTGAAAAAACAGAGCTTTGTGCTTCATTATGAGTTAAATGGGAAAGCTGTTGTTTACTGAGATATGGTGAGGATGAAATAAGACTATGTAAGTCCCTTGGCACAGAGTGGTTGTTTAAGATAGCTTAGCTTGCTTACTTAGCCCAGCTAAAAAACAAAACAAAACAAAAACAAAACCTTTATTTTTAAGGATACAAATATCCCAATTATTAAGTGACCATTAGGAAGAGTAACAGTAATTACAGTTCTAAAAAAGGAGGTATTGATTTGTGGAAAAGGGGTGAATTAAATAGAACCATAATTCTATATAAAAATAAATTAGTCCTTAGAAAGAAATAGTGGTTAGTTTGTGAAAATACCAGAACTGTATACTAGTAGCAGTTAATTTTTAAAATGGATTATTTATAATACTATATAGGGGGAAATTCAGCCCCCAATGTTTCACGTGGGTCCTTTTCTACTTTACCTAAGTGTCAGCTGGTCTGAGAAATAAAGGGAAAGAGTACAAAAGAGAGAAATTTTAAAACTGGGTGTCTGGGGGAGACATCACATGTTGGCAGGTTCCATGATGCCCCTGAGTCATAAAACCAGCAAGTTTTTATTAGCAATTTTTCAAAGGTAAGGGAGTGCATGAACAGGGTATGGGTCACAGAGATCACATGCTTCAAGCGGGACAAAAGATCACAAGGCAGGAGGTCAGGGCAAGATCACAAGGTCAGGGCAAAACTAGAATCACTAATGAACTTCCATGTCCAGCTGTGCACACATTGTCATTGATAAACAAGATTCAAGGGCAGAGAATAGATCTGACTAGAACTTGCCAGGCTGGAATTTCCTAATCCTAGCAAGCCTGAGGGCGCTGCAGGAGACTGTTTCATTCCTATTTACATATGCATAAGGCAGACACTCCCAGAGCGGTCATTCAGAGGCCTCCTCTGGAAATGCATTCTTTTCCCAGTGCTGTTAATTATTAATATTCCTTACTGGGGATAGAATTCAGCAATATTTATCTTACCCATTTTCGGTAATAAGAGAAATATGCCTCTGTTCCACCTGGCCCACAGACAGTTAGACTTTAAAGTTATCTCCCTTGTTCCCTGAAAATCACTGTTATCCTGTTCTTAAAGTGCCCAGATTTCATATTGTTCAAACACACATGCTCTACAAACAATTTGTGCAGTTAACACCATCATCACAGGGTCCTGAGGCAACATACGTCCTCAGTTTACAAAGATGACAGGATTAAGAGATTAAAGTAAAGACAGGCATAGGAAATCACAAGAGTATTGATTGGGGAAGTGATAAATGTCCATGAAATCTTCACAATGTATGTTCAGAGATTGCAGTAAAGACAGGCATAAGAAATTATAAAAGTATTAATTTTGGAAACTAATAAATGTCCATGAAATCTTCATAATTTATGTTCTTCTGCCACGGCTTCAGCCAATCCCTCCGTTCGGGGTCCCTGACTTCCCGCAACAACTACTTTAGACTTTTTAATATTCTAGTCATAATCCTAAAAAGGCATACATATATAATTGTTTTAAATGTATCCATCTACATATATCTACAACTATACAATGTGTATTTGTGTTTATATTGTAAATGATATATTTCGTTTCATTATATGAACTAAGATGTTATTGTTGCTATATAATAATTGAACTGATTACTCTAGGTTCATTTTCTAGCCTGTAGCCATTATTTTTATATTTTATTATTTTTGATTCCAATAATGTTCCAGCAGCTCCCTAAACATACATAATTTGGTCTTTTATTTTTCAAGAGTTAAAATTATTATTATACCTTTTGCCTTTAAGTATTGACTAGAATGTCAGAACACTGCTGAAAATAGCAGTGAGAAGAGGTGTGGTTGAATTGTTCCTTAACATTAAACCTCTAAGAATTCACTATTAAAATAATGCTTATTATGTTAATTATTTGTATTTTACTCTGTTTCTTAAGCATTTTTCTGTTAAATCACCTTTTTTATCAAATATATCTTTTTGATCAATTTACAAGATCACAGGTTTGATTTTTTTATTTTTGCTATTGCTATAAACAACATTAATAATTTTCAGAATGTTAAACTATTTGATAAATTCTGGAGTAAAACTTACATAGTCAGTATTTATTAGAGTTTAATAAAATCATGAATATATTTAATAAATATTTTACATTTAATTTAACTTACTGAATTAAACAATGGTTTTCCTCAAGTTTGGTGTTTTTGTTGAGGATCTTTGCATCCATCTTTTTATTGGGCAGCTTTTGCTAGATTAAGTTGAGGTAAAGAGCCACCCAATGTGTCAGTGGTGTACATTACAAGAATTTTCTCACTCACCCCCAATTTACATGTTGACCACAGCAGCTCTGTTCCAATGTCTTTACCATCCTGAGATGGTAAGAGATCAACCCTTATCTTTTATCTTATTAGAAATAAAAAGTATAAAAGACCTGGTGAAATCCACCCATACCACTAACCCTTTCACTGGGAACTGTTATCCAGAATCACAACTACTCACATTTCATTGATCAAACCAATTACCAGGCAAAGCCTGATATTAATGAGTTGAGGAATTATACTTCTCCCACAGGGAGATACTGCATATTGTATGACAATGGACAAGGATATGTGATTATCTTACAGGGAAGGGAAAAGTAAATAAATGGGAATGATAATCCAATCCAATCTACCAAAATAGTTGTAAATAAGATTGTTTGGGAATGCTTGTTTTGGTTTTATCTTTGTCTAGTTTTCATGTTTTCTCTTGCTGTGTATGCTAGCCTTATAAAATGAATTGGAAAGTTTTCTGATTATTTTATAGAATTACACATACACACACACACACACACACACACACAGGCAATACATACCGTTGATTCTCATTCTTCACAGTAGTTCATTTATGTGAAGTCACCACAAATACTAAATTATCAAATACTGACCCATTAATCCTAGCTAAGAAATGCAGGGTAAGGTTTCTGTGAGTCTCCGGTCACAATGTTTTTGTTAATCAATTGATGTGTAAATTCGTTTTGTGTGTTTTTCTTTTTAAAGTCACCTTATTCAATATATATATTGTTGATTCATTAAAATTGAGTTCATGCCAACAGCACTATAACTCATACCTGGACAAAGTTTATCTAACATATATTTTCTCTGTAAATGACACCACAGCCTTCTTTCACTTAGAAACACTAGACATCATTTCAGTACTATGTGTAGAGGCTACTTTAAATAGTAAAATCACCAAAAAGCACAAAAAATATTAAAAATGTGCCACTAAATATACCACAAAAGGACTTTGCTTATAGTATGAGAGCTGAAACAAGAAGGTAAGTTGAACCTCCGCTGAGATTGTGTACATCAGGTGACTCAAATATTCCATTGCTCTGTGCATATCCACAAATTACCTCAAAAATAGCAAAAGTATTGATTTTGGAGTTACATTTTAGTAGTAAGCACATTTTCAAATATGGAATCCACAAATAATGTGGATCAACTGTATGTATATATATTATATATATACACACACACTAGACTTTTGCTCTTCCTATAGATTTTCTTTTAGAAATATACTTTCTGTTTTAAAATTTTATTTTACTACTTGCATATTTATCATAATTATTTGGACTTTAATTTATATCCAACTTATTTTACTATTCCCTGCTAATCCTCAGTTAAGTTTATTTTGAACATCTCTTGGTCCATAGGCTATCCTGCCAAATACTTTATTTATTTGGGTGGTATTATTTCTGAACCCTTTAATTTCTGAGAATGCTTTTCTTTTGCTGTTCACCATAAATAATAACTTAGAGGCATATCAAGTTTGTGAGTCACAAAATTGTTTACTGGTGATTAATGTTCTAAGGAAGTCTGAGGTCAGCCTGTTTTTGTTTATTTCTTCTGGAGAACTACTTTTTTCCTATTTAAATTGGATGATTTTCCCGAATTTAAAAATTCACGAGACTAATTCTTTGATTTTATTTGTTTATTTAATTACACTTTCCTGACATTTACTAAAATCTCTTACTACACAGGCTGAGGTCTGCAGATTTTGAAATCTTTTTAAGTATATTCCTCAGTGTTGTTTCTGTTCCATCTAGTTGTTTCCTTTTAAAAGAATATTTAATTCACAATTTTGGTATCTCTACTTTTTGTTCTCTACAGAAATGATCTCCAACATTTTCACATCTTCGTCTCTTTCTTAAAATATTTTTCCCCAATTCAGTCCCAATATAACTGTTTAGTTCTGCTTACATTTTAATTCAGATTTTAATACTTTCAATAATTTCATTTTTTCAAGGAAACAAGCCACATTACTTTCTGCTTCTCAGTTAACTCCCATTTTATTTCACTCTTTATTTGCATTTTGTTTTTATCTGTATAAGACCTATATAAGATCAGAATGACCCGTGTAAAATACATTTTGTCAATATCATTAAGTACACCAAACAGATATTTTCTCTAATATTTCTCTGCTTCTTGTTGCTAACTGCTTCAGAATAATTTTCTTCTCCCAAACTAAAGTGTGTGATCTTCTTTTATGCTGAAGAATCTTGTCATATGCCTAATTAGCAAGAGTTTTTTTTAATTGTAAATGCAATTTTTCTATGAGCTGCACAGAGTTCGTGAGTAAAACTTTTTAAAAAAAATTTTGCCAAAAATTAGAGTGGTAAATCCACCTTTGTTTTATGATGGAAATGAGAATTTTTTTTCTTTTCTTTTTTTTTTTTTTTTTTTCGAGACAGAATTTCGCTCTGTCACCCAGGCTGGAGGGCACTGGTGGTATCTCAGCTCACTGCAGCCTCTGCCTCCTGGGTGCAAGTGATTCTCCTGCCTCAGCCTCCTGAGTAGCTGGGACTACAGGCGTGCACCACCACACTTGGCTAATTTTTGTATTTTTAGTAGAGATGGAGTTTCACCATGTGTTGGACAGGCTGGTCTAAAACTCCTGACCTCAGGTGATCCACCTACCTTGACCTCCCAAAGTGCTGGGATTACAGGCATGAGCCACCGCACTCGGCCAAAAAAGAATACTTTTGATCAAGGTATTTGTTTCTCTATTATATGCTTTCTGTCAACTTTGGGATTTTGGAATTTATCATTTCCTTGAACCTTGGTGGCAATTGTTGGACAAAATCACTGTATGGAGGATAAAAGAAAAACTAAGGAGTGTGGATACGAAAATAAAAAATGATTCACTGGCTGGACCAGGAAGGCAGAAGGCAGCATCCCATGGTAAATAGTGAACTACTGATTATCCAGAAGGGCTTCCTTCTATCTTTTTTGTAGGAACCAAAATTTGGTAACCAAGCTACAAGGCCCAATTAATTTCAAAATAATAATAATAATAATAAACCCTTTTATCCTTGAATAAGCAACAATTTGTCAACAATTAAATGTGTCCAAAATAGCATGAATGGATGTGACATTTGAAGAAGCAAAGGTGTCACAGTCAGACTTTTCTAGCAACTTCATAGGTCTTCTGGGAAAAACATCTTCATTTTCTAATAGAAAAATGATAATCATCTTTAATTTATAACGGAAATAATTGGCATGCCTATCCTCTTTCACTTCTAATAATGCCATGTGTTGGGGGAAATACAGACAAAAAATATAGAATGAGATCTTATCATAAAGCAATGTGCCTGGGAGATGCTGTGGGTTTGAATCCAACTACCACAATGAAGTAAGTCACACAATTTATTTGTTAAAAAATGCACACACTTATTTGTTAACAAATGCACACACTTATTTGTTAACAAATGTAAAATTATATTTACACTGTATTCTATTAATAAAGTGTGCAATAGCATTATGTCTTAAAACGTACCTAATGTAAGTGAAGAACACTTTATTGCTAAAAATTTTTTAATGATCATCTGAGCCTTCAGTGATTTGCAATCTTTTCACTGCTGGAGGAACTTGCCTCAATGCTGATGGCTGCTGACTGATCAAGATGGCCGTTGCTGAAAGTTGTGATGGCTGTGGCAATTTATTAAAATAAGACAACAATGAAATCTGCCCCATTGATTGAGTCTTCTTTCACAAAATATTTCACTGTAGTGTGAGCTAGTATTTCACAACATTTTACCTGCAGTAGAAAGTATTTCAAAGTTGGTGTAAACCCTCTCACTCCCTGCCACTATTTTGTTAATTAAGGTTAAGTAATAGTATAAATCCTTTGTTGCCATTTCAACAATGTTAACAGTATCTTCACCAGGAGTAGTTTCCATCTCAATAAATCACTTTATTTGTGCATTCATAAGAAGCAACTCATCATTGGCTCAAGTTTAATCGTGAGATTGAGCAATTCAGGATCCAATTCTAATTCTAGTTCTCTTGCTATTTCCACCACATCTGTAGCGACTTCCTCCACTGAAGTCTTGAACCCCTCTAGGTCATCCATGAGAGTTAAAATCAACTTCTTCTAAACTCCTGTTAAAGTTGATATTTTGACCTTCTCTCATGAATCATGAATGCTTTTAATGGCATCTGGAATGGTGACTCCTTTCCAGAAGATTTTCAGTTTGCTTTGCCCAGATACATCATTGGAATCACTGTCTATGGCAGCTATAGCCTTATGAAATTTATTTCTTAAATAATAAGACTTAAAAGTTGAAATTACTCCCTGATCCATGGGCTGCAGAATGGATGTTGTGTTAACAGGCAAAAAAAAACAAAAAACAAAAAACAAAAAAAACCCATGCATCTCTTTAAATCTCTATCAGATTTCTTGGGTGACTAGGTGTGTTGTCAATGAACAGTAATATTTTTAAAGGAATCATTTTTTCTTGGAAGTAAGTCTCAACAGTCGGCTTAAGATGTTCAGTAAACCCTCCGGGCACGGTGGCTCATGCATGTAAGTAATCCCAGCCTTTGGGAGGCTGAGGTGGGTGGATCGCTTGAGCTCAGGAGTTCCAGACAAGCCTGGGCAACAAGATGAGACCACGTCTCTACCAAAAATACAACAAAATTAAATGGGCATTATGGTGGTACCTGCCTGTGGTCGCAGCTACTCAGGAGGCTGAGGTGGAAGGATAGTTTGAGCCTGGGAGGTTGAGGCTGCAGTGAGCTGTAATTGCTCCACTGCACTCCACCCTGGGTGACAGAGGGAGACCCTGTCTCAAAAAACAAAAAAAAAAAAAGAAAAAAAAAAAAGAAAAAAAGATATTTGGTAAACCATGCTGTAAACAGATGTTCTGTCATCCAGGCTTTGTTTTTCTCTTTACAGAGCACAGTCAGAGTAATTAGTGTAGTTCTTCTTTATACTTTTATTTTAGGTTCAGGAGGATGTGTGCAGGCTTGTTATATAGGTAAACTCGTGTCACAGGAATTTTACATACAGATTATTTTGTCACCCAGGTAGTAAACCAAGTACCCAGTGGTTATTTTTCTTATCCTCTCCCTCTTCCCACTCTTCTCTGTCAAGTAGACCCCAGTGTCCATTGTTCCCCTCTTTGTGCCCATGTTTTCTCAACATTTAGCTCCCACTAATAAAAGAGAACATGCAATATTTGGTTTTCTGTTCCTGCATCTATTTGCTAAGAACAATGGTCTCAAGCACCATCCGTGTCCCTGCAAAGGACATGATCTCATTCCTTTTTGTAGCTGTGTAGCATTCCATGGTGTATATGTGCCACATTTTCTTTATGTAATCTGCCATTGATGGGCATTACGTTGATTCCATGTCTGCTATTGTGAATAGTGCTGCAATGAACATACCACATTCATACATCTTTATGATAGAATGATTCATATTTCTTTGGTTATATATCCAGTAATGGGATTGCTGGGTCAAAGAGTAGTTCTTTCTTTTAGCTCTTTGAAGAATTGCCACACTGCTTTCCACAATGGTTGAAATAATTTATACTCCCACTAACAGTGTGTAAGCATTCCGTTTTCTCTTCTATCTTGCCAACATCTATTATTTTTTGACTGTTTAATAATAGTCATTGTGGCTGGTGTAAAATGGTGTCTTCTTGTGGTTTTGATCTGCATTTTTCTAATGATCAGTGATATTGAGCTTTTTCCCATATGCTTATTCACTGCATGGATGGCTTCTTTTGAGAAGTATCTATTTGAATCCTTTGCCCACTTTTTAATGGGATTGTTAATTTTCTTCTTGTAAATTTGTTTGTTCCTTAAAGATGCTGGATATTAGACTTTTGTCAGATGCATAGTTTGCAAATATTTCCTCCCATTCTGTATGTTGTCTGTTTACTCTGTTGATAGTTTCTTTTGCTGTGCAGAAGCATTTTATTTTAATTAGATACCATTTGTCAATTTCTGTTTTTGGTGCAATTGTTTCTGGTGTCTTCCTCATGAAATTTTTGCCAAGGTTTATGTCCCTGGCATAAACCCTGGTAATCCCTAGGAGTGTCATATAGGGATTTTATAGTTTTGTGTTTTACATTTAAGTCTTACCATTTAAACCATGGTACTCCCTAGGTCTTTCACCCATTTTGAGTTTATTTTTGCATATGGTGTAAGGAAGGGGTCCAGTTTCGATCTTCTGTATATGGCTAGTCAGTTATCCTAGCACCATTTACTGAATAGGAAGTCCTTTCCCCATTACCTCTTTTTGTCAGCTTTATTGAAGATCAGATGGTTGTAGGTGCATGGTCTTATTTCTGGTCTCTTTATTATGTTCCACTGGTATATGTGTCTGTGTTTGTACCACTACTATGCTGTTTTGGTTACTCTATCCCGGTAGTATAATTTGATGAGTAACGTGATGCCTGCAACTTTGTTCCTTTGGCTTAGGATTGCCTTGGCAAGTCAGGCTCTTTTTTTGGTTCCATATGAATTTTAAAATAGCTTTATCTGTTTCTGAGAAGAATGTCATTGGTAATTTGATAGGAATAGCATTGATTCTGTATATTGCTTTGTATGGTGATTTGATAGGAATAGCATTAAATCTGTATATTGGTAGTATAGCGATTTTAACAATATTGATTCCTCCTTTCCATGAGCATGGAATGTTTTTCCATTTGTTTGTGTTATCTCTGATTTCTTTGAGTGGAGTTTTGTAACTCTCATTATGGAGATCTTTCACCTCCTTGGTTAGCTGTATTTCTAGGTGTTTTTTTCCTTTTGTGGCGATTGTGAATGAGATTGTGTTACTCATTTGGCTCTTGGCTTGGCTATTAAGGGTGTATAGGATTGCTAGTGATTTTTGTACATTGATTTCGAATCCTGAAAATTTGCTGAAGGTGTTTGCCAGCTGAAGGAACTTTTGGGTTGAGACTATGGGGTTATCTAGATATAGAATCATGTCTCCAGACAGGGATAGTTTGACTTCCTCTCTTCCTATTTGAATACGCTATGTTTCTTTCTCTTGCCTAATTGCCCTGGACAAAACTTCCAATATTATATTGAATAGGGGTAGTGAGAAGGCATCCTTGTCTTGTGCCTGTTTTTTAAGGGGAATGCTCTCAGCTTTTGCACATTCAGTATGATGTTGACAGTGAGTTTGTCACATATGGCTCATATTATTTTGCAATATATTCTCTCAATACCTAGTTTATTGAGAGATTTTAACATGAAGTTATGTTGAATTTTATCAAAAGCCTTTTCTGCATCCATTGAAATAATCATGTGGTTTTTGTACTTAGTTCTCTTCATGTGATGAACAACATTTATTGATTTGCCTATGTTGAACCAACCTTTCATTCCAGGGATGAAGCTTACTTGACTGTGGTGGATCAGCTTTTTGATGTGCTGCTGGATTTGGTTTGCAAGTATTTCATTGAGGATTTTTGCTTTAATGTTCGTCAAGAATATTTTCCTGAAGTTTTTGTTATTGTTGTTGTTGTTATTGTTGTTATAACTTTGCCAGGTTTTGGTATCAGGATGATGCTAGCCTCAAACAATGAGTTAGGGAGGAGTCTCTCCTTTTCAGTTTTTTGGAATAGTTTCAGTAGGAATGGTACCAGCTCTTCTTTGTAAATCTGGTAGAATTCAGCTGTTAATCCATCTTGTACTGGGCTTTTTTGGTGCTGTTGTTGTTGGTAGGCTATTTATTAGGTCTCAATTACAGAAGTCATTATTGATCTGCTCAGGGATTCTATTTCTTCCTGGTTCAGTCTTGGGAGGATGTATGTGTCCAGGAATTTATCCATTTATTTTAGATTTTCTAGTTTGTGTGCACAGAGCTGTTCATAATTGTCTCTGATGGTTATTTGTATTTCTGTAGAGTAAGTGGTAGCATCCTCTTTGCCATTTTTGACTTTGTTTATTTGGATCTTCTCTCTTTCTTTCTTTATTAGTTTAGCTAGCAGTCTATCTATCTCATTAATTAACTTTTTTCCAAATACCCAGATCCTGGCTTCATGGATCTTTTGAATCATTTTTCATGTCTCAATCTCCTTCAGTTCAACTCCAATTTTGGCTATTTCTTGTCTCCAATAGCTTTGCATTGATTTTCTCTTGGTTCTCTATTTCTTTTAGTTGTGATGTTAGGTCATTAACTTGACATCTTTCTTAGTTTTTTATGTTGGCATTTAGTACTATAAGTTTCTCTCTTAACACTGCCTTAGCTGTATTCCAGAAATTCTAGTATTTTGTGGGAAGTCAGGGACCCCAAACTGAGGGACCGGCGGAAGCCATGGCAGAAGAACATAAATTGCGAAGATTTCATGGACATTTATTAGTTCCCCAAATTAACACTTTTATAATTTCTTATGCCTGTCTTTACCACAATCTCTGAACATAAATTAGGAAGATTTCATGGACACTTATCCCTTCCCCAATCAATACCCTTGTGATTTCCTATACCTGTCTTTACTTTAATCTCTTAATCCCATCATCTTCATAAGCTGAGGAGGATGTGTGTCGCCTCAGGACCCTGTGATGATTGCATTAACTGCACAAATTGTTTGTAGAGCATGTGTGTTTGAACAATATGAAATTTGAGCACCTTGAAAAAACACAGGAGAACATCAATGTTCAGGGAACAAGGGAGATAACTTTAAACTCTGACTGCCAGTGAGCTGGGTGGAACAGAGCCATATTTCTCTTCTTTCAAAAGCAAATAGGAAAAATATCACTGAATTCTTTTTCTCAGCAAGGAACATCTCTGAGAAAGAGAATGCGCCCCTGAGGGTAGGCCTCTAAAATGGCTGCTTTGGGGGTAGCTGTCTTTTACTGTCGAAGGCAAAGGGATGAAATAAGCCCCGCTCTTCTGTAGCACTCCCAGGCTTATTAGGACGAGGAAATTCCCACCTAATAAATTTTGGTCAGACCAGTTGTCTGCTCTCAAACCCTGTCTCCTGATAAGGTGTTATCAATGACAATGCATGCCTGAAACTTCATTAGCAATTTTAAGTTTGCCCTGTCCTGTGGTCCTGTGATCTCGTGCTGCCTCCATTTGCTTTGTGATACTTTATTACCTTGTGAAGCATGTGATCTCTGTGACCCACACCCTATTCGCACACTCCCTCCCCCTTTGAAAATCGCTAATAAAAACTTACTGGTTTTATGGCTCAGGGAGCATCACGGAACCTGCTGACATGTGATGTCTCCCCCTGACACCCAGCTTTAAAATTTCTCTTTTGTACTCTTTCCCTTTTTTTCTCAGACCAGCCAGCACTTAGGGAAGTAGAAAAGAACCCACATTGAATATCGGGGGTGGGGTTTCTCCTGATACTAGTATGTTGTATCTTTGCTCTCATTCATTTCAAATAACTTCTTGATATCTACCTTAACTTCATTATTTACCCAAAGTTATTCCACAACAGGCTTAATTTCAATGTGATTGCATGGTTTGCACATTGAAAAAAAAATCTTGAATTCTATTTTTATTGCCTCATTGTCTGGGAGAGTGGTTGGTATGAGTTCAGTTCTTTTGCATTTATTGAGATTGTTTTATGTCCGATTGTGTGGTTGATTTTAGAGTACATGCCATGTGCAGATGAGCATTTGGTCCAGTGTTGTGTTCAGGTCCTTCATGTGTTTGTTAATTTTCTGCCTTGATGATCTGACTAATACTGTCAGTGGGGTGTTAAAGTCTCCCACTATTATTTTGTGGGATTCTAAGTGTCTTTGAAGCTCTCTAAGATACCATGTTATAAATCTGAGTTCTTCTGTGTTGCATGAATATATATTTAGGATAGTAAGGTCTTCTTGTTAAATTGAACCCTTTACCACTATGTAATGCCCTTCTTTGTCTTTTTTGGTTGCTTCCATTCTCTCCATCTCTTTCAGTGATACCAATAAGTAATAAATCTGGTCTCTTTACATAATTCCATATTTCTTTGAAGTTTTGCCCATTCCTTTTTATTCTTTTTTCTTTATTCTTGTCTGATTGTATTATTTTGGAAAGCCAGTCTTCAAGCTCTGAGATCCTTTTATCAGCTTGGTCTATTCTGCTTTTAATACTTGTGATTGCATTATGAAATTTTTGTAGAATGTTTTTCAGCTCCGTGAGGTGTGATTCATTCTTTTCTATACTGGCTATTTTGTCTCTCTGCTCATGTGTCATTTTATATTAATTATTTCATCCTTGAATTGGGTTGCAATGTTCTCCTGAATCTCAATGATCATTCTTATCCATATTCTGAATTCTTTTTCTGTCACTTCTGAAATCTCAGTCCAATTTAAAACCCTTGCTGGAGTACCAGTGTAGTAATTTGGAGAAAAGAAAACACTGGCTTTTTGAATTGTCAGAGTTATTGTGCGGGTTCCTTCTCATCTTTGTGGGCTAATGTTTCTTAAATCTTTGAAGTTTCTGTGCTGTGAATGGGCTATTTTTTTACTTTCATACTATTTGATGACCTTTAATTGTGATATAAGGTGGATTCAGTCAACCGGCTACATGACTGGAAGATTTTCGGGGGTCAAGGCTCAGCTCAGAACTCCTGCCTGGATTGCATGCTGTAACTCTGGTAGACTGGTATCGGGCCCCAGCTTTGATCTCTGGCTCCTCCAGGTTAGAAACCTGTTGTACTGGAGGGGCTGAGGTGCTACCAGACCACTGGTCACAACACTCCAGTGTATGATGCCAGCCAAATCACTTCACAGGGCAGTGACAGTGGGATCTGTCCTTGTTCCCATGTACCAGCAGTAGCTGCTGCAGCAGCATTGCGGGGTGCACACTTATCCATTTGATACAGCAGGGTTATCATGTGTTGCTGGTGTGCTTAGCCTCGATGTGGGTATTCGCAGCAGCAGTGGTGGCAGTATGGTTTGGTGGTGGTGAGGAGCCCCCACTGAGACTGTGTGCATATCCCTGGAGGTGGTGGTTTTAGCATGGAGGTGGGGCATTTGTGGGTTCAGGACTGCGTGTGCCCTCTGTGCATGTTTAAGCTGGCAGCAGTCTGCTCAAGGCTGCGGGCTAGTCCACTGTTTTCTATGTCTAGTTTTGCTCTGGTGACCGAGGCTCAGGGGCAGGGTGCTGGCAGGGGTGGGGCTCGGGGGCTCTGTGCCTGCCGATGTTCTGAAGTGGTGTGGTAGGGTGGGGATGGTGAGGGAGTGCACTCACGGCAGCAGCAGTGGCAAGGCAGGGCGCAGGTATACCAGTACCAGTGTGCTGGTGGAGAAGGGAAGGATAGATCTGCTTGGGCATACACGCACTGGCATAGCGATGTGGAAGGTGGCCATGTTTGTGAACGACCTGTTGTGTGTCTGCAAAGGCCACTCTGCTGGAACACTCTGCCAGTCAGGCGTGATGCACCATCTGTGATGTGGGCCCCAGGGGGCACCTGGCAGCTGTATTGCAAGCAGCTGTGGCCAGGCTGGGGCCCTGAAAGATGCCAGAGGTGCTCAGGTTGGACCGGTCCTGTCTCATGGGTAAGACTGCCCTGCAGAGTTCAGGTTCGAAAGTTCCCTTAGGGCTAAAGTCTCCTATGAGAACAAATCTAGCCTAGGGGGATGCACATCTCTGACAGTGCTCCACTACAGTTGCTCCCACAGAACACCCTCTGCGCTCTGCCCCCAGCTGGAGTTCTGCCCCTACCACTTCTCTAAGTAGCTTTCCCTGCCAACTCAAGTGTCCATGGTGGTCTAGGGTCTTCTCCTGCTGAGGTTCCCAAGGCCCACAGTGAGAGTGGGTTCATCCTTGCCTGTTAAACTCACCCCCTCTGTAGGAGTCACTGGGGGCCAGGAACACATTCCAGTGCACAGTAGCCCCAGGAAGGGTTCCTAGCTTCCTCCCCCTCCAGCCCAGCCTCTGTGTTTTCCCTCCATCTGTTCTGCCTCTGCCTAAAGCTGCAGGATAAGAACATGGCAGCACTGGGATATGAACTCATTTTTGCCTAGCTCCAAAGGCCTTGCTCATTCATGCAGACTCTCAGAAATGAAAAATAATTCCCTTCATCTTCGTTAAATCACATGTTCCTACAGACAAATTATCCAAAGCTTTTATGAAACCTATGTGATGCTGTAATACAATCGATTACTACAGTATTTATGGAATATACCATTCATAGCTTTAGACACAATTATATATCAAGCTCTCTTGAATTCTCTCTCTTTCTAAAACCTATGGATTTGAAGTCAGGATATTTTGAGAAGACCAACTGGTGTTAAAAATCTAAATAGATCAAATATTGTTTCTGTTTATATCTGTGTGACAAGTAATACCAATGTGTGTAATTACAGCGTGGAGAAACCCACGTAATTTCTCTAAGGAAAGTTTATTTCACTGGAAGTAGTCATTGCCAATAAGCAATAGAAGCCCTAACCAGTGGCTCTTATTTTGCAATTACAATTTTTCATCTTAAATTTAGTATATGTGCAGCCAAAGCAAGCACCACAGTTTCATCTTAAGGAACAACTAAGATTGTGTGTGATATAGGTGACGGCTATCACCAGATAAACATCATCAAAAAGTTTTTTTTTAATAGTGTCTTTCTGTTGTGATATTTTTAGTACCTTTCTTCCTTTCCTACTCCCTCCTCCTCTTCCACAAATATATGTTGAGTATCAATTCTGTGATGCTTGAGGCATTAGGCACTCCAATAAGTAATCCTTTAAGTCTCACCAGAATTTGAGTTTGATGATATGGTGTCCATTGTGTAGATGAGGATACATCCTCCGTGAAGTGCGAGATCACATAACCAAATGTAGAAAAGTAGGTCTGTCTCTTGCTGAAAGGAACTGAACATTGGATGCTCCTGCATGAAGCCCAAGGCTTCGTGGACAACCTCAGAAACCAGATAACTCTGAGCCATAAGGCATGATACTTCTCAGTTGAAGCTGCCTCCTATTCTGCACCTGTTTATAGCATTTGGTAATAGTCTTTTGTAGTGAATATTTATGAACCTGGTGAATAGTTACATACATTCAATTGAGAGAGATGATAAAATGGCATAGCTCAAGTTTCACCTATGATTTTGATACATAGTTTTCAAACTTGTTTTGAGGGTTTGATGGAATCCTAAAGGGGAGGATAATAATTTTACTGTTAAAAAGTGTTAACGTTATTTTGGCTATAGACTCCAATTTTTATAACAAAATAATCGTCATAATTATTTCATTAGAATTTTCATATAAGAAGAGTTATATAATTATTATTTTACTCAGCACATTTTTTTTTTTTTTTTTTTTTGAGACAGGGTCTTGCTCTGTCTCCCAGACTGCAGTGTGGTGGCATGAAGCAATCCTCCCACTCAGCCCCCCAGGTAGCTGGAACTACACGTGCACGCCACCATGCCTGGCTAATTTTTGCACTTTGTAGAGACCAGGTTTCACCATGTTGCCCAGGCTGCTCTTGAACTCCTGGGCTCAAGTGATCCACCCACCTGGGCCTCCCAAAGTGGGGACGGATTACAAGTGTGAGTCAATGCACCCGACCCCATTTCTCTTTCTAATATTAATTCTGCTTTTGTTTCTGGTTGTATGTATTTTTACAAATAATTGAAATGATGATGTAATATTCACAGTGCTTTAACAATGTGAAAAAAGTATATGTGAATATTAATAACATAATTGATAAAATATATGAAATAATGAAGCCAAAGCAGGTCATCAAGTAATATTTATAAACATTAGGTATTGAATTTACAGATGTTGCCAAAGTTGTACATTCACGGGGCCAGTCATCATAAATTCTGACTGATGTTTAAAATGAGAGCAAGAAATACCCAATTAAGTAGTAAATTGCAAACCATCTAATCTTCTTTCGATGCATCTGTGACGTCTTCTTTGTACTTGTAAACTTGCATTGCACGTTGCATAGGAGTCTTAACAGAGTCATAAGTCCATCCCTTCTTGGCAAACAGTCTTTCAAGGATGCCAGGCATTCTGTAGCCCTTGCTTAGAATGAAATCCTTAAAGGCAATTGGTCCATAAAGACCGTCAAGAATGTCGGGTTCATCAGGCTTTTTAAGTACGAGTTTGGGGTCAATCAAAGGTTCATCACTTCTTAGCTTTTTCCCCAACTTAGGCTTGAAGTACCATGGCCCACACCTCATCTTCACACCTTGTGCACTGTAAGAATTTGGTGCCGCCTGGAGTTTCCTGTCCCATTCTTTTATCTGCGAGAAGTCGATCTCATCCATGTCATCTAGCTCCATGCTGTACTTCAGCTCGGAGGAACACTCGTTTGCCTTCTCAATGTTTTCATCTTGAGAGGTTGCTCGGCACTCAGGGGTAAAGTCAAACAGACTGCTGATGGATTCTGCATCAACTCCCAGGTCTCCTGCCCACTTGAAGTCACGGAGTTTTCTCGATGTGAATCTACGTTCAAGAGAGTCAGAAATGCACTCCATTGTGCTTGGTGTATCTTCCTGAAACAGTTCTTTTAGATGGGACACTCCGGTCTTGGTAGGCTCCGGGCAGAGACTGGACGCTCGACGAGTCTTGGGAGGCTCTAGGCAGAGCCTGGACATTCGACGAGTCTTGGGAAGCACCAGGCGGAGATGGGGCATACGACTCTCGAAAGGCCGCGGGCAGGATTCCCAAAAAAAGTATTTACTAGGCTTGGTGAGTTCCTCGGTTGTCGTCTCTCGGCCCTCACAACGAGCCTGTGCATCTTCCAACTTCCTGTCAGAGTCCAGTTTCAGCAACTGTAGTAGGAGACTGGACACCGGGCGAGTGTTGGGAGGTTCCGGGCAGAGATTAGACGCTCCAGTCTCGGGAGGCTCTGGGCGGAGACTAGACACCTGACTTTTGGGAGGCTCTGGGCGGAGATGGGACTCTCCAGTCTCAGGAGGCTCCGGGCGGAGACTGGACACCGGAGTCTCGGGAGGCAGCGGGCAGAGATGAGACACTGCAGTCTCGGGAGGCTCCGGGCAGAGATGGGACACTCCAGTCTTGGGAGGCTCCGGGCAGAGACCTGACACCGGAGTCTTGGGAGGCTCTGGGCGGAGATGAGACGCTCCATTCTCGGGAGGCTCTGGGCGGAGAGGAGGTACGCGAGTCTTGGGAGGCTCCGGGCGGAGATGGGACGCTCCAGTCTTGGGAGGCTCCGGGCGGAGACTGGACACCCGAGTCTTGGGAGGTTCTGGGCGGAGATGGGACGCTCCAGTCTTGGGAGGCTCTGGGCGGAGATGGGACGCTCCAGTCTTGGGAGGTTCTGGGCGGAGACTGGACACCCGAGTCTTGGGAGGCTCTGGGCGGAGACTGGACACCGGGGTCTTGGGAAGCTCCAGGCGGAGATGGGACACCGGAGTCTCGGGAGGCCGCGGGCAGAATTCCCCACAGGGGTATTTACCAGGCTCGGTGGGTACCTCGGTTGTCTTCTCCCGGCCCTTACAAGCGCATGTGTCCTCCAGCTTCCTCTCAGGATCCAGAGGTTTCAGCACCCGTAGTAGGAGATCTGGAGGCATATCTTCTCCCAGATTGGAGTTCATGGCCAAGGGAGGCTTGGCCGTCAGCTGGGCTTCCACTCCTTCTACGAACGCCTTCGTTGTTGGCTGGGCTGGTGAGAGCTCGGAAAATAGGGCCGCTTTCTTGCGCAGCTTTTTTTTCTTGCCCTTGGGGTCAGCTTGGGGACTTCTGAGAGATATTTTGGGGAGTAAAAACTCGTCACGGCGACAAACGAGCGTACCTTCGGGAGACCGACAGCCATAGCGGAAGTCGTCCACGCCCTCCGTCACAAATACCCGGTTCCGAGGGTCCATGGGCGGGAACCTCAGGCGTCTGTGCTTGCGCTTCGCGAAGCACTTGGAAGGCTGTTTGTCACAGGACGAGGACTTGGAGTCCGTGCCCGGGGGCCTCGGCCGGTCCAGCCTCCTCTGGTCCCCCATGGTGGCCCTCGCTGGGGTGCCACCTCTCCAGTTTCCGCGGCTCCTGATCCCTGCCGCTCTAGTCGCTAGGAGACCGCCAGCCACTCGCAGCCCAGGTTCCTTCCTGGAGGCGGGGCAGCGCTGACGCCACCTGCGCAGCCCGGATTCTAACAGGTGTGTAGTGCAATCTCATTCTGGGTTTCATTTGCGTTTCCTAATGACTACTGGTATTGAACATCTCTATATATGCTTATTTGCCATCCTTATCTCTCCTTGGTTGAAGTTTCTGTGGATTTTTTCCCCATTTTTAAATTGTGTTGCTGGATATCATATTTAGTTTTGAGAATACTTGCTGTGTTCTAGATGTAAATAGGTTATCAGATATATGATTTGCAATTTTTTTCACTTCACCCTTGGTTTTGCTCTTTCATTGTCTGTGTCAAAGAGAAATTTTTTAATTTGATGAAGTCCAATGTATCAATTTGTTCTTTTAGGGATTGTGCTTCTTTTGGTGTATCTATGCAAAACTTGGTCTATCCAAAGGTCACAAAGATTTTTTTGTCATTTAAGTGTTATAATTTTTGTAAACAGCACAAGATATAGATCCAAGTTTTTATTTTAAAAACGTACCTATTGCTTACCTATATCTAATAATTTCAGAACTATTTTTGTAAAGACAATCTTTTCTCCACTGAATTACATTTGGAAAAGGGTAGAATATCAGTTGTCTATATTTTTTGAAGGTCAATATCTGGGCACTCTTTTCTCTTCCATTGATTTTTCTCTCACACAAATTTCACACTCTGTTGGTTACTTTAGCTTTATAATAAATCTAGAAATTAGGCTGTACTAATTATTTAACACTGTTCTTTTACAAAGTTGGTTCTTCTAGGTCCGTTGAGTTTCTATAGAAATTTTAAAATCGGTTTGTCTATGTCTTCAAAACAAGTCCTGTTTGTATTTTGATTAGGATTCTGTTGAATCTACAGATCAAATTGAGGATACTTGGCATATTACCAATAGGAAATGTTCTGACCACTGAGGAAGGTACATCTTTCCATTTCTTTATGTGATTTTTCATTTTTAGTGTATGTGTCTTTCGAATCTTTTTCTCTACAGATTTTTCCTATTGTTTTTCATACAAATATATGTTGTATTGTTTTTTAATTGCAATTTCCAATTTTTTGTTGTCAGCATATATAAATATTGAGTTTTGTATATCCATCTTGTATCATACAACCTTGGTAAACTCACTTATTATGTTCAGTAGCATTTTGTAGATTTCACTGAATTTTCTATATATATATGATGATGTCATCTGTGAATAAAGATAGTTTCAGGCCAGGCGTGGTGGCTCATGCCTGTCATTCCAGCACTTTGGGAGGCCAAGGCAGGCAGATCTCAAGGTGAGGAACTCCAGACCAGCCTGACCAACATGGTGAAACCTGGTTTCTACTAAAAATACAAAAATTAGCTGGGCCTGGTGGCACGTGTCTGTAGTCCCAGCTGCTAGGGAGGCTGAGGCAGTAGAATCGCTTGAACCCAGCAAGCGAAGGTTGCAGTGAGCTGAGATCGCGCCACCGCGCTCCAGCCTGGCGATAGAGCAAGACTCCATCAAACACACATACACACACGCGACAGTTTCCTGTCTTCCTTTCCAATCTGAGTATCTTTATACCCTCAAGTCCAGTCGTAATTTTTTATTTTCCTTTGAATAATATCAGTTAAATTTTTCTCTCTCTTATAGTGCTTAAAACAATACCTATGAAAAAGCACTTTTATAAAAAATTTTAATTATAGACAAATTCAGCCTGCATTATTCCTTATGCATATCATTTTCTCATCACATAATAATTTTTTCTGTACATTCTTACTCATTTTTGAAAAGAAGGTTTCTTACTTCCCTCATCAGGTGCAGCTGAACAATGTTTTCTACCATTACTAGCAGGTATACCCTAGTTCCTCCTTGTAAATGAGGCATGATTAATGCCTCTCTTGCCTGTGACTCCTCCTCTGCAAAATAGACACAATAGATATTTCTCTTAGGTTTCCCATTAAAGCAAATAAATGGCTTATGTGTAAATCAAGATAATCTATATAACATGATTTTGTATAGTGTCTGGAACAGAAAAAGCATCCAGTAAAATATTGTTATTTTATATAGTATTACTACAATTTGAATAAAAATATGCTACATTCAGTGTCTAAATAAAGGAGAAACAAACATCATACATGTATATATCACAAATATTTTCATTTATCGATTATAAGAATCTATGTTAAAGTCTCAAGATATTTAGTAGATTTCATAATGTGAAGTTGGTAAGACCAAATTTGATATGGATTTATTTTTAACTTTCTTACTTAGAAAAATTCCATGGACTGTATGTTAAATTCAAGAGCCAATGCTTCAATTCTCTGTAACAATACTCTAACTAGCAAGCTCATATGAGTACTCACTTATCTAAAATGGGTGAAGGTTTGAATAAAACTTCTATTTTCTAAATAATCCCACAGAAAAACACACATTGAAGCTCCTAAAGATCAACTGGACATCTTCAAAAATTTTCATGTGACTGTTCGTTAAAACAGTTTTTGTACCTTACAGCCACTTTATTTTTTTCACTTTTCAAAGTAGAATATTATACAAAAGACACATATCCAGAATACATAACTAAATTTTAAAACTTAACAATAAGAAAACAAAGAACACAAAAAAGTTTATAATATAGAGTGGTTTAACATGTACAGAGATGAATAGCTAAAGAAATAATTATAGACTTGTGTACATATTGGTTAGTATACATGCATATATTTTATAGCTCTGTCTGCTGAGAAACTAGAAAAAAATGACACCCAAGTAGCAACAAGTACCTCCAGTGTCCAGATCTTGGTTTCTAAATACCATTCTCCAAAATAACAAAAGCAAAACAAAACAAAACAAAACAAAAAACAGAGATATCCTTGGAGAAATGAGTAATTCTAGGCCTGGGGCAGTGAAAACACAAGATGAGTCTAGAGTATTATGTAATGACAGAAAATACAGAAGCGCTAAGAAAACAAAAGAATGAAAGCAGATCAGGAGCCAAACGGAAAGAGCACACAATGGCCAAAGTTAAAACAATTTAAGCAACAAAATGAATTAAAATTTAAAAATTATAACACAGTATAAAATAAAATATCCATGAGTCCATACTGATATAGTTGTACATATAAATAAATGAGAAGAAAGGTAAAAATCTTTCTTACAAAGAATTTCAAAAAATGTACATAGATACTCCTCCCTCTAGGAGGTGAAATTTAAATGCCCTCCCCAGAGTGTATTCTAAAAAACAGAATATGGAAAGGGATTGGATTCTAAAAAATAGAACATGGAAAGGGAAAAATAGTGACCTTTTAGTGGAGAAGCCTGGCCGTCTTCTCCTTAACCAAGTGATCAATGCTAATATCAGCAGTGAGAAGTCACATTGGTATCATGTACTCCTCTGATAGGATGTGATGAGAAAGACACTTCACCTGTGTAATATTCTTCCCTAAATTCCAGAATCCTAGTCTAATGAGGAGAAAACATCTAACAAACCCAAGTCCAGGGACATTTTACAAAATTCTCGAGTACTCCTCAAAACCATAAAGGTCATGGGAAACAAGTAAAGGCTGAGAACCAGTCATAGACTTTAGATTAAAGAGACATGACAACTAAATTCAATGTGGTAGGCTGGGTTGGATCCTGGTACTGAAAAATGACATGGGTGTAAAAATCTATAAATCTGAATATAGTCTGAAGTTTAGTTCATAGTAATATGTCAATGTTAATTTTTTAGTTTAAATGCATGTAAAATGTCAGATATTAATTTTAGGGGAAGCTGAGTGAAATGTGCATGAAAATGCTCTGTACAATGTTTGCAACTGTTGCATAAATCTAAAATTATTATGAAATAGAAGGCTTCCATTTTAAACTATGTATTGCATCCTGAGGAATTATCAACAAATCACTATTAATCATACAAGAGAGAAAGCTGTAGCTTCTTTAAAATGCATACTGTGACCCCTCTCACCCCGTATATAGTAAATCATAATTTTTTTCAAAGTGGAGCCAGTAATCTACATTTCACATGGTCTTTAAATTATACACACCAGTATGTGAGAAATACTTTTCTGAAGCCCTGTGCCTTTTATAGGCCCCAAAGACTTTCAAAGAGTTCAAAAACCACAAGTAGTAATGGTATTATCCAAAGTTACCAAATTTGAAGAAAATTAAATTTCAGCAAGTACTACATCAGAATGTAAAACTCAGATAGTAGAGCCTGTGGACAAAATAATTCACCTAGATAATATGTGCATAACTGGTGGGCCCACAGGATAATGATGTCATGATAGAAGAGTAAAGAAGATACAAAGTTTGGTGAGTACCTGACTGGCAGTAAAAAAACAACTAGGAGTGAAAACAACTTACTTGTGCAAATAGTCCTTCTTAGGTTGAAGAAAACTGACATCACTATAGAGTGCAGAGAAATTACAACTGGCCTGTTCAGTCAACAAGCACCAACTGCCTTAGTATGAAGTGTTACTCCAGAAATGAATAGTGTAGCTGACGAGCAAAACCAACACCAACAAGCTAATAAAGAAATGCTCAAGCAAGTCAAAATGCTCTGAGTAGAGCAGCATGTAATGAATACGTAAACAAGGGAATGAGAAGAAACAATGAAGATCAATGTGATGAAGTGCATTGGTTTAATGGAGCCTAAGTAGTCCCGGTTTTGACATTTTTGTGTGTCTGACTGTTCTACAAACTTTACTTCACTTTAACTCAGGACACCATTTTTGTGCTCCAGCAGACTCACATTACCTGATACTTTGCTGCCTCTCCTATTCACACGCAGCACCTGCCAGCCTTTTACAGAAACCAATCACGTTCACTTTGATCCAATCAACTTTGTAATTGTTTTGCTTTTATTAGCTCTCGCTAAGTTTACCTTCTGTGTGGAGAACCTGAGAAACCAGATAACTCTGAGCCGAGCCAGAAGGCATGATATTGTCTTCTCAGAAGTATGAATAAATAAGTATGGAGATTTCCCGCATTTTGATTGGATTAATGATTCATTTCTCTAGGATATCGAAGTAAGTACTTGAGTCTTAATGCTCTGGCCAGAATTTCCAATATTGTGTTGAATTGGAGTGGTGAGAGAGGGGATCCTTGCCTTGTGTCAATTTTCAAGGAAAATGCATCCAGCTTTTGACTATTCAGCATGATGTTGGCTGTGGTTTTGTTATAGATTGCTCTTATTATTTTGAGGTATGTTGCTTCAATACCTAGTTTATTAAGAGTTTTTAACATAAAGGGGTATTGAATTTTATTGAAAGTCTTTTCTGCATCTATTGAGATAATCATGAGGTTTTTGTCATTAGTTCTGCTTATGAATCACATTTGTTGATTTTTGTATCTTAAACCAATCTTGCATCCCGGTAATAAATCCAACTTTATCATGGTGAATGAGCTTTTTGACGTGCTGCTGAATTCGGTTTGCTAGCATTTGGTTCAGGATTTTTGCATCAGTGTTCATCAAGGATATTGGCCTAAAGTTTTCTTTTGTTGTTGTGTCCAGGTTTTGGTATCAGGATGATGCTGGCCTCATAGAATGAGTTGGGGAGGAGTCCCTCTTCAGTTTTTCAGAATAGTTTATATGGAAATGGTACCAACTCTTTTTAGTACATCTAGTAGACTTTAACTGTGAATCACTCTGGTCCTGGGCTTTTTTTGGTTATTGGGCTATTTATTACTGATTCAATTTCACAACTCATTATTGGTTCGTGTAAGAATTCAATTTCTTTTTGGTTCAGTCTTGGGAGGGTGTATGTGTCCAGGAATTCATCCAGATATCTTCTAGTTTTTTGAGCGTGAGTGCATAGAAGTGTTCACAGTAGTCTCTTTTTTTTTTTTTTTTTTTTTTTGTATTTCTGTGGGACCAATGGTAACATCTCCTTTCTCATTTTTAATTGTGTTTTTTGGGTTCTCTCCTTTTTTTTCTATATTTGTCTACCTAGAAGTCTATCTTATTAATTTTCCAAAAAAAAAAAAAAAGCCCCCTGGATGTGTTGATGCCATAAATAGCTTTTCATGTCTCGATCTCTTTCAGGTCAGCTGATTTTGGTTATTTCTTGTCTATTGCTAGCTTTGAGTTTGACTTGCTCTTTCTTGTCTACTTCTTTTAGGTGTGATGTTAGGTTGATAAATGGATAGGTTGATAAATGGATGTCTTTCTAACTTTTTCATGTGGGCATTTAATACTATAAATTTCCTCTTAACACTGCCTTAACTGTGTCCCAGAGATTCGGGTATGTTGTATTTTGTTCTCATTAGTTTCAAAAAACTTATTAATGTCTGCTTTATTTTCATTATTTACTCCAAAGCCATTTGGTAGCAGGTTTATTAATTTATATTTAAGTGTATGGTTTTAAGCACTTTCTCAGTCTTGATTTCTATTATAGTTGTGCTGTGGCATGAAAGAGCGGTTGGTATGATTGTGGTTCTTTTGCATTTGATCAGGATTGTTTTATGTCAGATCATGTGGTTGATTTTAGACCTTGTGCCATGTGCCGATAAAAAGAATGTGTAGTATATTGGATTGGAATGGAGAGTTCTGTAGATGTCTATCATGTCCACTTGTTCCAGGGTTGAGTTCAGGTCCTGAATACCTTGGTTAATTTTCTGCCTCAGTGTTCTGTCTAATGCTGTCAGTAGAGTGTTGAAATCTCCAACTATTATTGTGTGGTAGACTAAATCTCTTTGTAGGTCTCTAAGAACTTGCTTTAGGAATCTGGGTATTCCTGTGTTGGTTGCATATATATTTAAGGTAGTTAGGACTTCTTGTTGAATCAAACCTTTCAATTCATGTCCTTCTTTCTCTTCATTTGATGTCCTTCTTTCTCTTTTATCATCTTTGTCAGTTTAAATCTATTTTTTTTTCTAAAATTAGGGCTGCAACCTCTGCTTTGTTGTGTTTTCCATCTGTTTGGTAGATTTTTTCCATCCTTTTATTTTGAGTCTGTGAGAGATGAGTCTCTTGAAGACCGCGTTCCACGGGGTCTTTCTTCTTTATCCAGCTTGTCACTCTGGGCTTTTTAATTGGATTTAATTTAATTGAATGCATTCAACCCATTTGCATTCAAGGTTAGTATTGTTATGTGTGGATTTGATTCTGTCATCAGGATGTTAGCCAGTTATTATGCAGTCTTGTTTGTGCGGTCACTTTATAGTGTCATTTGTCTGTGTATGTGTTTTTCTAGTGGATGCTAACTGATATGGTCTGGCTCTGCGTTCCCCACTCCAAATCTCATTTTGAAATGTAATATGAATTGTAATCCCCACGTGTTGGGGAAGGGACCTGATGGGAGGTGATTAGATCATGGAAATATTCCCCCATCCTTTTCTTGTGATAGTGAGTGAGTTCTCATGAGATCTGATGGTTTTATAAGGGTCTTTGCCCCCTTTCACTCTGCACTTCTCCTTCCTGCCATCCTGTGGAAAAGGACGTGTTTGCTTCCCCTTCTGCAATGATTGTAAGTTTCCTGACGCCTCCCCAGCCATGCTGAACTGTGAGTCAGTGAAACTTCTTTCTTTTATAAATTGCCTAGCCTCGGGTATGTCTTTATTAGCAGTGTGGGAATGGACTAATGCACTAACAGTCTTTCCTTTTTATATTCACTGCTTATTTCAGGAGCTCTGTTTGGCAAGTCTCATGGAAACAAATTTCTTCAGCATTTGTTTCTCTGAAAAGGCTCTTATTTTGCTTTGCTTGTGAAGCTTAGTTTGGCCAGATAGGAAATTCTTGGTTGGAATTTTTTTCTTTTGATATGTTTAATATAGGCCCCCTAACATGAAGGGTTTCTCCTAAGGGTTCTGCCATTGATATGATGAGGTTCCCTTTGTAGGTGACCTGTTCTTTCTCTCTAGCTGCTTTTAACATTTTTTCCTTTTTTTTTTTTTTTTTTTTTTGAGACAGAGTCTCACTCTGTTGCCCAGGCTGGAGTGCAGTGGTGCAATCTCAGCTCACCACAACCTCCGTCTCCCGGGTTCCAGTGATTCTCCTGCCTCGGCCTCCCAAGTAGCTGGGACTACAGGCGTGTGCCACCATTCCTGGGTAATTTTTGTAGTTTTAGTAGAGACAGGGTTTCACTAGGTTGGCCAGGCTGGTCTCGATCTCCTGACCTTGCGATCCACCTGCCTCAGCCTCCCAAAGTGCTGGGATTACAGGCGTGAGCCACTGCCTCTAGCCAACATTTTTTTTTTTCATTTCAACCTTGGAGAATCTGATTATTATTTGTCTTGGGTATGGCCTTCTTCTGAAGTATCTTGTGGGGTTCTGTGCGTTTCCTGTATTTGAATGTTGGTCTCTTTAGCTAGGTTGAGGATGTTCTCATGGATGATATCCTGAAATATGTTTTCCAAATTGCTTCCATTCTCTCCATCTCTTTCAGAGAGGAAATTGTGTCCTACATTTGGTCTTTTTACGTAATCCTGTATTTCTCTTAGGTTTTGTTTGTTCCTTTTCATTTTTTTTTCTTTATTGTTGTCTATCTTGTTTCAATAAGCCTGTCTTCAAGCTCTGAGATTCCCCAGCTTGGTCTATTCTGCTGTTAATACTTGCAATTCCATTATGCAATTTTTATAGTGTGTTTTTAAGCTCTATCAGTCAGTTACATTTTTTCTGTACTAGCTATTTTGTCTGTATGCTCCTGTATTGTTCTATTGTGATTCCCAGCTTCCTTTGATTGGGTTTCAGCATTCTCCTGAATCTTGATTATTTCTATCCATATTCGGAATTCTGTTTCTGTCATTTCAGCCATTTCAACTCATTTAAGAATGCTTGCTGGACAAGTAGTGTGGCTGATTGGTGGAAATAAGACCATCTGGATTTTTGAGTTGTCAGAGTTCTTGCACTGGTTTCTTCTAATTTTTGTGGGCTGATGTTCTCTCAAGTCTTTAAAGTTACTGTTCTTTGGGTGTTTTTTATTTGTTTTAGGCTATTTGATGACCTTGGGGATTGGATTGTGGGATAAGGTGGGTTCAGTCGACTGGTTTTGTTTCTGTAAGATTTTAGGTGGCGAGACTCAGCTCAGGTTTCTGGATTGTGTGCTCTAACTCTGAGGAAATGTTACTGAGTCCCAGCTTTGTTCTCTGGCTTCTTGATGTTAGGGGCCTGCTGCAATGAAGGCGCTGAGTGCTTCATTGGGTGGTGCCAGTCAAAGCACTTTGTCGGGCAGCGGCAGTGAGATTCATGCTCATTCACATGTGCCAGCAGCAGCAGCAGCAGCAGTGTGGCGAGGCAGCATGGTGCTAGTGGGTTCTGGGGTGCCTGCCTCTATGCTGGTGGTCACAGCAGCAGTGGTGGCAGTGAGGCAGCATTGCTGTCTGGGGTAAATACCTGAGGTTTGTCATCTCACACCAAGGACACTGAGGACGTAGACACACAACAAGTGAGCTTAGGAGCGGAGGTTTAACAGGCGAAAGAAAAGAGAAAAGAGAAGAGCTCTCTCCTGCAGAGAGAGAGGGACTCCTGAGTGGGGCTTCCAGTTCTGTGGTGAAATGCATGGGGTTTCATAGATGAGCTTGAAGAGGCGGTGTCTGATTTACATAGGACCTGAAAGATTGGTTGGACCAGGTGTACCATTTACATAGTGTGCAAAGAAGCTGGCCGCCCCACCCTAATATTTTATTATGCAAATGGTTTCTCTACATGGCTGGTGTCATGCTGCCTGCCATTTTACTGCCCAGATGGTTGACAAAGAAAAGGGAAGAGGGAACCTCCGTGTTGAATATACCTGGCTTCCAGGTATTTTTTTTTTTTTTTTTTTCTATTGGCACAGTGGCCGGCATTTACCTCTGCAAGCTTTTGGCTTGCTTATCTATACTTGAAGCTTGATACTTCAGGCTGCTTTTTGTTAGAAAAGAAATGATTTTGGGGCTTCTTTTTATTAAAAGGAAATCTTGCCAAAGACTCTCTTACCCTCACTATCTGCCCGAATAATTTCTTTCTAGCTCCTGTATCAGCAGCATAGCTTGGGTTGTGCTGTGGGCTCTGCTGGCAACTGTGTATTTGTTTGTACCTGTGGTGGTGTTAGCACAAGGGTGGAGCACTGCTGGGCACTATGTGTGCCCTCTGTACATTTTCATTTGGGCAGTGGTGTCCACTGCCAGTCAGGGTGGGGGCAGGTTCACTGTTTTCTGTAGTTAATTTTGCACCAGTGGCAGTGTCAATACAGGGACGGGATGCTGGTTGGGATGAGCCTGATGGACTCTGTTCCTGCCAATCCTCTGATAGCAGTGGCTGTGCTGTAGGGGGTGGGGTGGGGTGGTGCACTTATGCCGGCAGCAGTGAAATAGGGTGCACGTGCACACTTGTCGTGGCAGGGAAGGGGAGGCAAGGTCTACCCATGCACACATGAAACAGCAAAGCAATGTGGGGGGTGGCAGTGGGTGAGTTTGTGCAAGCAAAGTGGCACAGGGGAGGCTGCAGTTCGGGGAAGGCATAGATGGGCTGGTGTGTGTCAGCAGGGGCCTCTCAGCTGGAGCTCTCTGTCAGGTGTCATCTGCCAGTGCAGGAGCTACGATGCAGGTCCCCAGGGGGAGCCGAGGGCGCACTGCAATCTGGTACAGCCAGGCTGGGGCCTTGGCAGAGGCAAGCTGACTGAAGGGTGCTCAGGTCAGACTGGTCCGTCTCATGGGCAAGACCTCCTTACAGAGTTCAGGTCTGACAATTCCCCTAGGACTAAAGTGTCCTATAAGAGCAAGTCAAGTTCAGGAAATGAGTGTCCTTGGAGGTCCTCCACTACAGATGCTTTGCACCACACCCTCTGGGCTCTGCACTGGCTAAAGTTCTGTCCCTACCACTTTCCTAAGCAGCAATCCCTGCCGCCTCAAGTGTCCTTTGTGGTCGTGAGGTCTCCTTCTGCCAGGATTCCTTAGGCACATGACGAGAGCAGGTTGCACCTTTCCTGTTCAACACACCCCTTCCTCAGGAGTCACTGGGGGCTAGGAGTGAGTCCTGGTGTAGGGTAGCCCCATTCGGAGTTACCAGCTTCCTTCTCCTTCAGTCGAGCATCCACATCTCCCCTCCATCTACTCTCAATGCCTTCCTTCTGAAGATGTGCTAGGAGTGCGCTGCTCTTCCTGATGTCCTGGTGCTTTGGTAGCAGATGGTCTTTCTGGCTGCATCTAGTTGACCATTTTGCTGCCTCCCTCAGCATAATTCTTAGGAACCCTAGGTTTTTCAGAATGGTGAATGAGCACTGGCTTCAACTTAAAATTACCAGCTTCATTAGTCCCTAACAAGAGAGTCAGTCTGTCCTTTGAAGCTTTGAAGTCAGGCACTGACTCCTCTCTAAATATGACAGCCCTAGATGGCATCTTTTTCCAATAGACGGCTGTTTCATCTACATCAACATTTTGTTGTTTAGTGTAGCCACTTTCATTAGCTTAGATCTTAGCTTGGTTTTCTGTATAACTTGCTGGAGCTTCTATATCAGCACTTGCTGCTTCACCTTGCACGTTTTTTGTTATGGAGGCAATTTCTTTCCATAAACCTCGTGAACCAACTTCTGCTGGCTTCAATCTTTTCTTCTACAGCTATGTCACCTCTCTAAGCCTTCACAGAATTGATGATAGGGAGGGCCTTTCTCTGGACTAGGCTTTGGATTAAGGGAATATTGTGACTGGTTTGATCTATCCTGACCACCCAAACTTTCTCCACATCAGCATTAAGTTTGTTTCACTTTTTAAAATTATTTGTGTGTTTACTGGAGTAGCATTTTTAATTTCCTTGAACAACTTTTCCTTTGCATCCACAGCTTGGCTAACTGTTGGGCACACGAGGCCTGGCTTTCAGTCTGTTTTCGCTTTTGACATACCTTTCTCATTAGGCTTAATCATTTCTAGTTTTTGATTTAAAGTGAGGTACATGTGATTGTTCCTTTTGCTTGAACAGTTAGAAGCCAGTGGAGGATTATTAATTGTCCTAATTTCAGTACTGTTGTGTCTCATTGAATAGAGATGCCCAAGGAGAGGGAGACAGATGGGGGAACAGCCAATCAGTGAAGTGGTCAGAACACACAATATTTACCAATTCAGTTTACTGTCTTATATAAGCACAGTTTATAGCACCTCAAAACAATTACAATAGCATATAAAATATCACTGATCACAGATCACCATATCAGATATAATAATAATTAAAAGTTTAAAATATTGTGAGAATTAGAAAAATGTGACAGAGATACGAAGTGAGCTCATACTGTTGAAATAGTAATGTCGCTGTAATTGCTAAATATAGGTAGGATTGCCACACACCTTCAATTTGTAAAAGTCACAATATCTGGAAAGCATAATAAATAAAAAATGCAATAAAATGAACCTTGCCTGTATTAAAATGCTATAGTGCCCCTAACATTGCTTACATGGCAAACATTTGTTGCAGTCACAAAGAACTGGGGTTCTCATTTAACTTTTCTTGTATTTTACCTAAATGAAATTCTTCCCATATTCTGAAACTAGTTCAGCTGCCAGTCTTACTTCTTGATGTTTTAATGAGACTTTTCTTTTCTTTTTGGGGTCATGATAGCTATTTTAATTATGAATTAGAAGAAATTAAATTGCTAGCATATTATTTCATTTTAACTTTTTCTCCACTCCTTATTTCCACACACAAAAAGGGAATTTCTACTCTAGTCTCCAGGAAGATAAAATCATGGGAGGAACATTTCAAGTTCCTCTGCATCCTCTCCCATGTCTGTCCTGGGGCTGGGGCAAGGTATGGAGTATGTGGAAGAAGTGACTTACTTTATACACAAACTGGATACTTGAGCATGCTCAAATTACCCGGCACCTCTTTGGCCTCTTTTTATGCCTGGCCTCATAGAGGTTACTCTGAACTGCTTCTCATTATGCAGTAAGTTTATCAGATAAGTTCCATCCCTGAAATGAGATAGCTTCGATGTATGGAGTCTAATCCAACTTAGGGGTGGTGTATTATTAAAGTCAATGATTATATATCCAAGCATTGTTGTCTTATTCATCTTTCCTGGAGTTGTCCACTTCTGTTGTTGCAACAAATCTAAGCTATGCTGCAATAGAGCTTTTACCCAATAATACAATTTATACTCTGTGTGTCTGTATGTGTATGTGCATCTCTCTCAATTGATTCTGAAGTTAGGAGAGAAGAGAAAATTTCCATCTATTGGCCTTCTAAACTCTATATGTTGGTACATGGTCTGGCAAAAATTGCAGAAATAGAAGAAAGTTGCCATGTGGGGAGTTAATTCTTATGTTCAAAAGACCAAGATTTCTGGGGTGGCCAGCTAGAGGGGGTTAAGTTTTGAAGCATTGGTAAGGAACTATAAAATATTTTTCTCTAGGCTCTTTAAAGGCATAAGTGCAGTGGGAGATATTTATGCACAAGTAGCACAAGTGTACTCACATTGTGACAATCCATCGAGATATACACTCTACATCTGTGCACCTTTCCTTATGTATTTCACATTTCAATAAAAAGTTTACCAAAAATTAATAAAAGATACATAGTGTAGGATTTGTAAAAAAAAATGTATCAACAATGTTACTTTTTAAAAGAAAGCCTGGGATCAAGAAGTAAGACTTCATTTTTAATTTTAAAAACGTTTAGATTTTGAATTTTTGTCACATACTTCCAAGTTTAAATTACTTTAAAGTTTTTAAAGGAAGGCATACCAGAGACAGAAACACTGACTGCACAACAGTCTGTTCTTTTACTTTAGCAAGCACTACTCAATCCCTAAACATAAGTGGGAAGACTTTGCTGATTTTGAAGCATCAAAGTAATGGAGATCTTTTATGACTAGCTACAAAGATTGGAAGTGCCTGGGGAATAATCATTCCTTTCAGCTGGTAACAGAAAATGACTTATTCCTAAGATGAACAATTGAATGTAATTTACATAAAATTGTGATCTCCATGGAAGAAACCTAAATATATTATGAATGTTTTGGTTTCTGTTGGTGTTTTCAATATTTACTACTTCTTAAATATTGTTAAAAATATTGAATGAATTAACTATATATGCTTAGATTACGTTCTTTGAAAAAAAAAAGTTAATTTTTTTTTCAACAGCACATAATAAAAACTTTCAAAAAGTAGGCAAAGTACATGAACAGACACTCTTTTAAAGAAGACATATATTTGGCCAACAAGCACATGAAAAAAATGCTTAACATCATTAATCACCATTTGCATCAGAGATGCAAATCATGACCACCATGAGATACCATCTCACATCAGTCAGAATGGCTATTAGGAAAAAGTCAAAAAATAACAGATGCTGGTGAGGTTGTGGAGAAAAGGAACACCAATATAATGCTGGCAGGAAGGTAAATCAACCCAACCATTTTGGAAACAGTTGGCAATTTTTCAAAGAACATAAAACAGAAGTACCATTTGATCTAGTAATTCCTTTTTGGGTATATACCCAAAAGAATATAAACTGTTCTACCGTAAAGACACATGCATGTGTATGTTCATTGCAGCAGTATTTACAATAACAAAGACATGGAATCAACCTAAATGTATTTATATATATATATATAAAACTGTATTATATATATATACACACATGTATTATGTATTATATATAAATGTATTTTATATATATTATATATATATTATATATATTATATATATAAATATATTATATATATTTAATATATAATATATATAATACATGATATATATATGTATAACTAGTACAAGAACAGGAAACCAAATACCACATGTTCTCAGTTATAAGCTAAAGGTTGAGGACACATGGACACAAAGAAGGGAACAACAGGCACTAGGGCCTACTTGAGGGTGGAGGGTGGAAGGTGGGAGGAGAGGAAATATTGAAAAATGACCTATTGGGTACTATGTTTATTACCTGAGTAATGAAATAATCTGTACACCAAACCCCTATGACACACAACTTACCTATATGACAAACCTGCACATGTACCCCTGAACCTAAAATAAATGTTAATAATAATAATGAAGACACATGACAAAACCTCCAAAAGGGATACTAGTGCTATTTTTGAACCTTTCATCTTTGTCCATTAATTGAAAATCATAATAATGAAGTACCTAATATGGTCTGAGTTTAGGATTTTTGTCAATTAAAATTGCATAACATAATATAATTTCAAAATAATATTATATAAAAATTCACAGAGACTTTTATTTTTCTTTATTCTGTTTTCAGGTAAAATAGAGTGAAATCATTCATCCACCATTATCAGCCTAGGCACCACCTGTCAACAATTCAATTATATTATTCCTTATACTCTCTATAAGCAGATATGTGTTATAGAGAATACAAGGGTATATATATATCCTTGTGTATATATATGTGTGTATACATATCCTTGTGTGTGTTTTTATATATATATATATCTGTTTATAGAGAGTGTGTGTATATATATATATATATATAAGCTTTATATATATAAAGGTAATAACACTAGCTAACACTAGCTTTGGTAACATGAGTTTCCTATGTTAAAAGGTAGATAAACGCTATCAATTTACTTCAAATGGATTCTTAAGTGGCATGTTAATGATAACAGTGTTCAATCAACAACTACAATGAGTTGCATTAAAATAATCATCCCCTAAAAAGAAAATTTCCCTATGATATCATCACTCAGGAAAAAATCAATTTCCTATATGAAATCTCAAATCTCCAAAAGATAAACAAAACATTCCTAATATTTTTAATATCATTTTACATTGTATTTCATTTTACATTATTTTGTAGATTTTTTCCCTTTCTTGAATCCACTAAAATTGACAACAGACAAATTATATGTTATTTAAGAAATTAAGCTAAATTAACTTAATAAACTATCAAAGGAAAACATACCTATGTGATGAGACTGAATTTCTGTTTCCTTATTACTTACAGGCTATAATTTATTTCAGTTTCAAAGGAAGAAGGGTGATAGTAAGAAACTGCCTACCAAAGATGCATAGGTAATGATTGCCCACTCAATAGGTATTCCCTCACTTCTTTGATAAGAGCACTGGTATGAAGATGTATTAATGCAACCACATGTTACAATGAAGAACTATACAAACTATAGTCCAATGATAGAGCTATGTGTATATAGGAATTCACCATATTATAAAAGTTTCATGTCAAATAATGGGGAAAAGATACATTAATGAATAAATGGGTTGGAACAACAAGCTTATTTCCTTCCTCACTCTTTACATCAAACAAATCTAGAGGAATCAAACACTATAAAAACAGCAGCGGTAGAAAAGGAGGAGAAGGAGGAAGTGAAGAAGAAGAAACAATGCAGATACTGCAAAAATGGATAGTCTGCCTCTGAAAACTGTCATCTTGGAGTTGGGAAGTTCTTTCTGAGCACCGTTTAAAAATGCAATATTGGTATAATATTAGTTTAATATTGAAAACCCATCAATGGAATTTCTATGTTAACAGAAATCATAGAAGAAAAAATGTTTAGTATCATCTCGATAAATACAGAAAAAGCATTTGATAAATTTAAGAATTGATCAAGATTTTTATAAAGTTTTATCAATTAAAAATAAAGCAAAGGAATCTTTGTTTAATCTGAAAAATAGTAGCTACTGAAAACTTACATAAATGTCATACTTAATGGTGAAGTGTTGAAAGCTTTCCCTGTGAGGAAAAGACAAGGCAAGGATATTCACTGTCACCACTTCCATTCAACATTGTACCAAAGGCCTTGACGGTAAAACAAAGCAAAAAAAAATAAATGTTACAAGGATTTCATAGAAAAAATTACTATTTTTCAATAATATAACTATTTATATCAAAATAAAGAGCAATCTATAAATTATGAAATTTAATATTATAAACTTAAGTGAATTTCTCAAGATTAATTAATATTCATATACTATTTATTAATATTTATAGAGTATAGCTTATACCATATAAGAATTAATTACATTTCTGGCCAGGCACGGTGGCACATGCACTAGGAGGCCGAGACAGGCGGATCATGAGGTCAGGAGTTTGAGACTAGCCTGACCAATATGGTGAAAGCCCATCTCTACTAAAAATACAAAAATTAGTGGGGCATAGTGGCGCGAGCCTGTAATCCCAGCTACTCAGGAGGCTAAGGCAGGAGAATTGCTTGAACCCGGGAGGCGGAGGTTGCAGTGAGCCAAGATAGCGTCACTGCACTGTAGCCTGGTGACAGAGCGAGACTCCGTTTCAAAAAATAATGAACAACAACAACGAAAAGAAGTATTACATTTCTATGAACAGGTAACACACAACCAGGAAATAAAATTGTTAAAATTTGTGGTATGATAATTATTTTTGCAAAAAATATAAAATAAGACTAAATATAACAAAATATTTGCAAGAATCCTGTGGAGGAAACTATAATATGTTATAGAGATAATTTAAGACATAAATAAGTAGGGGGACATGCCCCATCAATGAATTAGAAGACTCGTTCTAAAGATGTTAGCTCTCTTCAAATTGATCTACTGACATGATGTGATCCAAAAGTATATACATTTTCTAATAAAACCTGAAAATATGTTTCTAAAATTTATATAGAAATATAAAAAGCCAAAAAATCAAGACATTGTACATGTACAACAGTAAACATATATATGAATGTTCATGACACTATTAATATAGGAACAAATCAATGAAAACAACCTAATGGCTAAATCAAGTATGGTATAGTAACACAATTGAACAGTATGAAAAAAGGAAGTGAATGGTCTCCATTAATCAATATGGATGTCTCATAATGTTGAGCAAAATGTATTAGACACAAATACTGTCTGATTTATTTAAATAAAATTGTTTAAGGCAGGTATAAAGGTATAATTAATGTTGGCAATGTACATTTAAGCAGCAAAACAATGAGGGGAAAAAAACAACTATTATTACCAACATCAGGCTGAGGTTGGCCATTACAGGAGAGGGAGAGATGGAATATTGATTGGGATGGGGTACAAGAGAGCTGCCTGGTGCTGTTAACAGACATTGGTGATCAGTTTGGGACAAATTGTTAAGTTGTCCATTTCTATATCTTGTATTTTTCTGTATATATGTTATGCATTTCATGATAAAAAGAGGTTAATTTTACTACTTATGAACTTAAAACTTATCAGGAGTAAAACTAAACAAAAAGACAAAGACAAAGGATAAGTAAAGTGAAAAATATTTCCCACATGTAATAGGCAAGGGACTTACACATTACCAAAATAAAGGTCTGTTCTTTTTTATTTGGGTTATTTCCCTGGCTCTTTGAAAACCTTAGTGCTTCATGGTACTGTTCTGCTAATTTTGGAACCAGCATATTAGAGTTCTGACAGTTTTCACAACTAACATTTTAATAAATAAAGTACAATGAAATGTGCAAAAAAGAGTCAGTGTCCTCTTGTTTTTGATAAGGGAGACATATCTGCCTGTATTTTCCCTAAAGTTTTTTTTCGAAGAAACTATTTAAAGAGGTCACCCATAAGAAATAAATTAATGTTTGTGTGTAGAAAACACTGAATTAGAATTTAGCGACAATTTAGAGGAATGGACTCTGCAAGAAAGGCTGTGCCAGGCATATGGGAAGACTCTCCTACCAAGGGTAAGGATAGAGAAAAATATGGCCACAAAACTTTGATATCATAATCAAAGTGTTTTACCTAAATGCAATATTAAATAAGATGATTATTTAATAAGGTGATTACATTGTCATTGAACATAAAATTCCCAATATTAAGTAAATATTTAAATTTTTGTATTTTGGATTTTATTTCCTCCTCCTTCTGATTGAAATTCCTGGAATTGTAGGTTAGATCTTTGCTGGAAATAGTGCCTTCATGAAAAAAAAAAAATGTGCACTAAGAGAATTATTTAATAAATGAATAAAATTAATGATTTAATATTCAATAGCCTAAGCAATAATCTGGAACAGAAAAATTCACATTTTAAGCCATATCCAGCAAGACTAATGTCCATATTTAGCATAATATACAAGTTAGAAAAACAGTTATTGACTTTGATAGTAATTCTGTGGTTGATGCTTAAAATATTTTTATCAGTAACTCTGTGAAGACACAGCTTGAGATCAGGCAAGTTTGTGAACTTGACTCGTGTGAAGGTTATAATTAAAAATACAATTGGGAAGGGTTAACAAGATGTTAAAATGTCTTATAGACAGTTTGACAAAGCCATGGTCAGAAAAAATCCTTAAAGATCGGAGGTGGGAGTAATAAAACCTACAGAGGAGATACTAAAATAATTTTTAGGAAGATTAGTTCTAGTTTACTGTATATTTCTACCTCAAGTAATTTAATCTGAAGATTATTTTCTCCTATTTACAAAATGACATATACAAGAATGTTTATTATAACATTGTTTTTAACAGTGGAAGATTGAGGGCAGCCAAAATATCCATCAGTAGAAGAGATAAATAACATCCAAATCCAAATTAAAGACATTAATATGCATAAGGTGGATCTGTACATACTGACATGGCAAAATGACAGAGGTATGTTGCATGAAAAAATTGCAGAACATTTTGGATTTCTATAGAAAAGTTTGGAGCCTTCTTCAGCAAGCTATCTGTAATGATCTGGAAGGTGAAGTCACCAGGGAGTTCCACCATCTACATTTATAAACATAGGTGCAGAAAAACTAAACAATATATTTAAAAAATCAAATCCATATTGTTTAGTTTTTCAGCATCTATGTTCATGAATGAGTTTGGGAGGTAATTATCATTTTGTAGTGCCACTGTCAGATTTTGACTTTGGGTTATGTTGGCTTTGTAGAACTTTGGAAATCTTGCTTACTTTCTGGAGGAGTTTATATAATATTGGTGGCATTTAATTTGTTCCTTATGTATTTGGAAAGAAATTACTGGTGAAGCCAATTGAACTCAGAATTTGCTTTGAGAGTAGGTTTTGAAATACAGACACATTTATTAGATATAGAAAAAATTGACTTTCCCTTTATTCTTATTCCTTTTTGTTAAATTATGTTAAGAATTTCCTTATTTGAATTGTAAAGTTACTGTCATAACATTGCTTATATCTTCTTGTAATCACTTAATATCAATAAAATCTGTAGTAATGTCTTCTTTTTAATCTTTATACTTATTATTTATACCTCCTCTCTTTGATTAATTTTTTTTTTTTTTTTTTTTTTGATGGGGTTTCACTCTGTTGCCAGGCTAGAGTGTAGTGGCGTAATTTCAGCTCAGTGCAATCTCCACCTCCCGGGTTCAAGCGATTCTCCCTCTTCAGCCTCCCGAGTAGCTGGGACTGAAGGCGTGCACCACTATGCCCAGCTAATTTTTGTATTTTTAGTAGAGACAGGGTTTCACCATGTTGGCCAGGGTGGTCTTGATCTCTTGACCTTGTGGTCCACCCGCATCGGCCTCCCAAAGTGCTGGGATTCCAGGCGTGAGCCACTGCGCTGGGCCTAATGTTGTTTTTAAAAGAACCAACTTTGGTTTTGTTTCATTTTATAATTGTTTCTTATTTATCGGATTTTTGCATGTATCATTATTTTTTCTTCCAATTCTTCGGGTTTAACTTCCTGTCCTTCTCATCTAAATAGGTAGATTGTTAATTTTCAGTCTTATTTTCTCATATTTATACTTCAGTCTATGAATTTTTATTTATTAATGTCTTTAGTTGCATGCCACATATTTTTATATGCCAACTATGTTACCACTTATTTCACAGCAACTTAAAATATCCATTGTAATTACTTGTTTGATACAATTTAGTTATAACTATACAGTTTAATATCAAATATTAAGGAATTTTTCTGTTTATCTTTTTGATACTGATTTTTAATTTAATTCTACTCTCTGCAATAAACATCATCTCCTTTAAATTGTGTCAAAGCTTGTTTCATGGTCCATAATATGGTTAATATTGATAACTTTCCAAGTACACTAGAAAAGAGTATATATTGTAATTATGGAACACAGTGTTGCATATGTCAACTAGGTCAACTTCATGAATGTTGTTCTTCAATCCCAAAGAAGAAACTCCAGCAAGTTTTGTTTATTTATTCATAAAAAATTGACTCTAAAGGGAGAGAAACAGAAAATATTTGGTCAATCTCAATGTATTTTATTACTCACAGGACCTTGGCCTCACAAGTTCTCACTTCTTTTATTGCTTTCTGATGCTTTTACATAGCTGTTCTTTTATATTTTGCTTAGCTTTTATAGCTATGCTGAATGGTAGAGTTTTGAAATAAGTTACTCTGTCAAAAATGAGAATGGAACTCTCCCATCACCATATTTTCCCTGGTGACATTACTATTCCAAGTAGAATGAATACATTTTCTTAACATATCACACAAATAATCTATTTCTGGGGTGAAAATATTTTTTCATGTTGCTCGAATTTATTATATAGTTATTTAAACAGTGTGTTTCTAGAAAACAAAATGGATAACAGAATACAAATCAAAACTCTTTCACAAGTGTATCAATTATACGTAGGAAATGGCAGCATTTATCTAAAATCATCACGCTTCATAAGAGCTTGCCCAACTGTAGATAGAGCAAATCACTTTTCTTTTGGAGGCATGTTGCTCAGATCTGAGCCAAAGTTAAGCAAACTTCAGAGAACATAGAAATCTACCCACACAGGTAGCAAAAGTCTGCCTTAAGCCAAATTGATAAATATATCTTGCAGATGTATGTGGTGATTGATTGTAAATTTCTGTGTTCATATTAACATGCCTGTGTGACATGACTATGGGTATATATATTTATGTGCATATAATTTCTTTAATGGGTATATATGGCTGGCTTATCTTTAAATGTCTAGGAAGAGTTATGTGTATTTGTGGATAGGCATGTGTGCTAGGCCTATGAGTACATGAGTGTACACCTGGCATGGCCCAATATGTCTGAATGCTGCTGTGTCCAAATGGAGGGGTTCAGGGACCTGGAGAGAAGGTATCCCAGGATAGGGATATGGAACAAAGAAAGTAGTCACTTGATAGTGTAAATACTGTACCTTAATATGTTTTTGGCACTTTATGCCCAATACACTGACATTTCACCTAATCCCTTACGTTTATTGTTTATGTCCATTCTACTAAAAGATCTTCTGCCAAATACACTGAAAACAATCCAATTTCTGCAGGCTAAGAAACTCTGAATGAGGCCTTGACTCTTGCTAAATTTCTCAACTCCTGTCTTGTTTCTACCCCTAGATGTGGAGCTCCATCTTTTGTTCTCAGCAAAAAGCTTTCAATGAGCCACAATGCTTGTACCTATCTGGCCATAAGTGTGGCCTCTTCCCATATGCTCCTGTTGCATTCATGAATTACAACAGGTTGAATACTCTAGGGAATTTTATGATACTTTGAATACTAGTTTCAGCAACCACACTACACATTTCCCTCTTATTCACCTTCCAACCATCACAGTCTCAGAATAGCTTCCTAATATTACAGACTCAAAGGAACTTGTAGTTCAGTAAGTCTACACAAGGCACAGTAGGAATGCTCATTCACAAAGCTCATTATGAAAGTGTCCATAATGCGATGATCATTCACAATTTCTAGGGTCAGCAAAACACTTCCATATACTAAGACGAAATACAATAATAGGTTGGATAAATTGTACTATATGAGAGTAGAAAAGATAGGAGATTATTTTAAATATTTATTATAATAATTAATTCTATATTTACTGCCCAACTTAATTGATATTACAGAAGAAATTCAAAAGGAGCTTCAAATATACTCTCTAGAATTCGAATGAAAAAGAAACATTATAATAATTTTCTAGAAGTTGGAGAATCCCAGGAAACAATTTATAGCAAAAGATTCTGAAATTGCCCAAATCTTGTATGGAATAAATATGATTACAAAGGAGACATTGTGGGTTCACTGAAAACAAGTCAGACTGAAATAACTTTATGTCCTTTTTATGGAGTATCAGTATATTAGTATTCTAAGTGAATGTTGTTGGCATTATTTCTTGATTGCAATAAGACACATGAAATGTACCTAACAGAATCATTTGGAGAAAATGTAGACATGAGCTAAAAATAATTAGGTAGATTTACAGCTGGTTGAATCTCCATATCCGAAAAGTATTTTTAACCAATCAGAGTTAACCTGAATCAGCTATCTTGGTAAGTAGCTATAGATCCTATTGAATTGGTAGCCTTTAGGGGGAGTCTTGTTGCTTCTAACCTTCCCTCTGGTTCCACCTTGTGGCTACTTTTCCACTGATCACTTGCCATAGCACTTATTTTGCTTTGTACGTATGTTGAACATCAGTTAACAGAGTTGTGATTATATAACTTGGTGTGGGGCTGCTGTGCTACTTCCTGGTGCATCTGAGAATGAAAATGAATAGAACAAGTCTGTCTTCAGGACATGAATTATGGTTCAAATCTGTAGGTCTAAATGTTAAATGCGTCCACTAAAGAGAATCAGAGTAGGGAATCACTGTGTTACCTGCCATGCAGTTCCCATGAAATGTTATTGTTTCTTCTCTGAGGCATAGCTTTTCCTGTATCACCCATTTGTTCTTATTCCCCTGATAGTATCGTCCTCTTCTTTTTTCTTTTGTTGCCTGCAGATTTACCTCTGTTATTATACAGTAACACTAGCACAAATATTAGACCCACTGTGTTAGTTTAGAGTTTAGTGGATTATAAGCACCTATTTATTTTATTTAAATAGGCAGGTTGGGAACGTCTCCTAGAAACTGATGACAGTAAGGCTCAGGAATGTGAGGAGTACTAATAAAGCCGTCACAGCTGTTTTCATTGTGAAGTTTGAGCTCCAGGTCAGTCTTTTTGAAGAATTATCCAGTTTGCTACCTCCTTCATTATACTGCTGAGCAGAAAATTCTCACTGTCCCCAGAAATCTAAAAGCAGAGAACACCTTGCATGCTTTCGCCCTCTTGTCTAGCCATGATTCCAACACATGACTTTTGGCCAGCCTAGTCATGAGAACAAACGTGACTCATACCTCCTGGGTCATCAGAACAAATCTCTCAAAGCACAGGCACACTGGGTCTCAATTTGAACTGGAATACAGTGTCTTTTCCTCCAGAAGCTTCTCTAATAACCACAGCAAAAACAATCTGAACCCCAACAATATGTACTGGATGGAGGCTGACCACATAAAGTGATCTTTGCACTTTTACTTGGCAACATCCTTTTTTTTTTTTTTTTTTTTTTTTAACCTGCTAACGGCAACGTGCCATAGTCTATCAGGAATGAAGAAAATTTCCAGTGATCCTCCAATACACAATTATCACCGGTTTTCATCATGACCATCATCATAGATAATATTTACTGAACAATAACCACGGCCTGTAACTATGTACCATGTACAATGTTAAGTGCTGTACACTCATGATCTCGGTTAACCCTACACAACCCTGAGAGGCAGGAATTACAACATTTAGTCTGTGAGTAAACTGAAGCCTAAGGAGGCTGCGAAACTGACATCATAGAAATAGTCAATTGTAGAGCTGGGATTTGAAACTGTGTCTGTCTTATGTACATAGCACCCAACACAACAATACTCGTAGATCCCGACTCATGCAGCAGCAGCAACAAAAAATGTATTCTTCCTCGTATTTCTTCCCTCCACTCCCATTGTGTAACAGATTTAAGCTGGATATGAATTATTGAACCAAATGATCTCTTTGTCTTAAAAACTTTTAGATTCTACAAACCGAATCCGGAGACTTTCCCTATACCAACCCAGAAAGTAGCAGAGATTAGGTATAAAGAGTAAGGCAGATCCCACACTTCCAGTGATGAGAAACATTCCAGAACTGCAACAGAGAGGATCTTGCTTTTATTTTGAAAGAAACTTTATGCCACATGATAAACAACGGAAACATCCCATGATAGTATTTGTCAACATGGCTCAGCACACTTTAGCAGAGAATAAACAAGCACTGGACATGACGAAAGGAAACTGGGAAGAGGTCAAGTGCTATGATCTCCCTGCACATTGATTCAGTGCTCCAGACTTTGGATGATTTGCTGTAAATTCATTTTTTCACACCATGGTTTCCTGAGGTTTGGATTGTTTACTAGCTGTGTGGTGTGTAATTTAAGGACTATTAAGTCATTAAGTTCTTTTGAAAGAAATGCCTTCTTACCATCCTGGCTAACACGGTGAAACCCTGTCTCTACTAAAAATACAAAAAATTAGCTGGGCATGGTGGCAGGCGCCTGTAGTCCCAGCTACTCAGGAGGCTGAGGCAGGAGAATGGCATGAACCCGGGAGGCGGAGCTTGCAGTGAGCCGAGATTGCGCCACTGCACTCCAGCCTGGGAGACAGAGCAAGACTCTGTCTCAAAAAAAAAAAAAAAAAAAAAAAAGAAAAAGAAAAAGAAAAGAAAAGAAAAAAATGCCTTCTTATAAAGGAAACAATAGAGCTAATAATATTAAAATAAAAAGAGTTGAATAATATCTTATTTAATAGACTGTATTATAGTAAATAATGTCCAATAGAAGCATGCGAGATAGTGGATTTCTCTAATGTTACATGCATATGTGCAGGTACTACATGCAAATCAGAAAATTCTGAAAATATGACAAATAATGGCACTCACAATCTTGATCATTGTACATTTTGACACTCAAGGCTTTAATGAGGCAACAGTGAAGTCAGCATTTGATGAATGTTAAAGTTTTTTAGATTTCCTCAAGGTTACAGAAACAAAATTTGGATGGCTATTTCTATGTGAAGTGACAGTGCAAAAATACCTTAGGCCTCTGACTAGTTTGGTAGCTCTCCAATGCTTGTTTCACAAAAATTGCTGATGACCCGGTGTTAACAAGTTTTATTTTTGCTGTCAGTTATTTTATGTGCCTATCGAGATGCAATTATAAACTAAAAACACAAAATTATGCAGTATATATCATGTCAAAAATAACCATTACTTTTCCTAAAATATTACTGAAGTAATTCTCAAATAATTCTTTATTGGTTCTTTTGAATTTTAATAAGTGAAGTAAATCTTATTGACTAAAATTCAGGGCACATAATAACTATTTGATAAACATTTAAATTAGTGGCTAGAAGGTAAGTAAGATTATTATTTCCAAAGTGGATCCACAATTCATTAACTGCAATTGTCATTTTGTACTATGAGATGGAAGAAAGTCACTTTACTTAAGATTAAATTGACATCTGATGTTACACAAATGCTCCATCAACTTTCTTAATGGCTTATTTTAAAAATCATGTATTAGAGAAACTAGAAAAAGTTGTATCTTTCAGTTTAAACTCAATATACAGAATCAATGTGTCCCTCTCTTCACTTCCAATAATGTAATGAATTTTCATAGCTACTTCTATCTACACTGTTGCCAGGTCAGGCAGTAGCATTTTTCCATGTTTGTCAATTAAGACATAGCACTAAATGGAGATTATATGTCTAAACATGCCCCAACCAGTGTCAGACCTTTGATCTAGAACTCTGAGTCATGGGCCACTACTTCCTCTGATGAAAACTAGGCTGTTCTATTTTCACCTCCAGGTGATAAGATATTGCTGGCCCTGTTACCTCAATCCAAAGATATGACACAATGTAGCAGCAAGGTGCTTATGACACTAAATGTTTCCTCATGAGCCATATGGAGATAAAAACATTGTTTCTCCCTGTGCACAGGGTCTACATAGCCTTCAGAGATATTGACACCCTTGATTTAATCAGATGGTTAAAGAGAGTTACAATGGAATCAGATACAGAAGAGTCTTGGGCTCAGGTTTATATAATACTTAGTTTCTATATAAGCTCCTAAAGAGGAAGTACTCTTGCCATATTTGTCTGTCCTATCTCCTGGTGCAGGTCAGACTCAGGCAGGCATTTAATATATTTTTGCTGACTTGTTTCACTGTCTTGACTCCTGGGCAGCATGGTGCCTCAAAATAGAAGATATCTGAGGTCATGACTGCTGTATATGCTGAGGCTGCCTTCTGGTTGCTGGACATAATCAGAAATGATATGGATAATGTAGGTAGAGATGTATGTGTGTGCTTTTGTGTGTGTGTGTGTGTGTGTGAGAGAGAGAGAGAGAGAGAGAGAGAGAGAGAGAGATACCTTTTCCATCTGTGTTTTAGGAGTGCATGCCAATTTCAAAACTGTACGAAAAGCAAGTCTAAAAGCATTTTATTTATTCCATATACTGATTAAATTCCTCTCACCTTGGGATAGGCCAAACTGCTGTAATAGAGAAATTAATATTTCACAATAAATGTATAAAATATGAATGTAAGACAATAAAAATGCATTTAGTTATCTAGTAATTAGAGTATTTTGGAACATAAAAAAGACCTCAACCATCATTTATTCCAATTCCTTTATTTTATGAATGAAAAAGCTAAGGCTCAAAGAAGAGAAATCACTTCCTCAGAGTGAAACAGTGAGCAAGGACCAAGAACTATTGACTTCTAGTTCAGTGATCCTTGCACCTCACTAGGCTGCCTTGCATCCTTGTAGGTCACTTTCCCATTTCCAGCATCTTGGTGGACATCAGTGAACTCACCAGACCAAGAATAATGGAGAAACTCTTTTTTTGCCCTTTATTTTGTATCTGTAGAGAATTTTCCCCAAGCCCTGTGATTTAGCAAGATACTTCTAACCCAGTTTTAATCATTTTTTTTGCATTTTATAATAAGCTTTTATTAACATTTAATTAATTTTCAAATTCAATTTTCAGATATTTCACTGGATGGTTGGTCATTATTTCTTAATTTTATCCACATTAGAGTAATCCGTCTTTGATACAGATTGTTAAAAGTGTTCCTTTTTTCTAGAAAACCATCCAGGATAATTTATACTCATCAAAACAGAATACTTGCTTTTGGGTAATAGTGTAGGCGACATTTGAGATCATGTTTATCAAAATACAGAAGCAAAGTTGCATTTTGAAGGACCTGGCTTTGTGTCTGGAAATAATAGTTGCTCAAAACAAATAAAGCTATTATTTTTAATAATAATACTATCACTAGTTTAGAATTACAGTCCTTAGATTTTCCTATTCCACATCCTTCTCATAGATAATTTATATTGTTTCTATTTTTGTATATATTATCCACTAGTCATTGGTGAACATTACCCTGTGCATAGGAAATTAGGAAACCAACACAATAAAATAATACAGTCACATCTATCTACCATGAAAAATAGACGTGAAACAACTCCTCATAAATTTACATAGTAAAGAGTGGCAGCCATGTCTGTTTGTTCATTTCCATTATAGGATGTTTCAGGTTTTCATAATGTTATCAACTGACAAACTCTTTCCTCCAACATCGTATTGTTTCTAAAGTACAATTGATTTCCTTGGTTTAATGTTGTTTTCCTTCTGTAAGTGAAAATTATTTTCTAACAAGAGACAATAGTTTTCTTTGAATCATCAGCAAATATGGTGATGAATATCTTAAGAATATACTTTAAGCATCAATAAAGTATTGAATTCAAGATGAGTAAAATAGTACACTTGAGGGTCACAGTCTAGGATCTATGTTGTGCATTTTCTGAAAATGCTTGCCTCTCTTCCTTCCTTCCTTCCTTCCTTCCTTTTTTTCTCTCTCTCTTTCTTTCTTTCTTTCTTTCTTTCTTTCTTTCTTTCTTTTTTTCTTTCTTTCTTTCTTTCTTTCTTTCTTTCTTTCTTTCTTTCTTTCTTTCTTTCTTTCTTTCTTCCTTCCTTTCTTTCTTTCTTTCTTCCTTTCTTTCTTTCTTTCTTTTTCTTTCTTTCTTTCAGATGAAGTCTCACTCTGTCACCCAGCCGGGAGTGCAATGGCGTGATCTTGGCTCACCGCAACCTCTGCCTCCTGGGTTCAAGTGATTCTCTTGCCTCAGCCTCCCGAGTAGCTGGGATTACAGGTCTGCACCACAACACCTGGCTAATTTTTGTATTTCTAGTAGAGAAGGGGTTTCACCATGTTGGCCAGGCTGGCGTTGAACTCCTGACCTCAGGTGATCTGCCCGCCTCGGCCTCCGCAAGTGCAGAGATTACAGGTGTGAGCCACTGTACTCAGCCGATATTTTAAAAATATTATTGGAGAAGTCAAAGTATGTGTAAGAATGCTTTTTGATTCAATTATGGCAGGAACACATGAACTATAAACTCTTTTACATTGAGAAAAGAAACACACTCTGGGTAGTAGAAATAAAACTCCCCTCAACAATATCCTAGTGAATCACTAATTCTAATGCCAGGATAGATTCAACAAAGCTTATCTAAGATTCCATATTAATATGATATTTCACACTAATCTAGTATTTCATATTACTATTATAGCAGCCTAAGAGTTTCTCAGTTGCCAAATTATACTTGACTTATATTGAGCTTTTACAGAACTAAAATTCAGGAGGTTTTGTTTGTTGTATTGGTTGGTTGGTTGGTTGTGGGTTTTCTTTTTTCACGTGGATTTTAAGGTAATTCTTCTTTATTGTACAATTGATTTTTGGGGGGATATATCAATTTTTCTTTTTTTATTTATTTACTTTTTTAAGGTGGTGTTTGGTTACATGAATGAGTTCTTTAGTGTTGATTTCTGAGATTGTGGTGCACCCAACACACAAGCACTGTACACTGTACCTAATGTGTAGTCTTTTATTCCTTGCCACCGTGTAACCTTTTCCCCAAATCCCCAAAGTCCAATGTATCATTCTTATACTTTAGCATTCTCATCGCTTAGCTCTCACATGTGAGTGAGAACATATGATGTTTGGTTTTCCTTTCCTGAGTTACTTCACTTAGAATAGTAGTCTCCAATTCCATCCAAGTTGCTATGACTACCATTATTTCTCATTGAAATGAGAAATAATGACATTATTTCTCATTTCAATGGAATACTGAGTAGTATTCCATTGTATATATATGCCACATTTTCTTTATCCACTTGTTGATTCATGAGCATTTGGGTTGGTTTAATATTTTTGCAATTGCAAATTGTGCTAGTATAAACACACGTGTGCAAATATCTTTTTCGTATAATGACTTCTTTTCCCCTGGGTAGATACCTAGTAGTGGGATTGCTGGATCAAATGGTAGATCTACTTTTAGTTCTTTAAGGACTCTCCACGCTGTTTTCCATAGTGGTTGTGCTAGTTTACATTCCCAACAATAGTGTAAAATTGTTCCCCTTTTCACTGCATCTCCACCAACATCTATAGTTTTTAATTTTTTAATTATGGCCATTCTTGTAGGAGTTAGGTGATATCACATTGTGGTTTTGATTTGCATTTCCCTGATAATTAGTTATGTTGGATAGCTATTTCCAAAGAGTGATAACAGGTAGCAGTCTGTGGGTCAATGAAGAAATTAAGATAAATTGAAAAATTTCTTGAAACAAATGATAAAGGAAACACAATATACCAAAGCCGATGTGACAGAGCAAAGCCTGATAAAGGAAACACAATATACCAAAGCCGATGTGACAGAGCAAAGCCATTAGTCAGAGGGAAGTTTATAGCTATAAGTGACTACATCAAAAAAGAAGAAAAACATCAAATAAACAATCTAAAGATGCATCTTTAAAAACTGGAAAAGCAAGAGAAAACCAAATCCAAAATTCATACAGGAAAGGAAATAATAAAGATTACAGCAGAAATAAATGAATTTGAACTGAAGAAAACAATACAAAAGATCAGTGAAAGCAAAGGTCGTGGATTTTTTTTTAACTGACCAATTTCTCGATACATACAACCTACCAAGATTGAACCAGGGAGAAATCCAAAACCAGAACAGACCTGTAACAACTAACAACATTGAGGCCATAATAAAGAGTCTGTCAGTATAGAAAAGCCCAAGACCCAATGGCTTTACTGCTGAATTCTACCAAACATTTTTCCTTTTTTCTTTTCTTTTCTTTGAATTGGAGTTTCGCTCTTTCGCCCGGGCTGGAGTGCAATGGTGCGATCTCGGCTCATTTCAACCTCTGCCTTCCAGTTTCAAGCAATTCTCTTGCCTCAGCCTCCTGAGTAGCTGGGATTACAGGCACCTACCACCATGCCAGGCTAATTTTCATAATTTTAGTAGATACAGGGTTTCACCATGTTGGCCAGGATGGTCTCCATCTCCTGACCTTGTGATCTGTCTGCCTTGGCCTCCCAAACTGCTGGGATTACAACCGTGAGCCACTGCGCCCGGCCCTCTACCAAACTTTTAAAGCAGAATTAATGTGAATTCTTCTCACACTATCCTGAAAATTAGAAGGGGAAGAAATACTTCCAAATTCACTCAACGAGGACAGTATTACCTTGATACCAAAACCAGACAAAGACACATAAAATATAAAACTACAGGACAATATTTCTAATGAATATTGATACAAAAATCCTCGACCTGAATTCAACAATATTATAAGAAGATCATTCATCATGACCATGTAAAATTTATCCCTGGGATGTAAGGATGGTTCAACATTTGAAAATCAAACAATATGATATATCCTATCACCAGAATGAAGGACAAAAATCATACAATCATTTCAATTGATGCTGAAAAAGCATTTAATAAAGTTCAACATCCCTTCATGATTAAAAAAGCTGAAAATGCTGAGTTTAGAGGCAACATACCACAACATAATAAAAGCAGTGTATGACAGAAACACATCTATCATACTGAATGGGGAAAACTGAAAGCCTTTCCTCTGACATCTAGAACATGCAAAAGAAGCCCACTGTCATCACTATTATTTAACATAGATAGAGCAATCAGACAAGAGAAAGAAAGAAAGGGCATCAAAATTGGAAAGGAAGGAATCAAATTATCCTTTTTTGCAAATGATATGATCTTATATTTGGAAAAATCTAAAGATGCCACAAAAAAACTATTAGAAATGTTAAATAAATTTAGTAAAGTTGCAGTATACAAAATCAACATAGAAAACTCAGTAGCGTTTGTATATGCCAACAATGAACAACTTGAAAAAGAAATTTTAAAAAGTAATCTCATTTACAATAGCCACGAATAAAATTACATACGTTGGAATTAACCAAAGAAGTGAAAGAAACTCTATAATAAAAACTATAAAACACTGAAGAAAGAAATTGAAGAGGACACCAAAAAATGGAATGTCATTCCTTGTTCATGGATTGCAAGAATCAATATTGTTAATATGTATATGCTACCCAAAGCAATCTACAGAGACCATGCAATCCCTATGAAAATACCTGTGCTGTTCTTCACAGAAGTAGAAAAAAACAATTCTAAAATGTATATGGAACCACAGGAGACCCAGAATACCCAAAGCTATCCTAAGCAACAAGAATGAAACTGGAGGAATCACATTACCTAACTTTAAATTATACTACATTCTTATAGTAACCCAAACGCATGGTATTGGCATAAAAACAGGCACATAGACCAATGAAATAGAATAAAGAACCCAGAAGCAATGCATAAATTTACAGGGAACTAATTTTTGACAGAGGTGCTAAGAACATATATTGGAAAATAGAGTTTCTTCAATAAATGGTGCTAGGAAAACTGGTTATCTGTATGCAAAGGAATGAAACTACACCACTATCTCTCATCATATACAAAAATAAAATCAAAATGGGTTAAAATCTTAAATCTAAGACTTCAAACTATGAAACTACTACAAGAAAACCTTGGTGAAAATCTCCAGGACATAGATCTAGGCAAACATTTCTTGAGCTATACCCAACAAGCACAGACAACCATCGCAAAAATGGACAAATGGGATTACATCAAGTTAAAAAGCTTCTGACCAGCAAAGGAAACAATCAACAAAGAGAGTAGATAACCCACAGAATGGGAGAAAATATTGACAAGCTATCCACCTGATCATGGATTAATAACCAGAATACATAAGGAACTCAAACAACCATATAGAGAAAAAATCTAATAATCTGATAAAAAATGGGCAAAATTTTGAATAGAGATTTCTGAATAAAAGACATAGAAATGACAAAAAGGCATATGAAAAGGTGCTCACGATCATTGATCATCAAAGAAATGCAAATCACAACTACAATAAAATATCATCTCACCACGGTTAAAATTGCTTATATTCAAAAGACAGTGAATAACAAATGCTGGTCAGGTTATGGGGAAAAGGGATCCTTTCCATACTCTTGGTGGAAATGTAAATTAGTACAACCACTATGGAAAACAAATTGGAGGTTCCTCAAAAAACTGAAAATTGAACTACCATATGATCAAGCAATCCGACTGCTGGGTATATACCCAAAAGAAAGGAAATCAGTATATTTAAGAGATATCTGCATTCTCATGTTTGTTGTAGCACTGTTTGCAATAGTCAAGATTTGGATGCAACCTAAGTGTCTGACAACAGATGAATGGATAAAGAAAATGTGGTACATATACACAATGAACTACTATTCAGCCATAAAAAAAACAATGAGTTCCTGTAATTTACAGCAACATGGTTAGAACTGAAGATCATTATGTTAAGTGAAATAAATCAAGCACGGAAAGAGAAACATCACATGTTCTCACTTATCTGTGGGATCTAAAAATAAAAACAGTTGAACTCATGGACACAGAGAGTAGAAGAATGATTACCAGATGCTGGGAAGAGTAGTGAGGGGTTGCCAGGCAGGTGGGTATGGTTAATGTGTTCAAAATAAATAGTTAGAAGGAATGAATATGACCTATTATTTGATAGCACAACAGGTGACTATAATCAATAATAATGGTACATTTTTAAACAACTAAAGGAGTGTAATTTGATTGTCTGTAACAGAAAGGATACCTGCTTGAAGTTATGGATACCCTGTTTTCTGTGATGTTATTATTAGTACCTAGTATTTGATAGAACAACGAGGTGACTGTAGTCAAAATAATTTAGTTATACACTTTAAAGTAAGTAAAAGAGTATAATTGGATTATTTGTAACACAAAGGTTACACACTTGAGGGGATACATACTCCATTTCCCACGATGTGATTATTATGCATTGATTCCCTATATCAAAACATCTAATGTTCCCCACAAATATATATACTTATGTACCCACAAAAATTAAAAATTAAAAAATAAATGCAAGGCTTCGATTTTCCAAAGTATTTATGTCTTTGATGCAAATCTTTTGTTCCTCCACAGAGGTTAACTGCTGACACAGCACAATATAAATCATAGTTGACATTAGAGCTATTATGCTCTTTTTTAAAAAACAAATAGATAGGTCTACAATGTCCTGGTCGTCTCAGAGTTGACCAGTGACTGTCAGTAGTTGCTACCACGTAAACATTTAGAGACACACACATGCTCATAATCTAACTTATTACATATATATGTATTTAATAATAGGTTTGTTGATATGTATATCTCATACCATACAGGAAAAAAAAACTTTCTCATTGTACTCTACTTGCACCTCTTCTGTATATTTGAGGTTGTTTCCAAATAAAATTAAATTTGAAAATTGCAAAAAAAAAAATTCATTCTGTTATATTGTATAATTCAATGTTTATTGTATATCTACATAGTTATGCAACCATCAACACAATCTAATTTCAGAACATCTTCATCACTCTTAAAATAAGTCCATATCCATTAGCAATAATTTGCCATTCACATCTCCCCTCAACCCTAGGAAATTTTGTCATAAAAGGCCACTTACTGAGAATAAAAAATACATAATTTACCTACTTGCTCCAGGAAATAGTTTCTCTGGGAATGTAAGACTGAATCCACTAAAGTAATCCAAAGCTTTTATGTCATCAACTGTGCCCAATGTTAAACAGTTCCCTTATTCACAAGATCAGCCTTAAAATCACCAAATCCAGATTCTAAAATTCTGTAAATATTCTCCCCTGACTTCCCCTTTCCTAAGACTCCCTTACATGAGGTCTCTCTTACTACAGTACGTCTAATCAACTTTGCTGTGCTTGATACATAGGCCTTCTCCCTTTCTGCAGTGAGTTTCATAGACTCATCTTTAAGTAATCAATGGATGTTTCTAACTGACTTCTGGAATTTACATTTAGCAGTCTCTGTACCCTCCCTATTGGGTTTCTTGGGCCAGAGTCAAGTTGTCTCCAGTTCTATTTTACTTGTGGACTAAGGGAAACATTCGTTATTTCCTCCTGTCAAACTCTTGGAGGGCAGGCTGATTTCTGTACACTCACTTTTCCTTTGCTTTGTCACCAAAGAGCTCACCATCACATCTGACGTGACTTTATGCTTTGCTTCTCGGTAGTGACAGTCCAGTCCACTAAACTCTGAAAATCCCAAGAAGCACAGATGAGCGTCTTGGCTTCCTTCAAATCCTTCTCTTCAGGATTGAGGTGGGATCATGCCATCTCCAACTCTGTGCCTTGGGATTGATGGGGGAACCGAGTGAGATCACAGCATGACAACAGCTTCCTCCAGAGAAATCTCACAAATTTGCTTTCCAAAGTCTACTCTTTAATACCCTTAAAGGATTTCAGGATTTGAGAAAATTAGCAGTCTTTTATTTTCTTTGAAAATTTGGATTTAGTACAGCAGACACCCTTTGGAATGTGTTTTTTTTTTTTTTTTTTTTTTTTTTTTGAGACAGAGTCTTGCTCTGTCGCCCAGGCTGGAGTGCAGTGGCCAGATCTCAGCTCACTGCAAGCTCCGCCTCCCAGGTTTACGCCATTCTCCTGCCTCAGCCTCCCGAGTAGCTGGGACCATAGGCGCCCGCCACCTCGCCCGGCTAGTTTTTTGTATTTTTGAGTAGAGATGGGGTTTCACCGGGTTAGCCAGGATGGTCTCGATCTCCTGACCTCGTGATCCGCCCGTCTCGGCCTCCCAAAGTGCTGGGATTACAGGCTTGAGCCACCGCGCCCGGCCACCCTTTGGAATGTTGTGTGTGCTGTATCCTCATTCCTCAGTGGAAACTCCCAATGTGACATCCAGCTACATTCATATTTTGAGGTAAATGTACTCTGTTTATTTTCCTGAGAAAGATGTGCTGTTAAAAATAAATTTGAGGACCAATCCAATTACACTCTTTAAGTCTAGTCCAGTGTTTCTCATGCTTTAAAATGTGCAGAAACAATAACATAGGGAATCTTTTTTTTTTTTTTTTTTTGAGACGGAGTCTCACGCTGTTGCCCAGGCTGGAGTGCAGTGGCGCGATCTCGGCTCACTGCAAGCTCCGCCTCCCGGGTTCCCGCCATTCTCCTGCCTCAGCCTCCTGAGTAGCTGGGACTACAGGCGCCCGCCACCGCGCCCGGCTAATTTTTTGTATTTTTAGTAGAGACGGGGTTTCACTGTGGTCTCGATCTCCTGACCTTGTGATCCGCCCGCCTCGGCCTCCCAAAGTGCTGGGATTACAGGCTTGAGCCACCGCGCCCGGCCTGGGAATCTTTTTAAAATGCAGGTAAATGGATTCTAATTCAGTACGTCTGTAGTAAAACTTGAGCTTGTATATTTCTACCAGTCTACCATATGATGCGAATGCTGCTAGTCCTCAAGCCATACTTGGCATAACAAGACTTCAGCCACCTTCCCTGTCCCAGGGGCTGGATTCGAATTGTGAATTCTCTGAACTGGAAAATTTAAAACAGAATGATTAGAATTCAATTACTCACTCCAGTGTTGTCCAGGAAAGGAGACAAGGAACAAGAATCTGGGATGAATATGAGGAATGACAAAATTGGGAAGTGATGGTGGAGAAGGGACAGGAGGATTTCAGTGGGAGCCTGCTTGAAGATGTGAAACATAGTAGCAGGGGATAAGAATAAGTCAGTAAAGCAAGGGAGAATAATGAGAGAAATAATACAGACAAAATAAAAATAATTTGGCATTTCTGGCTCATGTTCATTGGATAAACACTGGCAAATGATAGCACTGCTATGCTCAGGAGCAATAGGAGACCTTCAACTATTTTTAATGGATATTAAAAACATTTGAGTAGGTAGGAGACGTTCTGATAATTGAGAACACATAGGCCTAGCCTGGGTACAACATAGCAATTCTTTTCCTTTTTACTTTTTCCTACATCCACTGCTGCTATGATACATTTTGGAAATTTTCTCTTTTTTATTTTTTAATTTTTATAGATACATAGCAGTTGTATATCTCAATGGGATACATGTGATATTTTCATAAAAGGGTACAATATATAATGATCAGATCTGGTAATTGGGATACCAGACCTCAAACACTTATGATTTGTTTGTGTTGGGATTATTTCAAGTATACTCTTCCAGTTATTTTGATATATACATAGAATTATTGTTAACTATAGTCACACCTTTGTGATGCCAAACACTACATATTCCCTCTAACTGTATACTTGTACCCATCAACAACCCCTCTTTATCCCCTCCCCCCACTACCCTTCCCAGCCTCTGGTAACCACCATTTTATTCACTACCACCACGAAATCAATTTGTTTAGCTCCCACGCATGAGTGAAAACATTCAATATATGTCTCTCTGTGCCTTGCTTATTTCACTTAACATAATGTCCTTCAGTTCCACCCACATTGCTGAAAATAACAAGATTTCATTCTCTTTTATGGTAGAATAATATTTCAATGTACCACATTTTCTTTATTATTCATCCATTAATGGACACATAGGTTAATTCTGTATCTTGGCTAATGTGAATCGTGCCACAATAAAACATGGGAGTGCAGGTATATCTTCAATATGCTGATTTCCTTCTTTATTGGATATATTCTCAGCCGTGGAATTTCTGGATCATATGGTATTTCTATTTTTAAATTTTTGAGTCATTTACAAACTGTTTCCCATAGTGATTGTACTAATTTACATTCTCACCTACAGTGTATGAGCATTCCCCTTTCTCCACATCATCACCAGCATTTGTTACTTCCTGTCTTTTTAATGACGGCCATTTTAACTGCAGTGAGATGATATCTCTTAGTGGTTTTGTTTTGCATTTCACGGATGATTAGCAACATTGAGCATTTTTTAAAAAACCTGTTGGCCATTTGTATGTCATCTTTTGAGAAATGTCTATTCATATCTTTTACCCGTTTTTCATTGGATTATTTGGGAAGTTTTGCTATTGAGCTGTTTGAGTTCCTGATATATTCTAAATACAAACCCCTTGTCAGATGCATAGTACGCAAATATTTTCTATCATTCTGTAGGTTGTCTTTCACTTAGTTGATTGCTTCCTTTGCTGTACAGAGGTTTTTTAGCTTGATATAATCCCATCTTTGAGTTTTTGCTCTGGTTATTGTGCTTTTGAGTACTTCCTAAAGAAATCTTTGCCTAGGTCAATGTCTGGAAACATTTCTCCAATGTTTTCTTCTAGTAATTTCATAGTTTCAGGTATTTTAATCCAATTTGATTAGATCTATATATATGATGAGAGGTAAGGGTCTCCTTTTATTCTTCTGCATATGGATAATTAGTTTCTCCAGCACCATTGATTAAAGAAACTGTTCTTTCCCCAATGTATGTTCTTGGTGACTTTGTCAAAAAAGAATTGACTATAAATAAGTAGATTTATTTTTGGGCTTTCTATTCTCTTCCATTGGTCTATGTGTTGTTTTTTTTTTATGCCAGTATCATGCTGTCTTGGTTACTATACAGTATAATTTGAAGTCAGGTAATGTGATTGATGCCTCTAGCTTTGTTCTTTTTGCTCAATACTTATTTGACTATTCTGGGTCTATTGTGGTTCCATATGAATTTTAGGATTCTTTTTTTCTATTTCTGTGAAGAATGTCATTGGTATTTTGATAGGATTAGGAAATTTTATTGACGAGTGTCCAAACTGATAAAAATATACTGCAGAAGTTGGAAAAATATATTATAAAAAACTCCAGCCTAGACAAAAATATATATAATTATCTTGCAGGTTTGCTGGAGGTGGAATAATTTCCAGTGTTTTCTTTGCCAAAGCCTACTCACCATTTTTTCTTTGTTTGTTTAATCAATATAGATATTACAGAGGGATAATGGGGATCAGTCATTTTCAGCAATATTTTTCAAAGGAGCAGGAATAATACTGGGTAAACAAAAAGGGACCATGAGCAGGAGTTTTCATTGCCAGACTCTGTTGCCAAGGGAGGAACTGACTGTGTTCTGTCAAAGCCTTTCTCAAGCAACAGTGAAAGTCAGAGCATTTCACCTACATGCCATGTGACCTGCTTGTAAATAAATGTGTTGAGACAAACTGTTAAGTAAGGCACTTTGCAAGCACCAATCATCAGAGGCTAATGAATCAGTATTTCCAGTTTAACGACATGACAAAAAAAGAAAAATAAAACAAATGAAAAATATATATACTTTTAGCCTACTCACCGAACTAGAGAAAAAATAATACTTTCACTTCTCCACTTTGAAAATACTTTACAATGGTTATGTTTATAAGAAGTTGCAGGTTATTTCTGAGGCAACTTATTATCTTGAAAGTTGAGAAATGAATTTGACTTCAGCTAAGCATCATATGTGGATATGTGATAACCATAAATTGAGAATAATTTCCGCACACACACACGCGCGCGCACACACACACCACCCATTAAGACTAACATTTACTGTCTGAATGCTACGCCTTGTTTAACTTTTTAAACTAATTTTACCAGTCATTATCTTTATATGCTGGTATCCTTCTTATTATCATTTCTGTCTCTTCTTTTGGGAACAGTGTTGAGTGGTTTCATGACAGAAAAAATAAAGCAGATGAATCATGAAGATTCTTTAAATGAACCTTAAGCTTTATTAAAACAGTTGAGTCATTTTTGTTTCCCTCCCACAGGGGCAATAAAAAAATCATTTAGTCTAGATTATTTTCACTTTCCCTACCAGTTTCTGAACCTCTTAAACCTGAAGAAACCTTTAGAGCATTTCCGTGTAAGAAATTCAGAACCTGAGTGTCTGACCGTAAGTGGGAAGAATGGATTGGTATTCTCTTATATGATGGCTTTAACTTTCTTTTACATAATGACATACAAAATGTTTGAGAGGGCAAAATAAATGATGACCATCTCCATTAAAGTAGCTAAAACTTTGAACTTCTATTTTTTTCATTTGCTAGTTATAGGTTATTTTTTCCATTTTCCTGTTTGCATTTCTCCTAATGGCCCATTCTTGTTACAAAATGCTCACTTGTATTGATTATCTTAATAAATGATGAAAAGAATTGCTACTTTTTGGCATTTTTGAGAATTTAAACTATGCTGATTTGCAGACAACTCTGCAAGAGACCCTTTCGGGATACATGTGTAAGGCAAGTCCTTGAAACCAAGACAGTAAACACATTCCCAATCTATGCAAATATGTTGATCCTGGGTTATAATAACAGTGGCTGATTAATGTTGTTCCAGTCAGATATTTCTTTACCCAGTAGTATTGGTTGAGTGTTGGGCTATTATAATTCTTAAAGACAGAGTATTAGGTCCCTAACTCCCATGGAGGTGTTAATTCTTTGGATTATTCTCTGTTGCAGAAATAATAAAGTTGCCTTCAAAATCCAAAGTCTAGTTCTACTGTGTTAATATTCTCTATCTAACATAAGGACTGAGAGCATCTTAGCAAAAAACTCTCTCCTTTAACCAAAACTTTAGCCAAGCTCCTCTGAATCTCCTGCTTGATTATCCTGGACCTTGGGCTTCCCTCCCTGTCCTTACAGAATCCAGTTTGAGCAAGAATTCCACTAAGAATGTTTAGGGAAAATCCCCCACCCTTGGTATCTGACCACCCTTCTTAACATCTTATAACTCTGGTCTGTCTTCAGCAATGATCTTATCAAGTTAGTTTAGCCAGAAACCCCTTATTCTTGATATTTTATCTTAGAAATTTTTCATCCACTGATCCACCACCCTGTTCATTGGTTATTATATACCTCCAATTGTCCTTGTTGGGCTTTGAATAAAGTCTGCCTTACTATCTTTAACAAGTGTCACGAATATTTTTTCTTTAACAATCTATAATGTTAAATTAGAAAATTACAGATATAATCCTGAGTTTTAAAAACATATTAGTATCATACTGCCTTTTACTATCTTAGGCAGTTATAGAGAAACTGTAAATGAATCAGTGCAATGGAGAGTGAATTCCTGCCCATCTCCAAGACTAGAAATTGAATTTCATTGGCATGGTATGCTATTGGAAAATAAAGACATCCACAAGAAACCATGCTTACCCTGACTGTGCATCTTTACTAGGCCAACAAACACAGTTGTGTTGGATTCCAGGGAGATGAGGTCTACATCGTTCATAATGTGAAGATGAGCTTATTCCCACAAACACACATGTTCTTAATCTGTTCTCTACCAAACAACTAGGAGTATAAAATAAAATATGACTAATTGGATTGATTTTAGTACTAAATTGTCCATGGAAGTCAGAGATTTGCTTAACTTTATCACTGACAATGTACTTTAGATTTTTGCCATGAGTTTTATTCTCTCATGACTCAATACAACAGGGCTAAATTTTTTGTTAAGACAGGAAGAGTATATAAAAAAAGTAAATAATAGGGAAGGGCAGCACACTTTAGATGAAAAATGAGCAATGCTGACTTAGGAATCTGTAATTCTTTTGAAACTTGTTCAGATTTGAATGCTATTATCCCATGAACTGGAAGCATTCTGTCCCTGCTAGGGTTACCCCAGGATATTTTTCATAGTTTATAGCCTTGTAAATTCTCAGCTACTCCTAAACACTTTGTAGAGAAATGGTGTTAATTTCTTTCCTAACACTTCATGTTATTCTGTGAAGACCAAGTGCTCCTAATACTTGTCACTCAATGCTGTCCTTGACAGGTGGCTCAAATCTTTGAACTACTGAAGATTATCTATTTTTGCACACATAAGTGACTCAAATTTCCTGACTCATGGTAAATAGCTTTCTATTTTTTTATTCTCACTTGTTGGAGGGAGTACACCATTTTTAAAAATATCTTAGTATTTTAATAACTTTGTAACTTGTAATACAAACCTACTACATTTGAATAATTTTATCTCAAATAATAAACAATATTTAAGAGTGATGCGAAATTAATGTACAGAAGGAAAGTACCTTTTTTATCAGTTTTAGGAGAAATGGCCAATTTTGGCATTGGAGCATGTTTATGAGAAATAATAAATATGTTAACATCCTGGTATAGAATTCTAAATTAGATCCACCATAATATATTTAAAAGTATATGTAGGTTTATTTTTTGGATATGGAACAGAAGATGGGTGGGTGGAGATATGTGGGAGCTAAGGAGCACAGAGAACATACTTTATTATTCATTTTGGTTCAGTGGAGAAAAATTACTAAAGGAGCTGGGCTACAGCCAGCAGAATCAGCAACAATTCCTTGTGATAAGGATTCAGTGCTGTATGGGAATTCATATTCTTGGGACTGTATGTTGAAACAATGGAATTTCAACATCAAGGAAGATTACCACTTAGCTGAGATTTGTGGTTGTATTATTTCCCAATATAAAAAATGTTTTTGATGAAATTCTAAATGGCTCACATAATGGTTTATTTTAATCCTATAAGGAAGAAGTAATGCCCCATACATAATTTTTTTACTTATGGAAACAAAATATCCAAAATATTGGATCACTTGAGTGAATGTAATATCAATGGCAAATTTAGATGAAAATACAGAAGATTAAATTTTGAGCCAAGGAATTGTGAGTGTGAATTGGGAAATTGATGAGAACGGAGATGTTTTTGTAAATTCAAATAATTTTATTAGTGGCATATAATTAATGCAAGCTGTATATAAGCTAAACAGACAAATGACATGCTTATTTAAAAATTAGAAAGTTGTTAATTCATAAACTTCTAATCGGGCTTCTGTCTTCATCAGTAGCTTTATTATTTTGGGGGGCATTCTATTTAATTAATCAATCTGGCCAATCACAGAGTGGATGGGTTATCACAGATACCCATAGACTACTGCAAAATTAACTATGTAACAGCTCTTATTGCAGCTACTGTATTGAATCGTGTTTGTTTACTAGAGCACAATAATGCAATCTTTGATACATGGTTTGCAACTATTGATCTAATAATGCATTATTTTCTATGTCATTCCATAAGAAGGATCAGAAGCAGTTTGCATTCATATGGTTGGAATAAACAATACTATACATTCATAGTATTGCTTCTATTAACATACATTAATGAGTATACTATTTAATATGTATTACTTCATCTATTATAACTAGTCCAGTCTCTTATAGAATCCAGTTCCTTAACTAGAAGCTAAATCAATTCAAGTGACTAAAGTGTGGCTATTTCTAGAAATGTTAAATTACCAAAAAATAAAAGAGTAAATATGTGCACTGAGAGCTAATATATTTAATGCCATGATGCTACCCAAAGAAATTGTTGTCAATCAAAGTAGAAGCTCACAGTGAAATAAATTCTACAGGATTGGAAGGAAATTCTTTGATACATTTTCAGTCTAATGGGTTGCTATGTCTAAAGCCTTTAGGCAAAGACCTCTTATACAACAGATACAAAATCAAGAAAAGGGTTAAAGATTATATTATAGATGCAAAAATCTGGCAACTAACTTCATATTGTACCTAGATTAACATCACAGGTGAAATGGAACAATTTACATCTAAACTAAAAGAAAACACAACCTGGCTATCTAACGTAGATGGATGAAGTTGTTTGGACGTGTTTTCTTGGTCACGCCTTAGAAGTATTTGACCATATGTCCAGAGTGCCCTTCAGACTTTTCTATATATTTCTAATTTTTGACTTAAAGTCTGTTTATCTGATATAAATATAGCTACTCCTGCTCATTTTTGGTTTCGTTTCGTGTGGAATATCTTTTTCCATCCCTTCATTGTCAGTTTATACGTATTAAGTGAGTTCCTTGTAGGCAGCATGTAGTTGGGTCATGTTTTCTTTAATTCATTCAGCATGTCTGTCTCTTTTAAGTGAGGAATTTAAATCATTTATATTCCAGGTTATTACTGATAGGTGAGGGCTTACTCCTGTCATTTTGTTAATTGATTTCTGGTTGTTTTGTACATCCTCTGTTCCTTTCTTCCTCTCTTAATGTTTATAATTGAGGTTTGTTGGTTTTCTGTAGTGCTAAAGTTTGATTCTTTTATCTTTCTCCTTTGTGTATATACTCTAGCATGAGTTTTATACTTTTACTTGTTTTCATGATAGTGATTATTGTCATTTTGCTTCCAGAATAGGACTCCCTTGAGCATTTCTTGTAAGGCCAGTATACTAGTGACGAATTATCTCAGCTTTTGCACATTTGGAAAATACTTTTTTTCTCCATAATTTCTGAAGTATAGCTTTTCTGGGTATAGTATTCTTGACTGCAATTTACTTTTTCTTTCAGCATGTTGAATATATCATCCCAGAGATGAACATTTTAAGCTAATTTTACCATGAAAATTCACCTCTTCAAAAATAATTATATGAGAAATAAATATTAATAAAAGGAATCGTCTCTATGTGTCATATAACAGGACTTATAAAAATGACTCAAACTAAGTCATATATTAAAAACAACTAGGGAAATCAGTAAAGCCAACAAGGTAAAGAAGGCCAAATTACCTTAAGGATGGGTAGATATCAAGAGAGAAATGAAGAAGATTGAATTGTATACAGGGTAAACAATATAGAAACAGAAAAATGCATTATTAGGTAATGGTGAATAGTTGAGTCTGGCAGGATCACAGGGCTCTTCTACCAATGTAGCATGGACAATTCTCTTTTGGAGAATTTTGACAATCAGCTGAAATAATATGGACACACATTTTTTGTGTATTTGACTTTTTTTTTTAACAAATAAGGGAAAACGTTACTGTGGTATTTCAGAAAGACAAATCTGAAAGTATAAAAAATTAATTGGAGGCCAGCTGCAGTGGCTCACGCCTGTAATCCCAGCACTTTGGGAGGCCAAGGCAGGCAGATCACTTGAGGTCAGGAGTTTGTGACCAGCCTGGCCAACGTGGTGAAACCCTGTCTCTACTAAAACTACAAAAATTAGCTGGGTGTGGTGGTGCACCTCTGTAATCCCAGCTACTCAGGAGGCCTAGGCAGGATAATTGTTTGAACCCAGGAGATGGAGTCTGCAGTGAGCTGAGCTCGTGCCAATGCACTCCAGCCTGGGCAACAGAGTGAGACTCCATCTCAAATAATAATAATAATAATAGTAATAGTAATAATAGGAAATAGGAGACTCTAGATAACATTAAGAAAATATTTGAATGACTTCTGTATTAATTAATAAGGCTTAGGCCTTGGGGATGGCATTGCCCATAGAACAACCATTGTGAAAGATTATGAGAAGGGAAAATCGTTAGGACTTGATGAACTACTGTTGGGGGTGGAGAAAAGAAAAGTCAGAACAACAGAGTTTCAGGATATGATGACTTGGAGATCAAAGTAATTTTAAGAGTGAAACAGAAATTCCAGAAAAGAACTTGATTGCTTTTATATGACATGCTGACCTTTAGCCAAGGTAATTCTTGCAGTCTGTAAGGCAACACATCTTTACAGTAGTAAAGATTTTTAAAAATAAAAACATTAAAAAATAAAAACTTGTTAATTCTTGGTGTTATATTTTTCTCTGTAATTTTCTGACACTTTTCATTTTTAAGATAAAAAGAAAATAAGTAAAGGCAAAATAAGGGCAAATAAGTGTGTTAATAAATAAGAGCTCCAGGATAAATAGGTTAGCTTATTTTTAGTTTGGGAAAAGAATGTAGGTGGACAAGAGGAAACTATCATTTATTATATAAAAATCAAAAAGATGGAAGATGTTAGTCAGAGAGGAAAGAATTGATTGGACATCATCAAAGGCAGTTAGATAACATGGAATCTGGGGAGCTAGAAGCTTCGAAAGTAAATTGGAAGTCTTGCCCTGGGATGAGGGGTTGGCCTTAAAATTACAGAATTGTATAGAGACCATGAAGAACGAAGGTGTTTAGATAGACAATTTTCTAATTATATGTACTCAGTCTTTCAACTAGTTTGTAGATGTAGTCATCTATCAAGAGTAAGATGCTTATTAAATTATACCACTGAGGAGTGTGTAAAAAGTCTGAAGTGGCTTTGGTGATCATAGTAGAAATTCAACAAGAGGTTTTATTATTATTATTATTATTATTATTATTACTATTATTATTATTGAAGAGCAGTGAAAGAGCACGTGGGGTTAGAAAACATTAATTTGTAATGGATTTTCAAGGCAAATAATTAGAATTTTCTTCAGATCAACTCTTGACAGCAAAAGCTTGATAACTGTTATGGCAGATGTGGTAGTTCAGAGTGTGGAAGTTTCTATGTGAGAAAGAAAATAAGAGCCCTGGCTTGGCACCGTGACTCACGTCTGTAATCCCAGCACTTTGGGAGGCCGAGGCAGGTGGATCGCCTGAGGTCAGGAGTTCGAGACCAGCCTGGCCAACATGGTTAAACCCCATCTCTACTAAAAATACAAAGATTAGCCAGTCATGGTGGTGCATGCCTGTAGTTCCAGCTACTCGGGAGGCTGAGGCAGAAGAATGGCTTGAATCCCGGAGGTGAAGGTTGCAGTGGGCGGAGATCACACCACTGCACTCCAGCCTGGGTGACAGAGCTAGACTCCATCTCAAAGATCAAAACAAACAAAACAAAACAAAACAAAAAGAAGAAGAAAAGAAAAGAAAAGGAAAGGAAAAAAGAAAAGAAAAGAAAAGAAACCAAGAGCCCTAAGACTTGATAGCTGATAGTTGGCCTTATTGCTGCAAGATAGGCTACAGTAAATTCATGCTGAACATAATTTCATAAAACATCAACATTGGCTGAGAATTCTCTGTGACTGTGATAAAACAAGACAAAAACAACGATACTCTATGATACCACTGCAACAAAAATTTAAACAGCACAACATAAACAAAACCTCTGTGCAACCACAAAAAGGACCAAATATTCTTCTCTCTCTGCTAACTTAATCAACTTCTGCTTCTGAAACGACCTGGTTGTATAGAGTAACACCTGAGGTTTGTTATCTCATTTCCACGGAGAACAAGGATGCAGATTCACAAAGAATGAGGTTGAGAATGGAAGTTTAATAGGCGAAAGAAAGAGAATAGCTCTCTGCCGCAGAGAGAGGTCCTGGAAAAATGGGTTACCAGATCTGTGGTGAAATGCAGAGGGTTTTATAGATGAGCTGGTGGAGAGGTGCTGTCTGGTCTACATAGGGCACGAAAAACTGGTTGGACCAGTTGTGCCATTTGCATAGGAAGTGCAAATGACTGCCCCCTGCTAATTTTTTTTTATGCAGGCAGGTTATCTGCCTGAGCTGCTCCATGTTGCCCATTTCTTTATTACTGTACACGTGGTAACAAAAAAAGGGAAGATGGAGCCTCCATGTTGGACATGCCTGGCCCCCAGGTAACCCTTTTCTATTGGCGCAGCTGCCAGCACTCCCCCATGCAATTTTCCAGTTTTCTTATCTGTATTTGCAGCTTGATTTTTCAGGCTGCTCATTGTTACAAAAGAAATGATTTTCGGGGTTGCTTTTTGCTAGAAAAGAAATTCTGCCAAGAACCCTTGCCCTACTATCTGCCTAAATAATTTCTTTCTATCTCCTGTATTACTTATTCCCCAGTGGTGATTCTAGCCCTGCTTAGTTTCTTCTGCCGCCCAGAAAAAAAGTGTTCTTGCTTTTTGCAACATACACTTCGGAACTTTCACTTCCTGAACTCCTGTTTGAAGTGTCTCACTGTTCTTCATGGTTTAGTCTTTCTTGTTGCTACAGTAAACTCAGCTTTGTTGACTATACGTATTTCTGGCAGTCCCCTATTGAAAGGCATCAAGATAAAGCGCAAAACTTGGCATTTTCATCATTAACACACCTACTCATGGGACCAAAGCTTGGAAGGCACAAGTAAAAAGGAGCTGATGGATTGATAGATGGAAGGAACAGAGAGATGGCCCTCACAACAATGGTGGAGAACAGGTTTAGCATGTAAGATACAGAAGACAAGGAACATAAAAGAAGACAGACTTCAAAATGGTGATGACAATTTGTACTGAGCCCCTACTATTTATTGTGCAAAACACAGCTTCTTAATTTCAGTAAGCTCTAGTACTCTAATTAAAGACTAATTTTTTTATAAAGATGGAGCTTAAAGAAAGTTCTTTTTTTCTCAGTGTGAATAATCATTTGCACATCAATTCAGATTCACAGAATATTTTCAAAACACAAGAGTGCTGCAGTGTTCCCTCCCTTTCTCCAATGATATGATAGAGAAAAAAAGGAGAATATTTCCGACTCTAAGAGGGGAGCTGAAAGAACACTGTCTTTCCTCTCTTGCAAGGTAATGCAATTCAAATTAAATGAAAATTCATTTATTTTGTCATCTGGAGACCACCTCAATCACCAACTTGGTCAACGGAGAAAAATTATCACTAAATACTCAATCTTGTTTAAACTTAGTCCAATAATATTGAGAAACATCTTTCAGAGATGCAGATTATCAGGATAAAATATTTGGACTCTCAGCAAGCCTCCACTTGCCCCTGCTTCTCACCTCAAGGTGGTCTCGTGTTATTTTGAGAGAGGGATATTAAAGATCACCTTGACATGAAAAGGGACCAAAGTCCTCCAAAGTGATGCCCTCTATTTTTCTGGTCTCTCACAATGTTCTTTGTAAGCATGGACGCAGTTAACCTTGCTAGTAGTCATGGCTGAAGCCTGTTATTGGGTCAGTTAGTGATCTGGTCCCTTTTGGGTTGGTTTGTATGATTGGTCCTCAACTCAGTCTCCACTGGCTCCAGGTTGCTGATTGCAATTGATCCCCCATCATATCTATTGGCTTGACAGCTACAGGGTTCCTTTTGACAGGCCAGCCAGATCCTGACTGAATACCTGTGCCGTATACGAATTGGGGTTGCTTCAGGAAAGGAAACTTCAGGGCTTCCATCTGTCAGATCCCATCATAGTGCCAAGTTCCTAGAATCTCATTCAAGGTTGGTAGGAGGGTTGGTAGGAGAGGGGCAGCCCAAGAAGTAAACCTTTTCTAGATCTCTCAAAGAGCCTCCTTCTCAGACGTTAATGTTATCCTTATTTATCAGAGGTAGCTCCTTCCTATACTCTGCAGCCACAAGTGGGGAAATTGGTGACTGCTTCTTTCGTTCTCTCTCTCCCTCCTTTCCTTCTTTCTTCTAGTCATTTTCTAGACAGAAACAGGCAGTATTTCTCTATACCCTCCCTATGCGCTATTTGCATCATGCCATTGGGAAGTAAGCTTAAGAGTGTAAAGTCCTATGTGGGTGGGATAAGGAATATTTATAAACTGAATTCGTATGGAAACACACTTATTAAAGACAATTCTGGACCTGCAAGTCTGCCACCTTGTGGCACAATCTAATTTAAAATATTATTAACTATTACCTAGGTCTTCTGTAACCAATTATAATTACTTCTTAGGTAGATGGATGCCTAGGAAAAACTAAATTGTAGTTTAAAGAGAAAGTAAGAAAGAAACAAGCTAATCTGTTAGTTCAGGGAGAACTGATTGATAGTATAATTGAAGTTGTGTTAATGGTGTCAATTCATGACAGCAAAACAGCAACCGGAAAGGGCACTAGAGTTTATGACATTGTGTGTCTTGACATATTGTTTTGGATCTGAGCGTTTGGGGTGGCGGTAGAGGTTCTCTAATTGTTTTTCTTTTGCTAGAGGGACATTTGATTACTAACACAGAGAGACAGCACCATATGAAAGTTATACATTTCACACAATTTACTTTCTCTTTCAAGGTCAATAAACACAACAAATAGTGAAATATTTATTTATTAAAAATTTGTAGTCTGTAGCCCTCTCAGTAAATGATCCTATTTTTTTCAATCTACAATATGATTCACGTGCTCTAGAACTGTTCTAACTATTCTAGAACTATGAGGGTAATGCTAGGCATAAAATGGGAGCATCTCCCTAATCAGAAGAGGGAAGTGAATATTTTAATGTCTATTTAAAATGACTTAAGGTCTGTAAAAAAATGCTAACATAACACAAAATATATTATTAAATATATTTACACACTAAATATCCCCTAGTGTTGTACAAATACTAAATCTTAACCAAAACTGGATTGCTTTCTATGATACTTAAATTCTGCTTTTCCTACTTCATGAATTATTTTAAAGGCAATTTTCACCAGCAGGTGACTGTAAAGTGCTGATATATATATATATATAATTTATTTTATTATTTATTTATTTATTTATTTATTTTTGAGACAGGGTCTCACTCTGTCACTTAGGCTGGAGTGCAGTGGCCTGGTCTCAGCTCATTGCCAGCTCCGCCTCCCGGGTTCATGCCGTTCTCCTGCCTCAGCCTCCTGAGTAGCTGGGACTACAGGCACCCGCCACCATTTTTTGTATTTTTAATAGAGACAGGGTTTCGCCATGTTAGCTAGGATGGTCTCGATCTCCTGACCTCGTGATCCACCCACCTTGGCCTCCCAAAGTTCTGGGATTACAGACTTGAGCCACCGCGCCCGGCAAGTGCTGATATTTTTAACCCTCTGTAAATACATTCAAAGTTTAAACACAGTAGAGAAATTTCTCCTCTGTTGGAAATCTCACATAGCTACACTGAGGAAAAGAAGTTGAGTTGTTTTTCAAATTGTACATACTAATTTAACTAAATATATTATATACCATACCTAGGATGTCAACGGATTTTAAAATTGGTAGTTCAAAGGTTAAAAGTCACTCATGTCTAATAAAATATTAAATTTTGGCATAGCAAAGGATAATGATTTGATACCAGTTCAGTGGTCAAGTTATATTCATTTAGAAATGACTGATTTTATACATACATGCCACAAGGTAGTACTGATTTAGCAAAATGTGCTTCATTTCCATTAAACAAATTTACATGCACATGCATACAAACAACCTCCAAAATCTTCAGTATATTCTATCATAGATATCACTACAAAACACTGTAAATATTATCATCTTAATAATTCTCATTGCTTCTCTAACTGTAGAAATATTTTGAGTTTTGCCTTGACTGAGGACAAGATTTTATTATGGAATGTTTTCAAGGCTTCACATTCCAAAGGACAGGAAATGCTATTTTAGGCGATAATTTGTAAGAACCTTGGTCCTATAGAGGCAAGACTTATAAAAGCCAATCCTTTGATTCTCTCCAGTGATCTCATGTGCCTGTGGTAAAAACAACTTAAAAAAAAGTTTACAACTGTTTCATGAATAAATTGCTCTTTTGATTTGACCCAACTCAACCAGATAGATCACCAGCTGAATGGAATCTAAATCTAAAATAGTTTATGAGGTACTGCTGTTGACTGATACATAAAGACAAAAAAACATGAGGAATATATTTTACTTTGTTGAGTAAACTAAGGGTATTAGGACGACTACGATTGTCCAGAAGCCATAATCAATGCACCTGTTATATTCAGAGGAGCATTAAAATTTTAGATTATTATTAGCAACAAAGAGTGAAAGCTAACATTAATTAATCTCAGCACAGCACCTTGTCCCCTTAAGCATAAAGAAATAGACAGAATTTGGCAATGCTGCATAGCTTTGGGGACGGAATACAGTGACAGAAAGATATAGCTTGGTGGTGATGTTAATGGTGGTGATAGTCACAGGCTTAGTCGAGTGCATGCCACTGAAGGGTGGGGACACAGAGAGGGAAAGGTAGCCATCTGAAACAAACAATAATCAACATCAAAGAGCAAGATATATGAAATGTTTTGAAAGCACGCCCACAAATTCTTTGAAACCTTCTTTAATAGCTGAAGTCAAATTCCCCTCATTTTGAACATAGGCTGGCCTTGGTTACTAGCTTCTAAGTAATAAAATGTGGCTAGAATGATGCTGCATCACCTCTGAGACTAGGTTTGAAGAGGCATAGAGTTTCCCCCTGGCTCACTCTCTCTCAGGATATTCACCCTTGGAACCAACGCCACATGAGAAGGACCCCTTGTAGGTGTTCCAGTCAATACCCTTTGTTGAGATCTCAGTTTACAGCTGGAATTACCTGCCAACCATGTATGAGCAGAAATTCTCACAGATGACTTTAGCCCCTGTCACTGTCAAACTGCATGAAATACTTAAAGCAAGAACTGCCCCACTGAGTACAGTCAGCACCCAAAACCATGAAGAGATGATAGTAATAATAATAATAAATGACTGGTGTTTTACTTTGTTAAGTATTGGAAGAGTTTTATGCAGTAATAAACAACTGAAACAGTGGGACATTTCCAAAACTAGTGGTCCTGAGAGGTGGCTTGTGTGGACATTCCTGCTGAGGTTAACATGCTATTCTCCAGGGATTAAAGCAATTCTTAAATCTCCATCAGAGATGCTGAAATGCAATTCACATAAGGCAATATATGATGGCGAGTAATAGTGACATGCTTTGTATGATATCTCCTTAATATGAAATGATTTGTATATAACCTACAAAATGGGGAGCTAAAGAGTTATAATTATTCCATTTGTGTCCAGCCCTGTCCAAGGGAAAGTGTGACTTGACCATCTGCCATGAGAATTCCAGGTACTTTGGCACTCTTGCACTAGAGGTAGGGGATATCTGAGTACAATAGTCTAATGGAACTAATAACTTAATCATTTCTGTTTATTTCATTATATATTTATACCTCATGTTGTTTCAGAAAAGATTTGAGGAAGCTTAAAAATATATATCTTTTTGGAAAGAGAGCATAAATTTAAAATGTGACAAATTTGGCTCTCATTCCAATTTTTCTTTCTTCTTCTTCTTCTTCTTTTTTTTTTTTTTTTTTTTTTTTTTTGATGGAGTCTTGCTCTGTCACCAAGCCTGGAGTGCAGTGGCATGATCCCAGCTCACTAGAGCCTCTGCTTCCCAGGTTCCAGTGATTCTCCTGTCTCAGCCTCCCAAGTAGGTGGGATTACAGGTGCCCACCATAACGTGCCTGGCTAATTTTTTGTATTTTTAGTAGACATGCGGTTTCACCATGTTGGCCAGGCTGGTCTTGAACTCCTGACCTCAAGTGATCCTCCTGCCTCAGCCTCCTCAAATACTGGGATTACAGGTGTGAGCCACCGTGCCTGGCCTGGCTCTAATCTTTTTAATATCCAAAATACATTGAGACATATTGACAATTACATAATTCACAGGGTTCATAAAATTCAACAAAACAGTTGCTTAGGAGTATACTTATTCCTAAAATAAAAAGTGGAATAGAATTACTTTTCATTCTGGGCAGGGTCAAAAGAAGAGGTTATGATGTGTTGTAAATGAACAACATCTTTTAAATTACTACATAGGCAAGATCCGGAATAGTTATTTTTCCTGTCATTCTCTTACTTTCTCACAGTTTAAATTAAATAAGTAATACATTTTACTAAAAATAAGAAAACAACAGGAAAGCATATAAATTAAAAGATGAGAAAATATCCCTTTATTTTTGCCCCTACCCCCATCACCAAATTTGAAATGTCCCTTCATCAAACAAACCATTTTAGACTCTATTTAATTTCTTAGATTTGTTTATTCTTGCCATGACACCACACAGTTTATCAAGATTGTTTCTCAGACTATTCTTCAATAAGGCTGACAGTAAAAGCATTTCTGTATGTATGAATATCAGAGAAGGAGGCAATATAATATGATCTAAGTACCAGATCTTCTGTTATGACAATCTAAGAATTCATTTTTTTAATGTCTGGAAAAGAATATGCAGCACATCTCATTCAAACAGCTCTTCTGAAATACTTTTTAAATCAATTGCACTGGCAAAAATACTGAATGATAGAGAGCATGAGATGATTTTTTCTAGTAATTGTCTAAAATGTAGCTATTAAGTATTCAATATTAGTTCAGAGTCATAGGTCTTAGAAGTAGCAATTTAGGGGTATAGGTTTAACATATTTTGGTGAAACTGTAATATGAATTCATCTGGAAGAGAGGGATAATCATCTTCTCTGAGGAGAGTTGGGTGGCATCAGGACAAACCTACTTGGAGAGCAAAGTTTCCTTCCATAACTTATTTGAATAGAAGGCAATTCATAAAGGATTGAGTGACCAAGGCCCCAGGGTTTTGCCCCTTGGTTCCAGCCATTTAAATGTTAGCATTACCTTCATTTGATTACTTTCCTATAGAAAAAGAAGAAACACATCATTTGTTATGAGTATCTGTTGACAATCTTATTTTTCAGTTCAAATTATTTCATCAACATTTTATTTATCAACGTTTTCATCCATGATTTGAAGGAATATGTTCATAACCTAGTACCTAATTACGTCTGACCAAGTGAATAGAATCAAGTGATTAAAAATATGTTGTCTGAGTCCATTCATCCCTTCATACAACAAATATTAACTGTTTAATATTTTATTTAATATTTAACTGGCATTGTATTGATGTACTGACATTGTCTTTGATGCTGGGGTTAAAATATTTAGCAAGAGAGACATATCAGGTTTTTCTGGTCTTCTGGATTACTTTTTCTGTTTGGAAATAGAAACAATATACAAATAAGTGTGATATTTCAGATGATAAGCATTATGATTGGGTTGTGTCTGTGGAAAATAATCTTTGGACTTGAAACTGTAAGACTAAAGACAAGAGGAAATGAATATAAACACTGTAACCTAGTTTTGATAAAGTCATTTCCCATTAGAATATAGGTTACTGATTCTGAAGTTGGCACACAGATATACTTGGATTGAACAAAAAAATAAATGGATGGCAGCTGTGAATCAGGTTTCTAACTGTTGAGTAGAATGGTACAGATAAACGAGGGGTAAATAAACCCTTTGATACTGAATTAGAATTGGAGACCAGTGTAAACTCATTTTTATCTTAGTCTAACACAGTTGGATACATACAGAAGTAATTTTAGATAGGTGTGTATGCATGGCTTATTAAGCATACATATCTTTCTTAGCTCTGTTCACTGAGAGGGCTTATAAGCAAGTATACCTCTGTAGCAATAATCAAGCACTCAGGTCTTAATTTGTAATACCATCCTCCAATCAAAGGAATCAGGGCTTCTTGGAGAAATGGCTGGGGCAGAGAATATACAAGATGAGCCTGGAACATCTAATAGTACCAGAAAGTATTGCAGTGTTACAACAAAAATGATGAAGTCATGTCAAAGATACACAGGAGCCAACCTGAAAATGTTCCCAGTGGGCAAAGCTAGAGCAAATTTAGCAACAAAAACAACAACAACAACAAAAACATTGTAATGGATCATAATACACAATATTATACATACATATATGAGTCCATATGAAAATAAATAAATCATCAAAAAAGTAAATACATGAGGGAGAGGGGAGAAATCTGTGGTACAGAAAAACAATTTATATACTCACATCTCGTGGAATTGGAGCTTAACACTCCACCCTTTGAGTGTAGACTGCACTTAATGACTTTCTTCCAGAGGGAACTATCACGGGAGGCAGGGGAGTAACTTTACAGTGAAAAACCTAACAAACACTAGCTCCATCCCAGTGACCCAGGTTAGCTTCATCAGTGATGCTATCATGTGGATAGCATGTACCCTTGATACGATGTAATAAGTATGGCACTTCCCATCTCTAGTCTTCCTCCCAAAACTCCATAACCTCAGTTTAACCATGAGAAAAATTTCAGACAAACCTAAATTGAGGGACATTTGACAAATTACTTCACCAGTCATTCTTAAAATTGGCAAGATCATTGAAAATAAGAAATATATAAGAAACTATCAGAGTCCAGAGGAGGCTAAAGAAACATGGTGATTAAACATAATGTGGTATCCTGATTGTGATCTTTATTTTTTAAAATTAGGTATAAACTAGTGAAATCCAAATACAATGTGGAGTTTATTTAATAGTAATATACTAATGTTTGGTTTTCTATCATATGAAATATAGTAATGTAAGATGTTAAAATAGAGGTAACTTAATATGATATATAGGAGCTCTTTGAAATGTCTTTGCAACTTTACTGTAAATCTAAAGCAATTCTAAAATTAAAAGTTTATTTAAATTAAAAAATCTGGGCTTTGTGATAATAGAGTGAGGATCAGAGTGAGTTGGTTACTTTAGACTGGAGGTAAGTGGGGGAAAGTTTTTCTGAAAGTATGGCGCTTGAACTGAGGCAGAGCCAGGGATGCAAAGACCTGGGAGAAGGGCATTCCTGGTAGAAAGACTAGCAAATGCAAAAGCTTAAGGCATGAATGAGCCTGTGATTTCTAAGGAGTAGCAAAAAGACCAATGTGGCTAAGACCATAATATATGAGTGGAGAAACAGGTGATAAATGAGAGCAAAGAAGAAATAAAGGAAGTAGAATATCTAGGGCTTTTCAGGTTGTATGTCTGTCTCTCATATTGGACTAGTAATTTCCTCACCATAGAGCATGTGGCATCATTTTCTGCTCCAACTCTATGATATTGAGTAATAAATACAGTATGTTTTTAGTAACTGAATTCAAAATTGAGGGAAAAAACATGGACCCAATGGTGTACAGAAAAATGTTTAACCATTGATTTGCTAGATGACAAGCCCAGATTTGTAGTTGGCCAATTGTCTTGATGTGCGTAATCTCACCATGATCAATTTCAAGCTACCAATGTGATACTACTAAAGGAGGCATTGGGAAGAGGTGTACACAATAAACTCTCAAGAGCTAGTAGAGCTCCAGCACATCACTGTGAAGATACCACATAGGATCTCTCTGAACAAAACTCAGCACAGTTTTCAGGTGGCTATGATTCCACCTAATTATTCAATCACAAACACATATTTTCCCAACTTTTTCAAAAGGACATATGAGAGGCATTATTAAATGTCTTCAATTACAAGTCAAAGTTACCCAGGAAAAGAAAATCCAATTGATAAGTACTTACTTTGGTTTGTTCTTGGTGAACTAATTTTGGCTCCCCCAGATCACCAATTCCCATTCACAATACCCACCCACAAATCATCTCACCAGAATCATTTACTAAGGTTTTCTGGGTATTAATTTTGATAGTTTAAGTAGCTGGTTGGAATCTCCATCCTAAGGTCCTGGAGTAGGGCCAGCATGCTAATATTGGAAAGGTTTTTTGGAATTGAGCACTTGTTTCCTGGACGCATCAGACAATGAGGGAGAGCAACATAATAAAGCAGCTGCTCTATGTCCTGATGAATCAAGAAAATGGAGGGAACCAGGGTTGAAGGAACAGCATGAGGATGCATGGAAAGGGAACAAATCCAAGAAACTGTTCTAGCAGAAGCAGACAAGAACCTATCGTTTTTCATAAGTCTTTTGGAGAAGTCTCATAGGATGGCATGGACTTACAGTCATCATTCAGTTTCCCAAATTGTGGAGTAGATTTTATGTGTATGTACAATGAAAATTACTGCCGACCATATTTCAGTGGTGCACAATGCCAAAACACAAAGATCAGCCTTTAGTAGTAGTGTAGTCTCCAATGGAGATGATAGATCAGCTCACATTATAACTTTAGAGTGGAATCAACTGTAAAAGCTCACTTAATTCTAAAAATAGCCTTCGGATAATATTCTTATCTCATTTAAAGTACAGAAAACAATGCTTAGAGAGTTAAATCATTAGGTTGAACCGTATGAAATCACCATATGTGTGGGTGATAATGCAAATGTTAATACTTCCATAGTCAATTCTGGCCAAAAGTTAGTAACAAAGCAAAACCTGACTTGAACCCGGGTTCTCCAAAACCTGGTCCTGTTTTCTTTCCTTTTAACTTCATTGCTTGTCTAGGATGACAATCTCTGAGCTTATAAACTTCTAGAAAATTGGATTTCTAATTTTCGGGCATGACTTAAAAACAATAAATGGTCTAAAATTATTTGAAAATCATATTGCTAATTTAGTTTTATGTTTATAAGGGTTCTTTGCCCCATTGCTTACCAGACTTGCCTAGGGAGGTTAATAAAATGCATTTTCCTAGACCACATACATGGTTATTCTGATTCACAAAGTTTGCAGCAAAGTTCAAATTCTTTGTTTTTAATAATTATCTACTGTGTTTCTGATATACCTGGTTCTGGAGAAGCTCTGGGGAATCACTGAGATAGAAAAAGAAGCCGGTATGATGAAATGGATTTTTCTCTTTGTGCAGAGTGATTTGGCACCAAGCAGACACACTCTGAGTCTGAGTACTGAGCTTGAGCAATACAAATAGGTGACTCATAATGATTAAGCGTGAAGAGGATAATGTGCAGTGAACATCCACAGACAACTGGCTTTGACTATATCTTCAATTCAGTCCGTACTGAGAACTCTTGCTAGGGGTTTGAATAAATTGGAAACAGTCAATTCTTTCTCTCCTTCTCACACTATCATGCTCCCTATTCTCCTTGACATTTCTTGCAGACAGCAGCTGACATTAAGTAAGTGTGACCAATCAGGATTCTGGTAGAAGAAATATTCCAGAGATAAAACCATCTTGCACAAAGTTGAAGAAAAAAATTCTTTATTTGATATCACGTTAGAAATGGTGCTTGTACCTGAAGCACATCAGTATTTCAAGAGACAGAATATATAAGGTAAATAGCAAATAAAACATAAATTAAATGAGGAGATTATGTTTTCTTCATTTATTAGTAAATTGACCTTTTATGTATTTGTTTGTATAACTCACCAAGTTTAGTTTACATGCCTTCAAAAATAGCATATGATTATACTTTCTCTGTGTCAGTTATTTGTCAATATCATAGGAATCTTGGGTGTTCTCTACGTATTTCTCCTCCCTCCCCATCCTGCAACACACACACATACACACACACACACACACACACACACACACCCCAATCCTGTTTTTCTCTAGGTTTACAATCCCCCATTTCAGGGGACTAAGGAGTTAATAGGGATTAAGTTTTTTCCTTCTTAAGCTTTAAGTCACAAATCATCAAGTACTGTTTCCATGCTCTGCGCACCTAGGTAAAATTGAAAAACAACCATTAATGTATTTATTTCAGCATATAACTTGAGCAATCATGTAGCAGATGCTGTGCTAAGTCATGGGACCATATCCCTTCGAAAAGCCAAGCAACAATCATGAGTATTTGAGCTTATATTTTAGCAAAGAAGATTGACATTAAACATTTCTCTGAAATTATGATAACTATTATGAAATACAGAATACCACAAGATATAAACTGATCCAAGATTCAGAGAAGACCCCCATGATGATGTGCTTAGCATATTGGTGGGGACAGAGGAAGCACAGGGAAAGAGTGGCAAGAAATTAGGTAAGTAGCAGGGTTCATGTATTGAAAGGTTAAGCAACATTTAAAGCCTTTGATAACTCTGAAAGGTTTAATACAAAAGAGTAATGTTAACTGCTTTCATTCTACTTTTACTTCACCATTTTCAAATTCAGATTGATGGAATATTTTCTTCCCAATGCATTACCATGTATAGAGAGTTCATTTTCAAAACCATTTTTGCAACTGCCTAAAATTGTTCATGTGTTAAATCTATTATTCAAAATACTAGCTTCATTCCCCATTTAGTATATGTTTATACAGTAACCATGTTTCCCAGGTGTTTGTGCAGCAATTAATAATAATGCTCTGAGTTAAGGAATAATCTGATGGATCATTTAACCCTAAGGTGATGTTGACTCATGGGGTGAGAATTCCTATCAATGGATTCTAACCTCAGTAGGTGTCAATTTAAATTGACATCCGAGGAATTCTAACCTCAGCAGCAGATGTCAATTTAAATCCTCAGTCCATGTATGCCCTCATCTCATCTTATACCTACATTAATGTTTCTACATATAATCTTTTTTAAAAAAAAAAGAAGGAGATTTAGAAATAACTGAGTCCAGACCACTTCCATTCAGAGATTCAATGATCAGTCACAGACCACACAGTACGTTAGGACAGAGAAGGGCTATACGGACTGGTCTACTGATTTCGTTTCAAGGTTTTTGACCATGCCACATAGATTTTACCAATTCTAAAATGTAGATTCACAAATCTTCCTCAAGCTAATGGAGATTACAAATGGGGGAGGGCAGCACTCATTTCAATAGTTACTTTGTTAATAAATTTGATATAGAATATATACTTTTATGCCAGCTAGCTGAACTTAAGACACTGTAATCAGAAAACAAAACCCAAAAAACCCTACTAAAGAAAATCTCAAACTTTAGTTTCCTTCTTGAAAAAAACAAGAGTTGCTTGAATCTTAACACATAAAGGAGGTATATTTAATAATTATTAAGTCCTAATATTGGCATTCACTTCTACTAAAATAGTTTTCCTTTTTAAAAAATATAAAACATATTACTTAAAAAAATTGCTAAGGGCTTTACAAAATGTGAGCCAGCATTTATAAATGCATAACTTGATAAAGTAATATGAAATAAACTCAAATTGCATGTATTCAGTTTCCTTTAAGGATAATACAATTTCCATAAACTTAAGAAAAATGCTTAATGAAATATTTTGAATTTACTACTCGCAAAATATGTTTAAATAATGAGAACAAACGGAATTTGCTCATCCTTAAAGAGAAGTCTGTTGCTTCTACTCATTTTGGCAGTAGTAATTTAGCTTGGTTTTAGTTATTCACTCTGATACACTCTGTAGGCTATATAACCCCCAGTTTTTCAATATTTGGTTGCCATTGTACTAACAGATATGTTTGATTTTCTAAGCACCATGGCAGTGAGCACAAACAAACAGATACATACAGATGTTAGAAAGGAAAAGCTCATGGATTTATTCGGTGAGGCAGGATAGGGGAGGTAGATAGGGCCCATCAAAGAGCTCAGACACAGAGTACTACATGCCATTTGAAATTCACACCTGTCAATTATTTGGAAGTATATGTAAGGAATTAGTGAATCTGAGGTACGCTAAAGAAAAAGTGTTGGCTGGGCGCAGTGGCTCACACCTGTAATCCCAGCACTTTGGGAGGCCAAGACGGGTGAATCACCTGAGGTTGGGAGTTCTAGACCAGCCTGACCAACATGGAGAAACACCATCTCTACTAAAAATACAAAAATTAGCCAGGCATGGTGGCACATGCCTGTAATCCCAGCTACTTGGGAGGCTGAGGCAAGAGAATCGCTTGAACCTGGGAGGTGGAGGTTGTGGTGAGCCGAGATTGTGCCATTGCACTCCAACCTGGGCAACAAGAGCGAAATTGCATCTCAAAAAAAAAAAAAAAGAAAAGAAAGAAAGAAAGTAAAACTGTTACAGATTAGTGTTATTATTAGATAAACAAAGAAGGGTTATAATTTGGTCTTTTGTTTTCCTCCTAAGTATATTTAATACATTTCAAGAGACAAGTCAAACTTACCAGCAGTAAACTCTAGGCCCCAGAACACATCAAATCTTTGTAATCACTTCCCATGGGGCAGGTTCTGTGCTCTGGCTGGACATGTAATGACAGGTAAGGCAATTTCTCCCTTGAGGAGCTCACAAACCAGTCATACCGTTGCAGTATTTCTCTCACCATAGGCATGAGATGTATTCGCAATGACTTTTATTTTCTATATGCTTATGCTTTCACATCATAAGGCCTTGTTGATCCGGAGGGATCTCCCCCCACCCAGGGTATCAGGTGAACCCCACCCAATGTTCAATGTGGGTTCTTTTCTATTTCCCTAAGTGTCAGCTGGTCTGAGGAATAAAGGGAAAGAGTACAATAGAGAAATTTTAAAGCTGGGTGTCCGGGGAGACATCACATGTTGGCAGGTTCCGTGATGCTCCCTGAGCCGTAAAACAAGCAAGTTTTTATTAGAGATTTTCAAAAGGGAAGAGAGTGTATGAATTGGGTGTGAGTCACAGAGATCACATGTTTCACAAGGTAATAAAATATCACAAAGCAAATGGAAGCAGGACGAGATCACACAACCACAGGAGGGGGCAAAATCAAAATTGCTAATGAAGTTTCGGGCATGCATTGTCATTGATAGCATCTTATCAGGAGACAGGGTTTGAGAGCAGACAACTGGTCTGACCAACATTTATTAGGCGGGAATTTCCTCATCCTAATAAGCCTGGGAGTGCTACGGGAGAGCAGGGCTTATTTCATCCCTTTGTCTTCGACAGTAAAAGACAACTGTTCCCAAAGTGGCCATTTTAGAGGCCTCCCCTCAGGGATGCATCCTCTTTCTCAGGGATACTCCTTGCTGAGAAAAAGAATTCATCAATATTTCTCCTATTTGCTTTTGAAAGAAGAGAAATATGGCTCTGTTCCACCCGACTCACTGGTAGTAAGAGTTTAAAGTTATCTCCCTTGTTCCCTGAAGATTGCTGTTATCCTGTTCTTTTTTCAAGGTGCCCAGATTCCATATTGTTCAAACACACATGTGCTACAATTTGTGCAGTTAACGCAATCATCACAGGGTCCTGAGGTGACATACATCCTCCTCAGTTTACGAAGATGACGGGATTAAGATATTAAAGTAAAGACAGGCATAGGAAATCACAAGGGTATTGATTGGGGAAGGGATAAGTGTCCATGAAATCTTCACAATTTATGTTCAGAGATTGCAGGAAAGACAGGGGTAAGAAATTATAAAAGTATTAATTTGGGGAACTAATAAATGTCCATGAAATCTTCACAATTATGTTCTTCTGCCATGGCTTCAGCCGGTCCCTCCGTTCAGGGTCCCTGACTTCCCACAACACCAGGGTGAGAAGATATCTAGACATAGCAAACAACTACACTAGGAGCATACCTTTCATACACAAACCAATCAATCCAAAGTCCATAGTCCCAACCACCTCCTTTATAGTCTATTACATGCCGCACCACTATCCACCTGCCCTGAAAACCCCAGGGCCAAGTGCCAGACAACTATGGACGGCCTCTGTGCCCCAGTGTCTGCTGAAGTTTTTCAAATTATTAAATCCTAACTCTGTTTATGCTGTCCCATCCATTCCTTCCTGAAGAAACCCAGTAGAAGCTCTTATTCACATTTTCCCCTTGCTCTCTCTCTCTGCCTCCTAACTGACCCTGGTGCTTCCACATGTGTCCCTGAATGGTATGCTATGCCTCTTATTTCTAGAGATCTTCAAAACAGTCAATTCCATGTCTGTGTATCTTACCATATTTTTTAAAACAGTCCTGGGTACCCTTAGAATATAGCATCGTCCAGGCTGGGCATGGTGGCTCACACCCATAATCCCAGCACTTTGGGAGGCCGAGGCAGGAGGATTATGAGGTTAGGAGTTTGAGATCAGCCTGGCCAGCATGGCGAAACCCCATCTCTACTAAAGATACAAAAAATTAGCCAGACATGGTGGTGCGTGCCTGTCATTCCAGCTACTCAGGAGGCTAGGCAGGAGAGTCACTTGAACCCGGGAGGAGGAGGTTGTGGTGAGTCAAGATCACGCCATTGCACTCCAGCCTGGGTGACAGGGTGAGACTCCTTCTCAAAAAAAAAAGAATGTAGCACCATCAAACCACTTTGTTTTCAACTAAGGTCTCTGAGATCATCTGTGATTGTTGGAGGGGGAATTGGTGCATTGATGACCAAGGCAGCAGAAATCTAAAATGTACCACTAAATGAGTTATGAATTCTTAATAGGAAAAGGAGAAAAAAAGGCCATGAAATAAATTTCAAAGAACTGTTCCCATGTTATGTTCAGTGTGTGAAAAACAGTAAATTTAAAGCACTTTATATTAGAGGTAAAACTGAATGCTAACATCCCAAAAATCCAAGGAATGAGACAGCCTATCTACAAGGGTCAAATTCTATTTGTCATTTTTATTTAATCCGTTCTTTTGCAATCATATAACTAGGTTTTACAGAATGGGAAAAATAGATGTGCTCCAAAAACATTGATGGTGATAGTTGAAAGTACTTGTACTTTGGAGGATTAGATTGAATTCCAGGATTGAATAATTTTTACATAATTGTGAAAAATAATGGATTATGTTAAGATATTGAAGGATTTTACTCATATATATTTTGGGAACTTAAAGTTAATATTAATTAACATTGGTAAAATGCTCTCAATGTAACCGATATTTTAAAAACACATTTTTCTTATTCTTTATAAGTAGCTTTATGATTATGAAATGGTGATTAAAGTAAATGTTTCATTTTGGTACAGAAAGGAGTAAAAGAGAGAAGATTATTTTTATTCTCAGAATGTGAAGAATGATATAATTCTCCCCTCTCCTAGCATACAAAAATGCTAATATTTTCCATGACCCATTTGTATGAAGACCATTTATAATGCAATTACATGCTTAGCAGTTCCCCATGATATAAGGCCTTCTTACACCTGGTACTAACACATCACTGGCTCAACACTTGGATTTCTTGTCTTCCTACCACGCAAATGTGTCATGGGAGTTATTGAGTAGACAAAGCAGATGCCCTGTGTTTTCATTATTGTTGTTGCTTTTTCCCACAAATTGTATCTGTACGTGTGTGTGTATGTGTGTGTGTGTGCTCTCAGAGTGCTATATATGTTAAAAAATGCATTTATATATGTATGTATATACACACATAGTTTCAGTTATCATTTGGTTAGCCAAACTAATAGAGAAAAAGCAAAAGAAAAAGTATCCCAGAAAATTACATCATAAAAATTCTCAGGGAAATGTGTCTGCTCTTCAGTGTGGAAGTTCACACTATTATGATTTTCCTGAGAAAACACCCCATGAAATGCTACAGCTGTGGAGCCTAATGAAAAACCAGAGCATCTGTACTGTCACAGACATTCATTCCCAAGGCCCTGCTGCTGGCCCACTGGTGGGTGTGGAGAATGTCCACCACTGTCTTCAAGAACATTCTTCAGGCATTCCAGAATCAGGAAGCCTGGCCCCATGGAAAGACACATTTATCAAGACATTGCAGCCAGTTGTTGATTTTTTTCTGCAGTTGATGTACAATAGAATTAGATGTCATTCATTCTAAAGTCAGAGGTCATATTTGTCTAAGAAAGAAATACACATAACAAAAATCTATTGCTAATACAGAGCTAAGAAAGCTAACTAGTCTATTGTAGCTGCGAACTATAAAATGTGAAAACCAAGAAAATAAACTCCTACAGGGCTGAAAGGAGTTGTGAAGTCTACCCACACATTAGATGCTTTGTGATCCCAAAGGTAAGGAAATTTACATATAGTAAGTAATTAAATTGCACCACACTTTCTGATACAGATTTTACCAATGTGATCACATTTTAATCACAATAGCCCTACAGGTAATAATAACAGCAATAATATTATTAAAAACAAACATTTATTGAGCACTCTCTATGTGTTAGGTAGCACGAATTTTACATGTAGTAATTCAGTATTACATTTTCTCCACAAAGCTAAGTGATAGGAGATATTATAGTCTCCTTTTAGAGTTGAAGAGACTGACACGCAGAGAATATGTAACATTCTCGATAACTAGAAAGTCAGGCCGGGCACGGTGGCTCACGCCTGTAATCCTAGCACTTTGGGAGGCTGAGGTGGGTGGATCACCTGAGGTCAGGAGCTCGAGACCAGCCTGGCCAACGTGGCGAAACCCCATCTCTACTAAATATACAAAAATCAGTCAGATGTGTTGGTGCACCTGTAATCCCAGCTATTCGGGAGGCTGAGGCAGGAGAATTGCCTGAACCCGGAGGGATGGAGGTTGCTTGCAGTGAACCGAGGTCACGCCATTGCACTCCAGCCTTGGCAACAAGAGCAAAACTCCGTCTCAAAAAAAAAAAAAAAAAAAAAAAAAAAAAAAAAAAAAAAAAAAGCCAAAGGGACTCAGTACATGCCATATAAGAAACAATTGGAGGTTTCAGTAAAGAAAAGTGAAAATTAAGAATGAAATCATGTTGATAACCACCTCCAAACATGGAAATAACTGTCATCCAAAGAAAGCTCTCCATATATATATATATATATATATACACACACACACACACACACATATATATACACATATATAGTATACAGATATAGATATCTGTATATCTATCTATCTATATATAAAGAGAGAGACTCCATATATATATATATATGACTCCAAGACTTTTTACCATCAGAAATGAGTGGAGGAGACAGGATGACATTCTGAATTGCTCAAGACTTGAACACTCTGCCTCAGGGACTGGGAACTGCAGCAATCTCTTCATCACAGGATGGTTCAGGTAAAACCAGGTGACCACCAGGAAGAGTAAAATGAGGCAAAGTATCCCATCTTTAGAATCTCAATGATCTGGGTTCAAGTCCCAGCTTTGCAGCTTACTGTTTGACCTTGGGAAAGCTACTTAAGCACTCTGTCACCATTTCCTCATCAGTCCAAATGGAACCAATCATGGTACCTGGTTCACATATAACACTGTTTGCCACGTGATAAGCTCAATATAACACATCACTTGGTAAATATGCCAAGGTCATTTTGACAACAGGTTTATATTTAGCACAGTTCTAAATATGAGGTTGTAGTATGCCCTGACTGGTTATGTGCCAAAACTATATACCTGGGCTCCTGTTTCTATTGTCTTTTATCTTTTTTGGCTTTTAGGTGGATTTCATTATTGACAATTTTATAGCTAAGAACAGCACAAAGAGACCAATGGTGAATATACTTAGGAAATTCTGGCTCATAATTTCTGTTTCTGTAAGACAGAAATCTAAAAATTTACTTCATCTTGTAGTGGTTGCAGTGAGTATAAGGGGCTTTCTAAATATTGAGGGGAAGATGCCTAACTCTTTACTTACTCATTCTGCAGTCTTCCTACTGGAGTGATTCATTTGCAAAAGATCCTTTTTGTGAATTTGTCCTTTTCTTACATCTGTCTGTTGTGACATATTTTCCCTAAAATACAGCTGCCAGTTTGATCTACGTGCCATGTCAGCTGGAGGGTATGAAATATCTCTCTCACAATTCAGCTGGTCCAATGGAATGGCTTTGATTTTTTTCCCCAGCTGTTGTGTAAATTGGCTGCTCCTTGAGTACGTTAGAGCTAGTTTACATTTCATAGCATTTAATAGCTTTAGAATTACCAGAAATTGCAGTTATAAGAAACATGAAGATGACAGTAGTCCTGCTTCTTGATAAAAGACACAAATGATATTTTACACATTTCATCGCTTACTCTGACAGGTGAAGGCAACTATTGCACAACAACTAAGTCTCTGAATTTGCAAGTACTTGATAAGGTTCTGGAAGTCTTCATTCTTTAATTCTTCTCTGTTTTAAACTTTGGTTTCTTTTTTTCTCTGTTTCAATTTAGTTTTCTCTATGCATGAAAATAATCCTTCACCTCCTCAATTTCCCACAGAACAAAATATTAGATGAATGTGAGATCTGCTTTCTGTACTAAATATGGTCTACTGCTAAGAAAAATAGAATGAGAGAATAAATAGGAGAGAAATAAGGATGTAGAATTTGAGATACATGGCAGGTTCTGCCTCCTCACCAATCTCAAAAAGCTCAGGCCATTTTCTGTCTCTTCTAATCCCTTCCAATTCAGCAAAGTTGCTTTGAGCTTTAAAACAAACTTTCTTCAATGGATCCTATAGATCTATTTTTTATTTTATTTTATTTTATTTTTTTTTTTTTGAGACAGAGTTTCACTCTTGTTGCCCAGGCTGGAGTGCAATGGCACGATCTCCAGCTCACTGCAACCTCCGCCTCCCGGGTTCAAGTGATTCTCCTGCCTCAGCCTCCCGAATAACTGGGATTACAGGTATGCGCCACCACGCTCGGGTAATTTTATGTTTTAGGTAGAGATGGGGTTTCTCCATGTTGGTCAGCTGGTCTCGAACTCCTGACCTCAGGTGATCCACCTGCCTCGGCCTCCCAAAGTGCAGGGATTACAGGCAGGAACCACCGCGCCCGGCCAAATCTATTTATTTATTTATTTAATTTTACCAAAGATAAAGTCTTTCATTTTCTAGGATTGGCCCAAAACCCCAAATAGAAAGAACCTATGAGAAATGTCACACATGGAATTAAATTCACACAGTAAATCGATATACCTGAGATACCCATTGTTGTGGGGGAGAATATTATGCACTGAGTCACCGAAGGGTTGAAGAAGGAAGCTGACATCTCTGTCGACAAACTAAAGACAAAGCTTTCCCCCAACTCTTACTAGAAACTGCCCTGTCCTTAGTCAAACATAATAGAATTCAGATTTCAATCCAGCTTTCATGTTATCACTGAGTGTTATCCTTTTGTGTTCATCTATATTCACTGAGTTGACCCCATTTATTCTGTCCCCAAACATCTAGTGAATCTAGCTTCCTGGATTCTTCTCCATATTCTCAAACTTTCATTCCAGAAAATGTTTAAATTAATATAATTCTAGTTTTACTTATTCATAATTAGTCGCAACACATACTTTCTTCTGCCCTAGAAGAAAGCAATCTACTTGATATTTGAAGCTTACTTAAGAAGACACATGGAGAAGTTAGATTATTTCAACTAGTTACTTGGGGATATGTATAGCTTTTGGAAACAAATGATGATCTTTTGATACTGTGAAAGTTATAAAAAGAAAATCCCAATTACTTAGTGTTGCATTTTCCCTACCAGCTAATACTCCAACTTGGGTCCAGGACAGCGGCTGTCACCAGGACTTAAAAAATTTGCACACCCCCAGAAAACTCATTTTCCTCCTCACTCTTAAATGTTTTAATGCATTTACTAAGGGTCTATCTGACCCTGTCCTATCTGAGCTTGCTACAAAAAAAAAATGTAAAGAGAAGCAGTCACTCTTTTGATGTTTACAACCACAGGTGGACAACGCTATAACCTCCACTGAAGTCATTTTAACTGTCTCTTTTATGACATGGGTATTTTTTTCTTCTCTCTCTCCTTCCTTTCTGCTGATTTTACATGAAAAGTATCTATTTTACTCGAATATGATCGGCTCAAGCTGGTTCTTTAAATGACGCCAGGTGGCATGGCCAAGTGTTTGACCTCCCTTTCATTAAAAAGAGTTTTATTTGTGCTGAGTCAGAAAGCCTCCTATCCCGTACCCAAACAAAGAGCTATACAGGCACAGGATGCTTGGCCTATTTGTAACCATCTGGTTCAAGTGGCTTTCAACTACACCCAAGTCCGTTCCCACCTGTGAATTCACCCTGTGAAACTGAGCTAAAAGAACAAGAGTTCATAAGGGCAACCAGGGTTTCCCTGAGTCACAGCTGAGTTTAGGTTTCACATCTGACAAGGAGGATGTGTTCAACCAACTGACATTCCTCTCATAGCAAATGGAAAGTCGTTTAAGTAATGTTAAGAATCATAAAATACTTTGTATACAAATTGCTTTATAAGTACAATAAGCAATTTTGGGGTTGATAGTTTAGTTAAGGCCTGCATTTTTAGAAGAATTAGAAAACAAGTGGCTTTCATTCTTTGGGATATAGTTATTATCTCAGTGAAATCATATGCCCCATGAGAAGACAGTTAGAACTGACTGCCTTCTCCTTTGAAATTTTCATGTCCTTATCTACACTGTAAGAAATTCCCTCTGCGTATTAACAGCACATACAACACAGTGGTAGATTATGAAGACCTGAGGTGACTGTGTAGATTTGCGGGGACATGGTTGGATGGTGGCCGGAGAATTCTGACTTTTCACTACAGTTTGAGCCATTTTCGTATTTATTTTACATGTCACCACATTTCTATTCCTCTCTCATGTTTACTCATTTATTTTTAATATGTTTATTTTACGGTCTCAAGAATAGCATCACTGTTCTTTGATCGTGCATAGTTGCTGTAATATTTATAAGATTCTATGCATTGTTTTGCATTTAATCAGGTTTAAAAAGTGAGAGCTCAGGAGCAAATTTTAGATTACCAAGACTGAGACTTACAAATGTGAAAAGTATCCATATTTGAGGAGAGTTATTTAAAACTTCATCTCTCAAGCTGGCAGCTGAAAATAACAATGAATAAACAAAAGACAATCAGTTATAATACTCAGGGTTGACAAATGTCAGAATAATGAGATCTTTAATACAGCTGTACAATATGAATGTTCTGGTAATATTTTGTATCACTGTTAGTTTATTTTATACCTAACTAGCATTTGTCATTGTTGTTAGTCTCCCTACATGTGCACTTGTGTCCTTAGAGTCAATTTTCAAAATAACAGCCAACATGACTCTTTTAAAACATAAATCAGATCATGTTACTCCTCTGCTCCAAACCCTGCAATGCCTTTCTGTTTGATTCTTTAAGAGTTTTATGGGAGTAGAAGAGATTGCACATTCAAAAAATTTAACTGGAAAGCATCTAACGGAGGGGCTTTATTTGGAGATTATGGGATTAGAGAAAACAATAAAGAACATAAAACAAGCAGAAACTAGGAATAACGGGAAGCCTTTCCTCGCCCAGGTCTGAATAGACAAAGGCAAGGAACAATTTTGCCAAGACACAGTGAGAGCCATGGGAGAAGGTTGCCTGAAGGGAACTGTGGCTACATGTGACCAGGATAGAGGTTCTTATCTCTCCATTCTTCCGTTACATCCTTCCAATTGGCCAGACCTGAATGGAAGCCCCAGGGCAAGGTATCCAGAGTGGTACAGTTCACAGATTCTGCCTCCCAAAGTCCAAAGAGAGAAGAAAGGGGAAAGGTGAACAGATCATCTGCAGGGGCAAACAGGGCATGCCTTCTTCATAAGGGCAAAAGACACAGCCCTTCCTGTAACATACAAAGCCTTATACACACATATTTTACCCTCCACTCTCCCTTTAATCTTTGCACTACTTTCCTACTAGTCCTCCTGCCAAATCAGTCCTTTGTAGTTCTTGTAGCACACATCAGACACACTCCCTCCCGGCGGCCTTTACACAGGCTTTCCTCTATATTTAATGCTCTTGCCTCAGATATGTATCCTTGTGGCTTACTCAATAACCTACTTTAGGACTCTGTTCAACAGTGATCTTTTTTTCCTTAACCACATTTTTAAAAATTGAATGACATCTCTTTCCACACTCTTTCTCCCACTTCCCTGCCTGATTGTACTCTACGGCACTTACCTCCATCTAGTATATATTAACATGTATTGTTAAGAAGAAAGTGTGTAACTGAGTATGTGAAGTTCTTAGAAGAAGATTTGGCAAATAAGACATAAAGTTACATAGGCAACTTTCTTCCATATTGTATCTTCAGCTCAATTGTTCTTACTTATTTACAGTCAAATGGTACATTCACCTATCCCTATATACAGCCTGACTTGATAAAACTATGTGTTTTTGGAGTGTACCCTCAAGCATATGCCCTGAGTCTACATACAACCCATCTGGGGTATTAGGGAAACATTACTTTACTAACTATATTGCATATAATTAGCAGAACATAATCACAGCTCTTAAGACATTGTAGATACTTAGATGAAATGTAAAAGAAACATATTCAAGTGGCTACAGATTTAGTGCCTATATTGAAAGTAACCATTTTAAATAGACATTTAAAGTTTCATGTCAAAGGAAAGGGTCAGTGTACCCAGCTGTCCCCTCACAAAGCCATTTGCCACAGAACTTTATGTGGCAAAATTTTTAGGTTGGGATACTGAAAGTGTGATGTTGGAGGTGTCCTTTATTTTCCAGTTATTGGTTATTTTGAGACAGAGTATAGATACTTTACTTATTTTAATGTGGTCAAGAGTCAAGGTTAAAAAACTTTCCTGAGGTGCTTTATTTTGTTAACTTCTATTTTAGGTTCAGAGGTACAAGTGCAGGTTTGTTATATAGGTAAATTGCATGTCACAAGCTTTGGTGTACAGATAATTTCATCACCCAGGCAATAAGCATACGGTATCTGATAGGTAGCTTTCAATCCTCCCCCTCCTCCGACACTCTACCCTCAAGTAGGCCCTGGTGTCTGTTGTTCCCTTCTTTGTGCTCATGTATATTCAATGTTTGGTTCCCTCTCATAAGTGAGAACTTGAGGTATTTGGTGTTCTGTTTCTATGTTATTTGACGTAGGATAATGAGATCCAGCTTCATCCATGTTGCTGAAAAGGACATGAGTTCATTCTTTTTTATGGCTGTGTAGTATTCCATGGATTATATGAACCATATTTTCTTTATTCAGTCTACCAATTATGGGCATTTAGGTTGATTCAATGTCTTTGCTATTGTGAGTAGTGCTACAACAAACATATGCATGCATGTGTCTTTACGGTAGAACAAATGTATATTCTTTTGGTTATATACCCGATAATGGGATTACTGGGTTGAATGGTAGTTCTCTTCCAATTTCTTTGAGAAATTGCCAAAGTGCTTTCCATAGGGGTGAACAAATGTACACTCCTACCAACAGTGCATAAGTGTTTCCCTTTCTCCACAACCTCACCAGCATCTGTTATTTTATTTATTTTTTATTTTTTAATAGTAGCCTTTCAGACTCATGTGAGAAGATATCTCATTGTAGTTTTGATTTGCATTTCTCTAATGATCAGTGATATGGATCTTTTTTTTCACATTGTGTTTGGCTACATGTAAGTCTTCTTTTGAAAAATGTCTGTTCATGTTCTTTGCCCACTTTTTAATGAAGTTGTTTGGTTTTTTTCTTGTAAATGTGTTAAAGTTCCTTATAAATTATGGATATTAACCTTCCTTGGATAAACAGTTTGCAAATATTTTCTACCATTCTGTAGGTTATTTATTCACTCAGTTGATAGTTTCTTTTGGTGTGCAGAAGCTTTTAAGTTTAATTAGATCCCATTTGTCAATTTCTGCTTTGACTGTAATTGCTTTTAACATTTTCATCATGAAATTTTTGCCAGTTCCTATGTCCAGAATGGTATTGCCTACGTTGTCTTCCAGGTTTTTACATTTAAGTCTTCAATTCATCTTGAGTTTATTTTTGTACATGGTGTAAGGAAGGGATCCAGTTTCAATCTTGGGCATATGACTAGCCAGTTATCGCAGCACAATTTATTGAACAAAGTGTCCTTTCCACATTGCTTGTTTTTGTCAGCTTTGTCAAAGATCAGATGGGTGTAGATGTGTCACATTAGTTCTGAGCTCTCTATTCTATTCCATTGGTCTATGTGCCTGCTTTTGTACTAGTGCCACACTGTTTTGGTTGCTGTAGCCTTGTAGTATAGTTTGAAGTCAGATAGTGTGATGCCTCCAGTGTGGTCTTTTTGCTTAGGACTGCCTTGGCTATTTGGGCTCTTTTTGGTTCCCGATCAATTTTAAAATAGGTTTGTTCAGTTCTGTGAAGAATGTCATTTGGTAGTTTGGTAGGAATTGCATTGAATCTATAAATTGCTTTAGGCAGTATGACCATTTTAATGATATTGATTCTTCCTATCCAAGAGCATAGAATGTTTTTCCATTTGTTTGTGTCATCTCTGATTTCTTTGACCAGTGTTTTGTATTTCTTATTGTAGAGATATTTCTTCTAGCTCATTAGCTGTATTCCTAGGTAGCTATTGTTTTTGTGGCAATTGTGATTGGAATTGTTTTCCTACTTTGGCTCTTGGCTTGGCTGTTGTGGGTGTATAAGAATGCTAGTGATTTCTATACATTGATTTTATATCCTGAAACTTTGCTGAAGTTCTTTTTCAGCTGGAAGGAGCTTTTGGGATGAGACTATGGGGTTTTGTAGATATAGAATCACGTGGTCTTTAAGCTGGGAAAGTTTGACTTCTTCTCTTCCTATTTGGATGCCTTTTAATTCTTTCTCTTGTGTTATTGCTCTAGCCAGGACTTCCAATGTTATGTTGAATAGGTATGGTGAGAAAGGGCATCCTTGTCTTGTGCCAGTTTTCAAGGGGAATGCTTCCAGCTTTTGCCCAGTCAGCATGATATTGGCTACGGGTTTGTCATGGATGGCTCTTATTATTTTGAAGTATGTTCCTTCAATACCTAGTTTATTGAGAGTTTTTTTTTTTTTTAACATAAAGGGGTGTTGAATTTCATTGAAAGTCATTTCTACATCTATTGAGATAATCATGTGGTTTTTGTCTTTAGTTCTATTTATGTGATGAATCACATTTATTGATTTGCTTATGCTGAACCAACCTTGCATCCCAGGAATAAAGCCTGCTTGATCATGCTGAATGAGTTTTTTGATGTGCTACTGGATTTGGATTGTAAGTATTTTGTTGAGGATTTTTGCATCAGTGTTCATCAAGGATATTGGCCTGAAGTTTTCTTCTGTGTGTGTGTGTCTCTGCCAGGTTTTGGTATCAGGATGATGCTGGCCTTTTAGAATGAGTTGGGGAGGAGTTTCTCATACTCAAGATTGTGGAATAGTGTCTATAGGAATGATACCAGCTCTTTGTACACCTGGCAGGAATCGGCTGTGAATTCATCTGGTCCTCTGCTTTTTTTAGTTCGTAGACTATTTATTATTGATTAAATTTCAGAGATCATTATTGGTCTGTTCAGGGATTCAATTTCTTCCTGGTTCAGTCTTGGGAGTGTGTATCTGTCCAGGAATTAATCCAGCTCTTCTAGGTTTTCTAGTTTGTGTACATAAAGATGTTCATAGGAATCTCGGATCATTGTTTGTGTTTCTGTGGATTCAGTGGCAAAATTCCATTTCTCATTTCTGATAGTGTTTATTTGGATCTTCTTTTATTAGTCTAGCTAATGACTTACCTTATTAATTTTTTTCGAAGAAAACAATTCTGGGATTTATTGATCTTTTAAATGTGTGTGTGCGTGAGTCTCTATTTCTTTCAGTTCAACTCTAATTTTGATTATTTCTTGTCTTCTGCTAGCTTTGGGGTTGGTTTGTTCTTGCTTCTCTACTTCTTTTAGTTCTGATATTAGGTTTTTAATTTGATTTTCTATCTTTTTGATGTGAGTGTTTAGTGCTATACATTTCCTTCTGAACACTGTCTTAGCTTTGACCAAGAGATTCTGCTATGCTGTATCTCTGTTCTCATTAGTTTCAAATAATATCTTGCTATCTTACTTAATTTCATTATTTACCCAAAAGTTATTCAAGAGCAGGTTGTAATTGAATGGTTTTGAGTATTTTTTTTTTTTTTTTGTCTTGCTTTCTATTTCTATGGTGCTATGGTCCAAGAGTGTGTTTGGTATGATTTTGGTTCTTTTGCATTTGCTGAAGATTGTTTTATGCCTGTTTCTATGGTAGATTTTAGAGTATTTGTTATGTGGTGTTGAGAAGAGTATATATTGTATTGTTCTGAGGTGGAGAGTTCTAAAAAGGTCTATCATATCCTTTTGGTCAATATTGAGTTCAGGTCCTGAATATCTTTGTTTATTTTCTGCCTCGATGATTAGTCTAATAGTGTCAGTGGAGTGTTGAATTCATTCACTATTATAGTGTGGGAGTCCAGGTCTCTTTGCAGGTCTTTAAGAACTTGTTTTATGAATCTGGGTGCTCCTGTGTTGGCGGCATATATATTTAGGGTGGTCAGGTTTTACCGTTGAATTGAACCCTTTACCATTATGTCATGCCCTTCTTTGGCTTTTTGTTGTTGTTGTTTGAAGTTTGTTTGCTCTGAAATCTGGATTTCAATACATGTTTTTTTCTGATTTCCATTTGTTTGGTAGATTTTTCACCATCCCTTTGTTTTGAGCCTATGCGTCATTGCATGTGAATGCATGCTTGAAGACAGCGTACCAGCTTTTATTATTCAGCTTGCCACTCTGTGCCTTTTAATTTGAGCATTTAGACTGTTTACATTCAACATTAGTATTGACATGTGTGGATTTGATCCTGACATTGTGTTTTTAGCTGATTATTATGCCAGCTTGTTTGTGTGGTTGCTTTATAGTGTCACTGGTCTTTGTATTTAAGTGTGTCGTTGTAGTGCCTGTGATATGGTTTGGCTCTGTGTCCCCACCCAAATATCATATGAAATTTTAATCCCCACATGTCCAGGGAGGGACCTGTAATCCCCACATTTCAAGGGAGGGAAGTGATTGGATCATGGGGGTAGTTTCCCCCATGCTGTTCTCATGATGGTGAGTAAGTTCTCACAAGATCTGATGGTTTTATAAATGCCAGTTTTCCCTACCCTCTTCTCTCTCCTCCTGCCACCTTGTCAAGAAAGTGCTGGCTTCCCCTTGCCTTCTACCCCAATTTTATGTTTCCTGAAGCCTCCCCAGCCATGCAGAACTGTGAGTTAATTAAAGTTCTTTGTAGCTGTGTGAAAAATGGACTAATACATCCTGGTAATGGCATTTCCTTTACATATTTAGTTCTCCTTTCAAGATCTCTTGTAAGGCAGATCTGGTGGTATTGAACTCCCTCGTCATTTGCTTCTCTGAAAATAATCTTATTTCTTCTTCACTGAAGAAACTTAGTTTAGCTGGATACAAAATTCTTGCTTGAATATTTTTTTCTTTAAGAATGTTGAACATAGGCTTTCAATCTCCTCTGGCTTATAGGGTTTCTGCTGAGAGTTCCAATTTGGGCCTGATGAAGTTCCCTTTGTAAGTGACCCACCCTTTCTCTCTAGCTGCCTGTAACATCCTTTCATTTTGTCTTTGGAAAATCTGATGATTATGTGTCTTGAGGATGATCCTTTTATGTTGAATCTTGTGGGGGTTCTCTGTATTTCCTGAATTTGGTTGCTGGCCTCTCTAGTGAGGTTAAGGAAGTTTTCATGGATGATATCCTGAAATGTGTTTTCCAAGTTCTTTTCTTTCTCTCTGTTTCTTTCAGGGATGCCACCAATTCATAGATTTGGCCTCTATACACAATCCCATATTTCTTGGAAGTTTTGTTCATTCCTTTTCGTTCCTTTTCTTTATTTTTGTCTGTCTTATTTCAGAGAGCCAGTCTTCAAGTTCCAAGATTCTTTCCTCACCTTGCTCTATTCTGCTGTTAGTACTTGTGATTGTATTGTGAAATTCTTATAGTGTGTTTTTCAGCTGTACCAGATCAGTTAAATTCTTTTTTATATACTGGCTATTTTGTCTGTCAGCTTCTGTATCATTTTGTTGTGATTCTTATTCTTCTTCGATTAGGTTTTGCTGTTCTCCTAAATCTCAATAATCTTTTTTCCTATTCACATTCTGAATCCTATGGTACTTTCTTTAAAAAGGTCTTTGGGGAACTCAAAGTTTCTGAAAGATCCAATTTATTGAACTCCCAGTGACACAAGATTTTACTTCCTTGCTGACATGCCAAGATGACTGGACATAAGAAACTTGAAGCTTTAAGTTTAAAAGAATACTCAAGAATAATGGAGAGCAGTGCTTATTTATTCACAGAGTTCAGGTATGCAGATATGCAGATGCAAATTGGGCACGTGGATGGAACAGATAACATCTGTAGACTCCATTTATTTCTCATTACAGATTTGCCTTGAGCTCAAATAAATAACACATTCTGAAGAATCTTAGAAGTATTTGGTGGGAATTATGTTAGCATTTTTGAAGATATTCAAGGATTTATAAGTATGAATTATGTTGCAAGGATCCGTGTCTGTCTTTGAATATAAACCTCAGGATACATCTAAGTTCCCAAACATCTTCCACGTTGATATGGTGTAATTTTAAGAGGATCTGCCTGAACTAAAAGCAAACTGTACTTACCCAAAACCATCCTTCAAAGACTGGCATTGAGTATACAAATTCCAGGATTAGCCTGAAATTACTGATGATTTAACTCTGGAAATATTTGGGCACACTAAACTCACTCTCTGTATTGAAAATACTGAAAAGGAAGTTGAGAATGTTCATCAGTGAAGTGGAGTCAGAACTGATAAGATACTTGAATAAATAGAGTCATTATTCTTAGTAATGCTTTTACTATTGCAAAGTAGTTCTCTTTGAATTAATAAAAATGTTTCAGTTTGCCACTTGGCCTATATTATACACTTCAGAATAACTACTGCTTATTAAATATTTTGGCACTCACCACAGAATGCCATCATTGTTGTTGTTGCTATTTTAGTTAATATTTTGTAACATGTGTTGCTCCAGATATTTTCATCTATACTATCTTATTAATGTCCACGACAGAACTTAGAAGTGAGTAAATATTTCCGTTTTCTAAATGATGGTGTTGAAGCTCAGAGGGTTTAATGGATGCTCAAAGTGACAAAGAGATATGGATAGTTAATATACATCTACATTTATGCTGCATTTCCCCATTTATAATGGATGGATGGATGGATCTAAAGTGGTGTTTTTGTCATGTATCGGTGTTATAGACAAAATAACCACCACCTAAAGACATCCACGTCCTAATCTCAGAAACCTATAAATATATTTCTTTACATGACAAAAGGGACTTTGCAGAGGTAATTGAATTAAATATCTTGAGCTAAGAAGATTTATACTAAACTATCTAGATGGACTCCATGTAATCGCAGGAGTCCTTACAAGTGAAAGAAGGAGGAAAGAGAATCAGAGTCAGAAAAGAAGATGTGATGAGGGAAGCAGAGGTCAGAGTGATGAGATTCCAGAAGGGGGTCATAAGTCAAGGAATGCAGGTAGCCTCTAGAAGCTACAAAATTCAAGGAAATGAAATCCCCCTGGAGTCCCCAGAAAGAAACACAGCCCAGTGAATACCTTGAGTTTGGTTTCCTGAGAACGACTTTGAAATTCTGGGCTCCAAAAATGTATTATTATACATTTGTGTTGTTGGAAGATACCAAGTTTATGGAAATTGGTAACAATAACAAAATGAAACTAATATAGGAGGTAAGATAGATGTATAATAACCAGTTTCAAAAATCTCCTAATATTAAATCCACAGAAAAAATACCTTGTTTATAAAATTTTAATTTGCATCACCCACAGTGTCTCCTTTCTCATGTCTATGATTGTTCCTTCCCTTCTGTTTTACCATGTCAGATTAATAGAAGACCTTTGTTAATTCGTCAATAAATATTTTACATGCTAATTAAATTGATAACATAAGCTGAAATATAGCATATATGGACTAACTTTAATTTTTTTTTTTTTTGAGACAGAGTCTCACTCTGTCTCCTAGGCTGGAGTGCAGTGGCGCAATCTCCACCTCCCTGGTTCAAGCAATTCCCCTGCCTCTGCCTCCCGAGTAGCTGGGATTACAGGTGCGTGCCACCATGCCTGGCTAATTTTTTGGTACTTTTTTTTTCTATTTTTAGTAGAGATGGGATTTCACCATATTGGCCAGACTTGTCTCGAACTCCTGTCCTCAGGCAATCCACCCGCCTCGGCCTCCCAAAGTGTTGGGATTACAGGCGTGAGCCACGGCATCCAGCCTAACTTTAATCTTAATGCTAATTTTTCTCTCACTAAACTTTTACAATCATATTAATAGACTGTTTTCTTCCTAACCCACCTTTGATGATCCACTTATGGATGGGTCTTTGCACACCTGCAAATGGAGTTCTACCATTGCCGATGCCTTTCACATCCTTTCTGTTTCGATATGTTCCACTAAGTTTTCAAGGACCCTTTGTAGAATTTAAATCCTAATCTGTCCATTATATCTTTCCTGAATACTAGGACAGTTCTTTGTCAAATCCTGTTTCTTCCAAATGTGATAGAATGACTATATGTCAGAAAATATGCTAAACACTCTCTGTCAATAAAGTGTCTACTCTGCCATATTTTAAAATTTTCATATGTTTGTATCTCTTCTCCCCAACAAGTATACAAATTTTCTGAGTAGGATTGGGGTTGGGTGCTTATATTATGCCACACTAAAAGTGGTTCCTGCTTCTTAGGTTGTGACTCTCTGAACTTCGTTTTTCTTAACTGTCAAAATGAGGACTCATATACAGATCTTCTAGGGTCATTGTGAGGAGTAATTGATATGATCTATGTGGAATTTCCTGGGATAGGTTACACATGAACTAGCTACCTTATAAATATCAGACTTTCACTTTCTCCTAATTTATGACAAGTGATTACTGAATATTTGCTGACTTCAAATTATAATATGCCATTTACCACTCTGACTAGAGGCCATCCAGATTTTTAAAAAAAGCAAACAACATGGAACAGAATTATTCTTATGGCCATTTCAAATCCTGTTGAATAAAACTAAATGAAAAAGAAGAAAGAATGAGAGAAAGAGCAGAAGAATAAAAGGAAAGAAGAAAGAGAAAGAAAGAAAAGAAAAGAAAAAAGAAAAGAAAAGAAAAGGATCATGGTCCTGCAGGAAGATATGTATCTGGAGGAAAAATTGAAGTCCAATTTTGGAGTGCTTTTGAGAAAAATGTGAATCATGCTGTATCTTGATGTAGCAGTTCAATAGTTTTATAGTTCTGGTTTCAAAATCAGAGTCGTAGGGGGCACCACTGTTGATTCTCCAATTTCTAGTTTGGCACATGTCATAGTATATTTTTAAATAATTCTCCAGCCTTGAGATTAATCCTACTTACCAGTCTAGTAGTCTCTAATACCACTGTATTTTATTGCCAACTTTATTTTAATTCCTTCCTCTGGACTGCTTTCTCTTTATTTGAAGGTGCCCAAATTGGAACATGACTGTTGCCAATCAAATTTCAAATTGTAGCCAACCAAATTTCAAGCCAATCTATCAATGGAGATAGCTCTGTTGTGTCTTCGGAGCCCAACTACACAATTCGTGAAATAAAACAGCTGCCTTGGAAATAAGTCTAATGTTTTGGAATAATTTATTCAACTTTTTTTCCTCTTAGAAATTTAAATTTGCCTCAAAAGTCAGACATGATGCTTATCAACCTGTCTTATATTGGAATTTTCATTGCCTGTGAAGCCTAAGAACAACATTTCTGTACTGCAGTATTACTAGACCTTTAGTGTTTTTTAAAAAATCTGAGTAATTTTATGAAATTGGCTGCAAAAAGATAATAAACTTGTACTATTTCAGCAGTATGTTTAACCTTGGCACTTCATTTCTCATATCATCCAATTTTTTTTGTAGAGATTAGAGATCTTGTTCTCCATTGGGCTCATTGTCTATACACATTTAGTTTATATAATTAAGCACTGACTTTATTTTTTCCCCTTGAAATGCTCAATACGAAAAGAAAATGTGGTGTTTTTTTGGGTCAGTATATAACCTGTTGCCGTATCAGTCTCCCTTGTCCTTCAGCATTGCCCAGGATTCCAGAGATTCTTGAAAGGAATATTAAAAGAATTAATTGATTGGTGACATGACTAACCCATTTAATTCCAGCACAAGTGTGAGAAATGGAAATCCAAACTTTAATAATGATCTTTCAGAAGGATGTAATAAAATGTTCTCATGTGTATTGTAAATTTTTTTTCAGTACAAATAATTGTAGACAAAATACACTGATCACTGACCAAAGAATAAGTGAATTATATGCCTTAATTTGATGAGATTAAATTCAAAAATTAAATAGAATAAGAATAGTAAAATAAAAAATCACATAGATGTCAATTTGTTAGTCTATCAGGTTTTTCTGATACTTCTGTGAATTACTATTCAGAATGTTTGGGATGGATGTTAAATCTATTTTCTTAGGGAAAAAATATCAAGCAAATAAAAATACTCCATCCCCCCATACCAAATTTAGGCGCCAACACCCATCTTCAATTAACCACAACAACCACATAATTGATTGTTTCCCTTCCTTGATGTACATATGTTGAATGAAATATATCTGCTTATATATTTCAAGTAGTCTGCACTTACCCACATAGATCTACATTACACCTCAGACACACACACAGATTTCAATGTAGGTTCCTACAAGCTGGATTAAGAAGGTTCCTGACAAAAATCCAGAATTATAGAAAATGTTAATGAATATTTTCTCACATTTTAAGTTCCTTTCCTTTTTTTCCTTTAACTTTTGGCTTTAACATGTTTTGTCTGTCAGTTTACACCAAAGTAGCCTACAACATACTGAGCTTTAGATTACAAAACACAAATACTCACTTCTACTGCGTCTTGGTGGTATTCAATGATGTTGCATAGTAGATGCCATTTTTCTTAGGCGGAAAAATCCTCTGTGCTAGGAGCTGTAAAGCTTCTTATACCATCAATCTTCGCAGAGTCAGAATATAAGCACCAGCGTGAAACAAATGTGATTCCAGTGGAAAAAACGTAAGTGAACCCCAACCCTGCACCATGGGGCTGACTTTATGAGGTTAGCTGGAAAAAAATAGCACTGAGATCTATGATAATAATAATGATAGTAGTTTGTAATAACAGTTAGCATTTACTGAATATTTACCAGATGGTATTCTAAACATTTTCTTAGGCTATGCAGTCTTGGAAACATACTCTAGGGTTGCATGGAATGCAGTAGTCTTATCAGTCATTCTCTTGTTACCAACTCCTGAGAGAGAGGAAGGGAAACGGGACTAGACAGCAAGAGAAGTTGGGTACAGTAGCTGCAACAGAGGCTTCATCCAATGCCATGAGGAGCTTGGAAGTTGGATGGCCCTTCAGAGTTATCCTAAACTGAGCCAAGAAGACTAGACCGAATCACAATTTTTGGCCTTGTACTGTCCTTAAGACGGGGCATAACCTTGTTCAAAGCAGTTCCCTTCAGCTGAGGGCGATCCCATGAAGGGACTCAGTTGTGAGCTACCACCAGCCAACTCTCAGCAGCTGTAAGAATGAGTCCCTCAGTCCTGAAGTATCTGGATGGTGCCGCACAGTATCTACCATAAATGTCTCATATGTAATATCTAATTTATTTTTCACAGCCATCCTAGGAAGTAATCGCTATTATTTATTTTTTTTTCCAACTCAGAAATGTATTATTTATTGTATTTTCTACTTTACTACTTTACCATACAGCATAACTATTTCAAGTGAATTTGACTTACTGGGAGGTCTGAGAATGCAAGGTTTAATTTTAATTTTTTTTTAAATCCACCACTCCCTAAAGGATAATTTAACCTGTGATTTTACCTTTACGTAGTCTCTACTTTTTTCTGACAGAGCTTTTGAAGAAGCAATTTTTAAAAATAAAATAACCTGCTTTTATTTTATTTATTGCAACAAAATTTAGCAACTGTTGTATGAATGACAATCTTCTTAAAAGAAAGGCAACCTGACATAACAATTTAGAGTATAAGCTTAGAGCATGGACAGACCTGGATTCAAATTGAAGCTCTGCCATTTTCTGCTTGTGAACAGATAAGAAGGTATAGTATAGCCAGTGGCTTATCCTCTTGTGTAACAGTTTCTTTATTTGTATAGTGTGGTTACTAATTCCTACTTCACAGGAATCTGGTGACAGGAAACGTAAAAAAAAAAAAATAGGCAAGGCTCTTTGTACCTTTCCTGGCACATAAACTTCTTATACATATGAACTAATAGTTGGAAAGTTAATGAAACTCTGCTAGTCTATGTCTCATTTACGTTCCACTTCTTTTTTTTTTTTTTTTATACTTTAAGTTCTAGGGTACATGTGCATAACGTGCAGGTTTGTTACATATGTATACTTGTGCCATGCTGGTGTGCTGCACCCATTAACTCGTCAGCGGCACTATTCACAATAGCAAAGACTTGGAATCAACCCAAATGTCCATCAGTGACAGACTGGATTAAGTAATCACTATTGTTATCTCAGCTTTACATACAAGGAAACTGAGACTCAAAGATTGGCAATCTAGGAAGCCAGGATTTGAGTCCAATTCAAGACTTTTGTCCCCACCCTCCAAAGGGAAGGTGTGGCATTGTACTACTATTGATTAATGTTTGATGAACTTACTTAAGAAAGTTACAGATTAATTCAACTTTATCTTTGAGCAAAATGTCTAGCTTTTGAAAAACAATTGAAACTCATTGCTATCATAACATTTATGTTAAAAACTCTCAAAAACCATCATTGGTGTTTGAAGTTCCCTGTGAACTAAAACTCCTACTTGAGTTAAAGCTGGGTGGTGGGTATGAAGAGGTACATTATATAATACTTTATGCCTTAATAAAAGATTAAATTTTTCCAAATTAACATTTTTAAAGGTCACAAGAACCAGAGGTGTTTACAGGTGATATTATTTTAAGGTGAAAAATAGTTAATTTCAAAGTAATCATAAGTATTTCAGGTGAATAGAAAAAGATGAAAAACTCCCAGTGTATTTTATGAAGCTACCAACACTTTAATATCAACCATGACAATGACAGGTAAAAATATAGCCCAATTTCACTTAGTGATAGAGATGAAGCATTCAAAATAAAATTTCAGAAACTAGAGTCAGAAGAATAGCACATTATGTTTAAGTAGCGTTTATTCTGGGAATGCAAGGATGGATTGATTATTATTAAAAAATCAACATTATCAACTCTATCAAAAAAGAGAGTAGGAAAGCCTCATAGTCATATCAATAAGTGCCAAAAAAGCAGTTGATAAAAACCAGAGCCTTATTAATAAAAGTACTATGTAAAACAAGAATAAAAGGTAACTACTTACAGTAGGCTTCTTATTAAAAACTAACAACAAATATATACTAAATAATAGTCACTGAAATAATCACCATTACAAATCAGGAAATAAGGCAAGAGTACCTCCTTTGGGACCCTACTCTTAAAATAGCTGTGCATTAGTTCCCTAGCATTGCTCTAACAAAGTACCCACACACTTGGCTAAAAAAAACAGAAGTGTATTCTCTCCACAGTTTATGATGGTGAAAAGTCTTAAACCATGGTTTTGGCAAGGTGGTGCTCTCTTACAAGGCTCTAGGGGAAAATTCTTTTGTGCCTCTCTCTTGATTCTGGTAGTTGCTGGCAATCCTTTTCCTTGGCTTGTAGTAGATTAGTGCAAAAGTAATGGCGGGTTTTGCCATTATGTTCAATAGATGCATCATTCCATTTTCTACCTCCATTTCCACATGGCCCATGTGTCTGTGTTCGAATTTCCAACTTCTTATAAGGGCACCAGTTATTGTATTAGGCCCAACACTAATCCAGCTTGACTGTATCTTAATTTGATTACATTAACAAAGATCCTATTTCCGGATAAAGTCAAATTCACAGGTTCCAGGAGTTATTACTTCAACATATGTTTTAGCGGACATACTCCAACCCATAGTAATCCATTGAAATCAAATATTCAAAGTTATTATTAACATGGGTTACTTTCTATAATGAGGATAAGAAAGGTAAGAGGAGAAAAGGGGAAACAAAGAGAATAATAAAAACAAAAAGGCTGCTTTAAAAATCCTTACAAGAATATATCACTTACATTCATGTAAAGTTGTTTGTTTATTATTTATGTGTGTGTATAAAAAATTACTCTCCAGTGCTAAATACATAAATATTGAGTTAAAGAGCTGTTGCAAGTATTTTTTATTTTTTAGACAGGGTCTTGCTCTCTTTGCATGGCCTGGAGTGCAGTGGTGTGATCTCAGCTCACAGCAGCCTTGACCTCCTGGGCTCAAGCAATCCTCCCGCCCTCCTGCGTCAGCCTCCAAAGTAGCTTGGACCACAGGCTTGCACCACCATGTCCGGCTAACTTTTTTTGTTGTTGTATTTTTTGGTAGAGACAAGGTTTAGCCACGTTGTCCAAGCTGGTCTCAAACTGGGTTCAAGCTATCCACCTGCCCCAGCCTCCCAAAATGGTGGGATTACAGGCGTGCGTGAGCCACAGCACCCGGCCAGTTGCAAGTATTCTTACATAAAGATCCCCAAAATGAGTAGACTTAGACGATTATTATATAGTTTGGTCAAAATGTGCAACATATTACAAAAGTGGCCAAAAAACCCTGAATAAACAAGTAATAATTACATGTTAATGGCAAAACTTTGGGAACATAATTTCTTTAAAAATTATGTATAGCAACTCTTTTTACATGTGTATGCAAAAGTATTAGAAGCAAGCGAAATTATTTTAATTCCTATAATAGAATTTAGCAGGGGAATATTCCACGGTGTTCTGCAGATGACACTGTGACTTCTGGGTGTTCTTACCCTCTGAATTGCTATGAAAACCTCAGTTCTACAATATGCCATTCCATGCCAGGCCAGTAGGGGGAGTGTGCAGCTAAAGTGGTCACATACATAATTTGAAGAGCAAACGGGGAAATTAGACTAATAATATTACTTATTTGCAGTATTGTATCAGATGACAGCGGATTAAGAAAGGGATAGTTTGAGTTGGAGGGGGAAATAGCTGATGTAGAATAAAGAAAACCTAATCAGAGTTCTTTGAATATGTGCTCTGGTAAGTTTATCTTAACTCCCTTAACTCTTTGCAATAGGTATGTAAGAAAGTGGAATGTTTAATTTTTCATACTTTCCCCCCCTACTCACCAGGATTTACCTGAGCAGAAAATAAATGTAACATTTAAGGTTGAAAAGTCTCGGACTGCTGGAATAATCTTTTTGAGGATTAAAACCCATCTGCAGAATCTGCTAGACATAATACAAACCAGCACATTTTCTCAAAGTCATAGCACTAGTAAGTATCTATGCTGACTGAGCCAGTTCGTTAAACTCTATGGATACAATGAAGTATACAACATAATATCTTTCCTTAAAGTGTTTCCAGACAAGGAAAGTCATTGCCTTTGTTCACGATTAACCATAATTCACAATAGAGATAGAAAACTTACAGTAGAAGAGCAAATGGTACATAAGGAGAGCAAAAAAGACGTGTAATTATATACAAACTGTGTAACAAAAAGTGTAATACACATGTATGATTCAAATAAATATTCACCTGCTACTCAAAGATGGTTCAATAACTTTCAGTATTACAAAATATGTTCCTGTTCATTTCTATTGCTTTGCCTTTTAGCAGTGGTAGCCTTTAACAAAGTAGCTGCAAATGAAGGGAATTCTTGATTGATGGGTAACATTTTTGAGCACTCCCTTTGTGAAGAAGGCTACCCTGAAAAGCATGCTTTATAAAGCTGCAAAGCAGGTGTGCATTCTTTTGTACTAAAAATAGCGTAGGCAGTTACATGAAGTGGTCATCATCATGCTGAAAGCAGCTGGCTTCTCAAGCGGAGAGTAGTCTATTTGAGGTTTAAAACAATAAGAACTGCATTTTTGTCCTTATTTTTTTCCTCCATTTAAGCCTCATGTGCTTGGACAAATCATGTACCTTTTTGAACTACAGCAGGAATTCAAAATTCATTGAAATAAGAATAGAAACTAATGGAAAATAATAATGATTTAGGTTATAATAGGTGTCTAAAATACAAGATATAAAGTGTTTTCATCTGAATGTGAGATATCATTATTAAAACAAATACTATGTTCAATAAAAAGCTGATAAAGGAGTTAAACATAAATTTGATTAAAATTACAGCTGCTAGCTGGGCGCGTTGGCTCACACCTGTAATCTCAGCACTTTGGGAGGCCAAGACAGGCGGATCTCGAGGTCAGGAGATCGAGACCATGGTGAAACCCTGTCTCTACTAAAAATACAAAAAAATTAGCCGGGCGCGGTGGTGGGCGCCTGTAGTCCCAGCTACTCAGGAGGCTGAGGGCTGAGGCAGGAGAATGGCATGAACTCAGGAGGCCGAGCTTGCAGTGAGCCGAGATCGTGCCACTGCACTTCAGCCTGGGTGACAGAGCAAGACTCTGTCTCAAAAAAACAAAACAAAACAAAACAAATTACAGCTATTGGGGATAAATAGAAATGTCAGGTCATGTGTTTATTGCTAATTCCTACATTTTGTAGACCCAGAAATGAGCCAGAATCCTCAGTTATATCATAAATTCGGAATGAACTTTAGCGGGTCATACAATCAATATCAATATCCTAGTCTCTAACATGAAAGGAAATGGGGAAGTAATCTCTAAACCCATTTTAATTCTCAACCTAAACAATAATAAATAACTAGTACAATGACTTGGGTAAATGTTTGATGGATGTTATATACTGTAATTGAGGATAATGAATATTTGAACCTTAGAGGAGAGTAGAATCAGAATGAAGAGACAAGTTGCCACTGACTCATAATTTAAAAATAAGATGCCATAATTTATTAAAACTGCATTGCAGGGACTTCAGTTTCAGCTCAGAGATATAAAGACCTTGAATTCCATCATTACTAGCCTTACATCAAGAAAAAGCTGAACGAGCTGAGTATTAACACCTTTTTTGGACACCTCAGATAACTGAGATTGCAGGGCAAACCAGTATCCCAAATGTAGAGAAACAGGCCTCTCCAAGGACAAAAATCAGGCACTTACTTACCTCGAACAGAAGTCACTGGGAAGATGCCATATAAGCCATAAGAAACATTAAATTAGAAATTCTGATGGATTATTGGAGGCTTGATTCAGAGGATTAAGAATCCTAAGAAAGCCCCTCAGTTCCAACACCTTCCATACACACAAGACCCTAGCATCGAGAGGGGAAGAGTAGCCATTGTCAAATCCTTTCTCCCTTAGGAAACAAAAGGCCTAGTCTCTGAGGTCTGATGTCTCCCGCTGGCACCAAAGAAATCCCATTCAAGCTTGATGAAGGGAAAATTTCTCTGCCACAGCCTCCATTTGCCACTTAAAGAAAAATGTAAAAAAATAAATGTACAGGGGAGAAGAACTTAAGGACACAGACCAGAGTTACTAGAGGATCACTGCAGTGGGTGAAGGATTAGAAGTATGAAAGTAGAAAAAGCTCTACCACTAGAGAAAGAACAGAAACACTCGTGAGGGCCACATCTCCTAGGCACAGGTTCACAATGCACTCCAGAGACTAGGATCTAATCAGAGGATTATAGAAAGCTTTTCCTCCCCCACGTGACATCACTACCATAATAATAAGCCTCCAGGAACAGAAACAGTGAAGTCCAGTTGCGAGAGGAGCAAGAGACAGACTTTCTCTAAGAAACAGTACAAAGGGAAACCCTGAAGCCAAAAGGGAAGACAAAAAACAAACAAACAAAAACAGTCAATGGAGGAATTTGAACCTCTTGTGCCCATAGCCACAACAAATACCAAATACAATCCAACTCTTGGCCACATTACAATAAATCCACACACTAAAGGTCTGTTTAACTCAATATTTACCACCCTGTGCGACATGTCTGGCTTCCAGGAAAAAAAATGTAATGGCATTTCAAAAGGCAAAAAGAATACAGTGTAAACAGAGAAAGTAATTGGCAGATACAAACTCAGATATGACACAATGTCAAAATTGTCAGACAGAATTTAAAATAACTATGGTTAATATGTTAAGGTTCTAATGGAAAAGGAGGGCAGAATGCAAAATCAAGTGGGTAGTATCAGAACAAAGATGGTAACCATTGGAAAATATCAAAGAAATATTCTAGAACCAAAGCAAACAAGCAAAAACACAGAAAACAAAAACTCCTTTTAGGAATTCGTTGAGTAGACTTGACAAGGCTGGGGAAGAAATCAGTGACCTTGAAGACAGGTTTATATAAATTTCCCAAACTAAAATGCAAATAGAAATAAATGGCAAAAAGAGGCATCCAAGAATTGCGGGACAATATGAGACCATATAACATATAAAAAATTGGAATACTAGAAGAAGAAAGAGCGAATGTGTCAAAAGATATATTTGAAGAAATAATAGCTTAAAATTTTCTAAAAATAGTTACAAACACCAAACCATAGATCAAAGCAGCTCAGAGAACACCAAGCAAGATAAATACACACACAAATGCCTGCACACACACACACCCCTAGCCATATCGCATTCAAACTGCAGAAAACTAAATACAAAGAGAAAATATATGAAGCAGCCAGACAAAGGATGAATACAATTGATAAAACTCTAGCAATCAAAGCCAACCAATAAAAGAGAGAGAGCAAAGATATGAAGTGTCACTATCAGAAATAAAAGAGGAGGGTCATCACTACAGTTCCTAGAACATTAAGGATAATAAAAGAATACCATAAACAATCCTATGCTCATAAATTCAGCAACTTAGATAAAACAGACGAATTCCTTGAAAGACACATACCACCAAAATTTACTCACAGAGAAACAGATAACCTGAACAAACCTATACCTATCAAACAAATTGAATTAGTAACAAAATGTTCCAAAAAGGAGTACCAGGCTTAGACTATTTAACTGGTGAACTTAATGTGATTTTAGCGCTTGTCCCCCTTCTAAAATTCATGTAGAAATGTAATGACCAATGCAGCAGTATTAAAAGATGTGATCTTCAAAAGGTGATTAAGTCATGAGAGTAAAACCCTTCAGAATGGGATTAGCTGCCCTTACAAAGGGCTTGATAGAGAGAGTTTTTCCCTGTTGCCCTTTCACCTTCTGCCATGTGAGGACACAACATTACCCCATCCAGAGTACGCAGCATTTAAGGCACCATCCTGCAATCAGAGACCAAATACTCAGCAGACAAATAAACCTGCCGGTGACTTGATCTTGGACTTCCCAGCCTCCAGAACTGTGAGAAAATAATTTTTTATTTTTTATAAATTACTTAGTCCCAGGTATTTTGTTATGGTAGTACAAAATGGACTAAGACAGAAATCATCCATGCATTTAAGAAATAAATAATTCTAATCCTAAACAGTTTTTTTTTCCAGAAAATATAGAGGAAAGAACTAAAACCAAAAAAAAAAAAAAGGTGATACGGAAAAAAAAAAAACAACAGACAATTATTGCTCATGAACATAGCCATAAAAATCTTCAAAAAATATTAGCAAATTAAATCCAACAATGTATAAAAATAATTATACACCATGCCCCATGGGGTCTATTCAAGAATGCAAAATTGGTTTAACCTTTATAAGTTAATCGATTTATTTTGCCATGTTAACAGACCTAAGAAGAAAAATAACATAATCATATCAATAGGTGCAGAAATTGATCAATAACATGCAATACTCGCTCGTGATAAAAATTCTCAAAAACCTAGTAGTAGAAGGGAACTATCTTAACCTAATAAAGGATAAGTATGAAAAGCTTTCAGCTACCAGGTATGATGGTCCATGCCTGTAACCCCAGCACTTTGGGAGGCTGAGGTGGATCACTTGAGTCTTGGAGTTCAACATCAGCTTGAGCAACAAAGCGAGATCTTGTCCCTACAGAATTTTTTTTTTAAATTAGCTGGATGTGGTGGCATCCGCCTATAGTCCCACCTATTTGGGAAGCAGAGCCAGGAGGATTGCTTGATCCCAGAAGTTCGAGGCTTCAAGGAGCTGTAATAACACCACTGCACTCCAGCCTGGGAGACAGAGTGAGACCCCTGTTAAAAAACAAACAACAAGAAAGAAAATTACAGCTAATGTCATACTTAATGGTGAGAGACAAAATGCTTCCTCCCTTATCCTCTCTTACCACTCCTAGGAAACATTGCACTGGAAGTACTAGTTAGTGTAATAAGTTAAGATAAATAACTAAAAGTTACACAAATTGGAAAGGATTAAACAAAGCTATTATTATTTACTGATAACATAAATGTCTATAGAGAAACCCCAAAGAACCTATGGCAGGAGTTGGGGTGGTCAAGCTAACAAAATACCTCTTGGAGCTAATATATAAACTTATCAATCAAGGGCACAGGTTACAAAGGAATGTGCAAAACAGTAACTTCCTCTTATACCAACAATGAATAAATAAAATTTAAAATTAAAAACATATATACTTTATTTTTCTATGTTATTATAAATGATATATGTATATATTAAGATTTTAGCATACTTTAAAAAGTTTGCTAAAGTATAAAGTATACTATACTTTAGCAAACTAACTTTAGCAGTTTTTTGAAGCAAATTATAGTATAGCATACTTTTAAAGTTTATAATATACTTACTATACAATTCAGCAATCCATAGATATAAAATCAGCAGAATCCGTATAGCATATATATGTGAACAATAAAAAATACTGATTTTTTTAAAAAATCAAAGATTTAAGTAAATGGAATGTCCATGCTCATGGATAGCAAAACTCAAAATTGTTAATATTTCAAATATTCCAACTTCATCTATTCATTCAACAAAATCCCAGTCAATATTCCAGCAAACCATTCATTTTGATATTGGCAAACTGATTCTAACCTTTATATGGAAAGGCAAAAAAACCCAAAATAGCCAACATGATACTGAAGAAGAAGAATAAAGTTAGAAGGCTTGCACTGCCTAATTTGAAAACTTACTACAAAGATACAATAATCATAAAAGCATAGCATTGGTGAAAGCATGAATACATAGATCAATGGAATAGACTTGAGAAACTCATTCTTTGCTTTAGCAAATATAAATGGTGGAAATGTAGTCACTTTGGAAGACGGTTTTGTGGTATCTTATAACATTAAATTTACACTTACTATTCAATTCAACAATCATATCCCCAGGTATTTACCCCACTGACTTGAAAATTTTTGTTCACACAAAAACCTGTACAAGAAAGTTTATAGCAGCTTTATTCATTATCACCAAGAAATCAAAGGAAACAATAGGTGAATGGATAAACAAACTGTGGTATCTCTATACTCTTCCGAGATACAGATAATAAATAGGCTATTAATCTACACACAGCAATATCAATGATTCTTAAATGCACTTCTTTTTACTTAAAAGTAAAAGAAACCAAATTAACAAGGCCATATACTACAAGATTTCATTTATATGACATACTGAAAAAATGCAAAACTATAAGAACAAAAACTGATCCAGTGGATTGCAAGGGCTTACATAAGTGGTACTGTTTGAGTAATGGAAACACAGGGGATGTTTTAGGATGGTGGAACTAATCTGTATCATACTGTATAAAAGGACATTATGCTATGTATTTGCTTAAATATGTAACACAATGAACTTCAATATGCACAATTTTTAAAAAACCAACCAGGAGACTGAGGGGTATCAGAATGGAATTCAAACTGCAATGAAACCATCTAACTCTGTAATCCCAGCACTTTGGGAGGCCGAGGCGGGAAGATCACGTGAGGTCAGGAGTTTGAGACCAGGCTGGCCAACATGGAGAAATGCTGTCTCTGCTAAAAACACAAAATATTAGCCAGGCATGGTGGCAGCACCTGTAATTCCAGCTACTCGGGAGGCTGAGGCAGGAGAATCTCTTGAACCGGGAGGCGGAGGTTGCAGTGAGCCAAGATTATGCCACCGTACTCCAGCCTGGATGAGAGAGCAAGACTCTCTCTCAAAAACCAAACAAAACAAAACATCTAACTCTATTACAAATGTATGCCATAATCTCATTGAAAGTGAAGAGAATAACAGTACTCACCTGAGTTACTCTGGACAAAAAGAAAGGTACATAAAGACCGTATTCTGTTGGTAAAGTCTCATGGAGATACAGATTAACAATTCTGAAGCTGCTGTACATGTTTACTGGGATTGAACAAACAAGTAAATGGAGGTTTTACTTGTTTTGTCAGGTAAATAGATAGTGTACATAGTAGTAGATAGTAGAAGCCAATTTTCCCAATGTTGGAGTGGAAGGTTACAGATAAGCAAACGGGGAAAGCCAGAATGGACCACGTTGTACTGGAGTAGATATGGAGAAATCAGTATTGACTCATGGTTAGGCTTGATATAGATACAGATGCATAGATAGAGAATTACTTTTAGTTATGTGTATAGACATAGGCTAGTATACACACGTATATTCTTAGCTCTGTTCACTGACAGGGCCTACAAGTAAATTACAACCAAGTAGCAACGAATTTAACCAGAACCCAGACCTTGAGGGTTTTTTAAAAAAAATAAATTGCTGATTGTAGACAGAGGCAGAGAACATACAAGATGAGACTGGAGCATTTTGTCATGCCAGAAAGTAAGGAAGTACTTGTAAATCAAAATTATGAGGCATGCCAAAGAGACACAGGAGCTAAGCGAAAGAGTCCATCATGACTAAAGCTGGAAAAACTGGAGTAAAAAAAAAAAGAAAAGAACGGATACTGGACTATACCCAAAGTATTAAATAAATATCCAAAAGAACATACTGACATAAATAAATAATTGACTAGATAGGTAAATAGGGAAAATACACAAATCTCCTATGTAGAAGACTTCCAAATAATGTATGTAGATATTCCACTCTTAAAGAGGTGGAGCATAACTCCCTGCTTTCTAAGTTTGAGCCATATATAGTGACTTCCTCCCAAAAAGAGCAGTATAAGAAGGGAGAAAAAAATTAACTTTACGGTGGAAAAACCTGACAAACATTATATTCACCTGATTGATTAAGGTGTACATCAACAAGTCACATCAGTAGTATCTTCTCTTGATATGATGCAGTGAAAATGGTACTTTACCTCTGTGGTTTTTCTCCCTCAAACCCACAACCCCTATGTATCCATGAGAAAAATATCAGACAAACCCAAATTGAGAGACATTCTATGACATACCTAAAGAGCATTTTTCAAAACTGTCGAGATCATACAAAACAAAGAAAGTCTGAGAAAATGTCCCAAATCAGAGGAGGCTAAAGAGACATGACAAAATGTAATTTGGTATCCTAGATAAGATCCTGGAACAGGCAAAGGACATTAGAAGAAAAAGTAATGAAATACAAATAACATGTGGAGTTTACATAATAGTAATGTACCAATGTTGAATTCTTAGTTGTGACAGATGTAAGATGTTAACAATAGAAGAAACTGGGTATGGGGTATTTGAGAGCTCTCTCTGACTATCTTTGCAATTTATCTGTAATCTAAGCCTATTCCAAGTGACATTTAAGTGATGCTATGGTTTGGCTTTGTGTTCCCACCCAAGTCTCATCTTGAATTGTAATCCCCACCTGTCAAGGGAGGGAAGTGAATGGATTCTTCAGGCTGTTTCCTCTATGCTGTTCTTGTGATAGTGAGTGAATTCTCTGGAGATATGATGGTTTTTTAAATAGTAGGTTTTCCTGCATTCTTGCACACTCTCCCCCTCTCTTGATTTCCACCATGTAAGACGTGCCCTGTCCCCTTTTGACCCAGGATGTGTCTAGAAGTGTCATCTGGGAGATAGGGCCTGGAATGCGTGCCTTATGACTCTTCCTGGTGCCCTCTCCTACTGTGGCTTAGCTGGTAACCAGGATGCAAGATAAAGTCATCTTTGCTCATTGCTCTCCTCTCCCCAAATAGAAGGAAGGAGTCACTTTTCTTGCTGTGATCTGCACAGCGTGGGGTTTGGAGAGGGATGGTACAAATACTCCCATAGTCGTGCCAGTTGATGTCTCCCTAGGTCACGTGGCACCCTATTCACTGGCTCTAAGCCAAGCCTAGCACTAGAAGTTGCCTAGGGATTACAGTCCTTGTGTCCTAAACTGCCTTTCAAATTTACCCAAACTACCCATTTTACAAGGGATTAATAACCAGAATATATAAGGAACTCAAAAAACTCTGTAGGAAAAAAAATCTAATATTCTAATTTAAAAATGGGCAAATATTTCAATGAACACTTCCTAAAAGAAGACATGGAAATGGCAAACAGGCATATAAAAAGTGCTCAGCATCACTGATCATCAAAGAAATGCAAATCAAAGCTAGAGTGAGATATTATCTCACCCCAGTTAAAATGATTTTTATCCAAAAGTCAGACAATAATAAGTTCTGGTGGGGATGTGGAGAAAAGGGTACCCTCATACACTGTTGTTAGGAACGTAAATTAGTACAAGCACTATGAAGAACAGTTTGGAGCTTCCTCAAAAAAAAACTAAAAATCGAGCTACCATGCAGTCCTGCAATCCCACTGCTGAGTGTATACCTAAAATAAAGGAAATCAATATATTAACTATATATCTACATTCCATGTTTGTTGCAGCAGTGTTCACAATAGCTATGATTTGAAAGCAACCTAAGTGTCCATCAGTAGAAGAATGGATAAAGAAAATGTCATAGATGAATGGACAGAGAAAATTATACACATTGGAGTACTATTCAGTCATAAGAAGAATGGGATTCTGTCATTTGCAACAACATGGATGGAGCTGGGGGTCTTTATGTTACATGAAACAAGCCAGGCACGGAAAGACAAATATTTCATGTTCTCACTTATTTGTGGAACCTAAAAATCAAAACAATTGAACTCATGGACATAGAGAATAGAAGGATCATTACCAGAGGATAGGAATGGTAGTAAAGGTGAAGGGGAAGTTGGGGATAGTTAATGAGTATTAAAAAATACAAAGAATGAATAAGTCCTAGTATTTGATAGAACAACTAGGGGACTATTGTCAATAATAATTTAAGGGTACATTTAAAACTATTTAATCTAACTAAAAGGATATAATTTGATTGTTTGTAACACAAAGGATAAATGCTTGAGGGGATAGATACACAATTTTCCATGATGTAATTACTATGCATTACATGCCTGGACCAAAATATCTCCATGTACTCCATGAATATGTATGTACCCACAAGAAACACAAATAAAAAAAAATTTAAGAAGTAAATTATATCAACTTGTTTTATCCTTTCCAGGGGGGAAATTTGAACAAAACTTAAGGTAATTTTGTAATAATATAACTTTCCATGTATATATGAGAAATTATTTGCAAATAAATTAACTTGCTTTCACATCACTGTTAAAAGGAAGTATAAATACATAGAACTCACAAAGATGGATAGCTGTCTCCCCAGATTAATGTGTTTAGAAGAAATCCACAGGATGGGATAAAATATCTGCAAACTATCTATTTTACAAGGGATTAACAACCAGAATATATAAGGAGATCAAACAACTCGATAGGAAAATATCTAATAATCTGATTAAAAATGGGCAAATATTTCAATAGGTATTAATTTCCTAGGTATTCATCTTAAATGCTGACAAAGACCCAGCAGATGCTCAAAGATTGATATTGCTAAAAATTCAGGTGTAATCTATGCATGATAAAGGGTGAATTACCCTCATCAATGCTCTGAAAGTGAGGATGGGAGATGAGAAGGAAGGGTGTGGCTCTCAAACTGTCCTAATTTTCCAGGTAGGTTGACTATATGCCAAATAAGTAATAGATGATGATAAGAGGAGGATCAGGATTAGTATAATGGAGAATCTTTTAATTACATTCTATAACTACCTCACTAATCAACTTTTATCTTTACTTAACCTAGCCGCATCTCCAAGTTCTAGTAGGAAATAGGTTTCGCTCTACCTCTTATATAATCTAGGACAAATGCTTCCTAATACAGGATTTAGATTAGTCTGAATGACTCACTATTTAGTTACAGAGGCCTAACTTACAAAATATGACAGAGTTTTCTAGTAAGTGAACATAAAATGTCTTGTAATGAGTTCCAAACATTTCTTTTCAAATGAAACGACAGATCGTTGTTGCTCATCTATTATGTACAAAGAGCTGCCCTTTGCACAATAATAATTATAGTCATTGTGTGTTTTCAGCAATGTTAACAATGGAAACAGTGTACATTCCTGATTACCGAATCAAAGTTTATAATTAGCTAAACTGGAATAAAGTTAAGATGTATCATCTAACCTTGAAATCTACCGAATCTTAATTTTTCCTGTGAATTTTGATACGACTTTAATTTGTGGCTCCAAAACAGAAAAAATTCTTATTTTTTGTTAGCGAATAATTGCAAATTATAGTGAAAAAAGAACACGTAGTATGAGTTGATCATAGCAAACTTTGTAGCCTTATACATGAACCAGTGAGAGTTTTACTAAATTATCAGTATCTGGAATTCTATTAAGGAAAATCGTGATGGAAGAATCCACTCTATGGATTTTTCATAATAAACTCTCAAGGCATTTTTTTTTGAAATTTTGGAAACAAATGTCTGATCTAAAAAGGTATATATGCTTTCCCAAAGTTAAGTAACATAATATTTCTTAGTAATAGGTGCACTAAAGACAGACTTTAGAGGTATCAATAATACTGACTGTTTTTGTAGAAAACCAATCTGCCTCTACTTATCCCAGAGAACACTACTGAGAGGTCTTCTCTGTCCATAGTTGTAAAAAAATTTTGCCAATTTTTATGATTATTAACTTATTAATTAACCTTAATCTAGATGTAATATTTATCTTTCTTCACTATATTTTAGCCCTTTCAGCACTTTAACGATGTCCTCTATGTTTACCATCTTAGCATCATATAACTTAACTGGTTTGGGGATTCTATAGCATTTTTCTGAACACACTCATTTCTTGACATACCTTTGAAAATAGACATCCCACACCATGTACAAGCCAATTTCTCTTTTCCTCTTCACAGAAAATATTTTTAGAAAAAATTTTGGACTTTCTGCCTCTGTTACTCATCAGTAACTCAGTTGTCTAAGGAAAATGACTTATTTGTTGCGAAATCCAACATTCATTTTTTTTTTGTTCCAATGTATTTCTTAGCAGGAATCAGCATGGTTGACCACTCCCTTCTTGAAACACTGTCTTCATCTGTTCTTCACTACATTGCACTTCTTCCTGTCCTGTGGAACATTCCCACTCACACTATTTTGCTGGCTTTTTAATGAGGTCTGCAAGACTCAATCAGTGACCTTCTGGGTTTTCTTTTCTTTTCTTTTTTTTTTGGTCTACCCAGTGACTTCTCATGGCTTTAAATACCATTCAGATACTTTTTAATTCCAAAATTACCTGCCTGTGCTTGAGACCTGCTTGGCACACCAGACTAATTTATAAATCCACCAATTTGATAGCTCCACTTGGATATTACATTAGGCAGGTATTTCGCACGACACTCCAAAAAAGAACTCTCAATTTTGCCTTCTATCATACCTGCTTCTCCCTAATACTTTTAAATCTTAATAAATAAATTGACTATTCAGAAAAGGAGACATATTACTGCATCAAAGTCCTTTAGTAGGTAGAAAGAGATCGCAACATAAGTGGAAATGTTCAGCTTCGTCATTAGAACAGTCAGTTCATAGTGACCAGAAAGAAAGCATGGCAGATGAAGACACTGGTAGTGAGAGTTTGTGGAAATTATCTTCTTCTTCATTTACTAAAATGGGAAGCAAAATCTTCAGTTGGGAGTGAGTATGAAGGAAGAGTTGAGCATGGCACCAAAATCACACTGAGCTTCAGTTCAAACCAGTGAACTTCCATGTAGTGATCCAATATCTTTTCTGAGAAGAGACAGATCGACCACTGTTACCTGTAATGTGGAATATTTTGTAAACCTCAAAAAAGAGGTAAAATGCAGCACTCTTTTAAAACTAAAAGCTTTCAATGGTTTGCCTTTAGAAGAATGTTAATCCATCAGTATACAAGAAAAGTTTTGTTGCAATGAGGTTCAAACATATTCTTTTTCAGGAGATGAATGTTAGAAATATAGCTGAACAGCTGCTGTTGTAAACCTCAGTTAAAGCATGGGAGACCAAGGAAAACTGCACACCGGCAAACAACGAGGAGTGCAATATTGTTGAATGGCATAAGGAATAGATTCCAAGGGAGTAGAATATTAAGATGGGTAATATTTTCATTTAGCAAAGAAAGGGCTGTGCTCTCTAGAAAATAAAACACCAATTGCCGGGCAGTAGAGGTAAACAAATATCTATCCTGACTATAACCAAAAGATAGGGGTTCTTGATCTGGCTTAAGATAAGTGTCCAGTGTATTACTCTTAGCTTGTGAACTAATGATTACTGATTTCTCACAAGCTTATCTCAGTATTGTCATAGACTCATAATAATGAGACAGAAAATTCTCAAAGGCCATTTAGAATATCTTCTCAACCTGGGCAGTGCCACCTTTGACAAATAGCCATGGAGATTGTGCAATAAAATTTCCTGTGATGGGGACTGACAATCTAACTGAAGAGACAACATTGTTCAGAGGTTGAAAAGCATGGTTTTTTGAGCTATATAGTCTAGATTAAAGCTGTATTCTCTTACTTGCTAGCTGTGTGACCTTGGGCAAGTTGCTTAAAATCTCTGAGACTCATGCGCCTCATCCGTAAAAATGATAATAAAGCCATATGATATTTAAAATACTTTTTTTTAATTCTGTGAAGAATGTTAATTGTAGTTTGATGGGAATAGCATTGAATCTATAAATTACTTTAGGCAGTATGGCCATTTTCACAATGTTGATTCTTACTATCCATGAGGATGGAATGTTTTTCCATTTGTTTGCATCCTCTCATATTTCCATGAGCAGTGGTTTGTAGTTCTGCTTGAAGAGGTCCTTCACATCCCTTATTAGCTGTATTCCTAGCTATTTTATTCTCTTTGTAGCGATTGTGAAAGGGAGTTGATTCATGATTTGGCTCTCTGCTTGTCTATTGTTGGTGTAAAGGAATTCTTGTGATTTTTGCACATTGATTTTGTATTCTGAGACTTTGCTGAAGTTGTTTATCAACTTAAGGAGCTTTGGGCGTTTTATTTCTGGTAGAATTCAGCTGTGAATCCATCTGGTCCTGGGCTTTTTTCTGGTTGGTAGGCTATTAATTACTGCCTCAATTTCAGAACTTGTTATTGGTCTATTCAGGGACCCTGTATAGCCAAGACAATCCTAAGCAAAAAGAACAAAGCTGGAGGCATCACGCTACCTGACTTCAAATTATACTACAAGGCTATAGTGAGCAGAACAGCATGGTATGGGTATTGAAACAGACATATAGACCAATGGAGCAGAACAGATATCTCAGAAAAATACCACACATCTACAGCCTCCTGATCTTTGACAAACCTGCCAAAAGTAAGCAATGGGGAAAGGATCTCCTATTCAGTAAATGTTGCTGGGAAAACTGCCTAACCATATGCAGAAAATCGTGAAACTGAGCCCCTTCCTTATACCTTATGCAAAAATTAACTCAAGATGAATTAAAGACTCAAATGTAAAACCCAAACCCATAAAAACCCTAGAAGAAAACCTAGGCAATACCATTCAGGACCTATCACGGACAAAGACTTCATGACAAAAATGCCAAAAGCAATTGCAACAAAAGCCAAAACAAATGGAATCTAATTAAACTAAAGAACTCTGCACAGCAAGAGAAATTATCATCAGAGTGAACAGGCAACCTACAGAATGGGAGAAAATGTTTGCAAACTACCCATCTGACAAAGGTCTAATATCCAGAATCTAAAAGGAACTTAAACGAATTTACAAGATAAAAACAAACAATCCCATCAAAAAGTAGACAAAGGATATGAACAGATGTTTCTCAAAAGAAGAGATTTATTTGGCCAACAAACATATGAAAAAAAGCTCAACATCACTAATCATCAGAGAAATGCAAATCAAAACCACAGTGAGATACCATCTCATGCCAGTCAAAATGGCCATTATTAAAAAGTCAGGAAACAATAGGTGCTGGTGAGACTGTGGAGAAATAGGAACACTTTTATACTGTTGGTGGGAATGTAAATTAATTCAACCATTATGGAAGACAATGTGGCGATTCCTCAAGGATCTAGAACCAGAACTACCATTTGGCCCAGCAATCCCATTACTAGGTATATACCCAAAGGAATGTAAATCATTCTGTCATAAAGACACATGCACACGTATGTTTATTGCAACACTATTTACAATAGCAAAGACATGGGACCAACCCAAATGCCCATCAATGATAGACTGCATAAACAAAATGTGGCACATATATGCCATGGAATACTATGCAGCCATGAAAAGGAATAAGATCATGTCCTTTGCAGGGATGTGGACGAAGCTGGAAGCCATCATCCTCAGCAAACTAACACAGGAACAGAAAACCAAATTCCGCAAGTTGTCACTCGTAAGTGGGAGTTGAACAATGAGAACACATGGACACAGGGAGGGGAACAACACACACTAGCGCCTTTTGGAGGGTGGGAGGCGAGGGGAGAGAACTTAGAGGATGGGTCATTAGGTGCAGCAAACCACCATGGCACACGTATACCTATGTAACAAACCTGCAGGTTCTGCACATGTATCCCGTTTTTTTTTTTTTCTTTTTTAGAAGAAAACTAAAAAAAACAATAATAGTATCAACTAAAAGGATTATTGTGATAATGAGTTAATACAGGGCTTGGCTTTGTGTGAAATCTCTGTAAAAATAATATAATTATCAGAAACATCTTCACTATACTGTTTTAAAAAATATATGTCTTGTTCCTTGAACCCATTGTCCCTAGTTCTGAAATTTGAATCAACCTAAAATATGGTTTAGTACTTCGTTCCTCATATAATTCACTGTCACTTTTCAGGGCTACATTTTTGGTTGAATTTTCACAAATATACCATGAATTATAATTATTCTGTGTGTTATTTTATAAAGAGCATCTCCTCCATATTCATTGTTGTTCAATTCAGGGCCCCATACTCAATGCCTGTTGTGGGATATTTCCTGAATAACTGTGTACTGAATGACTGGAGGCAATTTCAGTTTTTAAAGATAACTCTTATGTGCTTACTATGTGTTCTGATCTTCAAGCTAAACATTTTCAAAATTTTCACTAATTCCTCTTGTATCGCCATTTCAACCTCCCACTCAGCTTCCTTTGAACATATTCCAGTCTTTCAAAGAGCCTCTTAAAATATGGCACCCAGAACTGAAACCAGCATGCTACATAAGGCCTGACAATTACCAAATACTCTGGAATTATCAGTTCCCTTAATGTGGACATTATTCTTCTATAAATGCAGTAAAGAATAAAATACATTCTGAAGAATCACTGATTTATTAGTATTCCATCACTAATGCTTTCTCTCAACAGATGTAGTTCATGTGAAAAAGTATTTGCCATTGACACTCAAAATGTACTACATAACTTTTTTTTTTCCTTTTAACTAAGAATGGAGACTGGCTTGATATTTAAATATCTACCTGCTTCCAATTCACCTTCCTAAGGTCACTCAAATAGTCAAACTGCCATGAATCATTACTAAAATTTTAAATCTATGAGCTGTACATCTCTTGGGGGTATATTTTATGCCCATAAACATCCATATAAAACAGGTTGTGGAACGGTTGTTAAAACAATTGAATAGTGCCCATAATTAGCTCATAAGTTATACTGGCAAAGATCTAATGAACCAAGTAAAGATTTCTTGTCTCAATGTTTATTGTTGTGCACACAATCTCACTGAATTTACTTTGGGTAAATAGTGTTTTCTTAAAAAACATAGCAACATATTTTAAAAGTCAATGAATATAGAAATCTTTCCACATGATTTTTGTTTGTGAGAAGTCAGAGCCCGGATTTGCAACAATGAAATCAAAAGCATCCTTATGAAAGTAGTAAGCACAGGCCGAGATAATGCTGTCATTGTAATATAAATAATAGTCTATTAGCACAATTTTATCATGATTGTGAGATTTCCATTTTAACATTTAGAAAATGGTAAATATTTATATATGTAGGTATATGTTTTTAGAGATACATACATTTACATATATTCATAAAATCAATTTACTTTATAAGTGAAGAACAAACCTCAAAACTCCCTTGGGACTGTAAACTATGGTGACAAAACAATTAGAGTAGAAGTCACATTACTTTTCAAACAGGTTTATGTGGTTATTATTGGAATAAAAACTTGTGTTAACATTTCCACTGGACTGAGAATAAAGAAATGCAACAATCGGGAAATGACAAGTGAAAAACATTACATTCATAGGCATTAAACCAAGGTTTAAAAAGTAGACATTATGGAAAAAAAAATAAAAGAGAAAATTAAGGCGTCAATGCCTTTGACATCCATTTAGAACACTATTCATAGAAAAGTATAATTTTTTAAATGATTTAGGCTATTCTTCCACAAGGTGCCATAAAGTCAAAAAACAGTATTTTCCTTTATATCATTTATGAAAAGTTTTAGGCAGCATTGAAACAACCTCACTTCCACTAGTAGAAAATATAAGGTAGACTGTTACAGGTAGCAGAAAATAATGAATAGCATGGATGCCCCTCTAACCCTAGGAACAGGAAAATCCTAGACATAAAGTGTTAATTCACAGATTAGCTTTATATAGAGAAAAGGATATCATATGGGACTTTTATTTTAATTTTTTTGGCGAACTTCTCTACTATTTTTCAAATTGGCTGTACTAAGCAGGGCCCTGCTGACACCTTGATTTTGTACATCCAGCCACCAGAATTATGAGAGAATACATTCCTATTCCTTTAAAAAATAGAAACAAGTAAATTGAAGGGCCTTTCCTGAACTCATGCTTGTTAGAGAAAGAAAAGTTTCCCTATGGATTTTTTTTTTTTTAACTTTAAGTTCTGGGATACATGTGCTAAACGTGAAGGTTTGCTACATAGGTATATATGTGCCATGGTGGTTTACTAGACCTATCAACACGTCATCTAGGTTTTACGCTCTGCATGCATTAGGTATTGGTCCTAATGCCCTCCCTTCCCTTGCCCCGCAACCACTGAACAGGCCCCGGTGTGTAGTGTTCCCCTACCTGTGTTCATGTGTTCTCATTGTTCAGCTCCCACCTATGAGTGACAACATGTGATGTTTGGTTTTCTGATCTTGTGTTAATTTGCTGAGAATGATGGTTTTCAGCTTTATCCACGTCCCTGCAAAGGACATGAACTCATTCTTTTTTGTGGCTGCATAGTATTCTATGGTGTATATGTGCCACATTTTCTTTATCCAGTCTAAGATTGATGGGTATTTGGGTTGGTTCCAAGTCTTTGCTATTGTGAATAGTACTGCAGTAAACATACATGTGCATATGTCTTTATAGTAGGATGATTTATAATCCTTTGGGTGTATACCCAGTAATGGGATTGCTAGGTCAAATGGTATTTCTGGTTCTATATCCTCATGGAATTGGCACACTGTCTTCTACAATGGTTAAACTAATTTACACTCCCACCAACAGTGTAAAAGCATTCCTATTTCTCCACATCCTCTCCAGCATCTGTTGTTTCCAGATTTTTTAATAATGGCCATTCTGACTGGTGTGAGGTAGTATCTTTTTGTGGTTTTGGTTTGCATTTCTCTAATGACCAGTGATGATGAGTTTTTTTCATGTTTGTTGGCTGCGTAAATGTCTTCTTTTGAGAAGTGTCTGTTCATATACTTCACCCACTTTTTGATGGGGTTGTTTGTTTGTTTCTTGTAAATTTGTTTATGTTTCTTGTAGATTCTGGATATTAGACCTTTGTCAGATGGATAGATTGCAAACGTTTTCTCCCATTCTGTAGGTTAACTGTTCACTCTGATGATAGTTTCTTTTGCTGTGCAGAAGCTCTTTAATTTAATTAGATCCCATTTGTCAATTTTGGCTTTTGTTGAAATTGCTTTTGGTGGTTTATTCATGACTCGGCAATCCCATTAATATGATTGCCAATACATATTATTGGCAATCCCAATATATACTTTGTATATATACAAAGGAATGTAAATCATTCTACTATAAAGATACATGCACATGCATGTTTATTGCAGCACAATTTACAATAGCAAAGACTTGAAACCAACCCAAATGCCCATCAATGATAGACTGGATAAAGAAAATGTGGCACATATACACCATGGAATACTATGCAGCCACAAAAAAGAATGAGTTCATGTCCTTTGCAGGGACATGAATGAAGCTGGAAACCATCATCCCCAGCAAACTAACACAGGAACAGAAAACCTGAGGTTGGGAGTTCAAGACCAGCCTGACCAACATGGAGAAATCCCGTCTCTACTAAAAATACAAAATTAGCCAGGTGTGGTGGTGCAGGCCTGTATTCCCAGCGACTTGGGAGGCTGAGGCAGGAGAATTGCTTGAACCTGGGAGGCAGAGGTTGCGGTGAGCCAAGATTGTGCCATTGCACTCCAGCCTGGGCAACAAGAGTGAAACTCTGTCTCCAAAAAAAAAAAAAAAAAAAAAAAAACCCACACACATATAAATTAGTTTTTGAAAATGCAGTTGAACATGCACACAAAATAGGAATGCAAATGAAAACCTCAGTGCGACACCATCCCACAGCAGTGAGACTGTCTATTTTTTAAACCTTTATTTTAGGCTCAGGGGTACAGGACAAGGTTTGTTAGATAGGTAGACTAATTTCACAGCAGTTTGTTGTACAGATTATTTCACCACTCAGGTATTAATCCCTCTACTCAGTTGTTATTTTTTCTGCTTCTCTCTCTTCTCAACCCTAAAGTAGACCCCAGTGTCTCTTATTTCCTTCTTTGTGTTCATAAGTTCTCATCATTTAGCTCACACTTGTAACTGAGAAAATGTGATATTTGCTTTTCTGTTCCTGCCTTAGTTTGCTAAGGATAATAGCCTCCACCTCCATCTATGTTCCCACAAAAGAAATGATCTCATTCTTTTTTATAGCTGCATTGTATTCCATGGTGTATATGTACTACATTTTCTTTATCTAGTTTGTCATTGAAGGTCATTTAGGTAGATTACATGTCTTTGCTATTGTGAATACAGCTGCGATGAATATTTGTATGTATGTTTCTTCATGGTAGAATGATGTATATTCCTCTGGGTATATATCCAGCAATGGAATTGCTGGGACAAATGGTATTTCTGCTTATAATTCTATGAGGAATCGTCATACGGCTTTCCACTATGATTGAACCAATTTACACTTCCAACAACAGTGTGTAAGTGTTCCTTTTTTTATGCAACCTTACCACCATGTTATTTTTTTGACTTTTAAATCACAGCCACAGAATGACTCTTACTAAAATGTCAAAAAGTAACAGATGCTGGTGAGGTTGTGAAGGAAATAGAACACTTATACACTGCTGGTAGGAATGTAAATTAGTTCAGACATTGAGGAAAATCGTTTGGCAATTTCTCAAAGAACTTAAAAAGGAATTACTATTTGACTCAGCTTTCCCATTATTGCATACACACCCAAAGGAATAGAAATCATTCTACCATAAGGACACATGCATGCATATATTCATTGCAGCACTACTCAGAATAGCAAAGATATGGAGTCAACCTAGATGCCCATCAACAATAGACTGGATAAAGAAAATGTGATATATATATATACCATGAAATACTACACAGCCATATGATAGAATGATATCATGTCATTTGTTACAGTATGGATGCAGCTGAAGGTCATTATCCTAAGCAAACTAACACAGGAAGAGAAAACCAAATACCACATGTTCTCACTTATATGTGGGAGCTAAATGTTGAGTATATATAGACACAAAGAAGGGAAAAACAGACACCATGGACCACTTGAGGGTGGAGAATGGGATTATGGTGAGGATTGGAAAACTACCTATTGGGTTCTATGCTTATTAGGTGGGTAACGAAATAATCTGTACACCAAACCCCCATGACATGTAATTTACATATAAAACAAACCTGAACATGTACCTCTGACCCAAAAATATAAGTTTGTAAATAAACAGTAATAGAAATTTTCTCAAACCTGGATAAATATTCAGATACAAGGAGGTTAAAGGCCACCAATCAGTTTCAACATAAATAAGAATACTCCAAGACATACTAAAATCAAATTTTCAAGGGTCGAATACAAAGAAAGGATCCTGAATGCACTGAGAGAAAATAAGTAAATGACTCATGTAGGAGATCCAATATGCCTGAAAGCAGACTTCTCAATAGAGAAACCTTACAGACCAGGAGGGTGTGGCATGATGTAATTAGAGTGCTGAAGAAAAAAAAAATAACTGCCAACCAAGGATACTGTCCCCACTACAACTCTCCTTCAGAAGTGAAGGAGAGAAATGCTAAAAGGGGTTCTTCAAACTGAATGAAAAGGATGCTAAAATTATTGTTAATGTCATAATTGTGATTTGTAAAGCACTTATATCTTCAGTAAAGAGACTAAAAGATAAAACTATTACAAGTAATAACTAGGACAATTTGTTAAGAGATAAGCAACATTAAAACACTATAAAACAAAAATTAATAATTCAAAATATGGTGAGAAAAATTGAGTTAAATGTACATTTTTTTGTTTCCTTTCTTTGTGATCAAAGTTAAATTGTTATCAGTTTACAGTAACTTATTATAACAAAACGATAATTTTATAAGCCTCACAGTAACCACACAGCAAAAATCTATAGTAGATACACTTGAAATAAAATGTAAGGCATCTAAACACACTACTGGAAAAAGTCATTTCACTACAAAGGAATGCTTTAAGAGAGGAAGAAAGAAAGTATCAAAAAGACAACTAAAAAGCAAGTAACAAAATGATAGTAGTAAGCCCTTACCTATGTTACCTTGAATATAAATGGATTAAATTCTCCTATTAAAAGCCCTAGTGGCCAGGCGTGGTGACTCATGCCTGTAATCCCAGCACTTTGGGAGGCCGAGGTGGGCAGATCACCTGAGGTCAGGAGTTCAAGACCAGCCTGGCCAACATGGTAAAACCCTGTCTCTACTAAAAATGCAAATTTTAGCAGGGTGTGATGGCAGGTGCCTGTAATTCCAGTTACTCAGGAAGCTAGGGCGGGAGAATCGCTTGAACCCGGGTGGCGGAGGTCACTTTGAGCCGAGATTATGCCACAGCACTCCAGCTAGCGGACAGAGCAAGACTCCATCTCCAAAAAACAAACAAAAACAAGAACAAACAAACAAACAAAAACATTTCATAAAAACGGAAACCAAAAAAGAGCAGGAATGGCCATACTAGTATCAGATAAAATAGAGTTTTTAAGCCAAAAGCTATAAAAATAGACAAAGAAAGTTATTATATAGTGATATAGTTATCAACATATCAAAAGGGTCTACCAATTATATGTGCACCCAACATTGGAACAATAAGTATTTTTATACCAATATGCCAATATTAATAGAACTAAAGGAAGAATAGATTGCAATATCTTAATAGCAAAATTCTATATTGCTCTTTCAGCAGTAAGAGAGATCATCCATACAGAAAATCAACAAGGAAATATCAGAGTCAATTACACTGTAGACCAAATAAACCTAACAGATATTTACAGAACATTCCATCCAACGGCCACAGAATACACATTCTTCTCAACAGCACATGGAACATTCTCCAGGATAGATAATATGTTGAATCAAATAATAAGTGCTAAGAATTTCAAAAAATAAAATCATACCAATTATGCTTTCTAAAGACAATGAAATAAAACTAGAAATCTATAAGAGGAGGAACTTTGAAAAATATGCAAAAACATGGAAATTAAACCACATGACCCTGAACTACCAATGTGTCAACGAAAAACGAAAACTGGAAACACAACATACTAAAATGTATGAGATACAGCAAAAGCTGTTCTAAGAGGGAAGTTTATGGCAGTAAACACCTACATAATAAAAATAGAAAGATCTCAAATAAACAACCTATCATTGCACCTCATGTAAATAAAAAAAACTAGAACAAACCAAACCTCAAATTAGTAGTAAGCAATAGTATATATCAGAGCAGAAATAAACAAAATAGAGACTAAAAGTTTAATACAAAAGATCAACTAAATGAAGACTTGGTTTTTGAAAAAGCAAACGAAACCAACAAACCTATAGCTAAGCTAAGAATAAGAGACTGCTCAAATAAGTAAAATCAGAGATGAAAAGGAGATATCACAACTGATACCACAGAAATCCAAAGAATCGTTAAAAGTACTATTATCAAATAATTATCCTTAAGAATAACTATATGCCAACAAGCTGGAAAAGCTACAAGAAGTTGACAAATTCATAGTCACATAAAGCCTACCAAGATTTTCATGAAGAAACAGAAAACACATAGACCAATGGCAAAGAATAGAAAACTGAGAAATAAATTAACACCTTTACAACCAATTGATTTTCAACAAAGGTGCCAAAAACTCACATTGGGAAGAGGATAGTTTAGTCAAATCATGATGCTGGGAAAATTGGATATCCATGTGCGGAAGAATGAAATTAGATCCTTATCTTTCACCACTTACAAAAATCAACTCAAGGCTCGGCGCGGTGGCTCACGCCTGTAATCCCAGCACTTTGGGAGGCCAAGGCGGGCGGATCACGACGTCAGGAGATCGAGACCATCCTGGCTAATGTGGTGAAACCCGTCTCTACTAAAAATACAAAAAATTAGCCAGGCGTGGTGGCGGGTGCCTGTAGTCCCAGCTACTTGGGAGGCTGAGGCAGGAGAATGACGTGAACCTGGGAGGCGGAGCTTGCAGTGAGCCGAGATCGCACCACTGCACTCCAGCCTGGGCGACAGAGCAAGACTCCGTCTCAAAAAAAAAAAAAAAAAGAAAAAAAAAAAAGAAAATCAACTCAAAATGGATTGGAGACTTAATTTAAGACCCAAAACAATGAAGCTACAGCAGGTCCTTTAATAATGTCATTTCTTTCAACATTGTTTACTCATAACATAGATGAGAAAAAAAAAAAAATCCATTCCTCGCTGGGGCCAGTCTGTGAGTTTTTTCCCAGATACTTCAGTTTCCTCGTACATCCCAAATAGTGCACATTTGTTTAACTAGTGTATCTAAATTGTGCCAGGATGAGTTAGTGTGGGTGTGTGCATGAGAGCACACAACAATGGAAAGGCGTTCTGTCCAGGGTTGGTTCTCGTCTTGCACCCTGAATTGACAGGATAGGCTCTGGGCTATCTGCAACTCTGAACTGGAATACTTGGTAAAATAATTATCTTACTCGTTTTCATTAACTTTTCTTAAGTGTTACGTATAGCTCACATTTATTTTGATATTTAATATTATAAGTATTTTGGTGATTATTTAGAAGTTTGATGATGGTTATAGAAACAAAAATATGCCATAGAAATTTAACTGTTGCTTATATAAATTAGCATATGGTAAAATTGGTTTCATTAAATGTCATTTCGCTTAAAGTCGCAGTTTCCAAGAACCTATCAATGATGTTAAGTGAGGACTTACTGTACGAAAAAAAAACATGGAGAAGAAATGCTTCATGATATTGGTCTGGGCAAGGAATTTTTTTGGATACGACCAAAAAAGCACAAGCACCAAAAGCAAGAACAGACAAATGGAACTACGTCGAAGTTAAAGCCTTCTGCACAGCAAAGTAAACAATCAACAGAGTGAAGACACAACCCACGGAGTGGGAGAAAAACATTTAAAAACCACACATCTGGCAAGGGGATAATATCCAGAATATATAAGAAACTCAAACTCAATAGCAAAAAGAAAGGTCTGAGTAGACATTTCTCAAAAGAAGACATGTAAATGGCCAACCAGTATATGAAAAAATGCTAACATCACTAATCGTGAGGGAAATGCAATTCAAAACTATAATGAGATATGATCTCACCCTAATCAGAATGGCTACTATCAAAAACTAAAAAAAAAAAAAAAAAAAAAAAAAAAGTAGATGCTGGGGATGTGGAGAGAAGGGGAACACTTATACACTGTTAGTGGTAATGTAAATTAGTACAACCTCCATGGCTAACACTATAAAGGCTCCTTAAAATTTTAGAAACAGAACTATCATATTATCCAACAATCCCACTACTGGGTATATATCCCAAGGAAATAAAATCAGTATATTGAAGAGATAACTGCACTTCCATATTTATTGCAGCAGTATTCACAGTAGCCCTTATATTGAATCAACTTCTATCCATCAACAGATGAATAGATTAAAATGTGGTGTGTGTATAAACATAAATATATATACGTTATGTGTGTATATATGTATATACACATATATATGTGGTCTTTTATATATGTATTTATTCTGGTCTAATCTGCACTGGCATTTCAGCCTTCTCTTGATGAGGTCCTTACCCTTTAGTCATTTTATACTTGTAAGTGTGAGTAGTGGAGTTGTTTAGACTTCTTTTTAAAAAGCATATCACCTGATTCATTTATTTACTGTGACAAAATTAAAATACCTTTCAATGTTGTGAACATATATAATTTAAAGTGATAATACACAAGTCAGAAGAGAACATAATTAGGTCAAAAAACAAGGTAAATTCTTTTTTTCTTTTTCTTTTTCTTTTTTTTGTTTTTGTTTTTGTTCTTGTTTTTAAACAAGATATTACTTTGTCACCCAGGCTGGGGTGCAGGAGTGTGATCTCAGCTCACTGCAGCCTTGACCTCTGGGATTCAAGCAATCTTCCCGCCTCAGCCTCCCGAGTAGCTGGAACTACAGGTGTGCACCACCATGCCTGGCTAATTTTTGTATTTTTTGTAGGAATGGGGTTTCATCATGTTGCCCAGGCTGGTCTTGAACTCCCGAGCTCAAGTGACCCACCCACCTTGGCCTCCTAAAGTACTAGTATTACAGGTGTGAGCCACTGTGCAGGTCCTGCAAAATAAGTTCTTAAACCTACTTTCTATTTATGAAATTATTCTTCCTCGCAACACTGATATGATGGTAGTAATTTTATAAGCCTAGTTGAAAAACCAATCTGAATATGAAAGACATTTCCATTACTTTTCCTTTAGCTCCAGAGCACAGTGCATAAATTGGATATATTCACTTGTCAAAGATACCACTTCTGATTTCCAGCTCTTTTCTCATTTCTATCCTAAAAGTCATTCTCTGTGTGTTATACCATGGCAAGACTGCTAGTGTACAGCCTCTGACATCCACAGAAGTATATGATTTTAAACTTGACAAAGCAAGAAGTTCTTACTGGCACAGAAAGCATTTCCCCAAACTGCAAGATTCTTCCATAAATAGCATCATTTAAATATCTTTTTAATAAATGTCAATATCTGGCACTCTCAATAATATTTTCAACTACTCTTATTTCCCTAGTCCCAGCAACAAATTACAGAAAGGCAATAAAACCAATAAGAATCCACTGAATTCACTTACCCAGCTTGAACAAATTCTCAAGACAATAAAAGATTTTCAGATGTATTTTGAAATGTCAAACGGTTTTGCAAGGCTTTTAAAAAGTTCAAAAAGAACAGAGGAAGATGGAGTAAAAACATAAAATCACCATTTACTCTTCATAGTAACAAATCTTAGCATTTCAGTCAAAATGTTTTCTGTAGCAAACCATCTTGTGTTGAACATTATTTTAAAAACCTACACATCACCAAGCACACTGCTAGTGATTTTTAAGGTATTTATTCAGAACTGGAATTACTGGATCAATGTACACACATTTAAAACTTCAAGAAATGCTGGCAGGGCGCGGTGGCTCATGCCTGTAATCCCAGCACTTTGGGAGGTTGAGGTGGGTGGATCACCTGAGGTCAGGAGCTCGAGACCACCCTGGCCAACATGGGGAAACCTAGTCTCTGCTAAAAATACAAAAATTAGTCAGACATGGTGGTGCTCGCCTGTAATCCCAGCTGCTCAGGAGGCTGAGGCATGAGAATAGCTTGAACCCAGGAGGTGGAGGCTGTGGTGAGTCTAGATTGCTGCACTGCACTCCGGCCTGGGTGACAGTGAAACTCCATCTCAAAAGAATAAATACGTAAAATATAAAAATAAAACTTCAGGAAATTTTGCCAATGTCCCAACAGAAACTATACCAACATTTACTCAAATCAACAGTCTATGAGAGTCAGTATGTCCTTGTTCCCTTGACCACACTGTCAACCTTTAAAAACTCATTACTATGTGACAGGCAAATATGAATCTTCATTTCTGGTCCTACCTCTATTCCTGAACATCTTTTCAGAGAAGTATTGGCCCTTTGAGAACATCTGTTAATCTTTCACTGAAAATATTCATTTTCACATATATTCATGAGGTATAAGTAACTTTTATTACTTGCATAGGTTGTATAGAGCTCATATCAGGGCTTCAAGTCTCCATCAACCAAATAATGTACATTGTAACTATGAAGTAATTTCTCATCATCAACCTTCCTCTCATCTCCTCACCCTTCCTAATCTCCATTGTCTATGATCTGATCCTCTATGTCCACATGTACACTTTTTTTTAGCACTCACTTACAAGAATATGATATTTGACGTCTGTGTCTGCCTTTTTTCACTTAAGATAATGACCTCCAGTTCCATTCATGTTGCTACAAAAGACATGATTTCATTCTTTTTATGGCTGAATAGTCTTCCATTGTATATATATACCACCTTTTACTTACCCAATCATCCATTGATGGACACTTAGATTGATCTTTTCTATTATGAATAGTGCTGTGATAAACACACAAAGGCAGGGGTTTTTTTTATTATTAATAGTTAAATTGATTTCTGTTCCTTTGGATATGATATTCAGTAGTGGGGTTGCTGGATAGAATAGTGGTTCTACTTTAATTATTTGAGAAATCTCCACACTGTTTCCATAGAGGTTTAACTAACTTCCATTCCCACCGACATTGCAAAAGTGTTCCCTTTTCTCCGAATCCTTGCCAACATCTGCTATTTTCTGCCTTTTTAATAATACCTATTCTGACTGAGGTAAGACGCTGTGGTTTTAATTTGCATTTCTCTGATGATTAGTAATATTGAGCATTTTTTCATATATCTGTTGGCCATTTGTATGTCTTCTTTTGAAAAATGTCTATTCATGTCCTTTGCCCACTTTTTAATGGGGTTGTTGTTGTTGTTGTTGAGATGTTAGAGTTCCTTTTATATTCTGGATATTGTCCTTTGTTGGGTAAATGGTTTGGTTTGCACATATTTTTCCCCTCTGCAGGTTGTCTGTTCTTTCTGTTGCTTTTAATTTTTGCTATGGAGAAGCTTTTTAGCTTAATTAAGACCCATTTGTCTATTTTTGTTTATGTTGTTTGTGTTTTTGAGGTCTCAGTCATAAATTATTTACCTAGACCAATGTCCAGAAGAGTCTTCTTACAGGATTTTTATAGTTTTGAGTCTTACATTTAAATCTTTAAACCATTTTGAGCAGCTTTTTCTATATGGTGAAAGATAGGGATCCAGTTTCATTCTTCTGCATATGGTAATCCAACTTTCCCAGCACAATTTCTTGAGGAAAAAAGTCCTTTTCTCAATGTATTTCTTGTCAGCTTTGTTAAAGACCAGTTAGCTATAAATATATAGCTTTATTTCTGGGTTCTTTATTCTGTTCCATTGATCTGTGTGTCTACTTTTATACCACTACCATGCTGCTTTGGTTACTACAGTCTTGTAATATACTTTGAAGTCAAGTAATGTGCTGCCTCCAGCTTTGTTCCTTTTGCTTAGGATTACTTTGGCTATTTGGGCTCTTTTTTGGTTTCATAATTTTCAGGTTGTTTTTTCTATTTCTCTGAAAAAATGACTTTGATATTTTGATAGGGATTGCATTGAATCTGTAGATTGCTTTGGGTGGTATGGTCATTCTAATGATATTTATTCTTCTGATCCATGATCATGGGATGTTTTAAATTTGCATCATATACAGTTTATTTCATCTGTGTTTTGTAGTTTTCCTCATAGAGATCTTTCATCTCCTTTGTTAAATTTATTCCTAGGTATTTTATTTTATTTTATTTTATTTCTGCTAATGCAAATGAAACTGCCTTCTTGATTTCATTCTCAGCTAGATCATTATTTGTGTATAAAACACTACTGATTTTTGTACATTGATTTTGTAGTCTGCAACTTTACTAAATTCATTTATCAAATCTAAGAGTTTCTGCTGGAGGCTATTGGTTTTTCTAGATATAAGATTATGTCATCTGCAAACAGGGACATTTGACTTCCTCCTTCTCAGTTTGGAAGCCTTTTATTTCTTGCTCTTCCTTGATTGCTCTGGCTTTGACTACCAGTACTATATTGAATAGGAGTGTTGAAAGTAGGCATCTTTATCTTGTTCTAGTTCTTAGAGGAAACACTTTAAACTTTTTCTCATTTAGTATTATGTTAGCCCTGAGTTGATCATATTTGGCCTTTATTATTTTGAGATATGTTCCTTCTATGCTCAGTTTGTTAATGGTTTTCATCATGAATGATCATATCTTTCAACTAGTTGTCTACTGTCTTTCCTCTGGAATTAAATTTAATTGCTTTGTTTTGCCTAGTGTAACTAAATAATTTCTCAATGTATTATGACTATCCTTTGTCAAATGTGTTGCAATTATTTTCTTCCACTTTAAAAGTAATTATTAACTTGGTGTTTGTTTTCATCAGACAAAAATAGTTCCTTTTTATATTGTCAAATTTATTTTTTTTTGTTTTCTTTACGTCTTTGAGATTTAGAGTATCACTTAAATTGAATCTACAGATAGTGAAAACATTCTCCTGTATTTTCATCTAATCATAATAAAAATTTATTTAAGCCTAAAATCTACCTAAATATATTCTTGTATATAAAGTGAGGTAGATAATTAGCATTTGTTTTACAAGTGGATGGCCAACTTGTCACAATACCATTGAATAGCTCTTTCTTTGCCCACTAATAGAAAATAGCACTTTAACCATGTATTAAAACGTCTATATATATATACACACACACACACATATATATATAAAATGTTTGTATCTGAATTTTTTACTGTGTTTTATTGGTTTATTTTGTACATTTAGTACAATTATACTGTTTTAATGATAGTTCTTTTTGATATTGTTTTATACATCGTATGAAAATCTTCATTCTTTTTCATTTAAAAATTATTATGGGGTTAACATCATATAATCTTTCTTCAAGATATTTTTAAAAACCTACCATGTTGTATGAAATATTGTTTTACTAAAATTGGAGTTGGTTTAAACTGATATAAGGAGATTTGACAAATTATATAGTATTGAGTCTTCTCATTTTTGCTTCATTTCTATACCTTTTGATTAAGAATCATCATTTTTGCAGACATTTAAACCGTGGAGCTTGAGTTTTGCGATGCTTCTAATAGTGGGATAAGCCCACTTTCAACAGGTCTCCCAGACAGAGCTTTAGTTACTGTTTTTGTTTTTATATTCTTCATTTACACTCAACGTTAAGGTTTTCTCCATATAACTATAAAGATCTTTCACAGCATTTGGTAAATTTATTCTTACTATATATCATAGTTATTACTTAATCCAAAGTTACATTTTAATATAATTATTGTGACTGGTATGTACAAAAAGATGATTTGTAGATTTAGCTTGTATTACAGGTATCTAATACATTTTCATAAGAGTTGTAACTGCTTTTTAAAATTATTTTAAATACAAAATCATATAATCTGAAAAATGTGATAGTTTTTTCTCTTCCGTTCTAACATGTATGCTTCTTTATTTTCCTTATTTTATTTTATTTTCGTGGATTGTAATATTTAGTACTAGGAACTTTCTTTTCTTCCTAATTTTTGTTGTGAAGCATTTGTTAATGTTGAAAAACATGATTGTATTATTTAATGTAGTTTTCTGGTAGAGTTAATTGATCAAATTAATAAAACTTCCTTTATTCTCAATTTATCCTAACTTTTTTGAAATCTAGAAATAGGAAATTGTTCAATGTTTTTTCAGAATTCATTTTCCCTTCTTTTACTTCCAAAATGTAATAATGTACGTTGATGGATTTCTCAATATTTAGCCAATCTGTATTCTAATAATAATTTTTATCTTAATAGAGAGAGGATTCAGTGTGTTAGTATTTTATTTGGAATATTTGTCTTTATTCATATTGTTTAACTCGTGTATAGGTTTGAGTGTATTTGTATCTATGTGTGTTTTGTGTGTGTACTCTGTCTTTATCAATTTGTTTTTTCAGTCAAAGAATGTGAAAAATGTCAGTCTCTTTTTCTATGCACTGGAAATAATTTATACATCACCTTCATTAAAGAATTAGTAAGACTTACCTATAAACACTGTCTGGGTTTGACGCCTATTAAGGGTGGAGTTTTTTTTTTTTTTTTTTTTGAGATAGAGTTTCTCTCTTATTGCCCAGGCTGGAGTGCAATGGTGCATCTCGGCTCACCGCAACCTCCACCTCCTGGGTTCAAGTGATTCTCTTGCGTCAGCCTCCCGAGTAGCTGGGATTACAGGCATGCGCCAGCATGCCTTGCTAATTTTGTATTTTTAGTAGAGACGGGGTTTCTCCATGTTGGTCAGGCTGGTCTGGAACTCCTGACCTCAGGTGATCCGCCCGTCTTGGCCTCCCAAAGTGCTGGGATTACAGGCCTGAGCCACCGCGCCCGGCCTAGGGTATAGATATTTTATCAGCTTTTATTTATTGCCTAGTTGCTTCTTCTTTTCCCTAGCTTTATTGAGGTAAAATAGATAATAAAAATGTTGTATATTCAAGGCATACAACATAATGATTTGATATACACATATATTTTGAAATGATTACCACAATGATTATGCTTACTACATCCATCACTTCACATGATTATCATTTTCTGTGTGTGTATATGTGTGTGTGTGTGTGTTTGTGTGTGCGCGCGCTGAGGGTACATAAGATGTGCTGAGGATACATAAAATCTACTCTGTAAGGAAATTTCCAGTTTTATTAACTTGAAATTTAATTCAAGTTAATTCAATTCTTTGTTATTAACTATAGTTACCATGTTGTACATTATATCCCCAGAACTTATTCATCTTAAAACTGAAAGTTTGTATGGATCCTTTGACCAACATCTTCCCATTTCCCCCATCTCCCAACCCATGGCAACAACCATTACAGTTTCTGCTTCTATGAGGGTTACTCTTTTAGATTCCACATAAATGATATCATATAGTATTTGTCTTTCTGCATCTTGCTTATTTCACATAACATAATGTCCTCCATGTTCATTCACACTGTCACAAATGTCAGGGTTTTCTTCTTTGTTTTCCTTCCATTGTGTATGTTTCAGTGTGTGCGTGTCACATTTTCTTTACCCATTCATCTATCAATAGCACTAGGAATTTTTCATGTATTAGTTATTGTGAATAATGTTCCAATGAACACAGAGATGCAAATATCTCTTTAAAATACTGAATTCATATCCTTTAGATATATATTCATAATTGGAATTGCTGGGTTGTGTGGTAGTTCTTCTAAATTTTTTTTTATAACCCTCTATACTGTTTTCCTTAATGTCTGTACCAATTTACATTCTCACCAACAGTGTACGAGGAGTTCCCTTTTCTCTACACCCTGACCAACACTTGCTATCTCCTGTCTTTTCGATAATAGCCATTCTAAAAGGTATGAGGTATTTCATTGTCGTATTGATTTGCATTTCTCTGATAAATAGTGACATCACCTGCCTTTTCTTTTTTATCATTATTATTATACTTTAAGTTCTAGGGTACATGTGCATAACGTGCAGGTTTGTTACATATGTATACTTGTGCCATGTTGGCATGCTGCACCCATCAACTCGTCAGCACCCATCAACTCGTCATTTACATCAGGTATAACTCCCAATGCAATCCCTCCCCCCTCCCCCCTCCCCATGATAGGCCCCTGTGTATGATGTTCCCCTTCCCGAGTCCAAGTGATCTCATTGTTCAGTTCCCACCTATGAGTGAAATCATGCTGCTATAAAGACACATGCACACGTATGTTTATTGCGGCACTATTCACAATAGCAAAGACTTGGAATCAACCCAAATGTCCATCAGTGATGGACTAGATTAAGAAAATGTGGCACATATACACCATGGAATACTATGCAGCCATAAAAAAGGATGAGTTTGTGTCTTTTGTAGGGACATGGATGCAGCTGGAAACCATCATTCTCAGCAAACTATCGCAAGAACAGAAAACCAAACATCGCCTGCTTTTTCTTTTTTTTTTTTTTTTCTTGTAAACGGCAGATAGTTTTGCTTTTTTATTCATTCTGACAGTCTTACCTTTAATTGAAAATTAGTGTGATTAGTCAATTTACATTTAACATAAATGGTTGGATTTAGGTCTGCCATTTTACTAATTGTTTTCTGTGTGCTTAATCTGGTTTTTTTTTTTGGTTTTTATTTATTTATTTATTTATTTTTTAAATTTATTTATTATTATTGTACTTTAAGTTCTAGGGTACATGTGCATAACGTGCAGGTTTGTTACATATGTATACTTGTGCCATGTTGGTGTGCTGCACCCATCAACTCGTCAGCACCCATCAACTCGTCATTTACATCAGGTATAACTCCCAATGCAATCCCTCCCCCCTCCCCCCTCCCCATGATAGGCCCCGGTGTGTGATGTTCCCCTTCCTGAGTCCAAGTGATCTCATTGTTCAGTTCCCACCTATGAGTGAGAACATGCGGTGTTTGGTTTTCTGTTCTTGTGATAGTTTGCTAAGAATGATGGTTTCCAGCTGCATCCATGTCCCTACAAAGGACACAAACTCATCCTTTTTGATGGCTGCATAGTATTCCATGGTGTATATGTGGCACATTTTCTTAATCCAATCTGTCACTGATGGACATTTGGGTTGATTCCAAGTCTTTGCTATTGTGAATAGTGCCGCAATAAACATATGTGTGCATGTGTCTTTATAGCAGCATGATTTATAATCCTTTGGGTATATACCCAGTAATGGGATGGCTGGGTCATATGGTACATCTAGTTCTAGATCCTTGAGGAATCGCCATACTGTTTTCCATAAAGGTTGAACTAGTTTACAATCCCACCAACAGTGTAAAAGTGTTCCTATTTCTCCACATCCTCTCCAGCACCTGTTGTTTCCTGACTTTTGAATGATCGCCATTCTAACTGGTGTGAGATGGTATCTCATTGTGGTTTTGATTTGCATTTCTCTGATGGCCAGTGATGATGAGCATTTTTTCATGTGTCTGTTGGCTGTATGAATGTCTTCTTTTGAGAAATGTCTGTTCATATCCTTTGCCCACTTTTTGATGGGGTTGTTTGTTTTGTTCTTGTAAATTTGTTTGAGTTCTTTGTAGGTTCTGGATATTAGCCCTTTGTCAGATGAGTAGACTGCAAAAATTTTCTCCCATTCTGTAGGTTGCCTGTTCACTCTGATGGTAGTTTCTTTTGCTGTGCAGAAGCTCTTTAGTTTAATTAGATCCCATTTGTCAATTTTGGCTTTTGCTGCCGTTGCTTTTGGTGTTTTAGACATGAAGTATTTGCCCATGCCTATGTCCTGAATGGTACTACCTAGGTTTTCCTCTAGGATTTTTATGGTATTAGGTCTAACATTTAAGTCTCTAATCCATCTTGAATTAATTTTCGTATAAGGAGTAAGGAAAGGATCCAGTTTCAGCTTTCTACTTATGGCTAGCCAATTTTCCCAGCACCATTTATTAAATAGGGAATCCTTTCCCCATTTCTTGTTTCTCTCAGGTTTGTCAAAGATCAGATGGCTGTAGATGTGTGGTATTATTTCTGAGGACTCTGTTCTGTTCCATTGGTCTATATCTCTGTTTTGGTACCAGTACCATGCTGTTTTGGTTACTGTAGCCTTGTAGTATAGTTTGAAGTCAGGTAGCGTGATGCCTCCAGCTTTGTTCTTTTGACTTAGGATTGTCTTGGAGATGTGGGCTCTTTTTTGGTTCCATATGAACTTTAAAGCAGTTTTTTCCAATTCTGTGAAGAAACTCATTGGTAGCTTGATGGGGATGGCATTGAATCTATAAATTACCTTGGGCAGTATGGCCATTTTCACGATATTGATTCTTCCTATCCATGAGCATGGTATGATCTTCCATTTGTTTGTGTCCTCTTTTATTTCACTGAGCAGTGGTTTGTAGTTCTCCTTGAAGAGGTCCTTTACATCCCTTGTAAGTTGGATTCCTAGGTATTTTATTCTCTTTGAAGCAATTGTGAATGGAAGTTCATTCATGATTTGGCTCTGTGTTTGTCTGTTACAGGTGTATAAGAATGCTTGTGATTTTTGCACATTAATTTTGTAACCTGAGACTTTGCTGAAGTTGCTTATCAGCTTAAGGAGATTTTGGGCTGAGACAATGGGGTTTTCTAAATATACAATCATGTCATCTGCAAACAGGGACAATTTGACTTCTTCTTTTCCTAACTGAATACCCTTGATTTCTTTCTCTTGCCTAATTGCCCTAGCCAGAACTTCCAACACTATGTTGAATAGGAGTGGTGAGAGAGGGCATCCCTGTCTTGTGCCAGTTTTCAAAGGGAATTTTTCCAGTTTTTGCCCATTCAGTATGATATTGGCTGTGGGTTTGTCATAAATAGCTCTTATTATTTTGAGGTACATTCCATCAATACCGAATTTATTGAGCGTTTTTAGCATGAAGGGCTGTTGAATTTTGTCAAAAGCCTTTTCTGCATCTATTGAGATAATCATGTGGTTCTTGTCTTTGGTTCTGTTTATATGCTGGATTATGTTTATTGATTTGCGAATGTTGAACCAGCCTTGCATCCCAGGGATGAAGCCCACTTGATCATGGTGGATAAGCTTTTTGATGTGTTGCTGAATCCGGTTTGCCAGTATTTTATTGAGGATTTTTGCATCGATGTTCATCAGGGATATTGGTCTAAAATTCTCTTGTTTTGTTGTGTCTCTGCCAGGCTTTGGTATCAGGATGATGTTGGCCTCATAAAATGAGTTAGGGAGGATTCCCTCTTTTTCTATTGATTGGAATAGTTTCAGAAGGAATGGTACCAACTCCTCCTTGTACCTCTGGTAGAATTCAGCTGTGAATCCATCTGGTCCTGGACTTTTTTTGGTTGGTAGGCTATTAATTATTGCCTCAATTTCAGAGCCTGCTATTGGTCTATTCAGGGATTCAACTTCTTCCTGGTTTAGTCTTGGAAGAGTGTAAGTGTCCAGGAAATTATCCATTTCTTCTAGATTTTCCAGTTTATTTGCGTAGAGGTGTTTATAGTATTCTCTGATGGTAGTTTGTATTTCTGTGGGGTCGGTGGTGATATCCCCTTTAACATTTTTAATTGCGTCGATTTGATTCTTCTCTCTTTTCTTCTTTATTAGTCTTGCTAGCGGTCTGTCAATTTTGTTGATCTTTTCAAAAAACCAACTCCTGGATTCGTTGATTTTTTGGAGGGTTTTTTGTGTCTCTATCTCCTTCAGTTCTGCTCTGATCTTAGTTATTTCTTGCCTTCTGCTAGATTTCGAATGTGTTTGCTCTTGCTTCTCTAGTTCTTTTAATTGCGATGTTAGAGTGTCAATTTTACATCTTTCCTGCTTTCTCTTGTGGGCATTTAGTGCTATAAATTTCCCTCTTCACACTGCTTTAAATGTGTCCCAGAGATTCTGGTATGTTGTATCTTTGTTCTCACTGGTTTCAAAGAACATCTTTATTACTGCCTTCATTTCGTTATGTACCCAGTAGTCATTCAGGAGCAGGTTGTTCAGTTTCCATGTAGTTGAGCGGTTTTGATTGAGTTTCTTAGTCCTGAGTTCTAGTTTGATTGCACTGTGGTCTGAGAGACAGTTTGTTATAATTTCTGTTCTTGTACATTTGCTGAGGAGTGCTTTACTTCCAATTACGTGGTCAATTTTGTAGTAACTACGATGTGGTGCTGAGAAGAATGTATATTGTGTTGATTTGGGGTGGAGAGTTCTATAGATGTCTATTAGGTCTGCTTGCTGCAGAGATGAGTTCAATTCCTGGATATCCTTGTTAACTTTCTGTCTCGTTGATCTGTCTAATGTTGACAGTGAAGTGTTGAAGTCTCCCATTATTATTGTATGGGAGTCTAAGTCTCTTTGTAAGTCTCTAAGGACTTGCTTTATGAATCTGGGTGCTCCTGTATTGGGTGCATATATATATTTAGGATAGTTAGCTCTTCCTGTTGAATTGATCCCTTTACCATTATGTAATGGCCTTCTTTGTCTCTTTTGATCTTTGATGGTTTAAAGTTTGTTTTATCAGAGACTAGTATTTCAACCCCTGCTTTTTTTTGTTCTCCATTTGGTTGGTAAATCTTCCTGCATCCCTTTATTTTGAGCCTATGTATGTCTCTGCATGTGAGATGGGTCTCCTGAATACAGCAGACTGATGGGTCTTGACTCTTTATCCAGTTTGCCAGTCTGTGTCTTTTAATTGGAGCATTTAGTCCATTTACATTTAAGGTTAATATTGTTATGTGTGAACTTGATCCTGCCATTATGATATTAACTGGTTATTTTGCTCATTTGTTGATGCAGTTTCTTCCTAGCCTCGATGGTCTTTACATTTTGGCCTGTTTTTGCAATGGCTGGTACCGGTTGTTCCTTTCCATGTTTAGTGCTTCCTTCAGGGTCTCTTGTAAGGCAGGCCTAGTCGTGACAAAATCTCTAAGCATTTGCTTATCTGTAAAGGATTTTATTTCTCCACTTATGAAACTTAGTTTGGCTGGATATGAAATTCTGGGTTGAAAATTCTTTTCTTTAAGAATGTTGAATATTGGCCCCCACTCTCTTCTGGCTTGTAGAGTTTCTGCCGAGAGATCTGCTGTTAGTCTGATGGGCTTCCCTTTGTGGGTAACCCAACCTTTCTCTCTGGCTGCCCTTAAGATTTTTTCCTTCATTTCAACTTTGGTGAATCTGGCAATTATGTGTCTTGGAGTTGCTCTTCTCGAGGAGTATCTTTGTGGCGTTCTCTGTATTTCCTGGATTTGAATGTTGGCCTGCCCTACTAGGTTGGGGAAGTTCTCCTGGATGATATCCTGAAGAGTGTTTTCCAACTTGGTTCCATCTTCCCCCTCACTTTCAGGCACCCCAATCAGACGTAGATTTGGTCTTTTTACATAATCCCATACTTCTTGCAGGCTTTGTTCATTTCTTTTTCTTCTTTTTTCTTTTGGTTTCTCTTCTCGCTTCATTTCATTCATTTGATCCTCAATCGCTGATACTCTTTCTTCCAGTTGATCGAGTTGGTTACTGAAGCTTGTGCATTTGTCACGTATTTCTCGTGTCATGGTTTTCATCTCTTTCATTTCCTTTATGACCTTCTCTGCATTAATTACTCTAGCCATCAATTCTTCCACTTTTTTTGCAAGATTTTTAGTTTCTTTGCACTGGGTACGTAATTCCTCCTTTAGCTCTGAGAAGTTTGATGGACTGAAGCCTTCTTCTCTCATCTCATGAAAGTCATTCTCCGTCCAGCTTTGATCCATTGCTGGCGATGAGCTGCGCTCCTTTGCCGGGGGAGATGCGCTCTTATTTTTTGAATTTCCAGCTTTTCTGCCCTGCTTTTTCCCCATCTTTCGGGTTTTATCTGCCTCTGGTCTTTGATGATGGTGATGTACTGATGGGGTTTTGGTGTAGGTGTCCTCCCTGTTTGATAGTTTTCCTTCTAACAGTCAGGACCCTCAGCTGTAGGTCTGTTGGAGATTGCTTGAGGTCCACTCCAGACCCTGTTTGCCTGGGTATCAGCAGCAGAGGCTGCAGAAGATAGAATATTGCTGAACAGCGAGTGTACCTGTCTGATTCTTGCTTTGGAAGCTTCCTCTCAGGGGTGTACTCCACCCTGTGAGGTGTGGGGTGTCAGCCTGCCCCTAGTGGGGGATGTCTCCCAGTTAGGCTACTCAGGGGTCAGGGACCCACTTGAGCAGGGAGTCTGTCCCTTCTCAGATCTCAACCTCCGTATTGGGAGATCCACTGCTCTCTTCAAAGCTGTCAGACAGAGTCGTTTGCGTCTGCAGAGGTTTCTGCTGTTTTTGTTATTGTTTACTGTGCCCTGTCCCCAGAGGTGGAGTCTACAGAGACAGGCAGGTTTCCTTGAGCTGCTGTGAGCTCCACCCAGTTCAAGCTTCCCAGCAGCTTTATTTACCTACTTAAGCCTCAGCAATGGCGGGTGCCCCTCCCCCAGCCTCGCTGCTGCCTTGCCGGTAGATCACAGACTGCTGTGCTAGCAATGAGGGAGGCTCCGTGGGCGTGGGACCCTCCCGGCCAGGTGTGGGATATGATCTCCTGGTGTGCCTGTTTGCTTAAAGCGCAGTATTGGGGTGGGAGTTACCCGAATTTCCAGGTGTTGTGTGTCTCAGTTCCCCTGGCTAGGAAAAGGGATTCCCTTCCCCCTTGCGCTTCCCAGGTGAGGCAATGCCTCGCCCTGCTTCAGCTCTCGCTGGTGGGGCTGCAGCAGCTGACCAGCACCGATCGTCCGGCACTCCCCAGTGAGATGAACCCAGTACCTCAGTTGAAAATGCAGAAATCACCGGTCTTCTGTGTGGCTCACGCTGGGAGTTGGAGACTGGAGCTGTTCCTATTTGGCCATCTTGCTCCGCCCTCCATCGCCTGCTTTTTCACATACCTATTGCCCACGTGTTGAATGTCTTCTTTGGAAAAAGGTCTATTCAGATCCATTGCATTAAAAACATTAAATATCTAAAATATATTCAAAACTCTAAAATATTTTAATATATGTTAGAAGTTTGCACATTTTTAACTGGGTTATGTGTTATTTGATTTTTGCTATTGAGTTGTATGAGTTTATTACAGATTTTGAATATTAACCCCTTAGCAGATATACAGTTTGCAGATATTTTCTCCTATTCCATAACTTGAATTTCGTTTTGTTATTTACTTTGAATTACACTTTATAGTTTGATGTAGTCTCACTTGTTTATTTTACCTTTGTTGTCTGTGCTTTTGGTGCTATATCCAAAAAAGAATTGCCCAGACCAATGTCAAGACATTGTTGTGTGTGTGTTTTCTTCAAGGAATTTTATGGATTCAGGTCTTGCCGTCTTTAAGTCTTACAGTGTTTAAGCCTGTTTTCTTATATATTCAGGTTTTCTATAATTTTGACCTATATTTGAGTGATTTATAGTATCTCAGAATAAAATATTTTTCTCTAAATTTTCACATGCCTTGATATGATAAAAGTAAATATTTTTTCAAAAAATTTATAGTATCTTCCATACATTTGGCTGAGTCATTTATCATTCTATGCATGTGCTCACTCTTTTTTTTTTCAAGCTTGTAGTCTTATTTTATTGTTGTTTATGAATCTCTAACAAGTTATACAGACAGCTTTAGCTTGGCTTTTTTCATGAGAACCATTAGCAAGGATGACAGCAGTAGGGCAGCAAAAATGACAACAGGGAAGGACCATGCTGGACTGTTTCTTAACACATGAAACTTAGAAAAAACAACTGGGGGCTCATTTTCATGTTAATTCCTTGCATTTTAGGGTTAGCAAGTAAAATTCAGGATACCCAGTTAAATTTGTGTTTCAGATAAATAACAAACAAATTTTTAATGTAAGTAATGTAAATAAATTTTTAATGTAATATTAAAAATGTAATTTTTAATATTGCATGGGACATACTTATACTAAAAAAGTTATTCATTATTTAGTCAGAATTCAAACTGAACTAGGGATCCTATATTTTTATTTTCTAAATCTGGAAACTACTCTATGGGCAAGTGGGAACTTAAGATACATAAACTTGTTTTTATTTTTTGCTTTTTCTTTTTCTTTTTTCTTTTTTATTATACTTTATGTTCTAGGGTACATGTGCACAACGTGCAGGTTTGTTGCATATGTATACATGTGCCACGTTGGTGTGCTGCACCCATTAACTCATCATTTGCATTAGGTATATCTCCTAATGCTATCCCTCCCCCCTCCCTCCTCTCCACAATAGGACCCGGTGTGTGATGTTCCCCTTCCTGTGTCCAGATGTTCTCATTGTTCAATTCCCACCTATGAGTGAGAACATGCAGTGTTTGGTTTTCTGTCCTTGTGCTCACTCTTTTTATGTCTTTATCAGACACATTTTTCTCTGTTCATTCCTGATCGCAAAATAAACATAATAAAGCTATTTTATTGATCTTTTCAAAGAAGCAACATTTGATTTCTTCATCCATTTTTAAGAATTCACTTATTTATATTTCTAATATCTTACTTTTCTCCTTTTTATTCTAATTTATATATTTTTATGTATTTGAAAAATATTTTAACATGTTACAAGTTGTACATAAAAAACGCATGTGCTTGAGGCTGTAAATTTTTTTCATGAATTTCTATTTGACCTTATTCCAAAATTTTGAAATGAAGTATGCTTTTACTCATTTCTGTATTAATTTCTATTATAGACTTAAGAATCTTTATTTATATTATCAATGTTTTGTTATTATTAGCCTTCATAAAGAGTAGTTTGGAATTCAAATCTATCTCGTTGCATTTTTCACTTTCATTGCATTAGATTGGGTGAATGTAACTTATAGAGGTTTTTCCTTTCTTCCCTTTTTAAAATAATTTTTAAATATTGTTTTGAGTTATTGCACGTAATTTTTCCAAGCATGTTTGAAAAGTGTTTATTCTGTGTACTCACCTTTTGACTTATATTATTTACGTCTTCTGTATCATTATTTATTTTTGGTCTACTTGGTCCATCAATTTTAATGAATATCCTACTAAGACGGCAAGTTGATTAATTTTTTCTTATAATAATTATTCATATTTTACCTAAAGTTATGTTAAAGAAAAATTATTAAGGACAAAAATATTCAGGACTACTGTGTTTTCTTGGACCAAAATTTTGACAATATGAAATAAGCCAATATGTTCACTTACTGCATTTATCATGAATTCTCTCTTGTGTGAAATCCATATTGCGCTATCCATTTTCTTTCTGTAAGCAATAGTAAACATCTTGTGATTCTTTTATATTTATCAATATTAATTTATTCTCTTTTAAGCTCTGTGTTGAAATTCTTGTATCCTATTTTCTTCTTCTAGTAATTACTTATATTATTCCATTGTACTCCATTTCATCTAAATTAACACATTTTCATTATAAATTATGAAAAAATATAGAGAATTACGTAACAGATTACTATGTCACTATAATTTATACTATTAGTTATACTATAATTACTATATATCAGTAATTAATGTTACTGGGCCAGGCACAGTGGCTCACGCCTGTAATCCCAACACTTTGGGAGGCCGAGGTGGGCAGATTACAAGGTCAGGAGTTGAGACCAGTCTGGCCAATATGGTGAAAGCCCGTCTCTACTAAAATTACAAAAAGTAGCTGGGCATGGTGGCATGTGCCTGTAGTCCCAGCTACTCAGGAGGCTGAACCAGGATAATCGCTGGAAGCTGGGAGGTGGAGGTTGAGGTGAGCCGAGATCGCACCACTGCACTCCAGCCTGGGTGACAGAGCGAGACTCTGTTTCAAACAACAACAACAAAAAGGTTACTATGTAAGATTAACAGTTCTATGACATAGCAATATCTGTTAATATCTCTTAATGCCTAAGAGATACCCAGTAGTGGGACTGCTGGATCAAATGGTAGTTCTACCTTTAGTTCATTAAGGAATCTCCATACTGTCTTCCATAGTGGTTGTACTAGTTTACATTCCCACCAGCAATGTAAAAGTGTTCCCTTTTCACCACATCCACCCTAACAACTATTATTTTTTGAGTTTTTAGTTATGGCTATTCTTACAGGAGTAAGGTTGTATCACATTGTGGTTTTGATTTGCATTTTCCTGATAATTAATGATGCTGAGTCTTTTTTCATACGTTTGTTGGTGATTTGTGTATCTTCTTTTGAGAATTGTCTATTCATGTCTTTAGCCCACTTTTTGCTGAGATTTTTTTTCTTGCTGATTTATTGATTTCCTTATAAATTCTGACTATTAGTCCTTTGTCAGTTGCATATATGCGATGATTATTTGAGAATATTTTCTCCCACTTTGTGGGTTATCTGTTTACTCTGCTAATTATTTCTTTTGCTGTGCAGAAGCTTTTAAGTTTCACGAAGTCTCATCTATTTAATTTTATTTTTGTTGCATTTGTTTTGGGGTTATTGGTCATGAATTCTTTGCCTAAGCCATGTCTAGAACACTTTTTCCACTGTTACCTTCCAGAATTTATGGTTTCAGGTGTTAGATTTAAGTCTTTCATCCATCGTGAGTTGATTTTTGTACAAGGTGAGAGGTGAGGATCTAGTTTCATTCTTCTACATGTGGCTTGCCAATTATCCCAGCACCATTTGTTGAATAGAGAGTCCTTTCCCCACTTCATGTTTTTGTTTGTTTTGTCAAAGATCACTTGGCTGTTAACTACTTGGCTTTATTTCTGGGTTCTCTTTAATATTCCATTGGTCTATATCCCTGTTTTTGTCCAAGTACCATGCTGTTTTGGTAACTATAGCCTTGTAATGTAGTTTGAAGTCAGGTAATGTGATGCCTTCAGATTTGTTCTTCTTGCTTAGTCTTGCTTTGACTATGCAGGCTCTTTTTTGGTAACATATGAATGTTAGGAATGTTTTCTTCTAGTTCTGTGAAGAACAATGATGATATTTTGGTGGGAATTGCATCAAATTTATAGATTGCTTTTGGCAGTGTGGTCATTTTCACAATATGGATTCTACCCATCCATGAGCATGGGATGTGTTTCCATTTGTTTGTGTCATCTATGATTTTTTTCAGCAGTGTTTTGTAGTTTTCCTTGTAGAGATCTTTCATCTCCTTCGGTAGCTGTAGTCCTAAGTATTTATTTATTTTGCAGCTGTGGTAAAAGGGGTTGGGTTTTTTATTTGATTCTCAGTTTGGTTACTGTTGGTGTATAGAAGTGCTACTGATTTGCATACATTGATTTTGTATCCTGAAACTCTACTGAATTTATTTATCAGATCCAGCAGCTTTTTGGATGAGGTTTTTGATCTACAATCATACCACTGGTGAACAGCAACAGCTTGACTTCCTCTTTACCAATTTTGATGCCCTTTATTTCCTTCTCTTTTCCGATTACTCTGACTAGGACTTCCAGTACTATGTTGAATAGAAGTGCTGAAAGTGGGTATCCTTTTCTTTTTCAGTTCTCAGGGGGAATGCTTTCATCTTTTCCCCATTTTGGCTGTGGGTTTGTCATAGATGGCTCATTGCCTTAAGGTATGTTCTTTCTATGCTGATTTTGCTGAAGGTTTTAATCATAAAGGGATGCTGAATTTTGTCAAATTTTTTTTCTATATCTATTGAGGTGATCATGTGATTGTTTTTAATTCTGTTTATGTGGTGTATCACATTTATTGACTTGTGTATGTTAAACCATCACTGCATCCCTGGTATGAAACACACTTAATTATGGTGGATTATCTTTTTGATGTGCTGTTGGATTCTATTAGCCAGTATTCTTTGAGGATATTTGTACCTGTGTTCATCAGGAATATTGTTCTGTAGTTTTCTTTTTTTATTATGTCTTTTCCTGGGTTTGGTATTAGGGTAATACTGGCTTCATAGAATGATTTAGGGAGGATTTCTTCTTTCTCTATCTTGTGGAATAGTTTCAGTAGTATTGGTACCAATTCTTCTTTGAATGTCTGATAGAATTAGTCTGTGAATCCATCTGGTCCTGGACTTTTTGTTGTTAGCAATTTTTTTTATTATACTGTAAGTTCTAGGGTACATGTGCACACCCACCAGTGAGACAGCTGTCATCAGATGTGGCCCCTCAACTCTGGACTTCTCAACCTCCAAAACTGTAATAAATAAATTCATTTTCTTTATAAATTACCCAGTTTTGGGTGTTTTGTTATAAGCAACAGAAAATGGACTAAAACATACTTCTTCCATTTTAGTTATGTAATGAGGGTTTTCCTTTTACCACCATATTCCTAACAAATTTTCAGCTGTGTTCATCCTATTGATCAGATCTTCATTCTTATCATCATATACATGCACATAATTATTTTATGGGAGCCTTCTTAATTTTTGTTCATTTTTTATTGCAGCTTGTTCCTGTATCAATTTAATATCTTAGAATCTCTCTTAGAGTACTAATTAGGCACTTAGAATTTCCATTATCATTCTCAATTTACTGTTTCAGAGGGAAAGTTTTCCTTTTCCCCCTTTTTTTTCAAGATATTTCTTTTCAATGCTGTCAATTTTCCTCCTTGCCAAGTGAGTCATGATTTTTAATTATTTTTTATAAATTAAGGACAATGGAAAACATTATGGATGGTTCTGAAGATATTAAAAATAGACCTACCATAAAACCAGCAATCTCTCTTCTGTGTATATACCCAAAAGAGATGAAATCACCACCTCATAAAGATGTGTGCACTGCCATGTTCATTGCAGCATTATTCACAATAACCAAGATATGAATACTACCTAAATGTTAACTGATGGACAAATGGATAAAGTGTAGTGTAAATATATATAATCATATTTCATTATAATATTCCATTGTTTATATAGAATATATATATACACACAATGGAATATTATAATATAATGGAACATTATCTCTCTCACACACACATATATGAATCACACACACACACATATATATACAATGGAATACTATTCAGCTTTAATTACAAAAGGAGATTCTACCATTTTCAACAACATGGGTGGACCTGGAGGAAATTATGCTAAGGGAAATAAGCCAGATCCAGCAAAACTATATTGTATGATCTCACTTATATGTGGAATATTTTTTAAATGAGCTTACATACATGGAGATAAAAAATGAAACAGTGGTTACTATGGGCCGGGATTGGTGGGAGGAAACAGGAAGATGTAGATCAAAGGATAAAGTAGCACATATGTAGGATAAACAAGTTTAGAGATCTAATGTACGACATGAGCACCAAAGTTTTTTAAAAAATACATTAGAGGAAAAGAAGGTTATGTTGCTGATAAGAAACAACCAATGTGGATTTTCTTTGCAGCTGCATATGTCTGCTTCCCCTCCTGTAGGGATAACTGAGGCCTGGTGTGTAAAAGCAAGAAGTAGCAACAATCAGGCAAAGGTTCTAAGAGGGGACATCATGCAGACCTTCATTCGCTAAAATGAGGAGCATTTTCCTCTGATGTATAAGGTATTAAGTGAATTTACCTCCCGAAAAGTCCTGTCTATCTATTTATTCCTCCTCTGTATGTTTATTTGGGGGGGATTCTAAGTTACCTCTTGTTCTACTCTTCTCTAATTCTACATGAATAAGAGTATTCTCTAGAAAAGTGATTTATTTGGTTTTCTGTTCCTGCGTTAGTTTATTGAGGATAATGGCTTCCAACTCCATCCATGTCCCTGCAAAGGACATCATTGTGTTCTTTTTTATGGCTGCATAGTATTCTATGGTGTATATGTACCAATTTTCTTTATCCAGTCTATAATTGACGGGCATTTGGGTTGATTCTGGATGATGAGAACACATGAACATGCGGGTGAAGGGAAACAACACAGACTGGGGCCTGTCAGGGGTTGGGGGAAGGACAGCATAAGGAAGAATAGCTTGTGGATGCTGGGCTTAATACCTAGGTGATGGGATGATCTGTGCAGCAAACAACCATGGCACACGTTTCCGTATGTAACAAACCTGCACATCCTACGCGTGCATCTCCCAAACTTAAAAGAAAAGTTGAAGAAAAAAATCTCAGAGAAAAAACAACTGCTTTCTTATTATTGGTCCCATTTAAAATTAGACTTTGCTTTATTTTCACTTTCATTTTCACTTACAGGAAATAAATGTCAAGTTTTGTCTCAGAATCAACACCTTCACTTTTACCTGAGTAAGTACCTGAAATTGAGGGCTTAATAATTTGCAAATGTTTAATCAGACAGTACTAAATAGAAAGATTTAGCGGATAGATAGGCACAAATGGTGAGTCATTACGTGTTTATTTCTTCTAGGAGTTTTTCCAAATTCTGTTGATGAACTGGCTAGTCATTTTAGGAACTAAGTCCATTTTTAGTAGCCTGGGCAAGACTCTTAATCATAAGAGTCTTATGCTTTACATGTTCCAATCATTCTGTAGCCCTCCAAAAAGTCCAGTTTCAGTGAGATGTTTGTGTTTTGAAAAAAGAAGTATTTACTTGCCACCATTGCACCTCTGGGCAACAATGTTAGGGGATACATACATATCCATACACAGGTGCATACACACACACACACACACACACACACACACATTTTAAGGTTAATGACAAAATAACTGTAATAAAGAGATGAGAAACAAAAACATGTGAGCATGTAAAACATTAAAAGCAAAAAAAAAAAGAAAAGTAATTTTTTCTTTTTAGTGCAGTGGTATGAACATTGACTGCACATAAGAACCAACCAGGAAACTTTAAGGAAATTTCAATACACATACTTCAATTCAAAACGCCTAACTCAGAATTTCCAGGAGAAAGGCCTGAGTATCAGTGTTTTTAAAAACTGTCTGAGTATTTATAATGAGAAGCAAGGTTCAGAATATGAACTGAACCGCTGTATATGATGGAACAAGAAGGTTTTACACTTCGTCTGTTCAGAGTGTGTTTCTTTAATTAATTACTCTGATAACTGTCTTGAAGAATCTTCTCCATTATTTTATTTCTAATTTGATTTTGGTTTCAGTATTTGTTTTTATTTCTCTGGAATTTTTTTTTCAGTTCATATTTGAAGTTTCCTCTTTTATTAATCAATTTCTTCCTTTTTTCCAAACTTCTAGAAATTTTTCTAAATTTATGAGCCACTTATCCTACCAGTTCTTGTTTACCAACATTCCATGGATATCTGCCATTTTCTGTTAGTTTTAAAAATATTACATGGATGGGGAAATGTATGAGTATTATCAGCTTGCCACAATAATCTAATTTCCAATGTTGGCATATTTTATAATTTATTGAGGTTGCATTCTCTATACTACCATGAAAATTGAATTATTTTGAAAGTCTCACTCACCTTCATTTCTTACCTTACATTCAAGGTCATTATTCGTGAACAAATTTGATCTTATTGACAGTCTTTGTAATGGCAAAAAATTTGCAGACTATTACTCTGATCAACATGATGAAAGCTGAGTTGAAGTGAAGAATACAACTTTGACTTTTTAAATGTTTTTAGAGAATTATTCAAGTAGTTCCTCAATTATGAACTAAACTGAAATAAATTCAATTAAAGTAAGAAGTATCATACAACAAACGAGAGCTGTCTTCAACTGTTTTCAAATCTTGAACTTTGCCTCTTCTCTGATTTTCTGTATTTCAAAGTGTAGTCCCATCAACCACTCACTACCCCAGATTTGTGTGTCCTTCTCAATAAGCCCTACTGTTCCCACAACTAAAATCTCAACAAGTCCTATAGATCTGATTTCCTATTTCTTTTTATTTTTGTAAAATATATGTAACATAAACTTTGCAATTATAACTATTTGTAAGTGTACAATTCAGTGGTATTATCTGAATACTCCTGAATCAAATTTTGCATCCCTACTACAATTACTTCTAAGATTACTTCAAAAATCACCTAATTATTCTCCTGTTTGTACCCCACCATTCAGGTGTCAAACCGAAACAGCACTCCTTTTTGTAAGATAATTATCTGATGTCACTTCATTGCTTAAAATTCTTCAGTGTCTTCCCAGTCCTTTAGGATTAAGTCAAATTTATTGAACATGGCTTGCCTGGTTTTTTATGGTCTGGCTTTGCTTACCAGCTTGATCTTTCACTATTCTACAAAAAATCAAGCTCTAGTTATACTGAATTTTTTGCAGTTATTTGAATTGCCATATTGTCTCTCTTTGGGGTCTTAGCACATATTCATTCTCTTGCCTGTATACTCTGCCCCCTCCACGATATTATATAGCTAAAATTTTACTCATCCTTCAGGTCTCAGATTAAATGTTATTTTGTCGGAGAAGCCATGCTCGAGATACTGTAGTCTTAGTAGGTGCCATTACTATATGCTCCCTTAGTTTTAAACTTTACCAAAAATTATTTGACTGATTATTTGTTTTGAACCCTTATTTGATCCCTTAAAGAGAATAATCTCTACTAAGGCAGAATCTGTATTTGAATTAATCAACTTGCCATTGCCAGCACCTTACTCAGTCCTGGCACATAGTTAAGTACTTCAATAAATATTTCTGAAATGATCAAATAAATGAGTGGAATAAAGAATAAGGCAGGGATATCATGAATACACACAATAAGAATCTTTTTCACCTCTTCTCAATAAAGTAATAAAATAACTTGTTGAAAGCAAATTTTTTATCTAAGGGATTCTGTATACCACGTTACGAACTTCTAGATAAGGTTAATTAGCTTACAGAAAGTGGAAAATGTATTTTTTTATCTTTTTTCTTGACTGTTTTGTTTCTGCCTCTCAGGATCTCTACTCAATAGCCTCTGTTTTCTATTTTATCACGTGCCCTAAAAATGGTGACAGATGTTTCATTTTGCATGGAACACTTTCAATTTATACCTGTTATCTCATTGTAATTAGTCATACCCCCTTTTACTTGCAAAATTGTCTGAGTTTGGACAATGAGTTATATGTTCACCCTATCTAGACAACATCCACATTCTTTTCGTAAAATTTTTCAACAGAATTTTATTTCTTAATAAACAACCACAATTTACATTCTCATGAACGTTTACTCTGCCCTTTCCTGGGATCAGTCTAGACCACCTAAACACAATTTATATATATATATTTACAGGAAAGGCAAGTTACTAGATTCAGAAGGTTGGAGAGAAAGGAGATTAATGAAGGTGTTTCCTCAGCAATAGCAATAGACTGTTGGAAGTGTTCATCAGTGAAAATTCAATTATAGCTACCACTTTGAAAGGGTCATCATAGAGTCACCTTCTGGCTTGTCATTGTCTATCATCTGTCTGCTCTGCAGAAAGTTGGGTTATATGGTAATTTCATAAATCTGACAATATTTTGTCTTTTAAAATTAATATACACATATTAGATGCAAAGAAAATAACAGTTTTTCCACTGAAGAATTTTAAATTCATAATTCCTTTTAGAAAAATTTGACACAGTGAAATAAAAATGTTGAACCAAATGCCTATAGTTGCAATTTGCTGATTACTGATTAATTAATAGTTATGGAAGCGGACCAATGACCCAGTTGATACACACCATGAAATGTCTTCACTTGCATTGTGGTCAGTCTGCTGGCTGAAAAAAGCAGCTCTGCAAAGACGAATTCCTACTGTGAATATTAACTTCAAAAATACACAAAATGACTACTGTCAAACAATTTTTAGGTGGGAAAAAGTAAGTTGATGATCCTAAATCAGAAAATAGTGATATTTGGTTCAGATAAACCTAACTAACTTTACCTCTATTGCAAGGATGTGGTTTTGCTGCCTCATTTCAACCCTTACTTATCAGAATATAAAAAGAGATATAGGAAAGCCCATGTAAATACCTAAATAATAGGATATTTTTTCCAATGTATCCTTAGCAAATTTATAATATTCTTTTGCATATGTGAAGAAAATTCAGTCTCTCTATCTGTTATCTATCTTTAGTTTTTATTTATACTGTATAGCAAGAATGCACATGCTTTTGCTGCAGAAATATTAATGTGATTAATACTCTAAATTTGTATCAAGTAATATTAGAAACTTTGATTGAAAGGGGTCTTAAAACCTATAAAGTTCAACTTACTGAAATAATTTATTTATAAGTGGCTCTAACAAACAGGGTTCATTAGAATTAGACAACAAGCACACAGTGAATTCATAGTTAATTCATTATGTTAGGTAGTGAAATCATATATGTGATTACGACATAGGCCTTACGTTGAGGAACTCGACATCTTAACAGATATATGAACCATCAATTTCAAGTGCTATATTACTGGGGTGAACAAAGCCCTATAGGATCATAGAAAAGGAAAAATATATCAGATCATAGATAAGGGTTAAGTAGGTAATATTTTAGCTGAGGCTTAAAGTATGCCTTGGTATTTTCCAGAAGCAGTACACTCCAAGATTACCATAAGTATGAAGAGGATGAATAACTAACTCCATTATACAAAAATTCCTTAGCATATTTTTAATAGTAAAACCAGAATGTCATTGCCATTTGTTAAAATATCCAGGAAAAGCCATGGTAAACAAACACAACAGTAAGGGCACACAATTACTATAAAAATACTGGTTTAACTTCATACCACTCTACTTGTTTTTACTGATACACTACACAGGATAACGGGAATGGTAGGAGAACCTAGCATTAGACCAGGGACACAACTGCTCACCAAGTTTTTGCTTAAATTTCACCTGAGGGAGATTGGCTGGTTAGGAATGCAAAATGAAATTTTCAAAGGAGGTTACCATTTTCTTGCTTCATATAAATGAATTTTGCTTTCAAGTAACTTACACTGTGACAGAGATTCAATGCATTTTATAGAATAGAAAATAGAAGTTTGTGTGTGGAGTGGAGGCTGGTATGTCAATAAAATACAAATTAAAATAATAAAATAACATATTTCGATGTGGTGACCACACTGTAATACATCTAGTGAAATGCTTAAAGACATATTTTAAAGATGTTTCCTAGAATGCTGTTCTTATACTATGTTAAGAATAGTGTCATTTCAGTGAATAGATGTGGTGACATTGTAATCCACAGGAAACACAAGATACCATTTTTAAACTATCAAATTCACAAATATGCTTAAAGGATAGCATAATAATTTTGTTCAGTATGGGAAGCTGCTGCAATCCTTTACACATATAGCTGTTACAAATATAAATTAGTGCACTTTTTCTGAAGAACTCTTTGGTTAAATATGTACATGTTTACATAATTTGACCAGTAAACATGCTTATAGATTGGTATCCTAACAAGATAATTTTTCTGTACAAAGACATACCTATAAGTGCATTCAATGCAACTTTATTTATAATTGAAAAAAGCAAATGACAAACTATGAGGGATTCGTTTTAAAATGATAGATTATCCAAATGATTAAATCGTATTGAAATTACAGGTTGAGTATCCCTTATCAACATGCTTGGGACTAGAAGTATTTTGGATTTTGGGTAACTCCGAATTTTTGAATATTTGTACATACATAATGAGATAACCGGGATGGAACCCAAGTCTAAACATGAAATTCCTTTATGTTTCATATACATCTTATACACATAGCTTGAAGGTAATTTTAGACAATATATTAAAATAATTTTATGCATGAAACAAAGATTTTACTGCATTTTCACTGTGACCACTGATATATCAGATATGGAATTTTCCACTTGTAGAGTCATGTCAGCACTCAAAATGTTTCAGATTTTGAGGCATTTCAGATTTTGGATTTTCAGACTAGGGATGCTCAACATGTATGGTATAATAATTGCAAAGACATGGAAAATAATCAAAATACGTTAATTAGTATGTAAAAGTACATTATAAAATAGTATAGTCGTGCATCATTAATGCAGAGGTATGCTCTGAGAAATGTTTTATTAGACTTTTTTGTTGTGCAGATGTCATAGATTGTACTTACACAAACCTAGATGGTTTAGCCTACTACGGACCTAGGCTATATGATATAGCTTATTGTTCGTAGGCTACAAACCTGTCCAGGATGTTACTGTACTGAATATTGCAGACAACTGCAACACAGTGGCAAGGATTTGTGTATCTAAACATGGAAAGGTGCGGTAAAAATATGATATAAAGGATAAAAAACAGTAGGCATGTGTAGTACGCTTACTATGAATGGAGGTTGCAGGACCGAATGTTGCTCTGGGTGAGTCAGTGAGTGAGTAGTGAGTGAATATGAAGGCCTAAGACATTACTGTGCCCTACTGTATGTAGACTTTATAAATAATTGTATACTTAGGCTACATGAAATTTATAGGAAATATTTTTTCTTTGATAATGACACTAGTTTACTGTAATTTTTTACTTCATAAAGTTTTATTTTTAACTATTTGACTTTTTACAATAACAATTAGCTTAAAATACAAAAATATTTTACAGCTGTTGTACAAAAATATTTTCTTTCTCTGTATTTTATAAGTTTTCTTCTATTTAATTTTTTTTTTCACTTTTTAAACTGTATTACTAAAAAGTAAGACAGAAACACACACATCAGCTTAGGTGTACACAGGGTCAAGATCATCAATGTCACTGTCTTTCACCTCCACATCTTGTCTCACTGAAAGGTCTTCAGGGACAATAACACACATGGAGCTGTTATCTCCTGTGATAATAATGTCTTCTTCTGAAATAGCTCCTAAAGGACCTGCCTGAGGCTATTTTATAGTTAACCTATTTTTATAAGTAGAAGGAGTATATTGTAAAATAATGATATAATATACAGTGCAGTAAATATGTTAACTTGTAACATAGTCATTTATTATCATTAGCAAGTATTATATACTGTAAATAATGCATTGCTAGACTTTTATATGTTTTGGATATCCATATGCAAAAGCAAATGAATAAATGAGCCTCAATGTATACCTTGCACAAGTGAACACAAAAAGGATCATAGGACTAAACATAAACCTTAAAACTACAAAACTTCTAGGGAAAAACAAGGTAGAAAATTTTTGCTACCTTGGGCTAGGTAGATTTCTTAGATATAACACTAAGCAAAATCCATTAAGAAAAATATTAGTAAAGTCTATCTCATTGAAAGTAAGAATCTCTGCTTCTGAAAGACACTGTTAAAAGAATAAAATTTTTGGCCAGGCCTATTGGCTCACGCCTGTAATCCCAGCACTTTGGGAAGTGGAGATGGTTGTATCACCTGAGGCCAGGAGTTCCAGACTAGCTTGGCCAAGATGGTGAAACCCCGTCTCTACTAAACATACAAAAAAAAAAAAAATTAACCAGATGTGGTGGCGAGCGCCTGTAATCCCAGCTCCTTGGGAGACTGAGGCAGGAGAATTGCTTGAACCCGGGAGGCGGAGGTTGCAGTGAGCCAAGATCATGCCATTGCATTCCAGCCTGGGCAACAAGAACTAAACTCTGTCTCAAAAAGATAAAAAATAAATAAAAGAATAAAAAGACTAGAGGAAAACATTTGCAAAAAACATATTTCACAAAGTACTCATATCTAGAATATACAAAGAACTCTCAAACTCAGTAATAATAAAACTTAAAAAATTAATAAAACACTCAACAAAGAAAATATATAGATGGCAAATAATCCCATTAAAAATGTTTAAGAAGAGCAACAAATATAATAACAAGTTCTGGAGCAGATGCAGAGCAACTGTAAATCTCAGACATTACTGATAGGAATTTTTAAAAAGATACATTCACATGGGATAATAGTTTGTTAGTTTCTTATTAAAGTACCCATACACTTACCATATAATACAGCAATCTCACTCCCAGGTACTTATCCAAGATAAATACAAATTTATGAAATTTATGTTCACATACAAACCTACATGTTCATGTTTATAATGGTTTGCTTCATAATCACCAACAATTAGAAATAGCTCAAATTCCTTCAACTAATGAATGGATAAACTGATACAGCCATACAAAGGAATACTATTCAGCTATAAAAAGAAAGAACCTTTTATATATACAACAATATGATGAATCTCAAATGTATTGTGCTAAATGAAAGATGCCAGACTGAAAAAACATGTACATACTATGTAATTTTATTTTTATGACATTTTGGTAAACATAAATGTATAGACACATTTTTAATTTTTTTTTAAATCAGAATTTGCTGGTGACTGGATAGAGATTGAATTTAAATGGACAGCGTAAAGGAAATTGTGGGCTTGATAGAACTCTTGGATTTTGTTTCTTGCCATTGTTACTCAACCATATACATTTATCAAATTATTGGGAATGCACAAGTATGATTTCTACTGCCTGTCAATTTTAAGAGTGAATAAAATGTAAAAAGATATATGTGTGGGTAAAGTATTCCAAGATGTCTGGGCAAATGCTTTTCAGATTCCTATTCAGTAGTTTTTGCTTTCTTATTGGAGAAAATAAAGCCAATAGTCCCTCACCCACCCCCCAAAATAGGGCAGGAAAAAAAGACAGAAAGAAACTACACCTTCATGATCATTTTTAAATTTAAAAAAAAGAAGAAGAAGAAATGCAGGAGAAGAATAAATGACTGAAATCCTCTTTTCAGCACTGTATTTTGTTGTGGGGAATTTTTCACTCCAGCATTATTTCCCCCCAACACAATGGGGAATAGCTCACTTGTTCATCGTGGAGCTATATAGCCCCTTCTGTTTCCCATCTATCTTTTGGGTTTCCCCCAGTTCTTTGTAGATACCCTCCCTGCTTGCTCATGAGCATCCCTTTTATCTTTATAATTACCCTTATCCTGGTTGACAAACCATGTCTTTTTTTAGATGAATTGCTCCAGCTTGAGGTAGCCCAGCTATGGCTCTGGGAATCAGCTGTTCCTTCCCATCTAATAAGCATGAATACATTTCTTTGATCCCTATATGCTCCTTTTGGTAACCTCAGCAGCTGAAGCATGAAGTCTTGGATTACAAACCAGAGCCTTCAGCCCTAGTGCAGCCTCATTGGAGTACTAGACGGAGACTGAAAGCACCAACTCAAGCATTAAATAAAGAAAATAATAAGAGGAACCTTTTTTTTTTTTTTTTTTTTTTTGAAGTAGGAAGCTGCTATATTCAGTGACCAAATGCACATCAGTGTTGCTTTTAAAACATGGTTTTATTGTTTTTAAAATGTCATTGAGCAAAATTGTTTAGGTGTTATTCATAGAAAAGAATGAATCTAGGTTAGAATCAAATAAACTGAAACTTCTTTGAGATCCCTTTGATAGAAGCTTTCCTTCTGAAGGCCTACTGTCTGCCCCCACCACCTTAATAACAAGGGTGCAAATGAAACAGCTGTGATCTGTAACTGTCCTGTAAAGAATAAATGATGCCATAAGAGAATAAATGACCCTGTACCTGTCACATTGCTACCCGCTTCCCTTCTCCCTCAGATTCTTATTGAATTTTAACTCCAAGAGTTAACAGCTCTACAGAATGTAGGGTAGGAGGCTGTGAGTCATATTTTAGTCATACTTCAAAAGAGTAAGAAATAAATCACACTACAGTTCCCTTTTCATGTTATTACTTTGTTTTTGATGAACCTGTTAACCAGCTCCTTTGTGGGTAGATTATATCAATTCATAAATATAAATTCTAGATTTTCAAATTCAGCTCGGTAAAATGCTAAGCTTATTTTCTATCTATCAGTTTACATAAAAACGTGCTAACTTTCTGACAGATAAATTGAAACATGGGGTTAGCTGAGGATGTGTGAAAAAAATGAGTGGCAGCAGAAAGGCTGTCAATATTTCTATATATTTTTCACGTTTTGTATTTTCTCTACCAGATTTTTTTTCTTATGAAAAATCAAGGAAGAAGGCTTTCCATGGTGGAAAAGCGTGACATTATTGCCATATGTGGAACACTTAAAAGTTATGTCTCATGGCTGAAGCATGAATAATGGGAGTATTTTAAGGGAATGACACAAAGAAGGAAAGATGGGTGTCTTAAGTTCAGGCTCCTCCATCATTTTCCTGATAGTAAAGATAAGATATACGCAGCCAGGTTTTGTTATAGGGCTCTCCTACATTAACGCCATTGGTTACGCTTTATAAGTAGATGAAATTCTTGAGTTAAAACATCATTTCAAAACCTGAAGTTTTCATTCCTTTATCTGCCTCAATTCCACACAGCATCCACCTTACCATAACCTCTGATGTGCCAGAAATGGCATGTTAAAAAAAAAAAAAAAAAAAAAAGGAAACGCTGTTGTAAAAATCAGCTGTATAATAATCATTAATATCATTGTCAAAAATATGACAATAAGATCATCCTGCATTTTCTGTAATCACATCCATATTAAGAGATGAAATGAGCAAAGCTCTTCATTTATCAACCAAACCCATTTCCTGAGGGGAATATATATTATATGTAATAATATTAAGATTTAAAAATTAAAGCAATCTGGCTTATTTTTATCTTGTGCAAGTAGAAACTTAAAAGGGGGTGGGGGAATCAGAAATAATGGAAGCTGCCGGAAGATTGGTGGCTGCCTTGGGGAGTGTATGGTGTATGACATTACTCAGAAATTTATAATTTTGCAATGGAAATTTCATCCCCATCCTTGTTCCTACAGTTCTGTGTGTTCATGTGAGATGATGCCACAACCTAGCAAGATCAAATCTCTTCTCGACTTACTGCTGTTTATTCTGGCTATTTGGAAATATGTTCTTGCTGTTGCACTGTTCTCAATATGAGTTCTGGAATGCTTATTTCTTTATTTTAGTGTGTGTTCTTTCAAACTGGCCATTTCTTTGGCAGCCTATTTCAGTGAATGCAATAGGAACGAATTGTCTTATCCAAACAGAGGGAAATACAATCACAGCTGGGTGTTACCTCAGCTGCAGGCGTCTCGTCATGAGCACCCCCATATTGTCTGCCTGATTGTTCCCTAAATTGCCTGAGTGCCGAGAAACTTCTGTCACTAGACATCATTGGAATTGGAATTAGACGATCTCTGTGACCTCAGAGATACTTACAAAGTAGTGTCTGCACAGCCCCAGAAAGCTCTTTCCCTGGAGTTAACTTTACTCAGAGCTTGACTTGGTGACACGTTAATCTTTAATCTCTTCCCGTAGGAAACAGTGATATTTTTCTCTTGCACTACAGCAAAAGCACAGATGCCCTGTGTTTTGATTGGCTCCCATCAGTCAGATGTATATGCAAACAATGTAGTACACAGGTGGGTTATGCTATCTATCCTGAAAGCAGTTTAGTAATAGACCATCTTAGGTCTGACTTAGGACTTCAGCTTGCCAAGTGCACTGGAAACATGAGTGAGAATCTGAGAGTAAGCATGATAGAAAGAAATGCAGTCACATCTCGCTAGGGTGGCAAACCCATTTGGATAACTTACTTTCTAGGTTCACAATGTCACCCACCCTCACTGTGGCATATTTTGCTCTATAACTTGTTCTCCTGTTCAGAATATGTGACACTCTTTCTTTCCTCCAGCAAAGAGATGTGTTTGCCATTTAGTGAGTCTCCCATGACTCATGAAACTGGACTTACGGAGGGAAAAATGTCACGATTTTAACACTGTCACTTTACTCTGTGCAACTACCTTAACACAATTCATTCATCTGATAAAAATAAAATTGAGATATTTATTTGGGCCAAAGATTATCTCCCCACACTTCTCTCCAAATAATAAGAGTTTTGATTTTGGTTTTGGTTTTCAAATCATTCTCTGACGAAGTCTATGCCCATAGAGAGTTGTGGATTGTGGGAACTTACAAGGTAAAAGTATCCAAAGAAGTAGAGACTGAGGGCCAGTTCCCATTGCCTCTACTTACCTACATTTTTCTAGACATCAAGCTTTTCCACAGCCTTGCTTATGCCCTGGGCTCATGATGAGAAGGGAAACACAAAGAAACATTACTTCTTTCATATTCATTTGAACTCATCTGAAAGAGACCATGAGGCCTACATAATTGAAAACTCATTATGTCCTCTCTGCCCTCCATTCCCTATGGCACTGACATCACAAAGAAAGACAACTACATATCAACCCTTCCCTCTTCACTCCATGCTTTCAGGGGTTGCTAGTTACTTACAGGATCAAGCTGGGACTTCCCAGGGTCTTTGAACTCTCCAAACTCAAACAACCTTCACTTGCTCAACTCTCTTTCTCCTCTTCAATCCTACATCCTGTCAAGTATTAAGCTTTTTATTAGCCATCATTATTGTTCTCCACAATTTTATTGTGACATTTGACACATCTGGAACCATCATCTTCAGCCATTTGCATGTCGTTCCCTGTTGGAACTTCTTCCCTTAGTCAAATATCTTACAAACTTTAAGACACAGCTTAAGGTTAACTTTTTAAATTACTTAGATAGTTTAATGACTATATGACTATTCTAGCTACCATGAAGCATTCTCCCTGAGAATGCTATGCTGTAGTGTTTAGCATTTTGTTATTGAAACTTTTCCTCCTTAAACGTCTTATACACACACAGACATACACACTTAATACTGTTCTCAAAATATGATGTTCTTCACTCATTCATTCTTTCAATTAGTATCTATTACAATCCTACCATAAGTCAGACACTGTGCTAGAAACTAGGAACTATAGATTATATAAAACATAAGAGGCATGATCCCTGCATTCAAAGAAATCACGAACTATCAGCAAAGATTAGGCACATGGAAAAATAACTAACAGGAGGTAGAAAGTGCTATGTAACAATGAATTCATGGAGAGGCAAGGGTCATTCCTTAAATTTCTTCAAATGTCCTCATAATAATTATATTTGTTACAGAATTCTAGGCATCCCCTAATTTAAATAATAGCCAACTTTAAATTTGACAATTTGTTCTAATTTCATGGCAAGCTATATCAAAATTGTCATTCCAAATTTGTTTATTTAGCTTTATTTTGTACATTAGCCTTTCTTTTATTTTTAAATAGATCAATTTTTAAAATCTATTTCTCCCATAGAAAGGGTCTTTCGGTGTGACTTATTATTGTAATGGTTCTCAAATTTGATATGCAGTGTTATAACCTGGGGCAGTTAATAAAATTAATATTCAATTTACCAAGGTCATATCCCCAGGTGTTTGCATTCAATAGGTCCTGATGAGAGTCTGAAAACCTGCATTTTAAAGAGCTCTTCCGATGGTACTATACCAGTTATCTCTGGAGAACATTTTGAGAGTCAAGTATCTAATGACATAGCAATAATTCTTGATACACTAGTTTTTCTCCCTAAATATAGTGGTAAAGTCAGGTAATTTTCCTAGTTGGTGAAACCTCCATCTGAGAATAAGACGTCTTTCATAACAGTCCTTAATAACATCATAGAATTCGACATATTAATGCTGACTCTCTTTTTTGGCTCATATAGATGTGGGTCTTAGAAGCTCAAAGTCATATCTTATAACAGTGAATATGTCCCCAAAACTGATAAAATAAAGATGCAAAGAATTTCATATCTCAACCAACTGACTATAGATCCTTATTTTGATAAATTCCGCTACAGTGAAAAAAAAAAAAGTTAATGCTTATTCGAGTTAGTTCAAATGAGATTTTTATGATTTTTCTGGTTTTTTTTTTAATTTATTTATTATTATTATACTTTAAGTTGTAGGGTACATGTGCATAACGTGCAGGTTTGTTACATATGTATACTTGTGCCATGTTGGTGTGCTGCACCCATCAACTCGTCATTTACATCAGGTATAACTCCCAATGCAATCCCTCCCCCCTCCCCCCTCCCCATGATAGGCCCCGGTGTGTGATGTTCCCCTTCCTGAGTCCAAGTGATCTCATTGTTCAGTTCCCACCTATGAGTGAGAACATGCGGTGTTTGGTTTTCTGTTCTTGTGATAGTTTGCTAAGAATGATGGTTTCCAGCTGCATCCATGTCCCTACAAAGGACACAAACTCATCCTTTTTTATGGCTGCATAGTATTCCATGGTGTATATGTGCCACATTTTCTTAATCCAATCTGTCACTGATGGACATTTGGGTTGATTCCAAGTCTTTGCTATTGTGAATAGTGCCGCAATAAACATACGTGTGCATGTGTCTTTATAGCAGCACAATTTATAATCCTTTGGGTATATACCCAGTAATGGGATGGCTGGGTCATATGGTACATCTAGTTCTAGATCCTTGAGGAATCGCCATACTGTTTTCCATAATAGTGCTGGGAAAATTGGCTAGCCATAAGTAGAAAGCTGAAACTGGATCCTTTCCTTACTCCTTATACGAAAATTAATTCAAGATGGATTAGAGACTTAAATGTTAGACCTAATACCATAAAAATCCTAGAGGAAAACCTAGGTAGTACCATTCAGGACATAGGCATGGGCAAATACTTCATGTCTAAAACACCAAAAGCAACAGCAGCAAAAGCCAAAATTGACAAATGGGATCTAATTAAACTAAAGAGCTTCTGCACAGCAAAAGAAACTACCATCAGAGTGAACAGGCAACCTACAGAATGGGAGAAAATTTTTGCAGTCTACTCATCTGACAAAGGGCTAATATCCAGAACCTACAAAGAACTCAAACAAATTTACAAGAAAAAAACAAACAACCCCATCAAAAAGTGGGCAAAGGATATGAACAGACATTTCTCAAAAGAAGACATTCATACAGCCAACAGACACATGAAAAAATGCTCATCATCACTGGCCATTAGAGAAATGCAAATCAAAACCACAATGAGATACCATCTCACACCAGTTAGAATGGCGATCATTAAAAAGTCAGGAAACAACAGGTGCTGGAGAGGATGTGGAGAAATAGGAACACTTTTACACTGTTGGTGGTATTTTTCTGTTTTAAGCTTTGAACTTTTGAAATGCACCCATATGTCAGTCCTTAAGTCTTCAGAATCACAGTCCTTAAACTACAGTTTATAAAGGCAATCAAAGACTAGAAATTATCCAGTACTGAAACTACCGTAACATGAAAATGCCCCTTGCTTGAAACTGAAAAAAAAAAAAAAAATCTGATTTTATATATATATAATAATAGCTGAAAGCATTTTTTAAGCACTGATAATGGACTAGGTACTGTGCCAGGAAGCAAACGGTATCAGTTTCCTGGCAGGAAGAAGTGGCCACCCAGAGAGTTTTAATTGAAGAGATATTTTTAAAAACATAATATATGGGCAGAGCTAAGGAAAAACAGTAAGGGATGGTAAAGGAATGCAGTGGTAGTAAAAAGAGAGCATATATAGCTGCTAGTCGTTCAGATTCCAGAGGAGTCAGCCACTGGATTCCCAAGAAGGCCTATAGTTATAGGCGAGGGTCATTCAATAGGAGCAAAAGTCCTTGGGAGAGGAAAGTAGCCATTGCCAAATCTTGACCTAGGAGGGAAGAGGCTAGGAGAATAAATACCTTAGTTGCCTGTTGGTGTCTCACTTTACCAGAGTGATAGAGCCCAATTGATGTAGTTACTTGAGGTTAGCCCCCAGCAGCACATGGTGGAGAAGGAAGGAGAATAGATCTTGAGGGACAAATGGAGAATATCCAGCACAGATGAATAAGACAGTCTCTGCTCCCCATGAATCAGAATGGAAATGTGTGCCCTCTTGGGGAAACAGCAAACAGCTCAGTTGGGGGAGACCTCATAGAATGCATAAGAAAAAATAGAGTGTCCATTACTGTTATGTAATAAAATTATCCCTTATTTTCTTTCTTTCTTACAAAATGATAAATTATTTTAAAGCATCATCTATTGCCTTTTTTATTGATGTAAGGGCTTTGGCTGAAGCTTTGCTGTTTGGGGACTGTGCTTATTAAGGCTTCCAAATTGTTTTACCAAACTGTTGCAGTATCTGTGACAGAATTGACTACCCTTGGACAATATACATTCCCCCAAAGCTAGTGCTACTCAAATTAAAAAGTGGCTTTTCACCCCCCTCAGGCTCAGCCATATCCAAATCTTGAAATAAAAATCATCTTGCTTTCTAGACTACTTTCCAAAGCATCTCTCACCTCCCCATCATTAAGATTAAACTTTTTGAATAGGCACTAAGATTGCAAACTCCATTGAAACATCTATTAATTGTGTCTCACTGGATGATTAAATCTTTCCTGAACCACTGTTCCTACCAGTTAGGTTGAAGAGGAATTTTTTTTTTTTTGGTCTGGAAATTATCCAAGTATATGAAGGACCTTGGCATACCCCCTCGAACAAAAATAAACATGTGTACATCTTCCTAGAAGTTAAGCAATTTAAGGGGGAAGTTGATACTGGGTTTCATCTGAAAGAAGCTCTAGATCCTTCAGTCACTTCAGATTCTACTGGCTTTTCAAAAAAAAAAAAATCAGGACTGAGCTTAACTTGGGCTTGAAAACTCATTGCTTCCTTATGAGGTGAAAACAGAATTGTGGTCCTATGCGATCCACACTTACATTCCCAGGAATTAGCCAAAATTGGGGATCAGGCTCCAGGGACTATAGAAGGATAGAGTGATGTTCACAGTGAAAATCTCTGAACTTATTCAAAAGGAAACGAGGGAAGAAAATGTGTCACTACAATCAATGCATATTTTACTGCTTCCTCTTTCTTGAACTTGCCATTACCAACCCAGTAAGTCCTCAGGCACTAGAGTGCTAATGAACAAAAAAAAAATCCAGCTTAAAAACATGGCTTTAAATCCAAAAGCTTTCAGCTCTTGGAAACCTATTTCTGTTTAAGACTTTGTGTACCTCTTATAACCTCAGTTGGAGAGAGAGAAAGAAAAAGAGATAGAGAGAGAACAAGCATATATACAAAATGTGCTAAAATATTAATGCTGATGTTAGTCATAAAAACTTGGAATAATAAATCATCCTGCTGGTCCAAAAAACACAGATGCTGGGCATTTTCCTTATGATTTGCTAAGTTTCCCAGAACCTTTGCATGTGTGTACATCTTGAATATCAGCACAAGTTGCTTCTCTTCAAAGCATGGCCCTAACATTGCTGTGTTTTGAGCATCAAGACCTTTAGAATATCCTGGAAAGCAGAAAATCACTCTATCTGGTGAGTGATGGTTATCAGTGAGCAGAAAGGGAGATGGTGATCTCATTGCATCTCTCTGTATGGAGCAGTATATGATCTGTACTAGCCACAGCACAAGAGTGCATTGGAAGGCCTCCAAATTCCCAGTAGTGAAGTTGATGCAAGGCTGGGATGCTCTACTCTAATTGGCACACACATATGTCAGGAAGGTAGGGGCCTGCTCTCAAGGTGTATAGTCTGTTTTCTTTAGAGAATAGATTCCATTTGTTCTAAAACAAACAAACAAAAAAAAACCTGAAAGAAATCAGAATCCAGGCTAGGTCAGTTCTTTGGAGAAATAATATTGATACTATATTGAGTGTGTAAGAGTTAGCATTCATTACACATTTGTTTTATGTTTATATGTATTGTATTACTTAATCCATCATACAGCCTGCAACATCCTATCATTAGCCTTTCCCTTTAACAAATAAGGAACTGGGGCACAAAGAGTTGAAGTACCTTTCCTCCAAAGGAAAGGTTATTGTGGTAATATATAACCTTTGGTAATATATAATACATAACCTGTGGTAATACCTGTGTTATTGAGGTAATATTTTTCAAGACTACAAGAGAACACCAAACTGTTCATTATTGTTGTCAATAATTGAGCATCACACATTGCCAGACCATACCATGAAGGGTGTTACGTGAATCATCTTGAGGATATTGATGCTAACAGGGGTTAAGTTAAATAAATTCTTCTAAGAATACGCAGTCTTTCCTGTTAAATTTGAATTCAAACACAGGGTTTTTTATGCAGGATTCTGTGCTCCATTTACTGTGCCATACTGCCTCTGTTCTCGATTCTTTCTAGGAGGCCCTATGTGTGACGGACCATTTTATTAAAAACAAAAACAAACAAAAAAAAAAAAACACACCTCATTTACAAAGAGTGAAACATAAGAAGAAAAGTAGCTGTCAATGTTCAGCTATAAATTTAAAGATGAGAAGAGGTATACAGAGGAATTAACATTAATGGTGCAATTAGTAAGTGCCAGTGACTTCCTGAGCTGTTTAATTCAGGTCGTATCCTTTAAATCTGACAGTACTTCAATATTGCCTGTCAGTAAAACATTCAATAAACTGAAAAACAAACACAGAAAACTCAATCCTTTGGATTGTTTTTCTGTCCTCTCCCCTAGCTTGTTGGCTTCTAAGCCCATACAACTTGCATCACAAGTATGAGATGGCTGTTTAGATACTAGTCTCACGTCCATTCGATAAACAGAAAGAAGGGAAACTGAAGAAAAAAGTGTTGACAATTGTATCAGAAAAGCAAAAACTTTCCCAGTAAAGAAGAATTCATATCTTATTGACAAGAACCGTGACCAAACGCCACCTCTTCTTGTAAGGGAGCCTGAAGAAGGAAATATGTTACCTGGGCACATTGCTGTGTGCTTCTAGTATTATGTAATAATGTCCTGTTTTCCCAGTATGACCAGATGTTCTAAGCTCACATTCTACAATCCCATCCTCAGATGTGTAATAACCCTTTCTACAAGAAGTCCTAGTTTAAATGGTTTAATCTCTTTTTTTGCTTCTGTTTCCAAGACTGTGCTTTTCATTTATTTCTTATCTCTTCTTGTGTTTTCTGTGTCGACTATCCTTCAATGTGTCCCTTGTAATTTAGTCTTCATTTTTGAATTTTGTTTTTCTATTTATTCAGTGAGTTAGGTTGATTCACATTGTATATCCTCCTATTTTCAGGCCATCACTTCCTGTTTTCTGGTCACCTTTTCTTGAGTTCTTAGATTGGAGCTTTGTAGTATTCCTGTGTAACTATAATTTCTCTTTCAAGGATTTGATTCTGCTAGTTTTCTGTTTGTTGTTTTAATTCTTTTTATAATGTTAAGTTACAACTTTCATCTACTTTGAGGAAGCCATTTCTAGATAGGTTTTAGTCGTATTTTACAGGAATATATGCTGCTCTTTTTCATCGTTTGTCCTATAGTATCCCTGTGTGTAGGCAGAACTTTCTCATTTCCTGTTGCTTGTATTTAAATGGGATGGATTTTCTGAGACTCCTAATAGGAGGATGGGATGGAGGGTACAGAGTATGCTAGTGTAGAATTCTAAGCTTCGCAGCCCCCAGCTCCCTCCTTTGTCACTGTAGTGAATATCTTAAGATAGTGTCCTTTCTGTTGACAGCCCTGCTCTGGCTCTTAGAGCTCAGCCCAGTTCAGGTGAAGTTTCTCTGCCAGTCTGAATCTCTGAGTTGCCTTCACAGCCCTTTCTTACACAATCATGCATTCTTAGAAACTGTTTTCTACTGGCACATTTTGCTATCTGCCACCTATGGGCTCCTGAGCACTTTGTGAGCCTTGCTTCTTTATTCCTTCTCCAGCAATCTTGAGATGTTCCATTTCGGTTATACTCACAGTGGTTCCCTCTCAGGTAGGATGTTCTCATTTGGAAGGCAACTATTGACTGGAGATGTACGAGACCCACCAGCGCTAGAACTCCTCTGGCCACCCTGTTCTTCCCCATAGTCACCCTCACAACACTGTGCTTCCTGTGTGGCTTCACCTTTGATGAAATGTGTATGCAACTGGGAGTCTGCTGATTTTTTCAGTCTCCTAGTTTTGTTTGTTTGTTTCTTGAGATGGAGTCTTGCTCTGTCGCCCAGGCCGGAGTGCAACGGCATGATCTCTGCTCACTGCAGCCTCCACCTCCCGAGTTCCAGTGATTCTCCTGCCTCAGCTCCTGGGTAGCTGGGATTACAGGCATGCACCACTACGCCCAGCTAATTTTTGTATGTTTAGTAGAGACGAGGTTTTACCATGTTAGCCAGGCTGGTCTTGAACGCCTATGTGCTAGGATTATAGATGTGAGCTACCGCGCCTGGCCTCTGTCTCCTAGTTTTAATGAAAATATAGTTCTAAGTTGTGCTTTTTTTTTTTTTTAATAGCTTTACTCATTTCTCCTCTGTATGATTTCTGGAAGAAAGAAGATATTACAAAATTAGCTGTTTGTTCACAAAACTCTTGGCTATAAACTGCTTAGATATAAAATCTGATTTATAAACTTTTTTAGTTAGAAGAGTAGTTATCATTTGCTGTGGATTGCAAGGATCAGTCTCAGTGTCATGTACTGTGAACATAATAACTCAGTACAGCAAACCTGAGGGCTAATTGCAGTCATTATCTCATTTTCACATGAGTTAACTCAGGTCCCAGAAGGTTAAGTAATTTGCTTAACCTGAAACACAGAAGATAAGCAGAAAACCTGGAATTCAAGACCAATTTTTCTAAATCCAGAGTCTAAACGTTGATCCCATGCAATGACTTGACACTTTTCCTGCAGACTTTAGTCTTACAGGATTAAAATTATTTATGTAAATTTTCCATTCTACATACAGTGGTGTCTCTTGTCATGGTCTAATATGGACGAAATATAGACACCTTGATTTATAAACCGCAGAGTGTGCTTCCCTGAAAGCTTCACATGGTTCTCATTTAACCTTGAAAGTGGAAATCTAACCTCTAATTTTAAATATGAAAATATAAATATGGCCTACATTGCAGCAATATATATTAAAATAAAAATTAACCTCTTTAATCCTTTCTCCAAAACTTGACAAAAATGCCAAGTAAAAGGTAAACATAGGCAGAGAAAAAAAGAATACTTATACACTGATGGTGAGAATGTAAATCGGTTCAGCCATTGTGGAAAGCAGTTTGACAGTTTCTCAAAGAACTAAAAGAATTACCATTCGACACTGCTAACATAGAATCCAATTATTCCCATGAAGCCAAACAGCAAAAACATATATAGAAAATATAAAGCAATGCTACTCATTAATATTTTTGTTTGGAATACACATTCGTTTTTCATAAAAATATATAATTTAGGATAAAATATAATGTGCTTATTATATTTTCTTTTTTTTTTTTTTTTTTTTTTGAAAGGTAGTCTGGCTCTGTCACCCAGGCTGGAGTGCAGTGGTGGGATCTCAGCTCACTACAACCTCTGCCTCCTAGGTTCAAGCAATTCTCCTTCCTCAGCCTCCTGAGTTGCTGGGATTACAAGCACAGGCCACCACATCCGGCTAATTTTTGTACTTTTAGTAGAGACAGGATTTCACTGTTTTGGTCAGGCTGGTCTCCAACTCCTGATCTCGTGATCTGCCCGCTTCAGCCTCCCAGGGTGCTGGGATTACAAGCGTGACCCACTGCGCCTGGCCACTTATTATATTTTTCATTGAGATATAACTCACATACCATAAAATTTACCATTGTAAAGTATGCAATTCACCTGAAGACAAGATGACCTTTAAAAAAATAAAGTAAAAAATAAAGTATACAATTCAGTAGTTTTAAATATACTCACAAAGTTGCAAAAATATTACCACTCTCTAATTCTAGGTATTTTGAACATCCCAAAAAGAAACACTATACCCATACACAGTTACTCCCCATTCTCCACTATCCCCACTCCCTGGCACCAACTAATCTACTTCCTGTTTCTATGGATTTGCCTATTATGGACATTTCATGTAAATGGAATGATACAATATGTTACCTTTTGTGTCTGTATTCTTTTAGCATGATATTTTCAAGGTTTATTCATATTGTAATAAATATCAGCACTTCATTCCTTTTTATGGACAAATAATTCCACCGTATGGCTATATTGCACTTTATTTATCCATTGATCAGCTGATGGGCCTTTGGTTTGTTTCCATTTTTTGGCTATTATGAATAATTATGAACATTTGTGTACAAATTTTGTGTGAATTATCTTTGTGATTTTCTTGGGTAAAGACTAATAGTATTTTAGTGAATTAATATTTTAAACATTTCTAAACTAAAAAATGTTAATTATAAAATGCATATAAATTAAAGCTGTTTGGGGCCCTCAATAATTTTTAAAAGTATAAAAGTTTCCTACAAGTAATAACTTGGAAACTGCTGTTATATAAAAATTTTCCCTTCAGTTTCTTTTCAATTATTGATTCAGAAGAATTCACAATAACTTTTAGCTTTTATAAAACATGCTATCTTGACAGCTTTATCTTCTGGGTTATATTTAAGGAGAAATAATAATCGACTAATGCAATAATGTCATCCCAAAGAGGGTCGGTGTCATGATAGTATATTGAAGTTTTTTTCCTACAAAGATGCTTAAAAAGGTGAAATGTTTCATTACTTTTTACAAACTGCTAGAGCTTTCTTAAAATGTTGAACCTCATCAAACACACAAACTTTACAAACTTATGACCTAAATGGGCTAAATGTGTCTGTGTCAATCTTCAGAACTTTGAGATAATTTTCTTGGCCCTTTTATACTTGGGGAAGAGATACTTGGTCCTAGTCAGATGCCTGCTAATCTAGTTTCTAACAAAGTTCTTGTAGGTGGCATTCCTCTACCATCTACTCATTTTTCACAGAATGTTCTTTTTATTAGGTATTTCACAATCATAATTCTTGAACCAATATTTTATATTCAACCTTAGGAAAAGCTTCAAAATCTCCTATTAAAAAGCACATTCAGCATATATCTTCCAAAAGATGTTAAAATCATAAACCCCTACAGCATTTCTTTGGTGTCTTTAACTACGAATGTGGCTAAATTATATCCTTTGGCCTATCATTATATATATACTTCTTGTTTTCTGAATTTCTCCAAATTTTTTTTTATTTAGCAGTGTCATAATAAATTATTCAGATAATTATAGATATTTTTCTTTGATATTGTAACAAAATTTGTTGTGTGGTGACTCTTAAAGGTTAGTTGAATGTAGAATTTCAAATCTCCAAATAGTGCTGACTTCACTGCAGTTATTCAAAGGTTAGACTGGACTGGGAAGTTGAAGATGACTCACTCACATGGCTGGAAGTTGGAGTTGACTGTCTGCTGGATGCTCGGCTGACCAAAGTGCATGTATTTTCCTTGGTTATGACCTCTCCATGTGACCTGGGCTTCTTACAGCCCGATGGCTGGATTCCAAAATGAAATATTCTGTGAGAAAGTGAGAAAGGTGAAGCCATCAATGTTTTAAGGCTTGTATTAGGCCATTCTTGGATTGCTTTAAATACCTGAGACTGGATTATTTATAAATAAAAGAGGTTTAATTGGCAAAAAAAAAAAAAAAGAATTACCATTCGATCCAGCAATCCCATTACTGGGTATATACCCAGTGATATCTGCTCTTCTAACTAGAGAAATTTCAAAATCAGACTTTATAAACAAGCAGTTTATAGTCAAGACTTCTATGACCAAGCAGCTAATTTTGTAATATCTTCTTTCTCCCAGAAATCATATGGAGGAAAAGGGTAAATTTAAAAATAAAAAACATCATTTTATCACTATTGGGTATATACCCAGCGGAGTATAAATCATTCTATCATAAGGACACATGCACACATATGCTCATCACAGCACTATTCACAATAGCAAAATCATGGAATCAACCTAAATGTTGGTAGACTGGATAAAGAAAATATAGTACGTGTATACCACGGAATAGTACAGAGTTTAAAAAAAAAAAAAAAAAAAAGTGAGATCTTGTCCTTTGCAGCAACACTGATGGAGCTGGAGGCCATTGTCCTAAGTGAACTAACGTAGGAACAGAAAACCAAATACTACGTGATCTCACTTCTTGGTGGGAGCTAAACATTGAGTACGTATGGACACAAAGAAGGGAACAAAAGATACTGGGGCCTACTTGAGGGAGGAAGAAGGAGGAGGAGGATTGAAAAACTACCTCTTGGACACTATGCTTATTAAATGTATGGTGAAATAATCTGTACACCAAGCCCCCATGGCACACAATTTATCTATGTAACAAACCTGCACATGTACCACTGAACCTAAAAGTTGAAAAAAGGAAAACATAGTATCAAACAATATTTTGAAAATATTGGCCACGTCCTAAAACACCATGTTAATTTACAAATGCTGTCTACCCTAGTACTTTTTACCTATTGACCTGTCAAAATCTTCGGAAATTTGTAAGCAGCACACTAGATTCCCAACATATACCATATGGTAACTATAATTTCAAGGTTATGTATTTGTATGATTTAAAGACAATATATGGGACTATCATTTAACAAATACCTATTATATGGGAGAGATTTTTAAAATAATAGATATGAAGGTAAAGTATGGAACTGACACTCAACAAGAACATATATATGTATAATTTATATCATATGATATATTCATGTATGTACTTTTAATATTGCATATGTACATATGTATATAATTTACATACAGCTGTATTATTTTATGTTTCTGACAACTGTTTCTTCATCTTCATTTTACAGGCAACCAATCTGAGGTTCAAAGGGGTCAAAAACCTTTTCAGAAATATTTTAACTCCTCAATCTCAGGGCTGAATATAGAATGCAGGAAGCCCTGATTTCCAAAGTCCTTCCCAATTTACTGGGCTGCATTGAAGGCCTAAAGTTCAAAATAAATAGAAATTCAATCTAGGAAGGATGCAAAATAGAGAGAGAAACAAGTGAAAGTGAATGTGGAGCTAGTTTATAGGGGGAAGTTTAATTTTCTGGTGAATTCTGAATTTGTGAACTCTAGATTACCATTTTTAGACCAAAAGCATTTAGATGTATTCAGGAAGTGACCACATGGTTTGACTTCCCTAGGTCACATCTAGTCTTACTTATCATGGTATCTCTCTCTCATTAGGTCAAAGCGTAAAGCAGAGCTAGAATTGGAAAGAAGTCATGTGCATTGATCACTAATATGTTCTGTCATAATATTAAATAATTTACATGATGTAATAGGATAAGTTTGTATTTCAGTGAATACATGTTACTGAGTGAACATCAGTGAAATGAGTACACTTGAGGTAAGGAAGAATATCACCAGCTAGTTCCTCTTCAGACACGTGATGACAGGCTTTATGGGGGTCTAATCACTACATAGGAATAAGAATCATTTTATTTTTCTGCATTAGTTGGAGAATATTAAGCTCCATTATCATCACATGGAAGGGAAGTAAATTGCTATTGGGACATTTATGCACCCAGCAGCCTGACTGACTTTGTCTGCACAGCAGTTCAGATTATACATCATTGTTTTTAAACTCCAAAAATGCACATTATTTAAGTAACACCTTCTATAAAACAATGACACTTTAAAGGTCTGTGAAAGTATTGAAAGTCATTGCCTCTGTGAAAGTAAATAGGTAGCTATGTTACTTAAAACTAAAGTTCTTACTTTTTGAGCACAGTCAAGTTTTATATGTCGAGATACATTTCTTATAGAATATATAAATCCTATTTTTAAGTTTCAAAACCAATTAATAAGCAATTGGTAACTCTTCAGTCACAATGCTATAAAAGGCAGAGGACTAGGTGATGAAGACAATGCAAAAAATTAAATCAAACAGAGATGCATTTCTCAGTGATTTTACTAGTTTGGGACATATGACAAATATGTACACACACGTACATATATAAAACCTCTTCAACATAAATTAGATTATCTCTCTCCTGCAATCCAAATCCTTCCATTGGCTTCACATTTCCCTCAGAGTAAGATGCCAAGTCCTTAGTAAAGCCTTAGCAAATAATGTGCAAAAAATGTGCATTATTTAAGTAACATCTGCTAGAAAACAATGGGACTTCAATGGTCTGTGAAAGTATTGAAAGTTAAGGTGTACCTCCCTAAACCATAGGCATCCCCACCCCATCCTCATGATCCCTATCATTAGTTCCCTGATATTTTAGTTCCCTGACCTTTTCAATCTTCTCCTCACTCAGTCTACTCCAACTTCAATGGATTCCTTGCTATTCTAGGAAAATTTTCAGGAAAGCTTCGACCTCAGGGCACTTAAACTGGCAAGCCTCTCTCTCTCTGAAACTCTTTGCCCTCAGATAAACACATTTCTGAGTCCTTTATGTCCTTCCCATTTTTGCTCATATGAGACCTTATTAGTGACATTCTTTTTAGGGAGCTCTGTACTGACTGTTTTTTTTAAATTCCAAATTGCACTTTTATGCTCTGTGATGGATAATTTTAGATGTCAACACAACTGGATTAATGACTACCTAGGTAGCTGGTAAAACATCTCTGAGGATATTTCTGGAGGACATTGACATGTGAGTCAGTGGACTAAATGGGGAATATCTGCCTTCAATGTAGGTGGGGATAATCCAATTGGCTGGGGTCCCAGATGAAACAAAATGACAGAGAGAGGGCAAATTCTTACTCTCTCTTCTGGAGCTAGGGCACTCTTCTTCTCCTGCCCTTGAACACCAGACCTCCAGGTCCTCTGGCTTTTGGACTCTGGAACTTGCACCAGAGGAAGCTCCAGGCCCTCAACCCTTCAGCTTCTGACTGAGAGTTACAGCATTAACTTCATTGGTTCTGAGGCTTTTGGACTTGGAATGAACCTCACTATGACCTTCCCTGGATCTCCAGGTTACAGACAGCCTAAAGTGGCACTTCTTAGCTTCCAAAATTGTGTCAGCCAATTCCCCTAATCTCATCTATCTATTACCTATTTATTCTATATCTCTGGAGAACCATGACTGTATTAGTCCATTCTCACATTGCTCTAAAGAACTATCTGAGACTGGTTAAGGTATAAATGAAAGAAGTTTAACTGACTTACAGTTCTGCAGGCTGTAGTGGAGGCATGGCTGGGGAGGCCTCAGGAAACTTACAGTCATGACAGAAGGTGAAGGGGAAGCAGGCACATCCTACATGGCTGGAGCAGGGGGAAGAGAGAGCAGGGGGAGATGCTACACACTTTTAAACAACCAGATCTTGTGAGAACTCACTCACTGTCATCAGTACAGCAAGGGGGAAATCCTCCCTCATGATCCAATGACCTCTCACCAGGCCCCTCCTCTAACATTGGGGATTACAATTCAACATGAGATTTGGGCAGGGATCCAAATCCAAACCATATCACTCACTACAACAGAAATTAGTACCAGAGGAGTTAGGTGGTTGCTATAGAAAATAACTAAAAATGTGGAGTCTTCTTTGGAACTGGCTAATAGGTAAAGGTTGGAAGAGTTTTGAGGTAAATGCTAGATAAAGCTTGTATTGCCATTAATGAAGCATTAAGGGTGATTCTGGTGAGAACTTGGAAGAAGAGAATAACTGTAAAGAAAGCCTCTAGCCACTTAGATATTACTTAAATGTTCATGACCAGAATGCTCGTGCAAATATGAACAGTAAAGAGTATTCTGATAAGGTTTCAAGTGGAAAGGAGGAACAAGACACAAGCATACTTCATTTTATTGTGCTTGGCTTTACTGTGCTTTACAGATACTGAGTATTTTACAAATTAAATGTTTCTGGCAACCCAGCATTGAGCAAGTCTATGGGCACCATTTCTTCAGCAGTATGTGCTCACTCTTTGTCTCTGAGTCACATTTCTGTGATTCTCACAATATTTGAAACTTTTTCATTATCATTAAATCTGTTATAGTGATGTATGATATTTGATGTTACTATTATAATTGTTTTGGGGTGCCACAAACTGTACCGATATAAGGGGACACAATTAATAAATGTATATGTTCTTACTGCTTTACCAAGTAGCCATTTTTCCATCTCTCTCTCTCTCTCTCTCTCTCTCTCTCTCTCTATTTGGACCTCCCTATTCTCTGAGATACAAAAAATATTGAAATTAGGCCGATTAATAGCACCACAATGACCTCTTAAGTGTTCAAGTGTAAGAGAGAGGCTCATATCAGCCAGGTTTGGTAGCTTATGCCTGTAATCTCAGCACTTTGGGAGGCCGAGGCAGGTAGATCACCTGAGGTCAGGAGTTTGAGACAAGCTTGACCAACATAGTGGAACCCTGACTCTACTGAAAATACAAAAAAAAAAAAATTAGCTGAGCGTGATTGTGCATGCCTGTAATCCCAGCTACTTGGGAGGCTGAGGCAGGAGAATCTCTTGAACCTGGGAGGTGGAGGCTGCATTGAGCTGAGATTGTGCCATTGCACTCCAGCCTGGGCAGCAAGAGAGCAAAACTCCATTTCAAAAAAAAAGAGGCACATACTTCTTTCACTACAAATCAAAAGCTAGGAATGATTAAGCTTAGTGAGGAAGGCATGTTGAAAACAGAGATAGGCTGAAGGCATGTTGAAAGCAGAAATAGGCTAAAGTTAGGCCTCTTGTACCAGTTAGCCAAGTTATTAATGTAAAGGAAATGATATTGAAGGAAATTAAAAGTGTTACTCCACTGAACACATGAATGACAAGACAGTGAAACAGCTTTATTGCTGAAATGAAGAAAGCTTTATTTGTTTGGATAGAGAATCAAATCAGCCAGATTAATTTAAGCCAAAGCATAATCCAGACCAAGACTCTAACTCTTCAATTCTATGCAGGCTGAGAGAGGTAAGGAAGATGCTAAAGAAATGTTTGAAGCTAGCAGAAATCACTTCATGAAGTTCGGGCAAAGAAGCTGTCTTTATAACAGAAGTTACAGCAAGTTATCCAAAAGATCTAGCTAAGATAATTGAAGAAGTTTAGAAGCTAAACTAAATGGCAGACTTTCAATGGATACAAAACAGTCTTCTTTTGGAAGAATATGCCATCTAGGGCTTTCCTAGCTAGAGAGGTGAAGTCAATGACTAGTTTCAAAGCTTCAAAGGGCAGGCTTACTTTCTTGCAAGGGGCAAATGCAGCTGGTGACTTTAAGACCAATGCTCATTTACCCTTCAGAAAATTGTAGAATTCTTAAGAATTATGCTCAATATACTCTACCTGTACTCTCTAAGTGGAAAAACAAAACTTGGATAACAGCACATCTGTTTACAGTATGGTTTAGTGGATATTTTAAGCCTACTGTTGAGACCTACTGCTCAGAATAAAAGATCACATTCAAAATATTACTATTTATTGACAATGCACCTGGTCATCCAAGAGCTCTGAGGGGGATGTAAAGGGATATTAATATGGTTTTCATGCCTACTAACACAACATCCATTCTGCAGCCCATGGATCAAGAAATAATTTTGACTTTCAAATATTACTACTTAAGACATGTATTTTGTAAGGCTATTTCTATGATAGTGATTCCTCTGATGGATTTGGGCAAAGTAAGCTGAAGACCTTCTGGAGATGACTCATCATTCTATTAGTAGACACCATTAAGAAAAGTTATGATTCATGGGAGGAGATCAAAATATCAAGTTGTACTGAAGTTTGGAAGATGTTAATTCCAACTCTCATGGACGTATTTGAGGGGTTCAGGACTATAGTTGAGGAAGTAGCTGCACATGTGGTGGTGGATTGCAAGAGAACTAGAATTAGAATTAGAGACAATTAAAAATAAAAGAAAAAGACACTGGGAGAGTGACCAGGAACACATTTCAGACATCTATGAGGCTGCCTTGCACATCATAAACTCAGAGTAGTAGGGCCATGAGGGGAAAACAATCTAAAGGGAGGACCCAGGACACTTGTGGGATTTCAGGGCTCATTATTCAGGGTCATGTCAGGTCTCTGGTCCCTGCATTCCAGCACAGTGCTCCTTGGATACACCACCTGTGGCTTAGGCAGGCCCAGGGGTAACTCAGACTGGCACTCTGGAGGGTGCAAGCAGTGAGCCTTCACATCATACACATTGTGCTAATACTTCAGGCTCACAGAATACAAGAGCTGTGGAAGCACAGCTGCCTCCACATAGATTTCAAAGTGTGTATCAGACAGCCTTGGAGCCCAGACAGAAACTTTTCCCAAAGAGAGCCCCCACTAGGGCAATGCCCAACACAATTGTGGGGTCAGGAACACCATGGAAAGCCCTCACTAGGCCAGTGCTTACTGGAGCCAAGGGAACAGGGTTTCACCTAAGACTCCAGTCCAATAGGCTGCAATACCAGCCTGAGAGAGCTTCTGGCATGAACTCCAGCCTGTGGATTATAAACTCCTCAAGCACAGGAACCACATCTTTCTGAATTCTGTGTGGCCCACTGACCTTACTAAAGCACATTGCATATTGTTAAGTACTCGGTGTTTGCAAATTAATGATAGCCTTTCATATTCCAGTTTTGAAAACATATTCTGATGTTCTGCTCCCTTTTGTACTGCTCTGTGACCTGCTGTAGTTTAGCATCTCCAGAGTTTAAACTTGTTCTCTGTGTTGTATTATAAGTCTCACATACAGTGTGTTTTATTGCTCTGGGAACAATCTAAATCATAACACTAGAAGAAAAATCCCAAAATTTATATCTTTGCTGCCATGATATATTTTGAAAGAACTATAGTAGACACTTCACAATACTGCATTTAGGAAAGTAACTGATGGTAAACTAGAGAAGTTTACATGAAGATAATTGAAAAATTGCCTCTTAAAATGGACCCTTCCTTTCCTTATCTCTGTCTCCAGGCATTTTTTTTTTTTTCATTGACTGTCACAGAAACAAAAGCGAACAATAGCTGAAGGACCACATGCAGGTAAGCAGACAGAACAATTCGAAAGAGAAAAAGGCAAGAGGCAAGAATATGTTAATCATGTTTGCAAAATTCTTGTTTACTATGGTAAACTGTAAAATAACTTCACTGTACATAACTCTTCAGAAAACATATTTAGGACTAAGGGAAACTAGGTTGAATTATTGATTGTTCTATATCAGTGTAAAGGAAATAAGGCTTTAAGTTTAAAATTAAAGCTCTAGATACCACTGAACAGTTTTAAAATGATAATAATTAATCTACCAACGTATTCATTTTACAAAAAGCCAGCTTAATATGGAATTGTGATTGAGAAAGGAGAGAAGTAAAATTTCAGCTGTTAAGACACACACTGTTTTTGGCTAATTACTCTGGTTAAATTTTTATTTTAATTTTCACTCTGTGGACAAAACGTGTGAGAACTTGGTATAACTTTATCCTTGTTTGTATATTATTGTTTAGTACATGAGAATAAGGGCCTTATATAGCCTAGAAGTTAGGAGGCACAGCTAATAGAATCGAGCATTATTTCGGAAATATTTTGATGATGTTCTATCTTTCTAGTCTACTACTGTTTTTAGGTCCTAGGTTGTGGGTCTATGTTTATCAGAAAACCCTAGGTATTTTATGGTGGGAAAGAACGTGTGCTTCCTATAGCATAAGAGGACTATAAAATCAAATTTCGTGTGAAAATTATGCCCTCTGTCCTTAAATTTGTGATCCAGGGGCCCAGGCTTTGCATTTGTCATATCATTTATCATTTGCAATTATGAGGTAAAGCTGATTTAGTTAGTGGATAATTTTTTTTCTTTTTTTTTATACTAAAAATCTCCTCTGACTATATAAAGGCACACTAGTTTTAAATCTAAATGAATTATATTATAACTCCATTCCCCTCAAGGAATGAAGATCTGTATCAGTTTATTATTTTGCAAATTTGATTCAGCACTTTTGTGTCCTTGATCTTGAAGAAAATGGCCAAAGATTTGCAACCACTCATAAAATGTAGGTCTGTGCTTGGTTGTCCAAAGAGTAACAAAGGAATCAGTTGGTAAAAATGATTACGGACTAATTTATTCAGGGTATATCTAAGCAATGAAATACGATAACTCTGTTCCCCTTAGATAAATGTGTCAAGTTTTTGAAGTCATAAAATTGATATACATCATGATAAAGGTAAATTAAAAATAAGACAATATTATTTCCAGGCATAAGTCCTTATTCTGGGATAGCCAAATGTACATCAGAATGTGAAAATAAATTAACTATGTTTAACACTCAGGGTTTATTTGTTTTAGGATATTTGTTTATTTATTTAAGTATGCCAGTTCTATTGCTAACCCTGGCAATAGGCTTTGATTCTGGCAAAAAAAAAAAAAAAGAAAAAAAACAAGAAACAAAAGAACTTAAATATTTTCATGGTACGTCAGCAAGTGTCCTACTCTTATCTCTAACATAAGCTACTCCACACTGAGAAAAGATCACACTTCTCCATTGCTAACCCCACATAATAACTTTTAATATCTCATATGCATATTTAGTCCAGCATTGTTTTTAGGATTATTTTTAGTAATTAAGCAAGCAAAAAAAATCTGTGTGGGCTTTAGAAAATATTATAAGTAATAACAATAAAATTGCATTAAAAAGGTAGTCCATTTATTTCAATTCAGTATGGTAAGATACCTGAAGGAGGGAATAAACATGTCAGCCCTATTATATTTTAAGTTTATAATAAACCACGTTAAAATGGGTACATTAGCTATTCTGATTTGAAACCTACTAATAAGGTTCACATTTTACTACAAGAGTCAGTATGTATATATTAAAATGCTGGTATCCTTTACTAATAATATAATAAAGAACGATAATTCCCACTTTATGCCTGAAGCAAATCACAGCACAAATGTCACACTCATATAGGTGAACTTTTTGGAATAGATTTTTGGCTCTTTTTAGAAACAGATAACTGTAGCATCATTTATTATGTTATTTTCCTTCACATTTGAGTACCCTTCAAATCTCAGCTTTAATGTATGAAAGAAATTCTAAGTCTGAAATATAAAGTGAAAACAAATTTTTCTTTTCTAATAGGATAAAGTTACTATATAAAAATTCATTACATAGATTAACCATGTACTTTCTGCCTTTTATATCCTTTATTACGATAATACATTAGTAACAACTATAATAAAATTTTTCTAGAATATATATAACATTCATATTAATATCAAATGAACCCATTATGATTGGCATTATTTTGATGAATACTAATTAGCTTCACGAGGCTAAACTGATTATTTAATAGTATGCTTAATTAATGCTGAACTACAGTGAAATTCTCATGAGACTAAATATGATAGTCACATGATATCAAATATATTAATACTGATCAGTGCCTTGACCATAAATATGAACACTTAAAATTTTTTATCATTAAGTATCAAGAAGTTAATAACAAGATTTTGCATTATGTTTCAAGTTGTTAAAAGCCCATGACAACATTAATAAACATGGATACATCAATATTTTACATAATTTAGTAATCCAAATTCATATGCCCCTTTCTAACAATAACAATGATGACAATGAAGATGATGATGATGATGAAGATGATGGTGATAATGAAGTATAGTTCATATACACTGACTAGCTACTACGTTCCAGCTACTGTTCTAAATTCTAAGCACTTCCTGCAACTCAACTCATTTATGAGAAATAATTCTAGAACTCTCTATCTAACTTATATACAATTAAGAAAATAATGTGATGCTCCTTTCCAAGAAAGGAAGACCATTAACTATTTAGAGCAGATATTTAACAGCTAGCTGTACCTGGGATTGAAGACTCCTTGGTATCATCATTAATATCATCATAGTAGATAAATGTTCATTTTTATTCAGAAAAATATTTTTATCCAAGAAATACCCAAACTGATATTATATTTCTCTTATATGGCAAAGAAAAAACATTTTTATAAATTGCAACAGCAATATTCTTTATACTTACATGCGATTTTTATTTGTGCATTTACAAAATCTAAATATAACTATATCCACGTAACTTATTAAGAGGTAGGTCAGGGCTGGATGCGGTGGCTCACGCTTGTAATCCCAGCACTTTGGGAGGCAGAGGTGGGAGGATGACGATGTCAGGAGTTCAAGACCAGCCTGACCAACATGATGAAACCCTGTCTCTACTAAAAATACAAAAATTCTCTGGGCGTGGTGGCACGTCCCTGTAATCTCAGCTCCTCCAGTGGCTGAGGCAGGAGAATTGCTTGAACCTGGGAGGCGGAGGTTGCAGTGAGTCGAGATCATGCCATTGCTCTCCAGCTCTGGGTGACAGAGCAAGACTCTGTCTCGGGGAAAAAGAAAGCAAACAAACAAACAAACAAACAACAACAAAAAAAAGAGGTAGGTCAGGATGAAAAGGCATCAATACTGTGTTCATCATCATCTTTTAACCTGTGTTATCCAACTCCTCTGCCACACCACTCAGCACCTAACCTTGAAAGATTATTTTATTTCCAACTTAGAGTGCAATTAACATATGCTTTCTCACCTCTACTCATCCATTTGTATCTCTCTCTCTCTCTTTCTCTCTCCCTTTTTCTCCTGAGTCAAAAGAGGATACATCCGTACTTCTTTCTAGGGATAACATAGCCATCTTATATGCTGTGCAGGGTTTTAGTCCATGGATGAACCAACACTCTCTTCTTGATTTTTCTATCTGTTCCTCTAAAACTTCTTATGCTTGATTTGAGGTATGAATCAGTTTTTTCTCTCCTTAGGTATTTTTTCCTTCAGTTTTTTTCTCTCCTTTACACAACCATGCTACCCTATAAAGATACTATCCTTCTATTTTCTCCTAAGTTCTGCCAAGCTGTACATCCAGACCTCCACAGTCACACCAATGGAGTAATCATGAGCTCATCTCTTCACTCTCCTCAAAGTCTCTACAGTACTTAAACTGATGCTTAACTTCTCTTTTTTTCACTTTATTTCTTTGACTTTCATAATGTTGCATCCCATGGAAATTTCCTCCTATTTCTCTGAATTCTCTTTGGTTTCTCCACATATTTAGTCCCCATACCACCTTTTAAAGTTACATTTCCGAAAATTTAACAATAAGCTCTCATTTCTTACCTCGCAGTGTCCTATTTCATAATCTTATCCACTCCCAAGATATCATTGTATTCCCTTAAGGCAGAATTTTCAAACCCTAAAGCTTAGCCCTGACTTCTCTCCCAAGTTCCATGTTTTCATGTGCAGCTAATTCTTCAGCATCTCCACAAGTGTGTTTTATTAGCATATTAAATTTAACATCTATGATACATGATTATGCTTTCAAACTTCAAATCTACCAGTTACAATAAGCAGTATCAAAACAAAAATGTCCCACTATTCTATCTTCTTTCTCTTTATTGGTGCCATTAACAATCCTTCAATTATACAGGCCTAATATTTGAGAATCATATTTGATTCTTCCTATTCCCTTACCCACTACATCTACTAAGGTATAAAATAATTTGATTTTTAATTTTTTTCAATCGAATAAACAACTCACATAAAATATTCGATGGCTTCTCATTTCATAAATTCCATGTGTCATTTAGGGTTCTCCACATCCTGGGTTATATTTTCCTTTCTAGAACCATCTCTTGCCACTCCACTCTAAGTATCCTTCACTCAAATATGGTCTTCTCCCAAACTAGCTACTTATTCTTGTTTCCATACCATTACTCATATTGTTTCCTTAGCCTGAAATCCCTCCTTTTACATTTGTACATTCATTCATCAATTCATGTATTCAGTATGCATTTAGCAAGCACCTACCTACACATTTAAGATGCTGTTCTCGATGCTACAGATATGATGATGAAGTAACCAATGGAGCCTATATTCTATCCTAATGGAGCCTATATTCTAGTGAGAAGAAAGAAATTAAGTAAGCAAACATAATAAAGTGTCAGGTATAAAAATAATAAAAGAAAATAATGGGATAGAGGTCATCCCCTATGATCTAACACTCACAGAAGTTTTGCCTGAAAGAAGTGACATGTGACCTGTAGTCTGAATGATACGAGAGAGCTAGCCACATCATATTGGGGTCTATGTAATAGTAAGCACAAAGGCCCATGACAGGAGCATGTGTGAGGTATACAAGGAATAGCAAGGAGACTGTTGTGGCCAATGCACGTTGAATGAGGGATTTCTAAAAATGGTGAGGAATGAGGCCAGAGTAAGTACAGGTCAATCCTCCAATCATATGGGCTATAGTAAATAAATGGGTTTTATTCTAAGTGTTATAGAAACTGTTTGGAGGATTGAGAGCAGAAAAGCGATATGATTTTATTTATTTTTTTAGAAGGATTACTTTGCAGCTGTATACAGATGGTGAGGTTGATGGAAAGAGTGAATACAGGACATGAGTTAGGAGGCTAAGGACTAGCCTAACTAAGAAATTATGGTGACTTAAACTGCAGAGATTGGGAAAGCAGTGGTATGAAATGAGCAATTTAAAGATTACTTTGGAAGATGGTAATAAGGATATTTACTAATGAATTGGATGTGGGAAAAGAGAGAATGATAGTAATCCAGGACAACTCCCAAGTTTGGGGTCTGAACAGCAGGGTGGATTACAACATGTTCCATTTTCTGATTTAAGAAACCTTGGATAAATGGAAAATTTGATGATGAATCAAAAGGTCTATTTGGGACATGTTAACTGAAATAGGCATTAGACAGCAAAATGGAATTTTCTAGTAATCCCTTAGTTATGAGGCTTGAGATAAACGGAAAGCTCAAGGCTGGAGATAACAATCTGAGTCACTGGATTTTTTTTTTTTTGGTGACATTTGGAGTCATGGAACTGGATGAGATCACCCCATTCACTGTTTTTCAATCATGCCACACATTTAATTCACTGGGGGAGCTTTAAAATAAAATACTGAGGCCCTCCCTTCCCCATCTGAATCCAAATCTGAGCAGAGGGGTCAGAGTAATGTTACATTTTTAACTCTTTTCTGGTCATTCTAATGTGCAATCACACTTAAGAACAACTGACCTATTGAAATGGTGTGGATAGAAGTCTCAGTACTCAATTCTGGGGAATAGTAAAATTCAAAGATGGATAAAAGCAGATTATAACAAAGGAAGCTGGAAACAAGTGGGCACCAAAACATGGGGAAAATCAGGAGAGTAGCATGGTGTCCCATAAACTAAGAAAAGAAAGTGTTTTTAGAAGGAGGGAGGATAAATTCTATCAAATGCCACTGAAAGTTCAGTGAAGGGGAAGACTGAGAGTTGGCCACTGGATTTGATAATGTGAAGGTAGCTATGACAAGTGGGTTTAGACCATAGATGGGGATGAAAGAGTGATAGCATGCATTCAAGAGAGTAGAGCAGGGGAAGGAAAGAGTGCGAGTAACAGCAACTCTTTGCCATATGCATTTGTCAGCGCTTTGCCTATTTTCAAAGCCTAGTTAAAAGGCTGAGCAGCCTCCTCCAGACTCACCAGCTGGAGGCAATCTCTCTATTGTACGATTTCCACTTGCCCTTATCTCTGAGATGTCAACTTGAACTATTACTCTAGTTATTTATGCATGTCTTAGCTTTTTGTGGAGAAGTATCACGTTTAATTATTCTTTCTATGCCCCACAGTGATGGAATAATAGGTTCTCAGTACTTGTTAGGTCAAAATTTGGAAAAGAAAAAGCTTTGAAATATGCTGAAAAAGCAATGAATATTACTGAGGTGCTAAGTGAGCAGAGCTCTAATGTCATATGCCAGAAAGGGAAGATGTTAAAATTCACTGGCTGTTTCAAGTAAATGTACAGTATTGGGAGAAAAAGAGGACAGAAATAATAAAAGTGTTGGGGAAAAAAAAGTTTCCTTATATCTCTACTACTGTTTGCAATATTGAGCACTATGAGGTATTAAATGGCAGTTTTGTGACAAGACACTGACCCATGTATAGATGACAACAAACTATGCCTTCTACTTCTTCTCATGCATAGCGTCCAGGCCTCGCTTGACCCACCAGCTCTGCCTACAACAAGGTAATATCTCAGGAAATGCTGAAGTTGTCCTTAAAAACTGCAAGGTCATAATTTTTGTTTCTTTGTGTTTTTTAAACTATTATACATCTGACCACATGGGAAAGTTTTATAAAATCTGCCTAAATTAGTTAGTGAAAAATAGCAACCTGGAGGACATGGAGATCTTTATAAATATATATCCAGTCACGACAACATGAGAGGTATTCGTGTTTGCAGTGGCTTTGAATATCCCAGAAGCGTCAGTATTTACATAATTTTCTCTTTTAGTTGTCTTTGGTTTATATCCATTCATTTCAACCAAGAACAATTTTTAACTTAAACCTTTTGTAAGTTAAATGTGTTTCAAATATATGAACCATACATACCTAGTAAGAGACCATGAGTAGATTTTTATTTTTAAAAGTCTTATAGGACTTGATTACCTATCTTAACCCCTTGAAGTTCTAAACCCCCCATATATCTGAGTATAGCTGCCTGAGCTGTCATCTCTGAACGTCCTCTCCCCAATCAACAATCTTCCTCTAGATTGATAAATAACCGCCAATGTGTAAAGCAAAGATGTTATCCCCTATTTTCCATTTTAAAAAATGAGTTACATGAAAACTGAGCCAGAAAAAAATTTGGGGGAACTGTGCAAAAAGTTAAGAATGCATGTTTTATGAAACAGGTCCACAAATAAGAAAGTAACTGCTAATTAAAACTAGAAATGAGATTTGAATGTTCTTTCTCTACAGAAAGATAAATATATACTACTTATTTCAATATATGTTTATTTGGGAGGGTATGTTGAATCCTGTCAATGTTTAAGAACAGTATTTCCTAAATCAGATACATGAATTTGCCTTCTGATATTTGTTAGAATGGGAGATAAAATTAGTTATTGCACAAAGTGGCATTTAATATAACAAGTGAGGAATCAAGTAAAAATTATTACTACTTAGGAAAAATTTTCAAAGCTTAGACACATCTCTATCACAAAAGATAGAGCTATTCCTAACAACAGAAAACACCCACAAAGCACATAGAAATGTTACATTTAAGTGCTTTTTTTTCTAGTAAACATTCATATGAAATAGGAAATCTGTATATTAGCCCTTTGTCAGTTGGGTAGATAGCAAATATTTTCTCCCATTCTATAGGTCACCTGTTTACTCTGATGATAGTTTTTTGTTGTTGTTGTTGTTGTTCAGAAGGGCTAATATCCAGAATCAACAAGGAACTTAAACAAATTTACAAGAAAAAAACAACCCCATCAGAAAGTGGGAGAAGGGTATGAACAGAAACTTCTCAAAAGAAGACATTTATGTGGCCAACAAACATTTGAAAAAAAGCTCATCATCACTAGTCATTAGAGAAATGCAAATCAAAACCACAATGAGATACCATCTCATGCCAGTTAGAATGGTGATCATTAAAAAGTCAGGAAACAACAGATGCTGGAGAGGATGTGGAGAAATAGGCATGCTTTTACACTGTTGGTGGGAGTGTAAATTAGTTCAACCATTGTGGAAGACAGTGTGGCGATTCCTCAAGGATCTAGAACTAGAAATACCATTTGACCCAGCCATCCCATTACTGGGTATATACCCAAAGGATTATAAATCATTCTACTATAAAGACACATGTACACGTATATTAATTGCTGCACTATTCACAATAGCAAAGACTTGGAACCAATCCAAATGCCCATCAATCTTAGACTGGTTAAAGAAAATGTGGCACATATACACCATGGAATACTATGCAGCCATAAAAAAGAATTAATTCATGTCCTTTGCAGGGACATGGATGAAGCTGGAAACCATCATTCTCAGCACAGTAACACAGGAACAGAAAACCAAACATTGCACGTTCTCACTCGTCAGTGGGAGATGAACAATGAGAACTCATGGGCACAGGGAGGGGAACATCATACAGCGGGGCCTGTCGTGGGGTGGGGGGTAGGGGAGGGATAACATTAGAAGAAATACCTGATGTAGATGATGGGTTGATGGATGCAGCAAACCACCATGTCACATGTATACCTACGTAACAAACCTGCACATTCTGCCCATGTATCCCAGGACTTAAAGTATAATTAAAAAAAAAAAAAAGAAGAAAGAAAGAAAAGGACATCTGAGGCTGCTGTCGAAAACTACAATATAAATATAAATCAGTGCCTCACAAATATCTTTAAAGTTTTTCTTCATTGATCAACTCTACATCTGAGTTTTTTCCATAATAATGAAGAATCACTTGTATATGTTGGAAAGCACTTACTTTTAGCCAAGTCTAGCCTCAAAAGTCAATAAGGAATCCCCCTAAAGCAACTTTGAAAGGTGGTTTTCATGCACTAACTTCTTGAACCTTCCCAATGAGGTGAAGTTCATTATTTAGGCAGTCCAATCCATTTTTTTTTAAGTAAAACTTTTTTTTTTTTTTTTTTTTTTTTTGAGACGGAGTCTCGCTCTGCCGCCCAGGCTGGAGTGCAGTGGCCGGATCTCAGCTCACTGCAAACTCCGCCTCCCGGGTTCACGCCATTCTCCTGCCTCAGCCTCCCGAGTAGTTGGGACTACAGGCGCCCGCCACTGCGCCCGGCTAGTTTTTTGTATTTTTTAGTAGAGAAGGGGTTTCACCGTGTTAGCCAGGATGGTCTCGATCTCCTGACCTCGTGATCCGCCCGTCTCGGCCTCCCAAAGTGCTGGGATTACAGGCTTGAGCCACCGCGCCCGGCCCAAGTAAAACTTTTTTATCTTTTTCCTTTTCTTTTTCTTTTTACCTTAAGTTCTGGGATACATGTGCTACATGTGACATGGTGGTTTGCTGCACCTATCAACGCATCATCTAGGTTTTAAGCCCCACATGCATTAGTATTTGTTCTAATGCTCTCCCTCCCTCCTTCCTCTTTCCCCTCAACTCCTGACAGACTCCAGTGTGTGATGTTCCCCTCTCTGTGTCCATGTGTTCTCATTGCTCAACTCCCACTGATGAGTGAGAACATGTGGTGTTTGATTTTCTGTTCCTGTGTTAGTGTGCTGAGGATGATGGTTTCTAGCTTTTTCCATGTCTCTGCAAAGACATGAACTAATTCTTTTTTAGGGCTGCATAATACTCCATGGTGTATATATGTCACATTTTCTTTATCCAGTCTATCATTGATGGACATTTGGGTTGGTTCTAAGTCTTTGCTATTGTAAATAGTGCTGCAATAAGGATACGTGTGCATGTGTCTTTATAGTAGAATGGTTTATAATCCTTTGCGTATATACCCAGTAATGGGATTGCTGGGTCAAATGGTATTTCTAGCTCTAGATCCTTGAGGAATAACCACACTGTCTTCCACAATGGTTGAACTAATTTACACTCCCACCAACAGTGTAAAAGCATTCCTATTCCTTCACATCCTCTCCTGTATCTGCTGTTTTCTGACTTTTTAATGATCGCCGTTCTAACTGGCATGAGATGGTATCTCATTGTGGTTTTGATTTGCATTTCTCTAATGACTAGTGATGATGAGCTTTTTTTCAAATGTTTGTTGGCTGCATAAATGTCTTCTTTTGAGAAGTGTCTGTTCATATCCTTTGCCCACTATTTGATGGGTTTTTTTTTTTTTTCTTGTAAATGTGTGTAAGTTCCTCTTAGATTCTGGATATTAGACCTTTGTCAGATGGGTAGCTTGCAAGAATTTTCTCCCATTCTGTCGGTTTCCTGTTCACTCTGATGATAGTTTCTTTTGCTGAGTAGAAGCTCTTTTGTTTAATTAGATCCCTTTGATTTTACTTCAGATAAGTGGTATATGTAAGAAGGAAACTTAATATTACATTTATATATGTGGTTTAAATTTGTTCCGAGGTATTTTAAAATGGGACCAAATATTTTCTAAATGCCTTTTAAAATTGGTTGTTACGTTTTTGTCAATTTTGGCTTTTGTTGCCATTGCTTTCGGTGTTTTAGTCATGAAGTCTTTGCCCATGCCTATGTCCTGAATGGTATTGCCTAGGTTTCCTTCTAGGGTTTTTATGGTTTTAGGTTTTACGTTTAAGTCTTTAATCTATCTTGAGTTAATTTTTGCGTAAGGTGCAAGGAAGGGGTCCGATTTTTGTTTTCTGCATATGGCTAGCTAGTTTTCCAAGCACCATTTATGAAATAGGGAATCCTTTCCCCATTGCTTGTTTTAAAAACCTCTAATTGTCAAAACATTCTACCAACAAATATAAAAACCATGAGCCTGAGTAACAATTAAGGAAGTGTTTATCTAGAAGGCATCCCAGATACCATTGGCCTTCATCTCTTAGTATGCTCTTCACACTAAGGAAATATTCTTAAATTCTTTGTTGTTAATGAAGTGCAAGAAGTCTCTAAGGCACGAAGATTCTTGTGAACAATTTCCTAAAACTGATGCTTGGGTGTGCCTAAGTTTGGCGAGGATTTATACCCAGCTTATCTGTTTCACTTCCTACTTCACCACCATATCCGGTCCTTAGCTTCACTATATACACACTCTCACTCTGGAGATGTAGATAACAAATATGTGTATTAATATGTACACATATATACATGCATGAGCACATATGCATATATATAAGCACATATGTACACATATGTTGAATTAATATGAATATTTAATATTTGAGAAGGCTTTGATTTTACTTCAGATAAATGGTATATGTAAGACGGAAGTTTAATATTACATTTATATATACAGTTTAAAATTGTTCCAAGGTATTTTAAAATGGGACCAAATCTTTTCTAAATGCCTTTTAAAATTGGTTGTTAAGTTTTCCAGCTTCCAAATAATAAAATAATAAAACTGTCGAATGGAACCTAAAGCCTGTGGAAAAATCAGGTGTTTCAATTTCTGACTGTAATTAATTAAACCTTGGTTTTAAAAAACTAAGTTAATCTATTACATATTGTTTTTAGCATATAAAAGCCATCCTGAAGGTTTGTTCACAAACATGTATACACATGCAAAAAAAAGCCTCACATTTTATAGCTCATTAGTAGCATAGTTTGAGGGCAGTAACTATTTATTCTCATAGTTTCTAGGCCAGTAAAATCCTGCTTGATGTTCAATGTCTTCCTCCTTTTTTACGCTAAGTGAATGAATGGATGAAGTTCCTAGGAAATTGGCTGGCAAGCTCTTCGGTATGGTGCTACTGTGTCCTACACAACTGCTTCCTCTCTTCCTTCTATGAATTGGGAAGAGAGGTGTTTATTTCTTTACTCTCCCCTACATCAATGGGCCACGTGTAGGATGAATTCAGAGAAGTGGTTTCTGATCAGTGCCTTGGGTTTTTTGTTTGTTTGTTTTTGTTTTTGTTTTGTTTTGTTTTGTTTTGTTTTGAAGAGGTCTTGCTCTGTCACCCGGGCTGGGGTCAGTGGCGAGATAATAGTTCATTGCAGCCTCAAACTGCTGGCCTCATGCTATCCTCCCACCTCAGCCTCCCAAGTAGTTGGAATTACAAGCTTGAACCACTGTGCCCAGCAAGGATGCTACTTCTTTTAATGCGGTGTATGACTAGGGCAGATGGGCTGTAGCTTTAGGAATTGCCAAACATTTCATAGCTTATATTATGAGAATCATAACTGCAACTCGCATAATTCTATATGGAAGTATACTCATAAGTAACCAAGCTAAAGTTCTAATAGGTCACAGTTCCCATGTGCCCTTAGATCTTGCTGCTTTCACCCAAAATTACTGCTTATCATGACAAGTGACTGTCTGGTCTTATCACCCAGTGACAGACTGGGTCTGAGAAAATACTTTTGCTTTCTCTCACATAAAACAGTGATCATTTCGTATCTTGTAACTTCTAAAATTATCTTTCTGTTTCCTCTTATACACAGGACTTTGGCTAAGTTTTATTTCTATAGGAGCCAAGGCCTTTTTCTAAATATCTGTTAACTTTGTCCCCTAAAACCTGTCTGAAAAAGGTTCTTGGGACAAGTGCCGTTGGAAAAACTTACATGTGCTTATTCTTTAAAATAATGATTTATTTAGCTTTATCCAAAATGAAAACATACAAAATAACTGATTTTGCATGGTTGTAAATTACATTAATGTCCAATTGACTGGAAAAGGAATAGGCCACCTTAAAATTATACAAATATTTAACAATTGCACATCTATACTAACTATAAATATGACAGTTTCAATATTATATCTGAAAACTTGTCAGAGTCTTTGATATAGTTATTGATTACAAATTACTAAAATACTGACAGAAGATATGTTTTCTTTTATCTCCTAACTACTTTCCATCCCTTCAGCTATAAAGCATGATGGTGGTTATCTTAGCACTGTCAAAATAATGCAGAGTATAGATATTATGTGATTCTAATAATAATATAAAATAGTCTGAGTAACTTATTTGGATGATAATATTTTTGAATCTTCATGTAATTGTACTCTTCACCAAATATGAGACTGATTTTCTTGCAAGGTCAATTAAATATGCAATTGAAAGCTACTCTCTCATGTCTTCTTCCCATGGTTGTCAGTGCAAATTCTCCAGGGTCATCATCTCTCCACAGATCTGAATCGTTCATGCAAACTGCATTCCAAATGGCTTTAAAATATTAAAAGTTCAATTTTACAATTTCTTCTGCTCAGTGATCAGTGTGGTGAATCTCCTTCATTTTGATAAAGGGCATAAAGTTTTTTTATTGTTATTCTTTAAATTGCCTGATTTTGTGGGTTGTGGAAGAAAGAAAGAGTGAAGGAAAGAGATGATTATTAAGAAAGAAAGAAAGAAAAGAAAGAAAGAAAAGAAAGAAAGAAAGAAAGAAAGAAAGAAAGAAAGAAAGAAAGAAAGAAAGAAAGAAAGAAAGAAAGAAAGAAAAGAAAAGAAAAGAAAGAACAATTAGCATCAGGAACATGGCAGGACAATATTCATGAAGAATTTAACAAAGTTCCCCTGCTATAGATATTTCTTTCTACCCTTTAACTCTTACTTAATCAGACAGCCATTATGTTTGACTCAGCAGAAATGGAGAGAGGTGGACATAAAAATAATCAAATGTTGGTTTTTGAATTTCAAACATTTAGGTTTAGAGGAATAGGGATAATTTGGATTCAGAATCAATATATTTAGAAGAAGTTATGATCAGCAGAAAAATCTGAAAAGCTTCTCTCCTCCCTTCTCACCTCCCCAAAGTAAAAAGAAATTCCTTGATTTAGGGGAGAGGAATGATAGAGAAAGTATGAAGAGTGAGAAAGGTTTGTGAGGCATTAGAATATAGAATGACAGGATCCAACTTGGAATGAACAATAGAGGATAACAGAGACTAGTAGAGACCATTAACCTAAGGGGTGATTCATTTGTCTTACTGTTGGTACCTGAGGAAGGTTTTTAAAAATCTCACTTTAATAGCAGACAGTTTATTTTCTGTGAATCAACATGAAAATGTCCAGCAGGTGTGATGTTAGTCGGGCTACCTCTAGATTTGCTCAATTCACATTCAGTGTAGCCTCTCAGGACAGGCCTCCTTTTTCATCTAAAGACACTTATAAGCCCTTACATGTAGGGTGGGACCCCAGTCACCTAGAGAATTGAGTATAAAAGGAAGAGCTTCTTGCATATGGACTTGAGTGGGACCGAACCGAATCATTCAATAACTTTCCCTGCTCAGAATAGATGCATCCCAGTGAGATGGAAAGGCTCTTTGAGGTCACTCACATCCTAAGAACCTGAGTTTGCATTGCAGAACACTCATATGCAAGAGTTGAGAATGTCTTTCTCACCCTTTTAGCATAACTCAAGATGTGAATACATTGTGCAAGACGCTATGCGAGATCAAGTCTAGCAATTTTTTAATCTAGACTCTCCTTGTGGACATGTGCAGTTCAGGGCTGGATGTATCCATAGAATATTAGCTCACCCATCAATTTTGTGTAAAACATACCATCACCCTAGAAGCTACCAACAGAAAGGAAAATGGAGCTCTGCAATGCATTTCTTCTCCCCTAGCTTGGTGTTGGTTCTCCAGAAACACCTGTTACACCAACTTAGGTGCTATTATATTATTAGAGATTGCACCCCAGGGAACAGAAGTGAAGGAAGGGGACATAATGAGGAGAAAAGGAAGAGAAAATCAATTCAATTCTGCATTTCTAACTGGACAAGTGCTTGGTATCATGCATTACTGACTGAGCCATCTCATGGGACCAACTTCCAAGGTGGCATATGACCAACTGCGTCTCAAGACAATCCATCTGGAAGGAGGGTGGGAGGCTTTACTGCTGGCTCCAGGCTCCCAGTTCTTACTGCTCCAAGGTTTGCTCCATTACTCTGCTGGATTGTATTCACATTGGAACTAAGCATGTCTTGCAACATCTTATGTATTAGTGCCGAAGAGGAATGTCCCTAGAGAAGTGTTACATAAGAAAAGTTGTTAGTTTGTGCATATGTGAAGCTGGTTAGAGTCAATGCTGAGGTGGTAGACTCAGCAGCATCTGGACAAGATCAAGTGCCCAAAAGCTTGAGACATACAAAGCCAAGAGGTTCTGAAGAGGCATGAGAGATGTATTTGATATAACCTCTCCTATCCCCATTCCCAGCTGAGGGAGACCCTACTTGGAATAGGAAACCCCATCTAAGTAGCTGGAAATTATATATCCATACACAGCCATGGAGAAAATATCTCCCTTGTTTTTAAGCAAAACAGTAATTGAAAGGTGAGTTATTTTTCAGAAAGTGAACATGGACAAGGCAGAGGGGAGGAAGATGTGGATAGATGGTCAAGGTCCAAGTCTGGAAAATGCGTTAGATTAGTAAAATCTCTGCGAGGCTAAGCAGTTGAGGTTTGGGGCATTTTCAAGGAAAATCCACCACTGATAACAGTGGCAGGATATCTGAGTTAAGTTGGGAAATATCATGGAGCAGTAGAGAGATGAGGGAGTATCAATTAGCTTCTTTAACACTCTCCGTAAGATTGAACAAAGTACTGACTATACTTGTGCTAAGATTGTGCAGAATTTGGTGCAGAAAGCTCTCGCCAGAGGGTCGTTAGAGTCAGGAATATAAATGGAACCTGCCTGCACTCTGTGTGGGATGAATCAGCTCTAAGTAAAACCTTCCATTCTAAGGTTAATCAGTCAAATTCGGTAAAGCTATAAAGAGTAACTGAGAGCTGAGAGAGGTAACACATGTCTGTCAGATACCAGCGGTTCAAGGAATTGGGTAAAGGAGGGAAATAACCCAGTAACAGTCTTAAGTTAATATATCTACTGTATTTGCACTCTGAACGGAATAAAATTTATTTTCAAGCACTTGAAGAAATGTACACAAACACAAGTAGAAGCACAATTAAAGTTCCAGATTTCCCCAAAACTACAATACAAAAGTGACAAAAAATACGGTAAAATAATATTTTTGAAAATCAGTGACAAAAAGGTAATGTACATAGCACACTAGCCCAAATGTCTCAAAAAACAAACGCACAATTTTGAGTAATTTGTAGGTAAAAGTGAAACTCAAAATGGAAATTACAAAACACTCTAAATAGAAGAAAATATTTATTAAAGTAAAATAATGAAACAAAAGAGCTATAGATTTGAATAACAGATACATAAACTGTTTTTGACAAGAATAAGAAAACAGACAAAACCTTGTCAAGTGTAATTCATTTTATTTATTTATTATTTATTTATTTATTTGAGACAGAGTCTTGCTCTGTCACCCAGGCTGGAGTGCAATGGCGCGATCTTGGCTCACTGCAACCTCCGCCTCCCGGGTTCGCGCCATTCTCCTGCCTTAGCCTCCCAAGTAGCTGGGAATACAGGCACCCACCACCACGCCCAGCTAATTTCTTTTTGTATTTTTAGTAGAGACGGGGTTTTACTGTGTTAGCCAGGATGGTCTCGATCTCTTGACCTCGTGATCCACCCGCCTCGGCCTCCCAAAGTGCTGGGATTACAGTCGTAAGTCACCAAGCCCGGCCTGTAATTTTATTTTTAAAGAGAAGAAAGCCCTTAATAAACAGCATCAGTAATAAAAGTGGGCAAATAATTGTTTAGTAATCTATTACTTAAGATTAAATAAAGGTAAAAATAGCATACAATGAACAACGTTCTAGGAATTAATATGAAAATCTGTATAACATGAAAAAATCCTAAGGAAATATAAACCAGCCAAGTGGACCATCAAGAAGAAAACCATAAAATAAAAGAAAGAGTAGTGAAATTTCTTCAACCACAAAGATATCAAACCAACTAAATGTTTTTTAAAAGAAGCTAATTTAAATTGAACAAAAACTGTTCTAATATACAGAAAAGAAGATAGATAATTCCTCAATTATTTTATGAGTTTAGCAATAACTATGACAGAAAAGCACAAGAAAGTAAAAATGTATGTTAATCACACTTACAAGCATAGAAATTATTTGATGGCAACTCCAGCCTCAAACCAGAAGGTTCACACTGGTGCAAGACACTATCTGTTCAGCAAATGTGAGAACGCTTACAGCAGATGCTCCCACTTTTTGTGGCACATAAAAGTTCACACTGGGGAAAGGCCTCACGAACATAGCAGTTTTGGTGATCATTTAGCTGTATCTTTTTTTTTTTTTTTGAGACGGAGTCTCGCTCTGTGGCCCAGGCTGGAGTGCCGTGGCCGGATCTCAGCTCACTGCAAGTTCCGCCTTCTGGGTTTCCGCCATTCTCCTGCCTCAGCCTCCCGAGTAGCTGGGACTACAGGCGCCCACCACCTCGCCCGGCTAGGTTTTTTTTTTTTTTTTTTTTTTGTATTTTTTAGTAGAGACGGGGTTTCACCGTGTTAGCCAGGATGGTCTCGATCTCCTGACCTCGTGATCCGCCCATCTCCCCCTCCCAAAGTGCTGGGATTATAGGCTTGAGCCACCGCGCTCCGCCAGCTGTATCTTTTTTTTTTTTTTTTTTTTGGAATGGTGATTGTTTTATTTTTTTTTCCTTTTTTTCTTTTTTTTTTTTTAATTTATTTATTATTATTAAGCTCATTTAGCACACAAGAGACTTCATGCTGGCAAGAGGCCTTAAGACCGCAGGGAATGTATTGTCTCCTCGTTCAACATAGCCTGAGTCAAAAAAGAGAAAAGCTTTGAGAATAGCCTTTGTGAGGGAGCTAAACACCAGAAGTTGAACTTTGTACAGCTGGGTATCTACAATGGGGGAATCGCCTATAAGTGTCAGGTATGTGGGAAGTGTTCAGGAGCTATGTTGCATTTTCTAACCTGCCCAGGCCCCTTACCTGAGTTATGTCACTGCCAGTGTCTGCTGCAGAAACCATTCTACTTCTACTAGCAGGCAGGTAGTGTGTGACAATCACCCCAGTATGCTCAGAGCAAAGACCTCTCTGCTCTCCTTTATTCCTTGAGGGAATTACGAGTGGTCTGAAGACACTAGGAGGTCCTCATTCCCCCTGCCCTGATGGTTTCAGTGTGGATATGACCAAGCTCCTGCTAAAAATGCATGAACGGAGATCTGCTGCAAGTTTCCAAAGATTTCCCTTCTTCACGGACAAGATTGACTCTCTATGTGATAGCTGAGATAGATTTCTCCAGCCTCCAAATCACCACGCCTTGGAACTTCCTAACCTAACTAATCTGATTTGTGCAATGACTCGTACAATGACTTTTACCTTATTGATTAAGCCTTTCCTCTTCTGTGTTCACTGTGTGGGACTGATTGAGAAAAGAATTGGGCTTTGCCAGCATGAAGGGAGGAACATCTTTTATGGCGGCTCCAACTTTATGTGCTTTAGAGAGAACAGCTCACAGTCTAATTTGACCTAGTTGGCAATGCTGCCCAAGTCCTTTTAGGAAAATCTATAGAGCTTCGTGGAGCTAATCTTGTTACATGGCTACCTCCTAGGAGCCCTAAGTTCACCCCAATAAAGAGATAGCTTTTATGACACCTACAGCACATCTGGGGACAACATGAGTTTGGTCCCTTTTCCCCAGAGGATGGTTAACATCCTCCAACACTATTAAGGTGTAGCTGTCTCCTAAGACCTACCCAGAAGTCATGGTTTCTGAAGTCCAAAATCTGGTAGGCAGATAAGACCTGTAGGGACTAGGGGATAAACATAGTTGATACATTTCTTGTTGTACTATGTCGAATGTTGTCATCTTTCCTGACATTCAAACTTATAAAGGTTAAAGATATAAATTCTGTTTTTCTACCTTTTAAAATGTTAAGCCTTAATGCTTAGTAAGGATGACTCTGGTAAATATTGTTTCAGTTAGAAATCCTGAAATATGTTTGATTATATCTTATTTAGATAAAACATATTTCCAGAAATAAAACTAAGCTGGGTGCGGTGGCACATGCCTATAGTCTCAGCTACTGGGGAGGCTGAGGTGGGAGCCCAGGAGTTCCAGGCCAGCCTGGGCCTCCTAATGAGACCCACATCTCTAAAAACAAAATAGTTTTTTGTTTAATTAAAAAAATTCAAAATGTTTTAAAAATCTAAAATTTAAAAAATTTCAACTTATAAAATAAATATACTTTAAAAAAAATTTTTTTAAATCTTTTAAAAAATAAATAAAACTAATAAGTAAGAGCCTTCATATTGATACAGTTTCAGACATTTTGCAGTCCAGGGCTGGGTCTTGTGTGACCCATCTGGAGTTCAGGTGGATGTGGCTTTCATTGCTCTCCAGTTTCTAAACTGAGGCAGAGACGACCCTCCCATTATACAGGAAATGAGAGATAGTTGAGTTAATATAGGGTTGGTTGATTTTCCAAGAGAAATGGAAGATTCAGATTTTTATGGGTAACCATAACAGCTTTATTGGTGTATAATTGGAATACAAGAAACTGCACACATTTAAATTGTAAAATTTGACAAATTTTGACACACACACATATCTATCTATCTATCTATCTATACATATATATATATATATATATATACCTATGATACCATTGTCATAATTAAGGTAATGACCGTATCATCCCCAAAAGTTTTCTTATGCCTTTAATAATCTCTTTGTTTTGTCCTTCCTTGACCTCTCATCTGCATACAACGACTGATTTGTTTATCACCACACATTAGTTTGCATTTTCTAGAATTTTATACAAATGTAATCATACAGTGAGCACTTATTTTTTCATCTGCCATCTTTCAGTAAGCATCCTTTTTTAGAGTTTAATCGATGTTAAGAATATCAGTAGATTATTTCTTTTTATTGCTGAGTTATATTTCACTGTGTGGAGGTACTACAATTGTTTACCCTTAAGTTTTGATTAAGTTTTGATGGACTTTTGCGTTGTCTTCAGGTTTGGGCTATTAAAAATAAAGCTGCTTTTGAAAAAAATTAAAAAGAACCTTTAATGGCCTCACAGAGACAGTTGTCTTGCAAAAGAAAGGCAGCTCCTCAAGACCAAACTCCACCATTCACATTGCCTCCACATGGCCCTTAAGAGTCAGGTCCTAGTATTATTCAGGGGAGAATTTCAAGACCTGGGAAGGAGCTAGCACTTTCATCCGATGTAGTTGCAAGTTCTTACTAATTGTTCAGGTAAGAAATCAGAACATATTGTGGGAATGGATTTGAAGTTTGCTGGACCAGGGAGAATAGAACATAGGGTTAAATCAGGTAACATTTATCAACATGGGTACACTTACTTGAGATTTGGCATGTATGCCTGGATTGAATGGTTGCCTACATAAAAGAATTCAAATACCACAGAATTTCCCTGAGACATTTTTTTCTATATCTCAGAGCGATGCCTCCTGCACATATATTTCCAAGTTTTCTTCTCCTCTGGCTTCCATGTAGTTTCAGCCAGAGGGAGGCACCTAAGGGAGACCAGAGGGCAGGAAGTAGAGGGAATCCAGGTTTCTTCTTCTTCCTCTATGCTTCAGCTGGCTTTTCTGGCAAGGTTTGCATCATTTTTGCTCCAGTAGCCCTTCCAGACAGTTGTTCCATGGTTCCAACATTGACCAAGTGACCTTGGGCTATGGAGGCCTGTAAAACCACCCTAGTACCTCTAGCCTAGGGGTGGTAACTGCTTTCTGCTGATATTAATCTGTGTTGCCCCACCTGTTACCATCAAATGAGGAGCAAATTCTCTTAAACTCTATCTGTTTAAATGTTTCAAGTATTTTTTCCTGGTTTCTTTTTTTTCTGGTGATAGTCTAACTGATACATAACTATACTGAGAGGATGGGAGAAAGAGGGTAAGTGTGTGAGTAAGCAATGAGAGTGAAACAGTCCTTAATCATGGTCTCTGCAGAAAACATCTTATTCAAAGTAGTTGAAGAGAATTTAATGAGGAGGCTATTTTTAGAGTTGAGGGCAGGACTAAGGAATGCATTAAAAATGGAGATGAACCCAGGAACTCACAATAGTGGGAAGTTTTTCCCATCCCTTAAAAGGAAGCAAAGGGTGGAGCCGTGTTATTGGAACTAGAAAGACCTTGAACTGCGGGAAAGAATCACTGAACGAACAAGAGATGGGGCCATAGGTAGAGGAACACGATGACCATTAAACTGTAATCTGATAGGGAAGGATCATCAGGGAGCAGGAATAGATACCTGACCTCTCTCTGCTTCTGCCCTTTGATTTCCTGCCAATACCTGTCATTGCCAAAGTGAAATTAAAAGCCAAAGTTCAAGGAAAACCTGGTGATCCAGTTCATAGAAGTCATCCTCCCAGGGCATAGAACAGAGCTAAAGCTGAAAGCTTTAAACCAACAGTTTAAATATACTTTAAGGCCAACTGCCCATAGTTACTTAACCAAAATTTAAATCATCCTGAACTTCCTGAAACACTATCCTTAATCTTAAATGAAACCCAAAACAGCTTTACATCCTCATCAGCATGATTCAGTGAAATGAAGCCAATCAGCTATAGAGAAACCAGCTTAATCAGCTTTGTTTGCCCTAAAAAGAATGTTAACATATAACAGCCAATCATGGAAAAGGCCAAAATACTTCATCCTTTATGTTTTATAAACTGTGCTGTGAAGTGGGCTTCTTAATGCTCTTGGTTTGAGGAGTCCTGGTTTGCAAACTCTCCTTTTGTATGCACAATAAACTTTTAAATGTTTTAAAATTCGATCTGATTTTATTTTTGACAGAGTTGAAAGTGATTACTTCAGAGGAATGAAACTCGGGGGTTGGAGTAAAGTGCTTTTGTAGTAAGTCATAATGAGCTATTGGAATATACATGTGTGCAAGGTATTATATATCTAACGTAGTGTAATATAATTACAAATATGTTCTTAGAACAAAGAAAAGTGAAAATTCATTGGTGTAAGTGGTGTAAGTATATATGAAGTATTTGAGGGCCAAAGACTGTATATTTCTGTGCCTATGTGAGTGTGTTTACAGACTGAAAAGAAGAAATAGGAAGCTGGAGAAACGGGGAACATTTTTTTTTTTTTTTTTTTTTTGGAGCTCTTCATCAGTTTTTTTTTTTTAATGATTGTCCTTTAAGTTCTAGGGTACATGTGCACAACATGCAGATTTGTTACATATGTATACATGTGACATGTTGGTGTGCTGCACCCATTAACTCATCATTTACTTTAGGTATATCTCCTAATGCTATCCCTCCCCACTCCCCCCACCCCATGACAGGCCCCAGTGTGTGACGTTCCCCTTCCTGTGTCCAAGTGTTCTCATTGTTCAATTCCCATCTATGAGTGAGAACATGCGGTGTTTGGTTTTTTGTCCTTGCGATAGTTTGCTGAGAATGATGGTTTCCAGCTGCATCCATGTCTCTACAAAGGACATGAACTCATCTTTTGTTATGGCTGCATAGTATTCCATGGTGTATATGTGCAACATTTTCTTAATCCAGTCTGTCATTGATGGACATTTGTGTTGGTTCCAAGTCTTTGCTATTGTGAATAGTGCCACAATAAACATATGTGTGCAAGTGCCCTTATAGCAGCATGATTTATAGTCCTTTGGGTATATACCCAGTAATGGGATAGCTGGGTCAAATGGCATTTATAGTTCTAGATCCTTAAGGAATTGCCACACTGTCTTCCATAATGTTTGAACCAGTTTACAGTCCCACCAACAGTGTAAGTGTTCCTATTTCTCCACATCCTCTCCAGCACCTGTTGTTTCCTGACTTTGTAATGATCACCATTCTAACTGGTGTGAGATGGTATCTCATTGTGGTTTTGATTTGCATTTCTCTGATGGCCAGTGATGATGAGCATTTTTTCATGTGTCTGTTGGCTACATAAATGTCTTCTTTTGAGAAGTGTCTGTTCATATCCTTCACCCACTTTTTGATGAGGTTGTTTGTTTTTTTCTTGTAAATGTGTTTGAGTTCTTTGTAGGTTCTGGATATTAGCCCTTTGTCAGATGAGTAGATTGCAAAAATTTTCTCCCATTCCTTAGGTTGTCTGTTCATTCTGATGGTAGTTTCTTTTGCCGTGCAGAGGCTCTTTAGTTTAATTAGATCCCATTTGTCAATTTTGGCTTTTGTTGCCATTGCTTTTGGTGTTTTAGACATGAAGTCCTTGCCCATGCCTATGTCCTGAATGGTATTGCCTAGGTTTTCTTCTAGGGTTTTTTATGGTTTTAGGTCTAACATTTAAGTCTCTAATCCATCTTGAATTAATTATTGAATAAGGTGTAAGGAAGGGATCCAGTTTCAGCTTTCTACATATGGCTAGCCAGTTTTCCCAGCACCATTTATTAAATAGGGAATCCTTTCCCCATTTCTTGTTTTTGTCAGGTTTGTCAAAGATCAGATGGTTGTAGATGTGTGGTATTATTTCTGAGGGCTCTGTTCTGTTCCATTGGTCTAAATCTCTGTTTTGGTACCTGTACCATGCTGTTTTGGTTACTATATCCTTGTAGTATAGTTTGAAGTCAGCTAGTGTGATGCCTCCAGCTTTGTTCTTTTGGCTTAAGATTGTCTTGGCAATGCGGGGTCTTTTTTGGTTCCAAGTATAATAAAATATAAAATTTTTTTTTTAAAAGTCACTGATAAATGCAGATACAGAAAGTGCACTGGAAATAGCTGATTTTGAAATTCCTAATTGACATTCATTATAAAGTTTAGGCACCATAGAATTTTCTTCATGACCAGTGGATACTAAGAATTCTAATGCAATCTTTTCTCAGTGTTCCTGATAGCTGCTTCTTCCTCCCTTATCTCAGTTTCTTAACTGTCCATAGGGGATCACAACTTGGTATCAGCTATTATCTTTTCCTGAGAGGAAACATTAGCATATTAACATCTTACTTTTTTTTTGAGATGGAGTTTTGCTCTTGTTGCTCTAGGCTGGAGTGCAATGGTGCCATCTTGGCTCACTGCAACCTCCGCCTCCTGGGTTCAAGCGATTTTCCTGACTCAGCCTCCTGAATAGCTGGGATTACAGGCATGTGCCACCACGCCTGACTAATTTTTTTTTATTTTTAGTAGAGATGGGGTTTTCCCATATTGGTCAGGCTGATCTCAAACTTCCGACCTCAGGTGATTCACCCGCCTTGGCCTCCCAGAGTGTTGGGATTACAGGCGTGAGCCACTGTGCCTGGCCAACATCTTACTTTTTTTAAGATTGTCTAAACACAAACCTATTAGATAATTTCAACTACTTTTTTCAACTTTGTGCAGGGCAGAAGCAATTTAAATACAAATTTCCTAAATTGGAAAACATAAATTGAAATAAGAAGGTTAAACATAAGCCAAACATATCCTTCTATTTTTTTCTTTGTAACTTTTGCATAAACTACTCCCTAAGGTTCAGCCAGAAATTTCTGAGAAGGATCAGTAATTTGTTTCCTTAATTAAAATGAAATGCCCTCTTTAAACAAAATAATTTATTCAGCTCTTCTATTCAGAGGAACATATTTAGTTAAAGAATGATAAGGAGTGATGGCATTATTTTGGATAAAAATCAAACACAACTGTTAGAGATTCTACTTCAAGAATAATATATAAACTTTATTACTCTGTTGATACATAGTTATGACAATATATAAGCATTGTTTAGAGCTGATAACACTATTCTGTCAGTTCCAGAATGTATAAACTCTATCATGTAGTTTTTTGGTTTAATGCACACATAAATAAAAAGCAAATCAAAGACAAACTCATTTTTTCTCATATGAAAATAAAAAAGAATGAAGAAATAGAGGTAACTAAATATGTTTGCTCAAGTCTGCAGCAAAGGACTGTACTACAGTCTTTTGTTCTTTTGGCTTAAGATTGTCTTGGCAATGCGGGGTCTATTTTTATTAGATTTTAAACCTGTTGATTGCCAGGATATTTTTACTGTTGTTTCCCTTAGATATGCACCAGGTATGCACACACATAATCCTATTCATTTCTCATATGCAAAACCACTTAAACTTGAGTAAAAACAAACAGCTTATAATCTTATGACATTTGGAAACAGCATGTGGAAAAAAATCACAGTGTGGATTTGGCAGTAAAATAAAATGACAGAAGTTGATTCTCTCATCTCATCTTCTTCAGCTTGAGAGAGATCTAAATTAAGAAGGTGATAAAGAAGGTAAAATGTGCCAGCAATAAACACAGTATCACAGTCCATTTTGTGTTGTTCTAACATAATACCGCAGACTGGGTGATTTATTTTAAAAAGAAATGCATTTCTTACAGTTCTGGTGGCTGGGAAATCCAAGGTCAAGGGGCCCACATCAGTGATGGCCTTTGTGTTCAACATCCCTTGGTGGAGAGCAGAAGTGCAAGACAGCATGTAAGACAGAGGGAGAAAGGGAGCCAAACTTTCTCATCAGGAGCCTGCTCCTGTGATAACTAACCCACTCTCTTGATAATGGCTTTAATCCATTCATTAGGGCAGAGCCCTCGTGGCCTAATCACCTCTTAAAGGTACCACATCTCAACACTGATACAATGGCAATCAAATTTCAGCATGAGTTATTGAGAGGACATTCAAACCATAACACACAACCACCTATTTCGAAAGCATTTCTTAAATGTGCCAGTAATTCATTTACTTATCTATTCTTCTAGCATTTTCAATACTTGTTAATTTGAAAGTTTGCCTGTGTGACAAGTTATTGACAATAAATCCAATCTCTTTTAATTTAGAAAAATCAAGTATACTCAAAGCATCGTGTACTTAAAACTTCGCATTTTTAAAGGTAGCATGCCATTATAAGAAGTGAAATTCTACCTCCATGATAATGGAGTTAGAAGCCTCCAGTGCAACAGTGCTAATAATAAGATGTTGAAAGCAGTTTTAACCCACAAAGTCAAGCAATGACCTGTAGGATTGATTTTACTTCACCGAGAGTGTATTAATGTGTTATTTCTTTGGATCTCAGAAATAACAGGTTTATCTCACTATAAAAATAATATAGTAGTAACAATTCTAGTTTTAAATTATTAAAATATTCTGTATCTATATCATGAAATATTATTAGAATTAGATACTTAGGGATTACTTTAATGTGTCAAGTTAATTTATGTAACTCCTAACAGTATAGGTTCTGTTAGCCAAATGCATTATTTTAACCAATTACTACACAAGAATTTTTTTTGTTTCGTTTTTTTGGGGTTTTTTGGATTTTTTTTTTTTTTTTTTTTTTTTTTGAGACGGAGTCTTGCTCTTTCACCCAGGCTGGAGTGCAGTGGTGCAATCTCGGCTCACTGCAAGCTCTGCCTTCTGGGTTCACAACATTCTCCTGCCTCAGCCTCCTGAGTAGCTGGGACTACAGGGCACTTATTTAAATTCTGCTTTCTAAGATAACATTAGTGTATTATTTAACCATCTTAGAATAAGAACAGAAGTTGATCATGTATTTCCTGCTGTTCAGGGAAAATAAGAAATAGTTTCTGTATTCACGAATGCTAACTGCAAATGAGAAAAAAAAAACTATGGTAGGGCAAAAGTTTATATCTTTAGGGAGTAGATATAATCCACCAAGTTCTTAAGGAAATACTGCTTCCTCACTTAAGTTATTATCTAAAATGGTGGAAGAAAGGTGGCTTCATTCAAACTGAATAATTATAATGAGAAAATCAAAGTAACCAGATTTATGGCCTGCAGGGGGTTATGGTTTTGAAAATACCTATTTTACCCCCATCTTTCCTTCTCCATCATCCACTCCCTCATTCTCAAAACTTCCCACTCCCTAAAAATTTCCACAAGATTGTCGTTTCTGTTTTATCCTATACATTTTGAAATTTTATGGAGTAGGATTGTTATCACATGTTTTCCATGGTTGCTGTTATCTAGTATGTAGTATTCTAATATGTAATTAAGGGGCTTAATGTATTAAATAATTTATTAGTATCATACCTCTTCTAAAATTAATTGGTTGCCTATGCCAAATAAATTTTGTAAGTTTGAAGTTTCCACGAGATTGTCATTTCTGTTTTATCATATAAATTTTGAAATTTTATAGAGTAAGATTATTATCACATATTTTCCATAGTTGCTGCTATCTAGTATGTAGTATTCTAATATGTAATTAAGGGGCTTAATGCATTAAATAATTGATTAATATCATGCCTCTTCTAAAGTTAATTGGTTGCCTATGCCAAATAAATTTTGCAAGTTTGAAGTTCCAGCCCAAGAGGGACTGGGGTGAAGTGAATTACTCAACCTACTCTATATGAGAACTGTAATTGTTATTGATTTCTAAATGGCAGCTATAATGACTATTCTGAGCTTGTCTTCTTGAAATGGTAGAGGAACTATTCAGAACAAATGTCTAATTCCTCTTTATCAATAAAATATAGGCCTGGAACTTTAGGGTTATACCTGGAGTAGGGATGGACTGTACAACAATAATATCTTTAAGAAGATTTTGCACCTAGATTTATATTTAGTTGTTTTATCAAATTAATTCATTTTATATATAATACAAATATATATATTTGTATATTCAATATATACTTATATACAAATACAAACATATATGTGTGTGCATATTGTTCAAAATCTATATATGTATATTGTTCTCCTAATGTAGGTTTTGTGAAGCTGTTCCTGGTTAGCCATCAGGAAATACAACTCCAATTGAACGAGATTGAAAAAAAATAATCCTCTGTACGCTGTAGAGTACATCTCTTTACCAAAGCATGAAAGATAATTGACATTCTGAAAAAAAATGGACTTTTAAATAATATCATTCAATATAAGTGTTAACGTAGTAACCACTGGATGGAAGAAACTACTAAAACCTACATAGCCTTTTTATTGCATTGCAAAATAAAAAGAGAGGACTTATGTTTGCCACTAGATATATTCTCTTCTTTTCTATGGTATTGAAATGTAATAGAATAGCTTTTGTTGGGCTATTTTCCGCCTGTAATAGAATCTTTGATTTATGAAGGTGCTGAATCATGCATTAGCCTTGTTTCTCAGTATATACATAGGAGTTATTTCAACCAGAACTGAAGGACTACAGCCATAATAGAATGCAGCAGCTGTTTAACATCATCCAATAAAACCATGCATTAAAAAAAAGCAGTAAGGATTACACTTTATTGATTTAATTTCAGAACATTTACACATTACAATGGCAATCATACCAAGACATTTTCATTTCAAGGCCCACCACTGGTCTAAGTTTAATGAGATTCTATCCTCAATGGAATTTAAGGATCATACAATTTTGGAATTAGAAATTCTTTGGAGAATCTATTTTCCTTCCCCTTATATTAAGAAACCAAGGCCCAAAGAAGTTAAATGGTTTGACCGAGATCACATGGCTAGTAAGTAGCAGACCCTGACAAAAGCCCAATTCTCATCCTCTTGATCTTTGTACATTGCACAATTATTAAAGAGAAAAATATCATGTAATTAAATTCTTCCTATGTTCTATAGAAAATCTGGTATTTTAAATACATGAGGAACAAGTTATTCTTAGCAATGATGTGGCATGAAATAAAATAGATGGAAATCAATGGTATTTGTTATGCTGAAAATTCTTATAGATTTTCTAGTTTTGAATATTTGATTACATCAAGAATTTCAATATAGTGAGAGTGGATTCAGAGGCACAGGGAGCATTTCTGCTGAGTAGGAATTCTTTAAGTAATGTTCTCAATTTCCTGGGCCCTTATTTTTCTAGTATTCTAATCTCTCACCATCTTAGCTAGGCTCATCAGCATCCTAAAACCTGATGGAGAATAAGAAGGAAGCATTTTCAAGAAGATAAAAAGAGGATGAGGAAAATTGTAGCAGAATAAAACCATTAGCCAAGTATTTGTATTTTCCAAACCAATCTATAATCACTGGAAAAACAGTTAGTAACTACAATCAAGTAAAAAGAGTGGATTTTATTACACCTAAATGAGTTTTTCTGTTAGAGCCATCTATGCTCAGCTTTGACATTAACACTAGAGTTACCAATCACATACCATTTTTTAACTTCAATAGATGAAAAGTCTTTGTTGCTTGGATCCCAAGCTCATGGCACCATAAGGACATGGCAAGGAAAAAAAAATCCTGTGACACAGAGAGGAAGGTAAGGAAGGTAAATGAGGGAGAATACTTAGCAACAAATAATTCAAAAAAAAAAAAAAGAAAAAATCTTATCCCAAAACTCAGCCCTTAAAGTCTGATGTGATTGGTGGTTGACTGAACTAAGGGACTGTAAAAGCTACCTGGAAGCCAATTAAAAAGTAGTTTCCAGAAAGTGAAAGAAGAGAAAAAGAAAAGCTATGTCAGGGAAAGTGGGAGAAGACTCCAACAATTTAATGGCATTTTAAATATAGAAAACACTTTTACTTGAATGTGCCCATATAAAATATAAATGTTCATTATTAAAGCATTGTTTATAATAACTTGAAAACAACTTGCATATGCATCAGTGAATGAGTAACTAAATTAATGAATACGTGACTAAATGAATAAGCAACTAAGTTAATAATTAATAAATTTACTACTCTGAAATGCCACACTTATATTGAATGTGGTATATCCAGGTGTACTGACTTGAGAAGGGATGTCCTTAACATGGAATTAAATTTTTAAAATATCAAATTACACATTTTTTTATGTTTTGTCATTCCAAATTTTTAAATGTTTAAATTTATTTTATATTTTAATTATAAATTGACAAATTATAGTTGTATATATTTATGAGATACAAAATTATGCTGTGATTTATGAATACATTGTGGAATAACTAAACTAAGTATCATATCTAGCTTCAAATACTTATCTTTTTTGTGGTGAGAAATTTTGAAATTGTGATTCTGAAATATACAACACATTATTAGTATATTAACCATGCTGTGCAAAATATCTCAAAGAAAATAAATTTATTCTTCCATTCTCATTGAGGTTTTCTATCCTTTGCCTGTCATATCCCCATTCCTCCCTGCTTCCATCATTCAATTCTCTGCTTCTTTGAGATTGTTTCAGAGTCCACATAGTAAGAACACATGCTATTTGTTTTTCGGTGCCTGGTTTATTTCACTTAGCATAATGTTCTCCAGGTTCATGCATGTTGCTACAAATGACAGGATTTGCTTCTATTTTAAAGTTGAATAGTATTCCATTATGTATATTTACCACATATTATTTATCCATTCATTAGTTGATGGAAACTAAGTTGATTCTACAAGTTGGCTATTGTGAATAATGCCACCATAAGCATGGAAATGCAGACATCTATTTGACATATCAATTTCAAATCTTTTGGGTCAATACCTGAAAGTGGGATTGCTGGATCATATGGTAATTCTATTTTTAGTCTTTTGAGGAACCTCCGTACAGTTTTCCATAATGACTGTACTAATTTGCACTCCCACCAACGGTGTGCAAGGGTTCCCATTTCTTCACATGCCATTCTAATTTAATAAAACAGTTTTTAATCCCCAACCATATAAGGATATATTTGATTTTATACAGGTGCGTAAAAAAGAAAAAGGGATGAAAGAAATCACATTAAATTCCAAACAACAGTTACATTACAGGGGTGGAATTAGAGTCTAAGGGAAGGAAAGACTACAGAGTTCATCTTAGAATTCCTGATAGTATCGCTGTAATGAGCATGAATAATTTATCCAATTAAATTACTGGATTTTTAAAAACTCAGTTGCAAAAGAGTAAGTTTCTAGAAACACACACTGTTTCCTTATAAATACCCCAATACAACACATGGTAGCTCTTATATAGACTATTAAAATCTAAATACTTAACCAAGATATGTAGCTAGACATATAGCCAAGAATAAAGAACACTGAATTGGAAATCAATAGTGTTCTTTAGAAGTCAACAGTCTTAGACTTTGGTTCATTCTCAACCCTTCACAACTAAGGTTTTAAGTAAGCTTTAAGCAAGATCCCCTTCATGAGGTCTCTGTAAAAAACAGAACAAGGGTTGAGCAAAGAGAGTTATGCATCCCTTTGGAGATATCTTTGTACCTAAAGCCAAAATATTTGAAAATACCATGATAAAATGCAAAATTGTATAATATTATTGCATGGTGAGGTCCTTAGGACATCTATGTAAGAGAAAATCAGTATGAGCTGGCCTGACTGAAGTAAGTTATCACTGAATAAGGAGACTAGAACAGGCTTTGAAGGATAAACCTCCAGAATTCCACTGAAAAATCTAAAAAACTGATTAAATATTATCAAATTCAATAGATATCTTCCTGGACTTTGATGCTTTATTTGACACCCATCATCACATTTCTTTGGTTAAACTGTCAATTACCTTCAATGTCATGTTATCATCCTCTTTTTCCCTATTTCTAATCCTAACTCAGTCTGTTCCTTTTTGAAGTTTATAATTAACTTGTTTTTCTATCCCTATCTTTCATATTCCAAGGCCTCTACCCAAATCATTGCTCTGTTTTATCTATGTGCTATGCCTGAGTAATTTTATTCATCTCTTTCTTCCTTTTAACTACCATCTAATTGCCAATGGCCCTTGATTCTAATCTCAACCCAGAACTTTAGAGTTATATATTCAATTATTTGTTTCGTACATCCACTTGGATGTTCCATTAAAAAACTCAAACTCAGCATGCTATTTTTCTTTCTCACTATACATCCCTAACACATGCACCTCTTTCTATACTCTATTTTTCTGTTAATGATTGATATGGTTTAGCTTTGTGTCCTCACCCAAATCTCATGTTGAATCATAATCACCAATGTTGGGGGAGTGAACTGATGGGAGGTGATTGGATCATGGGGGTGGTTTCTAATGGTTTAGCAACATCCCCCTAGTGTTGTCTTATGATAGAGTTCTCACGAGATCTGGTTGTTTTAAAGCATGTAGCCCTTCCTCCGTCACTCTCCTTCTCCTTCTCCAGTCATGGGGAGACATGCCTTGCTTCCCCCTCACCTTCTGCCATGATTGTAAGTTTCCTGAGGCCTCCCCAACCATGTTTCCTGTACGTCCTGCAGAACTGCGACTCAATTAAACTTCTCTTCTTCATAACTTACCCATTCTCAGGTAGTTCTTTATGGCAGTGTGAGAACAGACTAATACAAAGGTTCCACCTTTTATAAAGTTATCCGGACCAGAAATAGGTCCTCCCTAGATTCCACTTTCCTCCACACTTCCATAAATCTTCAAAATATATTTCCAAATCATTTATTTCTTTCTTATTCCATGAAAACACTCAAAGGATCACTGTAAGGTGAATACGTTAGGGTTTAATAATGGTAAGACTGCCTCAGGTTAGTATTAAATTTTAAAGACTGAAATTATCTATGGTGGTGGTTCTTAACTGATGGTGATTTAATCTCCACCCCAGGGGAATGTATAACAATGTCTGCAGACATTTTTTATTGTCACAACTTGAGGAGGGGGTGCTACTAGCATCCAATGGCTATACCAGTGCCACTACAAAACACCCTACAATTCACAGGCCAACTCCTACAACAAAGAATATTCAGCCAAAATATCAACAGTTTCCAGCCTGAGAAACCCTGATCAATGATTTTGCATTCTAATTGGATGTCTCTTGAGAAATATTTACAGATTGAATTTTAGAACAGTATGATAAATACCCCCCAAGAACATACCCCAATATTATTCTTACATGGCTAATACTTGAGTCAATTTATTCTGGATCCATATTAGTAGTATTGTAGTGGACATATCTTAAGGCGACCCCCAATGAGTCATACCTTTGTATAATCCCCTCCTCTTGAGGTCAGCTGGAACCTGTGACTTCCTTCTAGCCATAAAGTATGGCAAAAGTAATGGAGTACTCACTCCCCTGATTATGTCACAATTTATAAGACTTTCTCTTAACAGATCCGAGCAAGAGAGAGCCTCCTGCTGGCCTTGACGAAGTAAGTTGCTATGTCATGATAGGACTATTTAGCAAGAACTGTGGGGACCTCCAAGAGCTGAGAGTGACCACCTACTCCCAGTCCAACAGCCTGCAGGAAAGCAAGAACCTCAGTCCTACAATCACAAGGCACCACAAAGAAAGAAACCAACAACCACATGAGTTTGGAAGATTACACCTAGCTCTAGAGGAGACTATAGGCAGCTTAGCTAATGCCTTGATTAAAGTTTTGTAAGACCCTGAGCAGAAAACCCAGTTCAGCTGCACCTGAACTCTTGACCCACAAAAACTGTGAGGTAATACATGTAGATTGTTTTAAGCCATTAAGCTCGTGGTAATTTATTATGAAGCAGTGGATAACTAATACAAACACAATGGTGGAAAATGAAAGAAAGAAACGGGGGAAAAAGGAAGAAAGAAACATAGGAAGAATGAACATAAACACTTTGTATAAATATAGTATGACAACTTATAAGTTTATTTTACATTTTCTTGTTTTCTCTTTCAGCCATTGATTTATTTCAAGCCCTTATCTTTCTTGCATTTAGGGAGGCTAGATTAACATAATATATCAATTATATGTGATATATATATATGTATATATGTACCTTAAGATTCTACCAGTGTTTGTTTGGACATTAAAACAATGAAATCAGACTTCATCAGCAATGAAATAATTGTGGTGAAGAAAACTTTGGCTGAAGCTCTATAATTAAATGAAATGTCATGTGCAAAAACTGACTCAAGATAAAGACTTAAATATAGGCCGGGCGCGGTGGCTCAAGCCTGTAATCCCAGCACTTTGGGAGGCCGAGACGGGCGGATCACGAGGTCAGGAGATCGTGACCATCCTGGCTAACACGGTGAAACCCCGTCTCTGCTAAAAAATACAAAAAACTAGCCGGGCGCAGTGGCGGGCGCCTGTAGTCCCAACTACTCGGGAGGCTGAGGCAGGAGAATGGCGTGAACCCGGGAGGCGGAGCTTGCAGTGAGCTGAGATCCGGCCACTGCACTCCAGCCTGGGCGGCAGAGCCAGACTCTGTCTCAAAAAAAAAAAAAAAAAAAAAAAAAAAAAAAAAAAAAAGACTAAAATATAAAATCAAAAGCTATAAAAACCCTGGAAGATAACCTATGTAATACCATTCTGGACATAGGAACCAGCAAAGATTTCATGACAAACATGCAATTGAAACAAAAGCAAAAATTGACAAATATGATATATTTAAACTTAAGAGTTTCTGCACAGGAAATTATCAACAGAGTGAACAGACAACCTACAGAATGGGAGAAAATATTTGCAAACTATGCATCTGACAAAGTCTAATATCCAGCATCTATAAGGAACAAACACATTTACAGGAAAAAAACAAACAACCCCATTAAAAAGTGGGCAGAGGGCATAAACATTTTTCAAAAGAAGGCATACATGTGGCCAACAAGCATATAAAAATGTTCAACATCACTAATCATTAGAGAAATGCAAATGAAAAACACAATGAGATATCATTTCATACCAGTGAGAATGGCTATTATTAAAAAGTCAAAAAATAATAGATGCTGGTGAGGTTGCAGAAAAAAGGGAAGGCTTTTACACTGTTGGTGGGAGTGTAGATTAGTTCAATCATTGTAGAAAGCAGTGTGGTGATTCCTTAAAGAGTTAAAAACAGAACTAACATTTGACCTAGCAATCCCATTACTGGATATATACCAAAAGGTATATAAACCTTTCTACCGTAAGACACATATATAGATATGTTCATTGCTGCACTATTCTCAACAGCAAAGACATGGAATTAACCTCGGCGCTCATTAATGGCAGATTATATAAAGAAAATGTGGTACATATACACCGTGGAATACTATGCAACCATAAAAAGCAATGAGATGGTGTTCTTTGCAGGAACATGGATGGAGCTCGAGGCCATTATCCTTAACAAACGAATGCAGGAACAGATAAACAAATCCACATGTTCTCACTTATAAGCAGGAGCTAAATGATGACAACACATGGACACAAAGAGGGGAACAAACACTGGGGCCTATTTGAAGACAGAGGGTGGGAGGAGGGAAAGGAGCAGAAAAAAAAATCACTGTTGGGTACTAGGTTTAGTACCTGGGTCATGAAATAATCTGTACAAGTCCCCGTGACACAGATTTGCCTGTATAAAAAACCTGCACATGTACTCCTGAACCTAAAATAAATTTTTTTTTTTTTTTTTTTTTTTTTTGAGGCGGAGTCTCGCTCTGTCACCCAGGCTGGAGTGCAGTGGCCAGATCTCAGCTCACTGCAAGCTCCGCCTCCTGGGTTTACGCCATTCTTCTGCCTCAGCCTCCCGAGTAGCTGGGACTACAGGCGCCTGCCACCTCGCCCGGCTAGTTTTTTGTATTTTTAGTAGAGACGGGGTTTCACCTTGTTAGGCAGGATGGTCTTGATCTCCTGACCTCGTGATCCGCCCGTCTCGGCCTCCCAAAGTGCTGGGATTACAGGCTTGAGCCACCGCGCCCGGCCTTAAAATAAAATTTTAAATAAAAAAATGAAAGATTGAGTGTGATGACATGTATACAGTAAGAACAGTATATCAGTTTCTTTGTTTTTAGCTTCATTTGGTAATTTAGATTTGATACCCATTTTTAGTTATTGCTTTCATTACACATTATTAAATTTCAAATGGAGATGGTGGCTCTCCAGTACAAGATAATTTACAAAAAAACACAGTCAAACTTGCTGATAACTTTCAGAGGATAGGAAATTTCCTATGTAACAACTGCAGAGGAAACACAGAGAGTACAGAACTAACTTGTGATTATCTTAGCACTTTCAAATAGTCATGTCCATAAAAGTGACTCAATTATGCTAAGTATTAAGAGATATTCTCAAATCTAACATACTTTCTAATTTTAGACATCATAACCTTTTATACCATAGATATTGACCCTTTAAAGCAGAGGTCACCCATGAGCCAAATACAGCTCACCACTTGTTTTTGTATAGCTTGCAAGCAAGGAAAACCTTTTACATTTTTAAATGGTTGAACAAAATAAAAGGAAGAATATGACATTAAAATTATGTGACATTCAAATGTCAGCACTGATAAATGCAGTGCTATTGGAACACAGCTACACACATTCATTTACATATTGTTTAGGACTGTTTTTGTACTATAACAATAGAAATGAGTAGTTGACACAGAGATTGGATGTGGCCTAGAAAACAGAAAACACATATTATCTGTTCCTTTTTAGAAAAAATTTGCTGACCCTTTCTCTAGAATATGTTATGTTTTGAAAAGCAATTCTAAAAACAAACAATGCATGCATGTATTAAATTAAATTATGTGTAATGCATGTGGCGTGTATGTATGTGTGCATGTGTATCTATGGTCCTATTTTTTCTTCAATACATCTATTTAATATATGATTTATTCAGTTCCAATTAAACATCATGCTCCATAAATACAGGGTTATGGTTCTTTGACAGCTTCGCTCATGAGCATTCTAGGATACAGGCTACAAGTTTGGGTTCCATTATTGTTTTCTTTATCCCTTTCTTCATTGATGGTTCATGCCTCATCCTGAGTGCACAAAGCCTCCAAGACATTCCTGCAATCCGTAACCCTGCATGCACTGTCCAAGAGTTCTTCATACCATCTGTGAGACTTCTTCACAAAGGCCCAGCAGGAGGGAGGAGTTGTAACTTACTGTTTGGCATTTTCAAAGTGTTAACAAAAGGGATGGAAGTTCTATTAGCAATGCATGAGGAGGAGAGGTCAACCCCCACATTCCCTGTCTGGAGATTTCGATAGCATGGTGTTCCTATAAAATAGAACCAGGCCCCAAAGGAAGAGAAATATGCCAATGGCAAAGGTTAGAAAACTCCAGTAAAATTACTATAAGAAACATGCAAAAATTATAGCTGCCTTTTACATGTGAAAAGGGAAGGAGGGAAAGTTGTAGAAGGGAGATGAATTAAGGTATTTTTAATACGATGCACATTAGACTGCTATGATTGTGGCAAAACTGTTTTGAAACATGCTTGAGATTTGCTTGATATTTGTCTTTTCAGGCTCCTCTGACATATATTTAGTTGCAATTTTGTCTGTAAAGCACTGACATCTAACAAAATACATTTTAAGATGTGCTGTTTTCACAGATAATCATTTACATTTTTATTCCTTCCTCCATTTTACAATCTGAATTTTACTAATATCTACTGCTATATGGAGAAAATACAAAAATACAGTATTTGTCTTTCTGTGTCTGGCTTTTTTCACTTAATAAACATGTCTTCGAGGTTCATCCAGGTTGTCTCAAATGACAAGATTTCCTTCTTTTATAAGGCTAAATACTATTCCATTGTGTATGTATGTATGTGTATATATATCATATTTTCTATATCCATTTATCCATTTATGGACACTTCAATTGATCCCATATCCTGTCTATTCTGAATATTGCTGCAGTGAACATGGGAGTGCAAATATCTCTTCCACATACTCATTTCATTTCTTTGAGACATACAACCAGAAGTGGAATTGCACAACTTATGGTAGTTCTAGTTTCAACTTTTTGGAGATCCAACATAGTGTTTTCCATAGTGGATGTATCAGTTTACATTCCCAGCAACAGTACATAAGGATTCACTTTTCTACACATCCTCATCAACACTTGTTATGCTTCATCTTTTTTATAATAGCCATTTTATCACGTGTGAGGTCGTTTCTTTAAGTATTTGGAAATTTCTCCTTTTATTGATGCAAATTCTGCCTCCTTTTCCTTTGTAACTTCTCCTCAATGATTGCCTCTAGCTCTGCCCTCTGGATGCGCAGAGGTAAATTCAAATCAGTAGTTGTTCATGATACTGCTAGTATTTCTGGATTTACCCTTTATCACCTCAGATGGAAAAATTAATTGGTACACCCTCCCCACACACATATTCACAGAGGCAGCAAAAAGTAACACCTGTGTCCATGAGGAATCCTGGCTTAAGGAAACTACCATCTTTTGAAGGGGACTTCTGGAGAACCTGCCCAATATTTGCTCTTAGGATAAAATATTGTTATCCTGTACAGCAAACAAATCTGCCCTCTGCCTCCTATCCCAAAGAGAGACACTAGTTCTATCTTCCGAGGCTGTTTGCCATACAGACATCCTTGAAAAGACAGTCCATAACAAATGTGAGAGATCTGTGGATACTGATCTTACATATGTACATGTGTGTCTATGTACATATACACATATATTTGTGCACTCTTCACATTCACGAAGGTTGATTTTTACATGCATTTGATCGATTTTTATATATTTTTGACATGCTTTTTTGATGGATATCTTTCCTTGCCAGTATACCTCATTCTTTTTTTTTGCCACTACATAGTATCTCATAGTATTTATATTCCATAATTTACTACAAATTCTGAGCCATTTCTCTCTTAATATACTTTTACATTTTTTCCAATGTCTTACTATTACAAAACTGCTGGAAAAACAGTTTTTATACATATATCTTTGTGCATATATGAGTATTTCTACAGGGGAGACAAAGAGAAATGGAACTACTTGATTAAACATTTTTACTTACAAATTTGAAAGCTGTATACAAGTCTCCTGTGTCAACTTATGTTCCCCCCAACAGTACATGAGTGTCCAAATCCTATTTTTCTATGTGTGTTAACATGCTTACATGCCTCCAAATAAGAATATACCTATGGAAAGACATTATTTAAAATTAACATTGAATAGTACTTTGGGTTTTAATGCAATTTTGTCCTCACTCTCAAATTTGTGCCTACACAAGCCCAGGAAGCTGTTTGTTACTAGTTTCAATTTCAGATGAGTAAAGTCAGACATTTCAATAAATGAGCTATGGAAAAGAAAAATGTAATCACAGCTTCCATTGCTAATTTCTTATATTGTTGTATTCAATGTTGGCTTTCCCTGACACAAAGAAAGGTATGTGCAATCCATGAGCCCATACATCAAAAGGAATGTAAGAACCTCCTACTGGAGCATTTCTAGAACGTGTTTTACATCCCCCAAAGGCAACTGTGCTATATAGCTTCATCACATTTTCCAAAATTAAGTTTTATGGCAGTGGACTTGAAACTAGAGATTTATATTGAACTTGAAGTCAACTAAAACTTCTGGTTAATTTTGTGCTGCTGTTGTTATTATTGTTGTTGTTACTGTTTTAACATAATCTATCACTTACCTAGGTTTCTCCAATCTCTTTATAGATATAATTGATTTTTTAACCTAAATTAACGTCTCAGTCAGTTTGAGCTGCTGTAACAAATTACCTCAAACTGGAGGGCTTAAGCAACAGAAATTTATTTCTCACAGTTTTGGAGGCTGGAAGTTCATGATCAGGGTGACGGCATGGTCAAGTTCTGGTGAGGGCCTTCTTCTGAGTTGCAGACTGTCATCTTCTCTTTCTAACATCACATTGGGAAAATAGGAAGAGTTTTCTGTGGTCCCTTTTATAAGGCATTAATACATTTATGAGGGCTGTACTCCCACCAACTAATTAATTTCCAAAGGTCTCACCTCCTAATAACATTTCAATGGGGGTTAAAATTTCAACATATACATTCTTGGAGTATACAAACATTCAGACCATTGCATTCCACCCCCCAGCCCCCTGAAATTGATGTCTTTCTCACATGTAAAAAGTATTTGTTCCATCCCAACGGACTCAAAAGTCTTAACTCATTCTAGTATCAACTCTAAAGTCCAAAGTCGTATCTAAGTATCATCTAAGTCAGATAAAGGTGAGACTCAAGGTACATATAAATACATTACTTTCCTAATTTGCAATTTTTCAATATCTTTTTGACACTTGATTCTATCATCTATCGTATTAACTGACTTTTCCATTTCTGTATCATCCACACATTTAATAAACATATATCATTTTCATGAATTCACTCGACTCACTTTTTAAAACGTTGAACGAGACATATCCAAACCCAAGTATATGTGGTAGTTTTGCCATATATGGCAAATTTTGGTATTTATATTTTGGTAATTATATTTTGATGTTTACATTTGCATGATTTTGTTCAAAGATCTCATGTCAAGTGAATGCATTGAATGCAGAATAAAGGTAAAATTATAAATTTTTATATGAAGGAAATGAGTACTTAAAGTGCCCAAGCATATATGTCTGTGCCACTAGCATCTTATCTGAAGGTGGACATCATTGTTTTCAAGCCTATCTTGCTTTTCATTAGTAGAAACATGGCTGTGAATTAAAATAAGTCTGATGTCACTACCGCAGTCATGGGGTACATGAGATGATTGTGGCAGGAAGAAACACTAATGGAAGGGAGAAAGCTATTTTTCACAAAGATCTATAGTTCAACAAGCCTCATGGGAAAGGTAGTAGAGAAGGACAGCATATAAATTGAATTAAATTCTCATAAAATAAGAGCCTTTTAATTTATTTTTCCCTGAGCATCAGTGTAATGAATAATTAAAACTACCCATTCTCTTCTTAGATTTGCAGAAAGCAGTGAATTTCTCATATCTACTTGGCAGCTTTATTAGCTATGATTGTTTCTCTTCTTCAAAAAGGTTATCCACCTGCTGAAGTTTTTATCATTTTGGTAATTATATTTTGATGTTTACATTTGCATGATTTTGTTCAAAGATCTCATGTCAAATGAATGCAATGAATGCAGAATAAAGGTAAAATTATAATTTTTTTGATATGAAGGAAATGAGTACTTAAAATGCCCATGTGTAATTATGGCCTTAATTAAAGGCTGGTCCAGAAAGAAAACTTTGGGTATAAATCCATTTTCTTTCATTTTTACTTAGAAGTTTCCTATTTTCAAGGTGAAAAAAAAAAAAAAAAAACCTTGTTTTTTACCTCAATTAAGCTGTCATTGGGAAAAATATTTGGTTCCTAAATTTGCTCTCGTGGAAGGAAGAGGACCTGAGTTATGTTCTTAAATGTTATAATTAGTTTAAGCCTGTGGTGATCATAGCAAAGCCGTGGGCAAATTTGGAACATACCCAAGCTTAAGGGAATAAATCCAGCTCAACTACAACCCCAAGGCACTGAGGAATATTGTGTCAGGCAATATCAGAAAGACAAGGCAATCCCAAACCTTTCCATATAGAAGGAGGGAACGCAGCTACAAGAGAGGTCTGTGAAGCCCACAAGTGTCACTACATGCCCAATCTTCAATGACAAGACTTGCTCGATAGGGAAACCCATTTTAGTCAGGTAATACTCTTTAGAAGACCTCACTGTATGGTCCTATTATCCACCTAAAATCCTATATATGTGTGTGTGTGTATATATATATATGGAAATATATATATATGCGTGTATATATATATAAAAAACAGCCAGGTACAGTTGCTCATGCCTGTAATCCCAGCACTCTGGGAGACCAAGATGGGCGGATCACAAGGCCAAGAGATATCTCTATCCTGGCCAACATGCTGAAACCCCGTCTCTACTAAAATACAAAACACAAAATTAGCTGGGAGTGGTGGCGCTCACCTGTAATCCCAGCTACTTGGGAGGCTGAGGCAGGAGAATCACTTGAACCTGCTACGCAGAGGTTGCAGTGAGCCGAGATCGTGCTACTGCACTCCAACCTGGCAACAGAGTGAGACTGCATCTCAAAAAAAAAAAAAAAAAAAGCGGGGGGAGGGCATGGTTACTCCACCAAATTCATTTATATTTCAAAATGTAACATCCATGCTAGCAGTGTTCTTGTCCATCATGATAAAATCAAATTTATATAGTAGTGATGCATACCATTGCCATTCCTTTTACATGTAAAAATATACGTATAAAAAATATAATTCTTCCTATACAATTGTTTTATTTTCATTTCAATTTTTATTCAATTTTATTTTTCACTCTCCTGTTTGAAACCACTACTTCTATGCAGCAACTACATAGTTCAATAATATGACTGTACAAAAGTATTGTCTCAATGGGAAGGAGATTACTATGCACTAAAGGTCATTTTTTGTGTGTGGAATATATAAAACAAGTCATATTATGTGTATAATGTTTTTCACTTATGGATTTATAAACATCGATCATAAAATCACTAGTAGCAAAGGGTTAAAAGGAGCCTTAGGTGTTTTTCTCCTCTTCTGCAGTATATGTTCAGGCTTTTGTAACATATATGTAACTTTATTAGTTATAGAAATTTCTGCCTTCTCTTCTGGACTTTAGTTCTGTGAAGTTGGACTATGGATGATTGATCACTCAATCCCTAATAGTTTCTACAGTGCCTGCAAAATAAAAGATACTCAGTGAATGTTTGTTAATCAAATCCTCCCTGTTTAAAGTGGATGAACTAAGGGCTCTAAAAACTTGATATGACTTGCAGTGACTCATAAACCTACTCAGCAAGGAAGCCTAGCTCAAGCCCTGGAGAATCCAGTGAAAAATCTTATGTTGTTTATTTACTACTTTGGGTTTGAATCTCACTGTATTAGTCTGTTTTCACGCTGCTGATAAAGACGTACCCAAGACTGGGAAGAAAAAGAAGTTTAACAAAACTGCACTTTCTGCACATGTACCCCAGAACTTAAAGTATAATTAAAAAAAAAAAAAGATAATTGGAATGTTTCTAACACAAAGAAATTATGAATATTTGAGGCAATGAATACCCCAGTTACCCTGACTTGATAATGAAACATTGTATGCTTGTATCAAAATTTCACATGTACCTCATAAATATACACAACTGTTATGTATACATAATAATCAAAATTAAAAAAAAGAAAAAGAGGTTTAATGAACTTACAGCTCCACATGGATGGGGAGGCCTCACAGTAATGGCGGAAGGCAAGGAGGAGCAAGTGATGTCTTACATGGATGGGAGCAGGCAGAAAGAGAGCTTGTGCAGGGAAACTCCCGTTTTAAAAACCATCAGACCTTGTGAGACTCACTCACCATTACAAGAACGGCAGGGGAAAGGCCCGACCCCATGATTCAACCATCTCCCACTGGGTTCCTCCCACCACACATGGGAATTATGGGAGCTACAAGATGAGATTTTGGTGGGGACACAGCCAAACCATATCACTGGCCTTACTACCTTGACTTGTTCTTGAGGACACAGACCATGTTTTGATATTCTAGAACATTGTCTCAGTTCCTCCACGTACCCAACTCCAATCCCAATGCCTGGCTCAGGGATACCTCCAAAACAGATCTGTTTTAAAACAAAACAACAAAAAAAAGAATTACTTTGTTCTAAAATTTGTGTTGTTAAAGAAGTTTTGTTAAAAAATGCTTTATGATCAATCTCAACTGCCAAATGGTAAATTTTCCATCCGCCATTTTCCCCTGGCCCAAATCTCTTAGATTTCTATAAATTTCAGGGCTGTGTGGAGACTACAGGATAATAACTTCTGTGTACTATTTGTTCATTCATCCAAAAAAAATCTATGCCTGTAATTGCCTGCTTTAGGCAGCTCTCAGCAATTTGGTAAGATAAAACCTTTGCAGTAAATGTCACCATGCAACAATATATACCACCCCGAGAGGGAGAAAAATGCAAACATGAACTACATGAATTTAAGGAACAAAGTGAACCACACAGATCTGCTAAATTTGATATAATAATGAGGAAAATTATCCATTTCCCCTTACTTTACATAACACCTTCAAGGATATTATTCTAAAATGGTAATTTTACTCAATGCCCTAAGTCCTTGCCCTAATCCTCTGTAGAGTGATTCTCCCTGACTGGCCAGTAGTCCAGTCATCGGTAGGCAAGAGCATAAAACTGATAAACATAAATCCCTCAGCCCTCAGCCAGGGAAACAATAAATTACTTTACAGATATGTAATTAAAAGGCTGCTCAACAAGTGCTCTGAGCTCCCCAAGCAGGGATTTAAATCCAAATATGTGTCAGTGTGTCCCCAGCAGAAGAAAAAGGGCAGATGGAAGAGAGAACCAAGATAAAACCATTCAGGCTCCCCAAAATTCAGCAAGGGACTTAGTACACAGTAATTGCATCAATCTGTCCAGGTTAAACAGTAATACTTGTCTGCCTTTGCATGTCTGCTTAGGTCCAGCCAACAATGGTACAGACTTTTATGAAAAGGAAAGTCTTAATGCAGGGAATGGGGAGACAATATAGGAAGAAAATACAAACATTCTTAAGTCGAGTATGCCATGTTTGTTTTGTAGGATATTGACATAAAATTTACTTCTGGCTTCTAAGAATTGTTTTTCAGCCATAAAGCTTTCAAAAATCTTGTGTACCTAATCCAAAGCCTTTACAATTTATGTTACACAATTTATTACAGCATCCTTATAAATCAGTACTTGGTAGTAACAAATTATAAGAACTTGCTGTATATTAAAAAGATAAATCAGAATTGGACAGTAAAGAGAGCAGGTGTTTTCAAATCAGACAGCTAAAGCACTAACTAATAGGTACATTTGTAAACTCGACAATGATTTACAGTAGGGCTCTTGGTTAGAGTCCATAAATCCAGCAGAAGAGTTTGCATCTATCAACTGGGACTTTTGGTCCATTGTTTATGAATCAAGAAGTTAATGAAGAGTCAGGGGTCTGAAAATACAGATAGTAAATTATAAATTTTAGCATTTGATTTATAAATAAGTAACTTTAAGAATTACATATATAACAAAGCAGAAAAATAATTGGCATTTAAAATCAGGCAAAGGTTAATATTTTTAAATCACAGTTGTAATAAAATGATTATATGTTTATATCTCTAAGCAATATCAACTTAGATACTTCTAAAATTCTGCATTTCCTAAGATCATAGCAGGGATGTGCCAAGCACAATGCCAACACTTAGCAACTTCAGTTAAATAATTAGTTCATTCTTATTCTGTTAACTTTAATAGGGAAATTTTTAAAAATACAATATTTACATTACAATTTTTTGTTTTACCGTAAAAGGACCAAATAATATATGGCAAATCATAACTTGAAAAGACTGCATCTAGTTATAGACATGAAGCTCAAATTTTTTCTTTTCCCTTAGGATACACCAAATATATTTCTTAAAAAGAACCCAATGTTTTTAAAATCGTGAAATGCAAAATTCAAATTCAAAACCCTTGAAAAAGGAACAAGCTACTGGTACAGTCAACAAGTATTATATCTTGTCTGAAACATAAAAATAAAAACAAGATGTTGAATTTGAAAAGCTTAGCTTCCATTAAAATTTCTGAATTATTTCTCAGGTAATTTTCAGAGAGGACCAAAGTATCAAACCTTAAACACAAAACAGTCTCATTCAAATGAAAGACTTAGTTAATGTAATAACTTGGTTTTTCCAGTTAATAAATGAATTTGTCTCATCTGAAATAATTACTTATATTACATATATAATATATAAAATATTAAACTATATATTATATATGTACATATAATATATGTTATATAAATAATTATAGTTTTCATACCTCATTTTGTATGTGTGTATATTTACTTGAAAATAAAATAAATACCCACCCCTGGGTATTTTCCCAAGAGTTATGAAAACATGTTTACACAAAAACTCATACAAAAATATTCATGGCAGCTTTGTTCATAATAGCCAAAAATGGAAATAACTCAAATGTCTTTCAACTAGTAAATGAATAAACTAATTACAATACATCTGGACAATGGAATACTACTGAGCATTAAAAAGAAGCAAACTACTGGTACAGTGACAATATGAAGTATCTCAACTGCATGATGCTAAGTGAAGGATACCAGGAACAAAAGGTCAAAAAAACATAGGATCCTATTATAGGACATTGCTCTGAAAAAAGAAAAAAAAAAAAATTAGATCAGTGCTTGACAGAGGCTGGAAGTGGGGAAAAGGCATTTACTATAAAGCGACATGAAGAAACTCTTTTGGGAAATGTTTATATTACGATTGTGGTGGTGGGTATATGACTGTATACATTTATCAAAACTCATCAAACTACACATGAAAATGTTAAATTCTACAGCATCTAAATTATACCTCAATAAACTGGGCTTTTTAACAAATAAAAAGAATAGATACTCATGGTAGATAAAGAATCCAGCATGAGTGTGCTGTTCTTTAAACTCACAAAAAAATGGTTTTACTTGTATATTTTAAAATGGAATTGTATCCTTATGTCTCCTACTTATTATTTTAATTAAAAATAATGTCTTTTGATGCAGTGGCCAATGAAGTTATATTAATCATCCCATTCATAATCTATGCAACAGAGAAAAGCATTACAGTTTTGACCTTTCTTTATAAAAAGCCAACGTACATATGGTCCCCAGATACACAAGCCCAGGAAATATCTAACGAAATCCCGGAAAGCCCTGGTTTCATCTGATACTTAGATATCTAATTTATCATAGCACTTTTTGAAAACTAAATGCATTGTCATATAATTGATGTGAGGTTACTGAGATTTTGTAAAACTGAAAGAATCAATTCAATCACTGACTAAGTCATTCTGGTCTTTCCTTTATAGAGCACTTCTTCATTTCCAATTTTCAAAGGGACAGAATTTGAAGGTACTCCAGGAGGTGAGTTTAAAACTTGACCTGGACTTGTTGAAAGAGCAAAGTGAAGGCAAGTGAAGGCAAAGAACAAAGTAAAGGGATCCAAAGATGGAAAAGAGGAATTTTTAGAGGAAACTCCAATGTAGGAGGTGAGAATTTTATTCCATGGATAAAGCAGACTCATAGTTCATGAGTGTTAGGAGCTTACCCAAGACTTTCCTTGATACCTTAGATTCTGGGGTCCAGGAGTGGTTGTTAAAATGGAGAGCTGCCTGGGCAATGCAATTTGAGGAAGCATACATCTGCAGTTGCACGACCCCCAGGACCAAGGCTTCCCAACAGAAGTGCATAGTACCTGTGGCATTGGAGGAAAGAGAAGCTGGCATTTATTGGACTCTAGGCATTTTGTTATGGCTACCATCTTCCTCATTGTAAGGACACTCTTCAGTGAAGGGACTCCCAAACCAGAAATGAACATCAGACCTCCTCGCCCTAGCTTCACTGGGTTCATCTCTGTACCAGTCTTCCCAAGGAAAACAGGCTGGCAGGTGAAGGCAGAAGCAGAAGGAAAGAATGGGACGCTTGTGGCACACACATCTTAATTGTGTTTGTTCTCTCTTTAAAATAGATTTTTATGGTTCTGATTAGTACATACAACTTTTTAAAAATTCTTTTATTGGCAAAGGACAAAGAATTTCTCAAGTAATGTGCAAGAGTACAGATGGTTTGAAATTCAATCAAACAGCAAAACACCACACTAAACTAAAGCAGCTCTTGAGAGCAGCCTCTCCCTCCTTTCTCCTAGGAAATATTTTCTCAATAGCTATCTTTGCTTCACTCTGTTCCATTGTATTCCATTCCATTTCTCTTCACAAACAACTGGTATTCTCTAGATGCTCATGGGTTATCCTCCACCTGAACTTGAACAAAGTCTTTTTCCTTTGCAATCAGTACCATGCAATGAAGAGGAGAGCCTCTGAAATCACATAGATCTAAGCTTGAATCCTGGCCCCACTAGCTAATGCATAGCCAAGTAACTAAATAACTTACTTTCTGTGGGCCTGCAAAGTAAGAGCAATGCCTAGGCCATAGAGCTGTTATGGAGATTTAAAAGATAGCCGGTTTAATGTGCTAGATAGTGTCAGCACATGGCAGGCATTCAGTGGATGTTAACCTTTTATATTCTCACTGCATTCCTTCAGCTTCTGCTTGCAGTTCCAATTGGTAAATTATTTCCTACTCTTTGCATTCAAATTTTTTTTTTTTTCCTGCGGGGATGGGAACAGAGTTTGGCTCTGTTACCCAGGCTGGAATGCAATGGTGTGATCCCTGCTCATTGCAACCATTGTCTCCCAGGCTCAAACCATCCTCCTGCCTCAGCCTCCTGAGTACCTGGTACTACAGGCGCCTGCCATCATGCCTGGCTACTTTTTGTAATTTTGGTAAAGACAGAATTTTGCCTTGTTGCTCAAGCTGGTGTTGAACTTCTGGGCTCCAGGGATCCTCCCCGTCAGCCTCCTAAAGTGCTGGGATTACAGGTGTGAACCATCATGCCCTGCTTGTGTTCAAATTACTGAGAAAGAAAATTGAGTTGGCATAATTCTTCTATCAGACCACAAAGAATGGTGCTGTCTATGGATTAATGAGTCTTCAGTTGGAAGTCCTCTCCTGTCCACCTTGATATGGCCTGAACTTGAATTTAGGTTACAAAACATGCCTATTGAGACAGCAGAAGCTGTGGGTGAATTAGTTTCCTGAAGAAGGGTCATGGCTTGTGGGTAGTGATCAACATCCTAGAAAGAAAGCATTTAAAAATACAGTTTTCACAATATTGAATCCATGTTCAACATCAGAAATGACCATGGTAAATGCTTGTTACTGGTATTCATGAGTTTGGCTGGTGGTATGTATGCATCTATGTTTTACTTAAGCCTAATTACTTTGAGAATTTCTGTTGTAGTTTGATTAAGATCATCAATACAATGATAAAAACTATTTCAGGGGCAAATCTAGAAATACAAAATAAAATAATATTCATGAAACTCTCTGCACAGCAATCAGCCTCTGATATGGCAGTGGACGGGGTGTACCTGAAGCCTGCCTGCTGTGACCTGTATGGAGAACATATTCCTGAAGGTAAATTAGCTTCACACTGCAGCAGACATGCCAAACATATCCATAAAATCCTCCTAGAAAGGGGTAAGGGAGCTCAGATTCATATGAAAGCATTTGCTCAGAGAGGTCTGTGAGGGTGATAAGTATGTTATTTACAGAAAAACTGCATGAAGTTCACTGAGTAATTAGGATAATAGCTACTCTGGCCTCTAGTCCACCTCCAACTCAACCTACACAATTTACCCATTCAGACCAGTTCTCCACCATTCTTCTGACTAAGCACAACTCTGTCTATTCTAGGGCAAAAAATTTCTGCCAAATTATTTTCTGGTTTTGTGCAATGATCTATTTATTCTTAGTTTATATAATTTGAAAATTATTAGGAGATAGCTTTTGTAACACAATGGATAAAGACAGAAAGACACTAGGGTATGGGTCTATGCATTTGTTCAACCCTTCAACAAATATTTTCCAAGGACCTAATTATACTAGATCTTGTTTCAAGCTCTTGAAACTCATCAGTCAACAAGATAGAAATAAATCCTACCTTAATAGAGCTTACTTTCTATGTTACTACAAAATAATGTCAATAAGTACAATATTTTGTATAATGAAGAGTGATAACGACAGGAGTGAAAAATTGAGCAGCCAAGAAGAAAACACCTTTGTTATTTATTTATTTATTTATTTATTTTTTGAGACGGAGTCTCGCTCTGTCGCCCAGGCTGGAGCGCGGTGGCACGATCTCGGCTCACTACAAGCTCTGTCTCCCGGGTTCACGCCATTCTCCTGCCTCAGCCTCCCGAGTAGCTGGGACTACAGGCGCCCGCCACCACGCCCGGCTAGGATGGTCTCAATCTCCTGACCTCGTGATCTGCCCGTCTCGGCCTCCCAAAGTGCTGGGATTACAGGCTTAAGCCACCGCTCCCGGCCTGTTATTTTTAAGGTAGAAAGATAGATATAACATTAGTAAACTCCCCAGAGGCCTATAGCCTTGGGTTGAATAGAAGTCAAAGGGCCTCAAACCAGCCAAATGCATTTGTGAGGGAATAAATTCTGCTGAAGGACAGAGGAGGTCTTAGGTCAGGGCATAAAATGTGTACAAGTTTTAAAAAGAATAGATCTATCAAACTGGTAATCGGGGAGGAGGACGTGTCAGGGAAGTACTGACAATAAGGATGGACAGGAGGGCCAGCAAAGCTGAAGACATTCTCCTATAGGGCCTCAGAGAGAAGCAGGGATCATCCGGGACCAGGTCCCCACACAGAGTCAGAGTAATGAGACCGAGCCCAGGCAAAGAGCTTGAGAAGCAGCTTTTGAAAATCTCAGCCAAATTAACCTCAATTCTAAATCAACTTTAACCCTCAACCAGGAACTTTGGAAAACATATTTTTAGGGCAGAAGTCAGCTCATCTTGCCCGAGGCCTGAAGGTAAAAGGAAAGGAGAGGTGGTTATGATAGTAATGCCAAGGGTACTACTTAAAGCACTTCACAAACGGTAGTACAGTGTTGTGTCCAGGCAGAGTGGATAAAGGCTGTAATACTGGAGCGTGTCCTAGAAGGTTGTGTCTGGCATTCTTTCCTAGTTGCTGGGTGGGTTATCTGGTGGTGGTGATGGGGGTGGTGGTCATTGTCTAGAGCAACAACAAAGAAGGGCTAGGAGCTCACGGAAGTGGCTGTTAATCAACTTGTACTCCAACACTTTGATAAATTCATATAGTTTGCTCATCTGTCAAGTACTTGAAATACAGGATCCTAGAAGGACAGCTTGGATGACAAGAAGTAGCTGTGTCCATGAAAAACGTTTTTGTTCAGGTGAGGAACACAGTACATTTATCGGAATACAAAGGACCAGCCTAGCAACTCTCAGACTGTGCCAATGGCACTCCCCTTATTCTCTCCAAGCCCTGGCTCTGCAGGAGTGAAATGGCGATGAAGACACCTACATCTCAAGGGTGTGATGACCATCAAATGAAACGGACGATGTTCAGCTTCATGGTTACCATGTAGGAGTTGTGCAGTGATCACTGGAATATAATGGTATACTACAGAATATAATGGTACGCCAAGCAATATCTCATTCAATTTCCTCATTCTACAAATGAGAGTCTTTAGGTGCAAGGATGTTTGTAATTTCCAGTCGTTGCCCAATAGTTTAGTCACAAATTCAAAAGAGGAAAGCAGGTGTCCTGTCTCTTAGTGGAGTGTCCTTAATTCTACATTATACTATGCCATTTTTATCCTTTTACAAATAATTTACCATATCTTTGTTCCTGTGGTGCATTAAGTTATGCATTCATGTTTAGAACTTTTTGCTGTAGAATATATAGTAGTGAAGAGGGAAAAAGTAAACATAGAATGAGAAACATAGAATGTGTGTGTGTGTGTGTGTGTGTGTGGCCGGGCGCAGTGGTTCATGCCTGTAATTCCAGCATTTTAGGAGGCCAAGGTGGGCAGATCGTTTGAGCCTAGGAGTTCAAGACCAGCCTGGGCAATATGGAAAAACCCTGTCTCTACAAAAAAAAAATATATATATATATATAAAAAATATTATATATATAATACATATATTATATATATTATGTATTATATATATTATTATAATATATATTATATATATTATATATAAAATTATATATATTATTATATATAAATATATATAATATTATATATAATACATATATTATATAATATATAAATATATATAATATTATATATAATACATATATTATATAATATATAAATATATACAATTATATATATATAAATATATACACATATTTTTTTGTGTGTGTGTGTATGTGTGTGTGTGTGACTTTTTTCTAAATGCACAAACTCTTAATAGTTACTAAGGCAGCAGAACATGTTCCGCCTCCCAGGAAGCAGAAAAATTAGTCACAATCTGTCAGAAATCAACTGTTTGCCAAGGAACTCTTCCAGAAGCACTAACCTTTGTTTAATAATATGATTGAATTTCTAAACTGGTAAGTATGGTTTATAATGGTGATAACTTTCATGATACCACTCATTACTTCAGTTAATACCTAGTTTGTTAGAACATTAACTTTAGCCACAGGCAATTAACTGACAAACGGATTGTGTGGTGTTTGTGCGTGCATGTGTGTGTGTGTTTGAGTGAAAGAGAGACAGAGAGACTTATATTGAGAGATAAGCAAGTGAACAGTAAAGTATTTTCTTTTTTTTTTTTTTTTTAAATTTATTTATTATTATTATACTTTAAGTTGTAGGGTACATGTGCATAACATGCAGGTTTGTTACATATGTATACTTGTGCCATGTTGCTGTGCTGTACCCATCAACTCGTCATTTACATCAGGTATAACTCCCAATGCAATCCCTCCCCCCTCCCCCCTCCCCATGATAGGCCCCGGTGTGTGATGTTCCCCTTCCTGAGTCCGAGTGATCTCCGCATGTTCTCACTCATAGGTGGGAACTGAACAATCAGTAAAGTATTTTCAAATGGCATGAGGGAGCTCTGCAGTGCAGCCCAGACTCTTCTTGTCCTTCCCTTTTCTTTCTAGAAGAAAAAGTCCAGTTCTATATAAGTATGAAGTCCCTCTAAACTTGCTGAGCTAATTCACAATGAGCCATTGGAAAGCATGGGCATAAATAATTAAACATTACTACTGATAAAAAGATGTGTGTGTGTGTGTGTGTGTGTGTGTGTGTGTGTGTGTGTATACAGGTCGAGAACTTGGGAATAGGATCAAGAAAAGGGATATAAACTATGTAAAAGCATTGTGTTGCCCCATCATTGGTACAAAGTAAGATTCATGCTTATTCCTTTACAGGGAAGTGACATGCCATATGGAAAGGCTTGGGCATTGGAGTCCATCAGACATAATTTTGAGTCCCATAGGACCTGCATGTCCTGCACATGTACCCTGGAACTTAAAAATAAAAATAAAAACTGCTGCTGGAGAGTTTTCTTTTAGTCTCTGCATGTGTTTTGTTGTGCTATTCTTATGTAGAGGAGGGATTTACTTACAATTCCAGTTATGTGGCCTGTGCAACATGGCAAAACCTCATCGCTACAAAAAGTGTGTGTGTGTGTGTGTGTCTTTGCCTCAGCTTCCTCATACCTTACAAGTTGTTGCCTTTTAATACAAATAAACTATAATTATTTTATTTTTTATTTCAGGTAATTCCATTTTAAGGTGTTTGCATTACTCTTCATAGAAGTTATTCAAAAACTGCTGCCAGAATGCTTTCTATTCTTTTGGGTATATACTCAATAATGCGATTGCTGCATCAAATGCTATTTCTGGTTCTAGATTTTTTGAGGAATCACTACACCGTCTTCCACAATGGTTGAACTAATTTGCATTTCCACCAACAGTGGAATATAAATCATTCTATTACAAAGATACATGCACACATATGTTCGTTGCAGCACTATTCACAGTAGCAAAGACATGGAATCAACCTGAATGCTCATCAATGCCAGACTGAATAAAGTAAATGTGGTACATATACACCATGGAATACTATGCAGCCATAAAAAAGAATGAGATCATTTCTTTTGTACAGACATGAATGGAGCTGGAAGCCATTATCCTGAGCAAACTAATGCAGGAACAGAAAACCAAATACCGCATTTTCTCACTTATAAGTGGGGGCTGAACAATGAGAACATATGGGCACATGGAGGGGAATAACACACACTGGAGCCTGTTGGGGATGGGGTTGGGGGAGGGAGGGCATTAGGAAAAGTAGCTAATGCACGCTGGGCTTAATGCCTAGGTGATGGGTTGATGTTCAGCTTCATGCACCTGCAGCAAACCACCACGGCAAATGTTCACCTGTGTAACAAACCTACACTTCCTGCACATATACCCTGGAACTTAAAAATAAAAATAAAAACTGCTGCTGGAGAGTTTTCTTTTAGTTTCTGTATGTGTTCTGTTGTGCTATTCTTATGTAGAGGAGGGATTTACTTACAATTCAATTATAAGCTGTTGAGGGCAGGCAACATCACGTCCTGTATTTCTTTTTATCTGGCACCTAGCATGGTGTATTTTACAGAGCAGACACTCAAGAAAGTCATGGTAATTTTATTGGTTAAAATGCTTTGGCACCTGCAAACTTGATCTTTGGGCCATTGCCTCTACCCTACTTCTCCTCCAAGTATGCCCCGTTCATCATTTTTACCACATCACATGGAATTAGTAAAGTGTAAAGTTAGTTATTGATAGTTGGTGTTTATGCATTATATTCTACCTCACTCTAGAAAGTAATTGTCAATATGTTAAATTCTGAAACAAAAGATCCACTTATGTTGGTGTCAGCTATTGAACTAGAGTCAATCTATTTCCAATGAAGTTCCCAACAAAGGCAGAGATAAACTATTATCTATTAAGTCAAATCTGGGAGACAGAATCTATGGTGATGTAACAAATGAAAATATGATGATCTAGTATAATTCATAAGGGAACACCATTTGAGCTCATCAAGATTGTAAATCAGGGAAGATATAAATGTATGTTTCTATTGTGTATATTATTTATTGGAATGCACTGATTTTCCACATATCTATCTATCTTAAAAATCTGTCTCTTCTTTAATCCTATCAAAAGCCTGTTTCCAGAAAGCATTTAACTCTTTAAACCACTGTAACACTTCAATTGCACTCTTCCAAAGACATATATTACAGGTCCCCTAATATGATGGGTTTTGGTTTGTTCGTTGTATATTCCACATAAAGTTCTTGCAATATAGAAGTTGTACTTAATTTACTTAATGTCTAACTCAATGGCTTTTGCATGAATTTCACCATCACTGGCTTATGCCCAGAGAGTGTGATAGGAAGGGAAGTTTAAACCAGCTTAAATACACTGACAAAATTCAATAGCTAAACAAACGTAATAAGCTTTTAGATCTGGTTATTTGCAACACAAGCAGGTAAAATCATGTATTAGAGCAGCTGTTCTTAAACATTCCATTATAAATCAGAATTACCAGAGAAGCCTTTTAAAAATTGACTGATAGAGATATATGTGCTCATCAAATCATTAGCCAATGGAAAGCTTGAGATGGGAAGTAACAGGGTAGATACATTCTGACTCCATTTTTTTCTCCTTTAAACCACTAAGTCATTCGCTTTTTCATGGTCATCTTCAATAACCTCCTACAATATAAGTTCTAAATCAGATTTTTGTCTTTGTATTCTCAACATTTAGAAGAATAGTTTCTCAAAAAAAAATTTAAAGTGAATAAATACAAAAAAATTCAATAAGAAATTAAAAAGTAAAGGGAAACAAAGGTATATGTATATATAATACCTATCATTGAGTAGGCAAGTGGTAGATACTATGTCAATGTTAATACGTGTCTTGGTAGATCTTGCATTCTTCTGTAATTTTATCTCTATTTCAATTCGATATATGTTTCTCCTCCCCTACTCTCTCTCATCACCTACACTCTCGTTTTCTTTCTTTCCCTTATGAAAGGCTTTATGGTTTTATATCTACCTTGAGAACAAAATTGCATACAACATCTACATTAATTTTCTTCTTTTTCTGATTAAAAGGCATTAGCCATTTGTACTTTTTAGAGAATGTACAAATATAAATTTTACGAAAGAAAATAAACATCACATAGAAATCTACCACATGGATATAGAAATAGAAATACTACTAAACAAAAAATCAAATGAAAATCCTCGTGCTAAAAAATACAATATTTCGCTAATCATTAGAGAAATACAGATCAAAACTGCAATAAGATACCATTTCACACCAGTCAGAATAACTATTATTAAAAAGTCAGAAAATAAAAGATGCTAGTGAGAACACTTACACACTGCTGATGGGAATGTTAATTAGTTCAGCCACCATGGAAAGCAATTTGGAGATTTCTCAAAGAACGTAAAACAGAACTACCATTTGACCAAGCAATCCCATTACTGGGTATATACCCAAATGAATATAAACTGTTCTATCAAAAAGACACATGCACTCGTATTTTCATTGCTACATTATTCACAATAACAAAGACATAGTCAACCTACATGCCCATCATAAGTAAACTGAATAAAGAAAATGTGTTATGTATACACCATGGAATACCAGGAAACCATTAAAAGAATAAAACCATGCCCTTTGCAGGAACATTGATGTAGCTGGAGGCCACTATCCTCAGCAAACTAATGCAGGAACAGAAAACCAAATACCACATTCTCACTTACAAGTGGGAGCTAAACATTGAGTAAGCATGCACACAAAGAGAAGAACAATAGAAACCATGGTCTACTTGAGGGTTGAGGATGGGAGGAGGGTGAGGGTTGAAAAACTACCTATCATGTACTCTGTTTACTACCTGGGTGGTGAAATCATTTGTATGCCAAACCCCAGTGATATGCAATTTACTCACGTAACAAAACTGCATGTGTACTCCCGAACCTAAAATAAAGGCTGATGGACAGAAAAAAAATAGAAAGAATGACAAAGGTCTAGCATTTGGAAACACAACAGGCTAACTATAGTCAATAATAGTTTAATTGTACATATTAAAACAACTAAAAGATTATAATTGTATTGTATGTAACACAAAGGATAAATGCTTGAGGTGATGGATACCCTATTTACCCTGATGTGATTATTATACATTGTGTTCCTGCATCAAAATATCCCATATACTCCATAAATATATACACCTATGTATCCACAAAAATTAAAATTAAATTTTTAAGTTGAAAAGAAAAGTAATACAACATCTAGGATCAAAAAGTTATTGATTGTGACTTAGACTTCTGAACAGGATCCAGTAAAATGTATCAGATTTACTTTCCCACCTGAAAACAAAACAATCATATTAGACATATGAAATGCAGTTTTTTTAAAAAAAAAATGTACAGTGAAAGACAGTTATTCCTGAAAGATGGAAAACAAGTAAGATAAGCCCTATCTATGTTTGCCCCACTTTACTGCTTACAGAGTTCTCAACCCATGGCTGATGGAGAAGGAACCAGAGGAAGCCCAACAGACTCCCTGAGTTGAGGAGACGGAGCTGAGGGTTCAGAGGCAAAGAAGGAAGGCACATTTTGTATAGGTTCCTCAAATCAGAAGAGATAGATAATCAGATGTCATGTTATATTTGATTGTATTCTCAACTTAGTATATTTTCATGAAATAATACTGTCTAGCCTATCGACATTCATTTAACAACCTTTCTTCCCCTGAGGCTCTATTTCAGTAAACATGTATATGCCTGAAGAACATGTATGCACCTGAAGAAGATGCCTTGATATATTTGTTTTCATTTTTTTTTTAAGTTAGAAAACTGGTATTTGGAGGAGGGAAGACTTCCAGAATGGTGGAATAAGGAGATTGGCAAACCTTCTGCCCAAAACACAATGATACAACTAGACGAAATTGTCAAAACATTCATTTCAATATTGTTTGAAAATTGACCAAAGGCATGCAACAATCCGGAAAGCATTCCTTTATGCTTGAAAAACTGCTGAACTTGGGGTTTCAGGTAGGAAGAATGTCAGTCTACTGCATTTTACCCAATAATTGCTCCCTTCCTTCCCCTCCTTACTCCTTCCCCATCAAGCTCATTCTAGGTGGTAGTTCTACTAGGATGGAGCAAGTCATCAAAATCAGGAATTTCACTGCCAGTGGAGTCTAGCTTGATTGGTAATACATGTCCAGGGGCCTTGTCTCGAACAGTGGTGATATTGGTGGCAAGCAATCAGGGAAGGCCAACATCACAGCTGCCTGTGGTTGAGATACTGAATGTAACAACTTACTATTCAACCCAACAGTTTTACTCATAGGTATCTACCCCACAAAAAATGAAAATATTTGTCCACACAGACTTGAATGAAAATGTTCCTGGCGATATTGTACATAATAGTCAAAAACTAAAAACAACCTAAATGTTCATCAGTTGGAGAATGAATAAACAAAATGTAGTATATATAGATAATTGTTCAGCAATAAAAAGGGAGGAACTACTGCTATATGCTACGACGTACATGAATCTATCACAGAGACCTGAATGAGATTGGAGACTATTATTCTAAGTGAAGTAACTCAGAATGGAAAACCAAACATCATATGTTCTCACTCACAACATACAATGAGTTAAGCTATGAGAATGCAAAGGCATAAGAATGACACACTGGACTTTGGGAACTCATGGGAAAATGGTGGGAAGGAGGTGAGGGGAAAAAGACTACAAATTGGGTGCAGTGTATACTGCTCGGGTGATGGGTGAACCAAAATCTCACAAATCACCACTAAATAACTTAATCATGTAACCAAACACTACCTGTTCCCCAATAACCAATGGAAATTTAAAACAAAATCAAAAAATAAATAAATAAAGACTGAAAAAAAATTATAAAGAGCTAAGTGAAAGAAGCCAGACAAACATGACCACATATTGTATGATTTCATATGTGTGAAATGGCCAGAAAAGGAAATATATAGGGAAAAAAACCAGATTAGTTGTTACCCCTGGTTGGGGGTGGGTCTGAGGCGTGAAGGTAAACAGGAAAGTGGAATCATTTTGAATTGTGATGATGGTTGCATAGCTCTCTAATTTACTAAAAGTCATCAAATCATATGCTTGTGATTGATGAATTTTATGGTGTGTAAACATACCTCAATAAAATCTAAAAACTGGTATATGATAGAGTTAAAATTATTATTAAGAATACTAACATAACACAGAATAATCGTTAACTCTATTATAATAATTTCACAAAGTATGAAGCATCTTGGAATAGTGCTGTAAAATTCTAAGTAAGTTTTGTAAAGGATATCTCTTATTGCTTCATAACATACAAAAAAAGAAAATTGTAAGAGCCTCATTATTATCCTTGGTGTATCTCAAGAAATTTTCCCATTCAGAAATAGTCTTGTCCATCATGATAATAATAATTTCAGATAGTTATAAGAAAAACTATTCTGAAGTTACAATATGCATTATAATAAACTATTGTACAAACAAGAAAAAAACAAAATTTGCTCCATATGCCAGCTATTAAAAGAGAGAACAATAATTGCTAATAATTAATTCTGGCATTAGCTTGGCACTAGATAATACAATGAACAAAAGAGTGATACCATCTCAGATAGTATCCATCAAGGTCTTCTCAGATTAACATAATTGTCAATTGTCAAACTAATTGAGAAATCTGAGACCATTGTCCTTATATCTTTTATGGAGTTTCTTTCCTAGAGATTGAACAGAAGCTCAGTTTTATATTCAGACAGAACAGCAACTTGATAAAATAGTCATTTTGTGCTGAAAAAAAATTTTCCTAAAAAATAGAAGATAAAATTAAAGCTAATATGCTTTCTTTGTCTTTAGATTTAAAATGTTTGAAAGGTCATTTCTACCTATGAAAACCATATATTCATATATTTAAGTAAATATTAGCTAATACTTAAGGGGATGTGGGAAAATTGATAATCCTGCATATTGCTGTTAACATTGTCAAAAGGAAAACAATTTATCAGTATGTATCTTGAAATAGAAAAATCTTCATGCCCGTGGCTAGTAGTCATCCTCTTTCAGAGTCTGTCCAAATTTCCTGCGACTTCGGTACTGCTTCAGTAGGTGCAATCTTGTTGGTTTACAGGGTATATATGGATGCAAGAAAGAATAATTTGGTTTAAAGAATATTAAATATTTGTGAGTTTCAGAGTGCCTGCCTGCATCATAATAAAATAATTGACAAAGATTAGTGTAGGTGAAACCTCTTCTGCTCTCTGACATATTTTCCATAAATGCTCCTACAATTCAGCTTCATCACTTTGTCAATCCATACCCCATGTGAACTCATAAGGATATTACCAGAAGAACTGGGCAGAATGAGCCCAGAATTGTGACTCTCAAGACTAATGTAAAAATGGCTGTCAATTCATTTCCCATTTGGTAAGTTATTTTTTTATCTTTTTATGGCTTCTGGCACCTTGTGACTCACAGTCCCTGCCAATGAGCATGGTCAGAGTCCTCGTTTGGATCCCCAAGCTTCTGATATCTTTGTACCAAGGATGTCATTTAGGTAACCAGATGATAAATGCAATTCCTACTGTAGGCTCAGAAAGAGGTCACAAAGGCTGAGAAGAGAACAACAGTTGCCTGGTAATCACACTCTCTAAACCAAGCGGCTGGTTCATCTACGCAGGATTTGCAAAGACGGTGACATGAACAGATCAACCCTCTTAAGCTTATATAAGAGGTTGAGATTAAAAAGTTAAGATAACTAATTTCATTTTTGTTGTTTCTTATTTCTGTTTTATAGTTCTTTTTGAAGCATAATATTCAAAATATAAATGCACATATTATAAGCAACAGTTGAATACATTTTATGAACTAAAATTACCCATGAGATGAACACCAGATCAGAAAATAGAATATTGCTAGCACCACATATTCCTCACTCAACTTTTTTCTAGCTAGTCACCACACTATTCTTTACTAGTAACACAGCATAGAGTAACTTGGCCTGTGTTAAGACTTTTATATAAATGATATCATATAGTGTGTAGTCTTTTGTGCCTGGCTTCATCTTCTCAGTATTGCATTTTTGATATATTGGCATGTGCAGTTGTAGAATGATCATTCTTAATACTATATATCATTTCATTGTATGACTATACCACCATTTTATTTTTTATTCTTTGTTAATGGGTAATTGGGCAGTTTTCAGTTTGGGGCAATTATTAATAGGGCTTTTAAGAATACACTTTTGTTTATCATACGTGCACATGTGCCTAAAGAGTGGAATGACTAAGTCACAGAGAGTGAATATGTTAACCTTTAGTATATAATGCCAAAGTATTTTTCAAAGTGATTGTATCGATTTATACTCCCACCAGAAATACATAGAGGTTTCAGTTTCTCCACATCCTCACTAACACTTGGTATTTTCTTTTTCATTTTAGCCACTTTACTGGTTATCTAGTGAGTGTGTAGTGGAGAGATGATTTATTTCAAGAAAGATTTAAGTGTACTGTACTTCACCTCACCTCAATTTATGAGAGGAGCTTCAGGATCCCTAAGGAGAGTTTCAAATATGTTTCCAAGGGTGTGAAGAACAAGGGGACAGACGTGACTTTCACCCATGAATTCTAAAGGCAAGATCTGTGGCTTGTGCTGGCCCTTATTGATGGTAGAGTAGAGAGGGCTGCCCTGCGATCCAGCTCCTTTTCCAGCAAAGGTAGAGCACAGGCAAAAGTTTTCTGGGGACCAAATATGACCTTGAGAAAGGGGTACAGTCTGGAGTTTTCTTAGCATTTACTCCAGCACAGATGACTTACTGGGGAAGCATAGGAACACCAAATGAAAGATAAACAGCTAAAAACCCAGGGGGCAAGGATGAAGGTATATAGAGACAGCTAGACAAGAGGCATTCCCCTCACCAAAGGGTTGAAATGAGAGATCCTCAATAGGAAAATTGCTAAGTACTCCATTAATGTATGTCATGGTGAGAGAGAGGCATCATGGAAAAATACTATAACCAGTGTTTTCTAACACCAGGTTCCAACTAAGCCAGTCATTTACCCAGTCATATAGTGATTAGCAAACAACTAAGACAGAAATCCAGTTCACATCCTTTTCCTGCTGTAGGTTTCCAGTACTCAAGCAGATCTGAGTTTGGAAGGAGAAAAGTTTAACACTGAATAATGTTGGTATTTGAAATAATACTAAGTTGGAGTAGTCATTATGAAACAAAATTGAATTTGTTAATGCTTGGAAGAGATTAAAATATTTTTATTGGTTAAGAGAGACTGGAAAAACTAGGGAGCATGCCCAGAATTTTAGCCAGGAACAGAGAACAATTGTTACACAGTAAGAATTAAAAGAAGGATGATTAAAAAGAATAAGGAAGAATTTCATACAATACAGGTGATTGAGTAAGTGTTTACAAAAACAAGACACTCAGGCAACCTCAATCTTGATTTCTCTTATGATATTCAGTTTTCCATAGATACAGTTTATAGGCAAGCAATAAACAGCAAGATTTTTGAAGTATGCATGAAAATTGCTGCAATGCTTTTCAATGGACAGTGATAACAGCAAGCCTGTGCCTTAATATGCTTGTGCTCCAAAGACTGGTTCATTGAACTGTTCTGAGAGCTATCAGTGCAGATATAGTCTTGCAACAGCTGTTACAGCAGCATCTGTGACCGAGATAAAGGCTATTGAAGTTTCTGTGCCACAAGTAAATGTCAGTGAAAGTTAATACATAGAGTGAGAGCATTCCTCAAACCCCAACAGAATCAGCTATTTCTCCACCACCAAAGTCTTTGTTCTTTAGCCTAGAGTCTTTTCTTTAACACATCTGGTAAACCAACCTAGGCTTTCAGGAAACGGAGCAACAAAATTACCTAATCCTGTAGTAGAAGTCAAGAGGACATCCTCACTTCATAAAGAAGAATACTTCCTCACCATCGCGCACCCCCTCCCCTGCAAAAAAAAAAAAAAAAAAAAAAAAAAAAAAAAAAAAAAAAAAAAAAAAAAACATCAGAAGAGATAAAACAAGTGAAGATGCTAACAGTCTTGCTTTGAGAGGGCATAATAATAAAACAGAAATAAAGAAACAACTTGATATAAAGAAAAATACCACTGAACCAGGAACCTAAGAGCTTTTCTGTTGGGCTCTCAGAAAACATCTTGTACAGATGTTTTCAACATTTCTCCTCTCCCAACAAATCCTATGCCTGTTGTTAAGGATTCAATAACACTGAGATTTAACTAGCCAAAACAATTTCAGGGGTCCATAGCTGTATAGGCCAACTCAACCTGTTCTTTTACTAAATCTGTTTGTTGAAAATCGCTTTAAAAAAAGAATAGAATGTACTAAATTAAACTAAAAATAAATATAGATTTATTTGGTGTCCTCCCTCACTGGGTTCAATCAGCATGTGGTCAAAAGTTCTAATTAGTACATGCATCCAAAATTGCTATTATTAATTTGTTAACAACAGTATAAGTGATGTTAGATATTGACAAACTTAGTTACTTTTTCTTAATTTGGACAAAGAAAGCTGACAGCTTTTCTTTTTTCCAACTAACATGTATAAATTCTCCATTGTGCTTTTATCCATCATATGAGGATTTTTTCATGTGACATTGCAATTATTTAAACTCTTGCCCTATCTTTCTTAATTCATTTTTCAAAGTTGGAGGATGGCCTTTGCATCTTTAGGAGATGCATTAATAGACTTTATTTTCACCATTATTGTATGCTATCTGTTATACAATATTTTTTCTTCCCACATTTTTGTTCTCTACAGTCACCTTACCCGCCCTCTCTTAACCTAAGAAATACGGTTATATTAACAGTGTCTGCATGTTTTGTGTAGCTATGGAATCAGACTGTAATCGCCAGACACAGACTTAGTCATTTTGTTTATATAATGGGGGAAAATTCAGTTTATTAAATATTTCACATAACTATATCCAATCTTTGCCAAACTGGAAACTTGGACATTTTCCACATAGTAATTTTTGGCTCTAAAAATATATTTTTTAATATTTTAATTGTGTAGTGATTTTTTAATTCTAGTATTCATGACATGAAGATCAGACTGTTGTTTTCACATGATGTATGTAGTATCTTATGACTGGAGTTTATTTTGTTTTATATTTAAACACATTTTATTTTACAAGAGCTATTTTACAAACAGATGATGTATTTGCTTACTTAAAAAAAAAAAAAAGTTGTTTTAAAACAACTGACCAGCAGTTGTGGTTCACATCTATAATCCCACCACTTTGGGAGGACGAGGAGGGAGGATTGTTTGAGTCCAGGAGTTCGAGACCAGCCTCGGCAACATAGTGAGACCTCATATCTACAAGAAAAATCAAAAAATAGCCAGGCATGGTGGTGTGTGCCTGTGGTCCCTGATAGTCAGGAGGCTGAGTTGGGAGGATCGCTTGCACCCAGGAATTCAAGGCTGCAGTGAGCCATGATCATGCCACTGCACTGCAGCCTAGGTGACTAAACAAGACCTTGTCTCAAAAAAGTGAAAATAAAAACAGATGAAACAACAAACTTGAAAGGAAGAAAGGAGGGAAGGAAGGAAGGAAGAAAGGGAGGGAGCGAGGGAGGGAAGGAGAGAGGGAGGGAGGGAGGGCAAAACCCATCAACCTTAAGGGGAACGAATCGGGAATGAAATAATAAAAGTGTTTAGTATTAAAAGAGTTGGGGTTGTGAATATATTTAACCATGCTCGATATTTTGAATTTTTACGATGCATATATATAACATTTGTAATTTTAAGAATGTAAAAATCAGAACTTGGAGCTGTTAACTTGGAACAAACATTAGAGAGTTAGGGGTTTTTTTCTCTCTCTTTTTTTTTTTTTTTTTTTTTTTTGAGACGGGGTCTCTCTGTCACCAGGTTGGAGTGCAGAGGTATGATCTACAGATAAAGACAGAGATAGATAGAGATAGAGATAGAGATATCCATATCTATTTCTATGTATGTATAATAATTATATACATATATATATGGTATGTGTATTTCAAAAGCATTTTATTGCCTATTTTATTGTAGCTAGCTTTTTTTTTTTTCAGTTATAGTTGCAAAAAGTTATAGCAGGCATAGAACCTAGCCTTCCTGGAACCTGGAAAACTGTATAGCAATAAAAAGTAAAAAATCAGGCCGGGCACGGTGGCTCACGCCTGTAATCTCAGCACTTTGGGAGGCCGAGGCAGGTGGATCACGAGATCAGGAGTTCAAGACCAGCCTGCCCAAGATGGTGAAACCCTGTCTCTACTGAAAATACAAAAAATCAGCCGGGCGTGGTGGCGCATGCCTCTAATCCCAGCTACTCCAGAGGCTGAGGCAGAGAATTGCTTAAAACCTGGAGGGGTGGAGGTTGCATTAAGCCAAGATCGTGCCATTGCACTCCAGCCTGGGCGACAGAGCGAAACTCCGTCTCAAAAAAAAAAAAAAAAAAAGTAAGAATAACTTTTTATAAATGGTTTCATGTGATTTTAATGATATGAAATATTTTATGGGAGAGATGCCACAGTGTTAGCTAAATTATCAACTAATTCTTAGACAATATTACCAATATCAATGTCTGGAGCTTATTTCTAAGAAGTTATACTTGTAACCATGGATCAACTTTATGATGCCCTTAAGTTTAACAACCCTAAACTCTTTATTAGAGACAGGGATTAGGGTCTTTAAACACACACACACACACACACACACACACACACACACACACACACACATATATATACACACATACACACATAATTAATATAATAATTATGGGACATGTACCCTGCTCCTCGAGACTCCAAAACTCACCAAAACCAAACAGGAATACAGAATATTGTTAAGCAGAATTCTACTAAAAAACACATCAGCAAAATATGTAAAAGTAAATTCAAATTGCATGTTAGATATGTCTATCCTTCAAATCCATTGATCATCTAGCTACAGATTTTCCCCCAAATCCACTGCCCCAAACACCCTGACCGCTTGCCATTTTCCTGAATCCATTTTCTCCTTCAACTTAGCAATTGAACCATAGTCTGCCAATGACACTCTTCTTTCTCTATTACAGAGAACAATCAGGGCTCCTTAATATCTACTTGTATAACCACTTATAATCGCCTGTTTAAAAATATCAAAACAAAAACCATCTGGACAGGAGATTCTAGGAAGGAGATACATTTATATTTACTTTTTGCAGATCCATTGAATGAATTTGTTCAGTCCATTTATTCTGAGGAATTTGAACACTATACTGCACTCTAAAGACACTGTATTGACTGAAACAGATAAAGCCCATGTAATTACACCGTTTACTGTTAAGGGGACAGAGGCTATCAAATTATCACATCAATAAGCACAGCTAGGAGCGATGATGAGTGCTACATAAAGGGAAACGAAGTTTGTTTTGTAAAATTGTACAAGGGACCTTAATTTCAATCGAAAATTTAAGGAAGGTCTTTCTGAGACGTAATCGTGTATAGCGTGTCCTTAAGGATGAGAATAAGTCAGGCATGAAAAGAGCAAACAAGAAGATGCACAAAAGCCCTGAGGTAAGAAAGTTATTTGGGGGTTTGAGGGAATGAAAAACGGTCAAGAGTGAGTAGCATGGTGGGGGGGGGTGGAGGGGGGAGGATGAAATGTGAAAAATTTGTGGAGGAGGGCAGAAGTCAGCTCCCAAAAGGGCTTTATAAAAAGATTTAGTATTTGAGATGCTATTTTGGGTATAATGGGAAGTGCATGAAAAATATGGGGGGGAAGGCATAATCTAATTGGCATTTTAAGAAAATCATTCTGCAGTTTATTAAGCATAGAGCCACCAATAGCAATTGATGGCACCTATTTTCATAAATGTAGAAGAGCTTATGAAATTGGGGACATATTACACAAATCAGGTATAAGATAAAAGACTCCTTTTTAGAAAGAGTTAAGTGTCAGGAAACATATTCAATTTGTCCAATAGGAAAGAAATTGCCTATTAGAAGCATAAGAATTCCAGAACACATTTTCTAGTAGAAACAACATACATAAACTTTCTCATGTAGATAAAGGTTGCAAATGCTTGAAATGCCTTTTCCCATGTAATCATCAAATGGAATATCCTGTTTTAAATATTCCCATATAGCAAAGCAATGTAAGGTCATATAGATAGAATTTCATAGGACAAAAGTTATTCTAGGTTAAGTAAAAAATTGCAGGTCTAATTTATATTGGCTTTGCAGTCACACACTTCTTTATAGCTGGCTGTGTGACTGTCACAGTGAAGAAGAGACCTCCCTATATTTGAAACTATATCACTTGAAGCACTTATTAATATGTATCATATGCAATTAATTATATAAACCTTATGTTCAGGTGTCACTACAATGGCTGAGGGACAATACACACAGCACTACCAGCACATAGTATGTTCTTGGTACCAACCACTCAGTGAATATGAGTAACTATATAATGGGCTCAATAGGTACTTCTTCAATCAAATTTATATATTTTGAGAAATGACTGAATTGGTTGCCTGCGTCTTATAATAAGGAGGAAATGATAGAGGGCCACTATCTGCTAAAATTAGTTTTATACATAAAAGCAAAAATATGTCACATTAACCTTACGCCAATATTCAGAAAATTTTCCGAAGCCCTTGCTTCCCTTTTTTGTACAGTTTTGCATACTCCTAACAGTGAGAAAGTATAAGTTTAAATTTGTCATAGGTTAGTCTGTTCTCTCAGTATATTTTCTTCCTTGCCAAACTGTTACGGGGTCTTTAAAATTTGAAGTATCACTGTAATTCGGAGGAAGTTATGCTACTTTCCAACCAGTCTGAGCTCTTAATAGCTAATTCACACATGATGACATGTGAAATATGCTTTATTTTGTACTTTAGGAAACTGACTGGTATATTGTGCCTTTCTTTTCTGGATGTTGCAAACATAAGTTTGGAATGCTCCCAAACATAAAAGACAAAAACATAAAGCACAATTGGCCGGAACCCTCCCTACAATTTTTCATAACATTCTTTCCCAATCTTTCAGGGGAAAAAACCTTCATCTTTTCTTCCTATGAAATACAAAAATTCTGGCCCTGATTATTACCGATTTTTATCCATACTCTTAGCCTATTGAGACATTCAATTAATTGAACTTTCCCTGCAAATAAAACAGGTCCCAATTTTGAAAATGATTTATGTCATTTTTTAGAATTTGTTTTCAGAGAGACCCACCAAGGATCCTATAATCCTAAACCAGTTGTTGGTTTTCTGTAATATGTGAAATTTTGTTTTGCTCTCTGCATCACAATGATCAACATTATAAACAAAAGGATAAGATAGCCCATAGAATCTTCTTTCTTAAGGTCCTGAGTAAAATAAAACAGAAGTTGGCCCATCTGAATTTGTTTTCCTTTCTTTCCAGCTTTATTGAGGTATAATTGACACATAAAAGTTGTATATACTTAACGTGTATAATATGATGTTTTATGTAAATACATATTGTAAAGTGTGTATCACAATCAAGCTGATTAACATATCCCTCACCTCACATATTTACCGTGTGTGTGTGTGTGTGTGCGCGCAAGTGTGTTAAGGACGGTTAAGATCTACTCTCAGCAAATTTCAAGTACACAATGCATTATCATTAACTATAGTGGCCATGCTGTACATTAGATATCCAGAGCTTATTCATCCCACATAACTGAAAATTTGTATCCTTTGAGTAACCTCACCAAATTTCCCCCTCCACCACCACCACCACCTCCCCAGTTCCTAGCAATCACCATTGTACTTTGTGCTCCTAAGGTTTTTTCTGAGGCTTAATAATATTCCATTACACATACACACACAAAAAAAATACACACACACATTTTCTCTATCCTTTCATCCATCTACAGGTACAACAATCTAAGTAGATTGTTTCCATATATTGGGTACTGTGAATAATGCTGCCATGAACATGTAAATGCAGATATCTCTTCGAGATAGTGATTTTATTTCCTTTGGATATACACTTAGATATGGACTTGTTGGATCATATGGCAGTTCTTAATTTTGTGAGAGATCTCCATACCATTTCCCGTAACATACATTCCCACCAACAACATATGAGGATTCCCTTTTCTCCACATCCTTGCCAACCCTTGTTATATTTTGTCTTCTTGATAATAGCCATCCTAACAGGTGTTAGGTGATATTGCATTATGGTTTTGGTTTGCATTTCCCTGATGATCAGTGATGTTGAGCACATTTTCATATACATTTGGCCATTTGTACATCTTCTTTGGAGAAATGTCTGTTCAGATCTTGACCCCTCTGAATTTGATTCTTATTCAACATTTGGCAGGAAGGGGAAGTGGAGAATTGGGGAAGAAATTTGAGAAGTAGTTGACTTAAGAGTTTTGGATTAAGAGCTGCTCCTCTGTCCAACTCTTTGCCTGTTAGTTTTGGGGCTTTTGATTGGGCAGAATTGGAGAAATGGGCCAAATAAAAGATAATAGAAGGTGGGAAGATTTTATTTGTATTGGAAACAGAAGAGAGTAAGTCATAAAGACTGGAGGAATTGGACTGTATCTGTGACAATGGGACAGTATGGGCTGGAGTAGAGTAGGTTATGGAGTTTGGGAGCATTTCAGTAGAGAAAGGTGAAAGTCTCTGATTTCACTACTGTAATGTAATTGTGACAAAGACAAAAGAAGAAAGAAAATTTTAAGTTATGTTAGTTGTTAAAAATACAAACATGCAAGCCATTTCTTTAGAATCTAAGGTTGAAAAATTAAATGGTTCTTAATTCATTTTGGATGATCAATTATTTTCATCTAATGCAAAACTGAGTTTTAGCCATTTGATACTTCAGCTTTATATGGAGTTAAACATTTAAATGAAGGTTTTCTATTTCTTTCACCTCCAGGTGAGGGCAAGAAAGTACAGCTCCAACTTGGGCTTATATTTTGTTATCTATATAGATACAGATGAAAATAGGCTTATATTTTACTATCTATATAGACATAGATACAGATAATGAAATAGCAGTCATTTACTGTGCCTTCTATGAGTTGGACATTTTGTATACAGTATCTTTAATCATGACGAGGTAATTAATATTGTGTCCATTTTATAGATGGGAGAACTGGGGTTCAGAAATGTTAATTGGCTTGCTCAGAGCCACACAGATATTAAGTGAGCCTGCTGAGGATTTTAACCTATTATATAGAGTCCCCAAATCTATCACCCTTTCTACTCGGTCATTCTGCGTCCCATGCATTTTTCCTTCTAAGCAGAGAAAGTAAAGCAAAACCTCAAAAGAAACAACTATTAAATTTCTCCTTTCATCTTTCTACTGCCAGCATACATATTTACTTTCTAAACTTATTTTAAATCAAAACTAGAGAACTAATATCTGTTTTTATAATAGTACCTAATTTAAAAGAACAATTGTATGGTTCAATTGAAATTCATTTGACTTATTTCTTCACATAGACACTTCTTTTGGTTTGGCTGGCAGAATACCTATATAGAAATATGGTACCATTTGTTTGTGACACTGATAGATAATAAGTATTATTCATTTTTTAACACAAATCACAGGCAAATATGTGTTCTCAAAGACCCAAAGATTCATACAGGAAAGAGAAAAAAAACAGTACTAAAGGTCCAATTCTCACAATAAAAGAAAATCACACAAATAGGAGACAGCAAGACTTCATCAATCATTTGCCTACCTGGGACACTGTCAGTGATATTCAAATTCAACCCTCTTGTCTTATCAGAATGTTTGTCTAGCAGTGTTCTTATGGATTATCTATTTTTGCTGAATAACTTGCAGCAGGGCTGCCAATCAAGAGAGAAAAGAAGCTGCCTTCGGTGATGAAAATTGCTTTCCAGTGACTGATTGTGCTAATCAATCTTCTGTAAGGGAAATCAGGAGTAAAAGATGGCCAATAATTGCAAAACACTGCTGCACACATGAGGAAAAATAATCCATGCACAAAGAACAGAAAGTAACTCTTAAGAAAATGTTGCAGAGTTGGCTATTTTGAAGTATATATACCTTGGAAAGCAGTTTTTCACAGTTTAATACCTAAACCTTATTTTTAATATGTGGGTAAGAACTATGCCTACTTTACTGTCGCATTATAATATTTGATGGCACTTCACAATTTGAGAGTAATCCAGGATTTCTCTTTTATAACTAATTACAAGTTATAAAAATTGTCAGGATTGCTACTGCAGGGATTACATTTAGCCTCTGATTATTATTTTCTGCATGTGATAACAAAAATGAATTAATGGCAGTTAAATCTTAATTTTTAATGAATCCCAGCTGCCCGTACAGTTCAAGAAATGATGCATACCATTTTGTCTCTTTGTTTAGAGTATGCTTGTGAGTTCATTGTGATATTAGAAGAACAAAATCCAATGTAATGTTGACTCTATAGCAAGTCCTATGCAGACATTGCACAGCGGAGTCTAAAACTTTTACTGCTCTCCACAAAAAATATATAAGTTATTTTTTCCAGCGTGTGCATTTAAGCCAAATTTTACAACTCTGTGTAACTTAAGAGTCAACTATATGAGAGCTGGAACCATATATGTGAATAAAATATGTGAAACAATACCTGAAGTTCAGGAAACCAATTTTGGCACCTACTGTGTTTCTTCAAATAGAAACAAATATTTGCAAGACTCACTAAAACAATTAAGAAAAAAAATGTTGCAAATTAAATTAGGATGCATTGCCTTAATGGAAGTCCTGCATGGCACATGGTTTGATCACATCAGCCTCTTTTTGTTTTGACTTTTTCTCTTCTACTTTCAAGCTATTGGAAATTTCTTCTATTTCCAGGTGATTTGGAAATTTCTCCTGCCTAAAGCGACATTGCTTGGAGTACATTAGACAATTTCAAAAGGTTGTAACAAAACCTAAAACAGTAATTTGCAAAGGGAATCTACCTAAGGTCCTGTAAAGAATTTCTTCAATTCTTTGCCGAAAATTATGAAATCATGTTCACTCTTCCAGTGATAAATATTTGATTTGATAGCATCAAATTTGTCTCTTACTGCTGTATTTTCATGCACAAATAATTCTTTTTTTCAAGTCAAATGATACTGTAGTTGCTTATATTATTGTAAGTCAATAAAACTCAGCAAGTTTAGCAACATAACTCAACTGAAATGATATTTAAAGCTATGACAAAGAGTGCACATGGGCAGGCAATGACAAGTACAATACCACTGCTATCTAGACAATGGTTATTTTAAGATAGACACATCCTGGTTTCAGAGAAGTTAACATGTGAAAGGTGTGACTCTTAGGATTGACGAAATACACTAATAAAGTCACAAAGTAAAACTTCAGAAATAACGATGTCTAATTCTTTTATTTTTCATAGTGGGACCATAAGACCCAAAGAATTGAGAAAAACTATTCTTGAGACCCAAAGAATCATATGGTGGTTGAAACTAGAAGAGAAACTAGATAATTTTAAGGATGATTTATATTGTATTATTTTCTATTTTGATGACCTGCCCCTTCTGAATGATTAATTACTTTTTAATTTTCTTGTGCTCAAAGCTATTATTTGATTGAATGCTCGTTTAGCTCATCAGTCTGTCAACCACCGGTCATTGTGTTGTGACTAGAAGGTTGCTTCTATTCTTTATTAAGTAAACCTAGTTGACAGTACAAAATGTTCTTAATCCATTATGTAATTTCAATAACTTACTTAATTATTAGTAACTAAAGATAAAATTATCTTGGATTAATCTTAATATAATGTTTTCATCTTAACAAATTAAATATCTTCCTTTTGTTTGCTGCACCATTTCTAGATTTCTCCATCCCATTTTTAAGGCTTACCATAGTGTAGCATCACCTAAATTACTCAATTTTATTTACATCTACTCGAAACTATATTATTCTAATTTTTGCTTTGGTCACCATGACTACTAATAATAAAATGCTTGTAAAATTATTGTTCAATCTCAGCATTTTAATAACTGTCCATGGAATCTCTGAAAGTTAGGCAATTTATTGTATTAATTGTCTTTGACTAATAGTACATAATGTACACCATGTCATGTCTGTGCTTTGAGCATTACTCACTTTTTAACACATTTGGAAGAACCAAAACAGAGGAAATCTGGAGTCACCATGTAATTGACCATGAGCTTTTATGTCAGTATTGACTTCCTCTCCTGGCTTTAATGGTCTTAAGTTGGTCTTTAGTGGTGTGCAGTAGATATCGTCACACATCACTTGCCTGTGAAGGCATTCTCAAGCAAAATATCGCCTTCTCCATTTTTTTTCCTCATGTTGATATATCTCTGATAGTAATAAAGCTTCTTCCTGAGACAGACAACTAAATTTAAAAACCATTAAGCCAGGCATCACTGAATACATTAAAATTAAAATTATTACTATATAACAGATGGCTGATACTGACTTCTGGTTATTATGCCCCTCATACACCTACTCTTCCAAAAAAGAAAAAAAGTGTTTAAAAATACTTAAGAATTACATTAATATAGAAACAAGAAACTTCATAGTAGAAATAGACTTATCAATACCTGGACATGTTTATCATCAGTCAGAAAGTATTATGGATCAGTAGAAGCATGTCTAGCTATGGATCAAAAGACTAAGGAGTAACTGTATATTGTTCAAGTTGATTTGTGATAGGTGGTTATTTCCTTTCACCTTTTCTCAGCCTTTCTAGCTCAACAGACTAAAAGTCCTAAGGACAATCTATAACCTGGAAGCCATTATTTTTTTGTCATAAAGACTAGTCAACAAGACATATGATATAAGCTGTTCATCATATTTCCATTTTAAATTAAATGGCACCGTCTTACGCAATTACAGTCTTATAGTGTCACAGAGTTCATCTTTACTTTAGAGACTGGATGCCTTATAAAGATGCAAATGTATTCTTCTCATCTATGTTAATGTCAATAAATATAATTTTTTAAAGGTAAAAATCTGTTTCAGTCTAGAGTTGGAAATCTGGAGAAAAAATATTTCAGTCGATATTTTTTCAATATAAAATATCTAATTTTCTATTCACTTTAAAGGAAATAAGCACTGATAAATGTGACTAACATTTAATGAATGATTAATAGCACTGCGTTTTCCATAATAATTTATTATAAGGGGAGACGGAGCAAAATGCAGAAAGCTCCACTGATCATTTCCCCTCCCCACACAAGGACACCAAGTTAACAACGATCTACACAGGAAAAACAGCTTCAAAGGAACCGAAAATCAGGTAAGCACGCATTGTACTCACTTGTAACTTCATATTGCTGAGAGAGACACTGAAGCTATAGGGAAAAGTACTAAATCTTTAACGCTAACCCTTCCCCATCCTGGCAGCTTTGGCATGGTGCTGAGCATCTTGGACTTGGGGAAGGGTGAACACAGCAATTGTGAGGCATTAAACTCAGTGCTGTTCTGTTAGAGCAGCAAGGAAAACCAGACCAAACTCAGCTGAAGCCTGCCTACAAAGGGAACATTTAAGCCAGCCCTAGCTAGAGGAGAATTGCCAAACCCAAGTGTCCCACCCTGAATGCCCAAAAACTTTGCCACCAAGGGCCAAACTGCTCCGTGTTTCTATGCAAACTTGAAAGGCATTCTAGACCATCAGGACTGCAACTCTTAGGAGAGTCCTAGGGCTGAACTAGGCCCAAAAACCGTGGACTCGGAGGCACAGGACATACTTCGACACCAGCCCAGGTAGCCAAGGAAGTGCTAGCATCACCCCTCCCCTAACCCCAGGCTGCAAAGCTCCAGGCTCCAAAAGAGACTCCTTCATTCCACTTAAGAAGAGGAGAAGGAAGTGTGGGGGCTATATGTTGCATCTTGGATACTAGCCAGACCACAGCGGGATAGGGCACTGGTCAGAGTCATGAGGCTCCCGTACTAGGCCCTAGCTCCCGGATGGCATTTCTAGACATATCCTGCCTTGAAGGAAAAGACCCAGACCTGCCAGAATTCATCGTCAGCTAAAAGAAGTGCTCTTGGGCCCTGAATAACCAGCAATTATACTCAGGTACTAAATTGAGGGCTTTGGAGAGCCTCTGAAACTTGCTGGCGTCAGGTACCAATATTGCCACAAGGATTAGAGCAACAAGCAGGCTCTTGCGGTCCCTGATTCCAAGACTTGACTCTTGGACAGCATTTCAGGACATTCTCTGGGCCAGAGAAAAGCCCACTACCCTGAAGGGTGAATCACAGGCCACACAACATTCACCACAAGCTGACTTAAGAGACTTTAGGCCTTAAAGGTATATTGAAAGTAGTCTGGCATTACTCCTCCTGGCCAGGGGTGGCAATGGGGATGGCATGAGGTGACTCTGTCTTTGGAAAGGGAAGGAAACAGTGGGAAGGAAAGTGTCTTGTGGTTTGAGTGCCAGTTCGGCCACGATAAAATAGAATACCGAGTAGACTTCTAAGTTTTTTGGCTCTTGTCCCTGATGCTCAGATGGCAGTTCTGGACCCACCCAAGGCTAGGGGTAACTTGCCGCCCTGAAGTGAAGAATACAGGTCTGGCTGGCTTTGCCACCTGATGATTATAGCGCCCCAGGATCTTGAGAGAACATAGGCAGTAGTCAGGGAGTAGTTATAGAAGACCTGGGGCAAGACCCAGTGCTGTGCTGGCTTCAGGTCTTACCCAGCAGAATCATAGTGGTGGTCGCCACAGGGGTACTTGGTTCAATCCACACCCAGATTTAGGTGGCTCAGAACAGGGGGAGATACTCTATGTTTGGGAGAAAGTAAGGAATGAGAACAAGGGTTTCTGCCTGGTAATCCAGAGAATTCTCCAAGATCTTGCTCAAAACCAGCAAGGCAGTACCTCTACAAGTCTGCAAGAACCACAGGATTATTGAACTTGGGATGACTCCTAAAGTAAAAGCATCTTAGATCACAACACCTAAGTCCTTTAAAATATCTGAAAAGCCTTCCCAAGATGGATGGCTACAAATAAGTTGAGACAGTGAAGACTATATAGACTACAATAAATATCTAGCTCTTTGATGCCCAGACACTGAAGAACATCTACTAGCATCACCAACATCCACAAAAACATGACCTCACCAAATGAACTAAATGAGGACAAGGGACCATTCCTGAAGAAACAGAGATGTGTGACCTTTCAGACAAAGAATTTAAAATTTTAATAGCTGTGCTGAGGAAATGCACAAAAATTCAAGATAATCCAAAGAAGGAATTCAGAACTCTATCAGATAAATGTAACAAAGGCATTGAAATAATTATAAATAATCAAACAGAAATTCTGGAGCTTGAAAATGCAACTAACATACTGAAGAATGTATCAGAGTCCCTTAATAGTAGAATGGATCAAGCAGAAGAAAGAACTGGAATAAAGATGGGCTATTTGAACATAGCCAGTCATTGGGGTCAAAAAATAAAAATAAAAAACACTGAAGCACAACTACAGAAAATATAAAATAGCTTCAAAAGGGCAAATCTAAGAGTTATTAGCCTTAAAGAAGAGGTAGAGAGAGAGTTAGGGGTAGAAAGTTTATTGAAAGGGATAATGACAGAGAACTTCCCAAACCTAGAGAAAGGTATGAATTTTCAAGTATAAAAAGGTTATAGTACACCAAGCAGATTTAACTCAAAGTAGACTACCTCAAGGCATTTAATAATCAAACTCCCAAAGGTCAAGAATAAAGCAAGGTTCCTGAAAGCAGCAAGAGAACAGAATCAAATAAAATACAACGGAGCTCCAATAGGTCTAGCAGCAGACTTTTCAGTGGAAACCTTACAGACCAGGAGAGAGTACCATGACATATTTAAAATGCTGAAGGAAAAAAAAAACACCCCCCCCCAAAAAAAAAAAAAAAAAAACAAAACTGTTACCATAGAAAAGTATTATCTGGAAAAAAATCCTTCAAACATGAGGGAGAAAAAAACACTTTCCCAAACAAGCAAAAGCTGAGAGATTCCATCAATGCCAGATGCATTCTATAGAACATTCTAAAGGGAGTACTTCAATCAGAAAGAAAAAGATATTAATGAGCAATAAATAATCACCTGAAGGTACAAAACTCACTGGTAATAGTAAGTACACAAAGAGAATATTGTAACACTGTAATTGTGCTATGTAAACTACTCTTACCCTAAGTAGAAAGACTAAACAATGAACCAAACAAAAATAATAGATACAACAGCTTTTCAAGGCATAGCCAGTACCACAAGATATAAATAGAAACAACAAAAAGTTAAAAAGTAGAGAGATTAAGTTAAGGTATAGAGTTTTTATTTTTCTTTATTTTTTTTTATTTTTTGCTTTTTTGTTTGTTTATACAAATAGTGTTAAATTGTTATCAGGGCAAAACAATGGGATATAAAATAGTATTTGCAAGCCTCATGGTAACCTCAAACCAAAAAATATGCAATGGATACACAGAAAATAAAAAGCAAGGAACTAAATAATATTACCAGAGAAAATGATCTTCACTAGAGGAAGAAAGGAAGGAAATAAAGAAGAGAAGACCAGAACATAAATAACGAAATGGCAGGAGTAAGTCTTTACTTGTCAATAATAGCATTGAATGTAAAGGGACTAGACTCTCATATCAAAAGACAAAGACTGGCTGAATGGATATAAAAAACAAGACCCATTGATCTCTAGCCCACAAGAAATGCACTTCACTATAAAGATACACATAGACTGAAAATAAAGGGATGGAAAGAGATATACTATGCCAACAAAAAACAGAAAAGAGCAGGAGTCACTATACTTACATCAGAGAAAATAGATTTCAAGATAAAAACTATTAAAAGAGTAAAAGGAGATCACTATATAATGATAAAGAGGTCAATTCATCCAGAAAATGTAACAATTTTAAATATATATGAACCTAACACTGGAGCACCCAGATATATAAAGAAAATATTATTGGAGGTAAAGAGAGATAGTCCCCAATGCAAGGACAGCCAGAGACTTAAACACCCCACTTACAGGATTGTACAGATCTTCCAGACAGAGAATCAACAAAGAAACATCAGACATAATCTGAAGTATAGACCAAATGGCTCTCATAGATATTTACAGAACATTTCACCCAAAAGCTACAAAATACACATTCTTTTGTTGAGTATATGGATCATTCTCAAAGATAGATTATATGTTAGATCACAAAACACATTCAGAAAAACTGAAATCATATGAAGCATCTTCTCTGACTACAAACAAATAAAACTAGAAATTAATTACAAGAGGAATTTAGGAAACTATACAAATACATGGAAATTAAATGACATGCTCCTCAATGACCAGTGGGTCAATGAAGAAATTAAGATGGAAATTGAAAAATTTCTTCCAACAGATGAGAATGAAAACACAACATAACCAAACCTAAGTAAAACAGTAAAAGCAGTACTAAGCAGAAAGTTTATAGCTATTAAGTGCCTACATCAAAAAAGATTAAAAACTTCAAATAAACAATCTAATGATGCATTTTTATAGAACTAGAAAAGCAAGAGCAAACCTAACCCAAAATTAGTAGAAGAAAAGAAATAATAAAAATCAGACTAGAAATGAATGAAATAAAATGAAAATACAAAATATCAATGAAACAAGATTAGATTTTTTAAAAAGTTAAACAAAATTGAGAAACCATTAGCCAGACAAAGAAAAAAAGAGAGGAGATCCAAATAAATAAAATCAGAAATAAAAAAGGAGACAGTACAACTGATACTGCAGAAATTCAAAGGATCATTAGTGGCTACTATGAGCAACTATATGTCAATAAATTGGAAAATCTAGAAGAAATGGACTAATTTCCAGATATATACAACCTACCAAAAAATTGAACCAGGAATAAATTCAAAACCCAAACAGACCAATATCAAATAATAAGATCGAAGCCATAATAAAAAGTATCCCAGTAAAGAAAAGTCCAGGACCTGATGGCTTCACTGCTGAAGGCATTAGCAAACATTTAAAGAACACTAATACCAATCCTACTCAAAATATTCCAAAAAATAGAGTAGGAGTAAACACTTCTAAACTCATTCTATGAGGTCAGTATTACCCTAATACCAAAACCAGACAAACACATATAAAATAAAGGAAACTACTGGCCAGTATCTCTCATACATATTGATGCAAAAATCCTTAACAAAATTCTAGCAATCCAAATTCAATAGCACATTACAAAGATCATCCATCATGACCAAGTGAAACTTATCCCTGGAATAAAAGGATGGTTCAACACATGGAAATCAATCAATGTGATGTATCATATCAACAGAATGAAGGGTAAAAACCATATGATGATTTCAATTGATGCTGAAAGAGCATTTAATAAAATTCAACATCACTTCATGATAAAAACCCTAAAATATCTGGGAATAGAAGTAACATACCTCAATATAATAAGAGTCATATACGACAGACTCACAGCTGGTATAACACTGAATGAGGAAAAACTGAAAGCCTTTCCTCTAAGATCTGGAACATGACAAGGATGTCCACTGTCACCACTGTTATTCAACATATTACTGGAAGTCCTAGCTACAGCAATAAGAAAAGTGAATGATATAAAGGGCATCCAAATTGGAAAGAAAAAAATCAAATTATTTTTGTTTGCAGATTATATTATCTTACATTTGAAAAAAAATGAAAGATACCACAAAAATCTATTAGAACTGATAACAAATTCAACAAAGTTGCAGGATATAAAATTAACATACAAAAATTAGTAGCATTTCTGTATGCCAACAGTGAACAGTGCAAAAAAACAGTAATCCTATTAACAATAGCTACATATAAAATTGAGTACCTAGGAATTAACCAAAGAAGTGAAAGATCTCTATAATGAAAATTATGAAACACTGATGAAGGATATAGAAGAGGACACCAAGTAATGGAAAAATGTTCCATGTTCCTGGATTGGAAGAATATTGTTAAAATGTCCATACTACTCAAAACAATCTACAGATTCAATACAATCCGTATCAAAATACCAATGACATTCTTCACAGAAAAAGAAAAAAAATCCTAAAATTTATATGGAACTACAAAAGATCATAAATAGAAAAAGCTATCCTAAGCAAAAACAACAAAACCAGAGGAATCACATTATCTGATTTCAAATTATGCTAGCTATAGTAAACAAAACAGCATAGTTCTAGTTTAAAAACAGACAGACAGACAAATGAGACAGAACAGAAAACCCAGAAACAAATCCACACACCTACAGTGAACTCATTTTTGACAAAGATCCCAAGAACATGCACTGGGGAAAAGGCAGTTTCTTCAATAAATGGTGCTGGGAAAACTGGAATAAATGTGCAGAAGAATGCATCTCTCACCATATACAAAAAAAAAAAAATGGATTAAAGACTTAAATATAAGAACTGAAGGTATGTAACCACTCCAAGAAAACATTGGGGAAAATCTCCAGGATATTGGTCTGGGCAAAATTTTTTTGAGCAATACCCTACAAGAATAGGCCACCAAAGTAAACATGAACAAATGGGATTACATCAAGTTAAACGGCTTCTTCTCAGATAAGGATACAATCAACAAAGTAAACAGACAACCCACAGATTGGAAGAAAATATTTGCAAACTACCCCTCTGACAAGAGATTAATAAACTAAATATATAAGGAGCTCAAACAACTCTCGAAGACAAAATATAATAAACTGATTAAAATATGGGCAAAAGATTTGAATAGACATTTCTCAAAAGAAGACATACAAATGGCAAACAGGTATATGAACTGGTGCTGTATATCATTGATCATCATAGAATGCAAATCAAAATTACAACGAGATATCATTTCACCCCAGTTAAAATGGCTTTTATTCAAAAGATAGGCAATAATAAATGCTGGTGAGGATGTAGAGAAAAGGGAACCCTCATACACTGTTGGTGGGAATGTAAATTAGTACAACCACTATGGAGAATAGTTTGGAGGTTCCTCAAAAGTCTAAAAATTGAGCTACCAAATGATCCAGCAATCCCACTGCTGGGTATAGATGCAAAAGAAAGGAAATTAGTATATCAAAGAGATATTTGCACTATGTTTGCTGCAGTGCTGTTTACAATAGCTAAGATTTGGGGCAATCTAAGTGTCCATCAACAGATGAATAAATGAAGCAAATGTGGTAAATATACAAAATGGAATACTATTCAGTCATAAAAAGAATGAGATCCAGTCATTTGCAACCACATGAAGGGAACTGGAGATGATTATGTTAAGTGAAATAAGCCAGGCACAGAAAGACAAACATCACATGTTCTCAACTATATGTGAAATCTAATATCAAATCAATTGAACTCATGTACATAGAGGAGTAGAAGGATGGTTAGCAGAGGCTGCAAAGGGTAATGGGGGCTGAGGGGAGGTGGAGATGGTTAATGGGCACAAAAAAAATAGAAAGAATAAAAAGACCTACTATTTGATAGCAAACAGGGTGACTAGAGTCAATAACTACGTTTTAAAATAATGTACTTAAAAAGTCTAGATTATTTGTAACTCAAAGGATAAATGCTTGAGGGGATAGACACCCCATTCTCCATAATGTGCTTATTTCACATTGCATACCCGCATCAAAATATCTCATGTGCCTCATAAATATATATACCTATTTTGTACCCACAAAAATTATAAATTAAGACATTAAAAAATTTTACATTAAAATTTTTGATGATTTTAGAAGCTATTTTATCAAGTTCAAGAGACTTGTAAGTAATTCTATGCAATGCCATTTATAAATGCTTTATCACAGATTAATAGAATATTATTTAGAACATGCTTCAAACATGTAAAAGGTAAAAGCAAGCCTCCTAATGACTGATTCTTAAAAGAGTGGGACCAGGCATGGTGGCTCACACCTGTAATCCCAGCACTTTTGGAGGCCAAGGCGGCCAAATCACCTGAGGTCAGGAGTTTGAGACTAGCCTGGCCAACATGACAAAAACCCTGTATCTACTAAAAATACAAAAATTAGCTGGCTGTAGTGGTGGGCACCTGTAATCCCAGATACTCAGGAGGCTGAGGCAGGAGAATCATTTGAACCCGGGAGGTGGAGGTTGCAGTGAGCTGAGATTGTGCCACTGCACTCCAGCCTGGGTGACAGAGCAAGACTCTGTCTCAAAAAAAAATTAAATAAATAAAATAAAAAGAATGGGAGAAAACATTTGCAAAGTATGCAACTGACAAAGGTCTAATATCCAGTATCTATAAGGAACTTAAACAAATTTACAAGATTAAAACAACCCCATTAAAAAGTGGGCAAAGAACATGAACAGACACTTCTCAAATGAAGACGTGCATGTGGCCAAAAATCATATGAAAGAAAGCTCAATATCACTGATCATTAGAGAAATGCAAATCAAACTACAAAGAGACATCATCTCACACCAGTCAGAATGGTGGTTATTAAAAAGGCAAAAAATAACAGATGCTGGTGAGGTTGTGGAGAAAAGGAAACTCTTATACACTGTTGGAGTGATATGGTTTGGCTGCGTCCCCACCCAAATCTCATCTTGAATCCCCACATGTTGTGGAAGGGACCCAGTGGGAGGTAATTAAATCATGGGAGTGGGTCTTTCCCATGCTATTATCATGATAGTGAATAGGTCTCATGAGATCTGATAGTTTTAAAAACAGGAGATTCCCTGCGCAAGCTCTCTCTCTCTCTCTCTCTCTCTCTCTCTGCCTGCTGCCATCTATGTAAGACGTGACTTGTTCTTCCTTGCCTTCTGCCATGATTATGAGGCCTCCCAAGCCACATGGAACTGTAAGTCCATTAAACCTCTTTCTTTTGTAAATTGCCCAGTGTGAGGTATGTTTTATTAGCAGTGTGAAAATGGACTAATACATGATTGGAGTGAAAGTTAGTTCAACCATTGTGGAAATCAGTATGGTGATTCCTCAAAGAGCTAAAAGCATTACTGCCATTCAACCCAGCAATCCCATTACTGGGTATATACCCAGAGTAATATAAAGCATTCTGCCACATGCATGCATATGTTCATTGCAGCATTGTTCACAATAGCAAAGACACGGAATCAACCTAAATGCCCATCAGAGATAGACTGGATAAAGAAAATATGGCACATATATACCATGGAACACAATGCAGCCATAAAAAGGAACAAGATCATGTCCTTTGCAGGGACATGCATGGAGCTGGAAACCATTATCCTCAACAAACTAATGCAGGAAGAGAAAACCAAATACCACATGTTCTCACTTATAAGTGAAAGCTAAATGATAAGAACTTACGAAAGCAAAGAAGGAAACAACAGATGCTGGGGTCTACTTGAGAGAGGTGGGTAGGACGTGGGAGAGGAACAGAAAAGGTAACTATTGAGTACTGAGCTTAATCCCTGGGTAATAATATGTACAACAAACCCCTGTGACATGTGTTTATCTGTGTAACAAATCTTCACATGTACCCCCAAACCTAAAATAAAAGTTGAAAAACAATTTCTTAAACCATTTCTAAATATTATCTCAATTTAAAATGCAATTGCCATTTCTTATTCAGTTTTGCCCTCAAGCAGGCATAGGACTAATCTGCAGAACTCAACCTGGAATAAGCACCATGGCACAGAATTGTTAGTTGCTGTGGTAGCAAAATTCCCAGAGAATTACTTGTCATCAAAGCCTAGAAAATTCAATTATTAATTGTAGCCAGGTTCTAAGTAAGGGATGTCATAGGAAAGATTATGGCAGGTTTTTAAATAAATCTTTCTCATTGATTTACTAATACTAAGCCTGACTTAGAAATGAATGCCATTTATCAATGGAAAACTGGAAATTTTCAACCTTATGTGGCATTTTCCTCCTCTCTTGCCTCTTGATGAAGATTTCACCTAAATTCTTCTCTTGCAGATCCATGGTACGTAATAACCACATCCAAGAGGTGTGATGGGGAGAAAAATTCTCACTGGTCTCTCCTACTGGTAAGAAGACAAGCAGTCCCAGCTCACTTTAGAGGTTAGGAAGGTATGGGATATGAGGAGGCAGATTCCTTAGAGGTTGATAACTTCCTAGCCATTGGTCAGAAATCAGATTTCAGGAATTTAGGAATACATTTTCATTGCAGATCCTCTTCTTTTTCATGTCTTTTATCTGCTTTTCCAGGAGCCAATGCATTGGCTAAATTCTTCAACATGTGCAATCAGAAATACCACATTCAAATACAATAAAAAATAAATTTTATATAAATTCAGATAAAATAAATAAAAAATTAAATAGTGACACTCTTACAGTGCTGTAGCAAACACTAATCCAAAACTTGGCAAAAGTAATTTCATATGTAAAAAGATCTGTTGAATGCCACATTCTTTGCTTTGTAAATAGGACAGTGTTGTCTAGCCAATGTCTCCACACCTTGTGATTTCTTCCTTGGTTATCTCTTTACCATTAATCTTTTACTTGTCATCACCACTCTCCCTGATCAGATTTGTTCTGTCTGCCTCCAGTCGCTCTTCTCCCCAATTTATCTTCCACACTTCTGCACGATTCCTTTTCCTAAACGTAACACTGGTCATACCAATCAGACAGGGACTTGCTATTCTCCACATTAGCATCTGCACACAAGATCCTCTGAACACATATGTTTCTGGACATGCCACATGGAGTTTAATGAAAACAAAAAAGAATTTTGTGATCAAATATACTTGAAAAATACAGAGTTGAACAGGGTAAAGTCAGTTTCTCTACTTCTAATAGCCTTTGGTATTCCAAAAACGCAATGTGAATTTCCAAGTCAGAGCTAAGATTTGAAGTACTTCCCAAATTTATTTGTATAATATTTTTTCAGAAGTTTTCAACATCTTGAGGAACACTTCATTAAACTTTTGAGATATTGATCTACAACATAATGACTCAATTTTAAATCTGATATTCTGTGAACTTCAAAATAGGGTCTTGAATTAGTTTCCTAGGCCTGCCATAACAAAGTACCATAAAATGTGTGATTTAAAACAACAGAAATTTATTCTTTCACAGCTCTGGATGCCAAAAATCCAAAATCAAAGTGTCAGTAGGGCTATGCTCTCTCTGAGATCTCTGTGGGAGAATTTTTTTCACATTTCTCCCTCGATAATGGTTACTGGCAATCCTTGGCAATTTTGGCCTTGCAGCTGCATAACTTGAGTCACTGTCTCTATCATCACAGGGACATTTTCTCTCCTTGTCTGTCTTCCTGTCAACTTCCCTCTGGGCGTATGTCTCTGTATCCAAATTTCTCTCTTCTTATAAGGGCACCTGTCATATGATTAGGGCCCACTCTAATCCAGTATGACCCCCTTTTTTTTTTTTTTTTTTTTTGAGACAGAGTCTCACACTGTCGCCCAGGCTGGAGTGCAATGGTGTGATCTCGGCACACTGCAACCTCCGCCTCCCAAGTTCAAGCGATTCTCCTGCCTCAGCCTCCTGAGGGATGGTTGGGATGATAGGTGACCACCACCACACCTGGCTAATTTTTTATATTTTTAGTAGAGACGCGGTTTCATTATGTTGGTCAGGCTGGTCTTGAACTCCTGACCTCGTGATCCGCCTGTTTCAGCCTCCCAAAGTGCTGGGATTACAGGCGTGAGCCACCACACCCAGCTGACCCCATCTTAACTTGATTACCTCTTCAAAGACCCTATATCCAAATAAGGTCACAATGAAGTTCTAGATGGACATGAATTTGGGGGAACACCATTCAACCCAGTAGAGACCCCAACCATCTTTGTAGTAGTCTTTTATCTCAATATTCTTTTAGTGTTTCCGATATTTCAATGAATGAAGGTGAGTTTGGATCCCCTACAACATACCCTGTACTTTCCTTTCTCCGTAGTTCAGACTTACAGATTATGTGCCAGGATGAGTGATTTGCACCTCTAACGCAGATCCTATATGTTGGCTCACTCAACAACTATACCAACTCCCTTTCCCTCATGTTCCTCCACTATACAAGCTAGAAAGAGAAATACTTGAATTCCCAGACACACTTGCAGCTAGGGGTGGCCATGGGACATGTTCTATACAAAAGTCCTTGGATAAGGCCATCCTCCCAAAATATACACACACATATGGTGAATCAGAAAGATCAAAAGAGCTTGCATGCTGGATGAGAATGTCAAGCCCCCTAATACCATGAACGGCCTATTCGTAGACTTTTTGTGTGTGCCAGCCACTCTTTGAAGGATTTTCTTTAACAAGTAGCTAAATGTAATCCTGATTAATAAACCCATTCAATTTGCTAAATTCAAGTTCTGTCTGTTCTCAATACTCCATTTAGATATGATTTCTACACCTGAAAAAAAGCCTTTCCTTCTCTGAATTGACATAATATCTGATTGCTGGGATTCGTTTATCAATTAATCCTGCCCTGCCAAGTGTCATTTCTTCTATTTTACTCTTGAACTGTTATTTCAGTATTTTGTGTACCTGAACTATTTTCATATTTACCTATATCAGAGTAATATCAGTGTATTATATGACTCATAAATATAAGATACTTAAGAGAAAATATGGCTTCTTATATTTCCTTCTACTTCACAGCAAATGATAGCTGAAAATATTTTATCACAATGTATCCACTGTGTTATTAAATGTAGGGTGTGTAATATCTGTAAAAGTTTTGTCCAATATTGTCTTCTCTAATAGTTATTTCTACCGAATCTTGTGCTACAGTTGTCAGACTATGCTGCTGACATCCTATTGCATAATGAACCTGGACACAATCCTTGCAGATTTTATATGTAAGTCTTAGCCCATTAAGACTATATATAAGAAATTATATAATAAATTAAGACTTTGGTGTCTAGTACTCAAAGGGTAGCTCAGAGTTTAGCTTTTCTTCAAACTCTTACTGCTCTCTGCTCTTGGAACTTGCCTCTTGGCAGAGAGATAGGAAGGCCTAAAATGTTCTTTTGGAAGTCTAGAGAGAGGAAGCCAGAAAGAACTGACATTGAGTTTTGTAATAAACTTTGAAGAATTTGGAAAATGTTCCATTTATCCCTTTTGACAGTCTTACACGGGGTACATGACAATCCTTTATGACAATGGATTCTGAAGGCATCTATATATATATCTATGTGGGTCTAGCCCCTAAGCATGAATGAAACCAAAACTCTATTTAGTGCCTTTGCTATGCATAGATATTCATAAATAAATAAATATATATATGTATATCCCCAACACAAACATTCATAAATATGTATACATAGACACACATTCATAAATACACACATTCATAAACATTCCTAGACACATTAGATACATTCATAAACACATACACATCTATACACACACACATTCACACACTCACGCATGCACACATAGAAAACCTGCACCAATCCTTACATATCATGAATACGTTAGATCTTCAAGGTGAATGGAGAAGGAAGTGACCATACTGTTTTTGTGTAAAATTTAAAATGAAAAGATTGTTTTGTCTCACCATTGAGATAAGGAGCACCATGAACAAATGGCAGCTAATTTGCTTTTAAATACAATGAGAGGCACCCCAGATCTCAGACTTTTTGTTGGTTTTTTGTTTTCGTTTTGTCATATTTAACTGACAAATAAAATTTAATTGACAAAATGAATCCAGCAAACCTACTCTGTATATATATATCCAAAGAAAATAACATCAATATGTCCAAAAGATATCTGCAACCCCATGTTCACTGCAACATTATTCACAATAGTTAAGATAGGGAAGCAACCTAACTTTCCACTGACAGATGAATGGGTAAAGAAATTGTGGTGCATATATACAATAAAATATTATTCAGGATTGGGCGCAGTGGCTCACGCCTGTAATCTCAGCACTGTGAGAGGCCAAGGCAGGTAGATGACTTGAGGTCAGGAGTTCGAGACCAGCCTGGCCAACATGGTGAATCCCCACCACTACTAAAAATACAAAAATTAGCCAGGCGAGATGGCACGTGCCTGTAATCCCAGCTACTCAGGAGGCTGAGACAGGAGAATTGCTTGAACCCGGGGGTCAGAGGTTACAGTGAGCCAAGATCGCACCACTGCACTCCAGCCTGGGAGACAGAGCGAGACTCCATGTCAAAAATAAACAAATAAATAAAAATAAAAAGTATATATATATGTGTGTGTGTGTGTGTGTATATATATGTATGTGTATATATATGTATGTATATATATAAATCACCCACACAACAAAAAAGAAACTACTGCCATTTGAGACAACATGGATGGATCTGGAAGACAACATGCATTCTTTTCAAAAAGTTTTTAACATTTAATGTTTGTTCGTCCATAGGAGGTGTATACATATTGACACAGGCATAAGATGTTTAATAATCACATCATGGTAAATGGGGTATCCATCACCTCAAGCATTTTACTTTTCTTTGTTTTACAAGCAATCTGATTATACCCTTTTAGTTATTTTTAATGTTCTATAATTTATTTTTGACTGTAGTTACCCTGTTGTGCTATCAAATGCTAGATCTTATTCACTCTGTTTAACTACATTTTTGTACATGTTAACCATCCTTACTTCTCCCCTAGAACACTTCTTGGCTTCTAGGATAGCCATTATTCTACTCTCTCTCTCCATTAGTTCAATTGTTTTAACTTTCAGATCCTGCAAATATGTGAGAACATGTGAAGTTTGTCTTTCTGTGCCTGGCTTATTTCACTTAACATAATGATCTCCAGTTTCATCTATATGGTTGCAAATGACAGAATCTCATTTTTTATGGCTTAATAGTACTCCACTGTGTATATGTGCCATGTTTTATTCATCCATTCATCTGTTGATGTATACTTAGGTTGCTTCCATATCTTGGCTATTGTGAATAGTGCTGCAATAAACACGGGAGTGCAGATAGCTCTTCAATATGCTAATTTCTTTTCTTTGAGGTATTTACCTAGCAGTGGAATTTATAGATTATATGGTAGCTCAAATTTTAGTTTTTTTGAGGAATCTCCAAATTCTTCTCCAAAGTGGTTGTACTAACTTACATTCCCACCAACAGTGTACAGTGGTTTCCTTTTCTCCACATTTTTGTCAGCGTTTGTTATTGCTTGTCTTTTGGAATAAAAGCCATTTTAACTGGGGCGAGATGATATCTCATTATAGTTTAGATTTGCATTGCTCTAATGATCAGTGATATTGAGCACCTTTTCATATTCCTTTCGGTTATTTGCATGTTTTGAGAAAGGTCTTTCAGATCCTTGTCAGGTGAATAGTTTGAAAATATTTTCTCCCATTCTGTGAGTTGTGTCTTTGCTTTGTTGATTGTTTCCGTTGCTGTGCAGAAGCTTTTTAACTTGATGTCATCCCATTTGTCCATTTTTTTTTTTTTTTTTTTGGTTGCCTGTGCTTGCTGGGTATTACTAAAGAAATATTTGCTCAGTCCAATGTCCCAGTGACTTTCCCCAAGGTGTTGTTTTGTTTTGTTTTGTTTTGTTTTGTTTTTTTAGTAGTTCATAGTTGAAGGTCTTAGATTTAAGTCTTCAGTAATTTTTTTTTCATTTTCGTATATAGTGAAAGATAGAGGCCCAGTTTCATTCTTCTGCATATGGATATCAAGTTTTCCCAGCACCATTTATTGAACAGACTTTCCTTTCCCCAGAGTGTGTTTTTGGCTCCTTTGTCAAAAATGACTTCACTGTAGTTATACAGGTTTTGTTCTGGGATCTCTATTCTGTTCCACTGGGCTATGTGTCTGTTTTTATGCCTGTACCATGCTGTTTTGGTTACTAGAGCTCTGTAGTATACTTTGAAGTCAGGTAATGTGATTCCTCCAGTTTTGTTCTTGTTGCTTACATCAGCTTTAGCTCTTCTGGGGCTTTTGTGGTTCCATATAAATTTTAGAATTTTTTTTTTATTATTTGAAGAATGTCTTTGGTATTTTGATAGGGACTGCATTGAATCTGTAGATTGCTTTAGGCAGTATGAATTTTTTAACAATATTGATTATCCTAATCCATGAACATGGCACATCTTCTAATTTTTGTCTTCTTCAATTTCTTCCATTATTGTTTTACAGTTTTTACTGTAAATATTTTTCACTTCTTTGGTTAATTTCTAGGTATTTTATTGTATTAGTAGCTATCATAAATGGGATTAGTTTCTTGATTTTTTTCAGATTGTTCACTCTTTGTATATAGAAATGCAACTAATGTTTGTACGTTGATTTTGTATCCTGCAACTTTGTCAGTTCTAATAGTTTTTTGGTGCAGTCTTTAAATTTTTTCTAAGTATAAAGTTATATCATCTGCAATAAAAATAATTTGAGTAATTTCTTTCCAATTTGGATGCCCTTTATTTTTCTCTTATCTGATGACTCTAGCTAGGACGTCCCCTACTATGTTGGATAACAGTGGTGGAAATGGGCATCCTTGTCATGTTCCAGATCTCGCAGGTAAGGTTTCATTTTTTCCACATTCAGTATGATACTAGCTGTGGGTGTCTCATGTTTGGCTTTTACTGACTTGAGGTATGTTCCTTCTACACATAGTTTTTGAGGGTTTTATCATGCAGGGATGTTGAATTTTACTAAATGCTTTTTCAGCATCAATTGAAATGATCATATGGTTTTTATACTTCATATTACCCCCAGTAGCTCAGAATGTGACTCCATTTAGAGACAGAAACTTAAAGAAGTAATTACTTTAAATTGGGTCATTAGGGTGGTCAATAATCCAATACGTTATGTTCTTATAAGAAAAAGAAAGGGATGACCATGTGCGAAAACAGAAGAATGCAACAATCTGCAAGGCAAGGAGAGAGCCCTTGGGAGAAAGCAGACTAGATAATACCTTGATCTTGAGCTTCTGCTCTCCATAACTGTGAGAAAATAAATTTCTGTTGTTAAAGCCATTCAGTCTGTGGTTTTTTGTTATGGCATCCCAAGCAAACTAATATATAGAGATAGCATAATTTCCATATTGAATAGCCAACTGTATAGAATGTAATGGAAATATGTGACAAAACAGAGCTCATGAAAGGGTACCACATATTGCATGGATTTTCACTGAATTCTGGTTTCCTCCATGATTTGCAACTTCCTGTGATACTCATGCAAGTAAATTCTCATCAGAGTTGAAAGAACATTCATATTCCTGCACTTTAATACTCAGGCTTTTATACCACTGCTCTTTTATAACACGGTTTATATCTTTATATCATTCTCCTAGAATTCTTTTTTTTTTTTTTTTTTTTTTTGAGATGGAGTCTCGCTCTATCACCTAGGCTGGAGTGCAGTGGCATGATCTCGGCTCACTGCAAGTTCTGCCTCCTGGGTTCACGTCATTCTCCTGCCTCAGCCTCCCGAGTAGCTGGGACTACAGGTGCCCTCCACCACGCCTGGCTAATTTTTGTATTTTCAGTAGAGACGGGCTTTCACCGTGTTAGACAGGATGGTCTCGATCTCCTGACCTCCTGATCCACCCGCCTCGGCCTCCCAAAGTACTGGGATTACAGGCGTGAGCCACCGTGCCTGGCCTCTCCTAGAATTCTTAACATAGCAATCAATATGTTTTGTCCAAAAGAGGTTTACAAATACTAGACTTTTTTGGTTCCTGAAAAGAACTGAACAAGAGCAAGCTCACATTATTATACCCAGAAAGAGAGAGCAAGGTTTTCCTAAACAAGTCTAAAAATACCTATGCTTCATCATTCCAGAGTTCTGGAAAGCCAATTACCCTATAGTCTAACTCCAAGGACTATTATAATAAATTAATCTCTCAAGCAGATAGTCCTACTTTAACAATGTGACTCTTAGTAAATGTGAAGAAAGAGTTGAAATTTGTCAAGATTTGGGGAGGGTTAGGCAAATTCAGGACCTTGCACCTACACCAACTCCAGAGGATTATGACAGAAATCCCCAGATCAGAAAAGGTGACAGCAGCATAACCTAATAGCCTTTGAAAGAGTCCAAACAAAAAGCTTCTGCCTTCCTTCTCTTAATTTAGGGTTCCTCTAGCAGACATGAACATCAGGTCATAAACACAGCTGTGCCAGAATTGCAGATTTATTTATTGCTTTAGAGGTCATATTAATTTCTGCAGTGATCTTTCATTCTACTGGTCTGCTGGTTATACTTTGTTTGCCCCACTAGATCCATTTTCACGTCTTTCCTATCTGGTTCCATGCCTGAGCAGGCCAACCTCTACAGACCATACATCCTAGATTCTTTTGCCCTCTAGTTTCCAACGGGGTTTGGCCAGTGAAATCAGAAAACAGGAGGCAGTCAGTCCCCCTTTCTTCAGGGAAGAAGTTTACATGAACCTTCTGCTATGCCAGCTATGCTTCCTGCCATGATGGATTGTGAGGAAATATAGGAATTTTCAGGTTACAAGGTATCAGCCAGGCTGCTGTTACAAGGCAGGTGAGAGATCTCCCTGGAAGTTCATGGAAGCAGCAGATTACCAAGTACTACAGAAGTATTTCCAAATGTTAGCAATCATTTTAGCTGAATTGGTTCTTACTGGCTCAACATTAGTCCTAGCTCTGCTCTAATCCATAGCCCCATCTGTAAGAGTGAGTGTTCCTGCTGGACTATTCTGTGGTCTAAATGATGCACACTAACCTCACAAACTTCTCTTCTAATCTTTTTAAAGAAAAATAGAAAAAAAAACTATTTTTCTGTTATTTCAATTAACAGCATAACTACTTTGAGCCTCAACTTGTTCTACTGAAAAAGTGTAGATAGTACATACCACATAGCATAACTGAAAGTAAAAACCTCAGCATGTATATAACATACCCAGTACTGTGAAGAAAATCTAGTTTAAGAATTATACTGAACCAACCAATCTATTATGAATGACACAAAGTGGCATATATGCATATACATACATATGTATCTAGGTGATATATGTATATATATATATCAGTACTTTGAAGTTGTAGTCAATATAGCAAACATATTCTTGTCATAACAATACAGACACTATCACTTTTCGAAACAATCTGAAATATTTTCATTTTATTCTGTTTGAATCTTCTTTCTTCATAGAATATCAGGCCCTCTTTTTTACAATATAAAATCTTCCCAGTAGTAATTTCAACCCTATCCCAATCCAACTCTTCCTAGCCTCAACAGTTGCACTTTTGCTGTGCTAGTTCTTTGCCTCCTAAATCAAAGAAAAAAAAATGCTTTATTTCAGATTTTGAAATGTCTTGAAATAGGAAAGAAAAAATATTTTTACATTGAAACGAACCATCTGGCCACTTTATCCTGTTCCATATCTAACATCAGACAGTTACTATAATATTTATTTACTGGATTATTTATTCATGAAAGTAATATTGCAAATATAAATTGCCCTGAGTAGTCAGCAACTGCTTTTAACTGCTTGTTTTCTTGTTTTAACTAAGAAAAATCGTCTTTAAGAGCTAGAATTAAGAAATATGCATGAAAATTGGAGCATCAGTTAAGAACTGTAGGTTCAAACCTCAATTTTGCCACTAATGAATTTTGTCATCACCAATAATTCACTGTTTTCTCACAAGTTAACCGAAGGACTGGGACAGGTAAGACGTAAGGAACTTTTCATATTCAAATTCAATTATTCTATCTTGGGATTTCTAAGGTACTTATGGCATAAAATAACACCTAATAAATATTTAGCAATTGTATCCCAGGCCATGCACATTTACTAATCACAGCAGCCCTACTTTTCAGATAAAAACACAATGGAATACTATGCAGCCATAAAAAAGGATGAGTTTGTGTCCTTTGTAGGGACATGGATGCAGCTGGAAACCATCATTCTTAGCAAACTATCACAAGAACAGAAAATCAAACACCACATGTTCTCACTCATAGGTGGGAACTGAACAATGAGATCACTTGGACTCGGGAAGGGGAACATCACACACCGGGGCCTATCATGGGGAAGGGGGAGGGGGGAGGGATTGCATTGGGAGTTATACCTGATGTAAATGACGAGTTGATGGGTGCTGACGAGTTGATGGGTGCAGCACAGCAACATGGCACAAGTATACATATGTAACAAACCTGCACGTTATGCACATGTACCCTAGAACTTAAAGTATAATAATAATTAAAAAAAAAAAAAAAAAAAGAAAGAAACCTCGTCTCTACTAAAATACAAAAATTAGCCAGGCGTGGTGGCATGCACCTGTAATCCCAGCTACTCAGGAGGCTGAGGCAGGAGAATCACTTGAACCTGGGAGGGGGAGATTGTGGTGAGCTGAGATCGTGCCACTGCACTCCAGCCTGGGCAACAGAGTGAGACTCCATCTAAAATAAAATAAAATAAAATAAAATAAAAAATTAAAAAAAAAAACACAAAACTAGTAAGGTTATGTCTCTTATCCAAGATCTCATAAGTAGTTTGTGAAAAACTCAGAGTTTAAAATGGTCATTTTGAATTCAAATCCTATAATTGAGTGAATATTACCTTATTTTTATTGTTCAAAATAAGCTAGGAGTTTAAATGTTTGAATAACGGAATGTTTTACAAGCAATCAACAAGCCAGAAAATAAACAAGCAACAATTTTAGTAAACGTGAAAAACCAATAGGTATTCAAAATGTGCCAGTTAAGAAATGTGGAGATATTTTAAATCAATTTATAAATAAACTGCAAATATAACTGTATTTCTAAAGAACAAAACAATAGGACCTACAAGAAATAATATCCTGTTTCTGCCTTGAAGGAGCCAGTGATTGTTTTACTGTAAGAAAATCCCCAGAGCCTAGCACTTACTGCCTCTTTCTCTGCTGTGCTTCTCATGCAGGTGTTTTCTTTGTTGGGTACTTGTGAGATTCAATTGATAGTTGGTTCATAATGTGAAAATCTTTTTACGTGTTTACCTTTATAGTCAGTAAATTGTTTTCTAGATATATTGTAACGGTTTCCTAAGACTTAGATAAAATCAGTGCCTCTGAAATTCCTACTGGTAAGTTTCATAAAGATTCACAAACTAGAAACATTTTTAATTATTTTATACATAGGAAAGCCTCGAGATATAAAATAATCTTAAATAAATACTTACAAATTTAAATATATATTTTAAATTAACGGAAACAAAACAAACCATAGCAATCTCTGTGGCATTATTTTGAGGAATAAAAAGAACGGCATCTATGAACAGATTTTTTTAATATGAGATGATATTGCTCTTGGTTGATTATAATTCTAATTTAAAAAGTATTGAAAGAAATACCTTTCTAAGCTAGTGATGACATTTCCCTTCATACTAACCAATGCTTATCTGTCTAGAGTGCTGCATAAAGTAATCTTTTAGGGATACATATCTTCAACTTTCACTTCTATATATTGATGCAAAAGCTTCAGTAAATAGAAATGTCAGTAACTAGGACAATGCTTCGTTTATATTTGGATACAGTCTTTTAGATCTTCTGACTCATTGATATCAAAGCTCAATGTACTTCTTTTCCTGGATATAACAACCCCCAAAAAATCACAATTAAACAATCAAGATAAAGCTGTGCAGCCATCACAGTGGTTTCAAGTTCCCTGACAATCGGGTGCTTCAAAATCATTATAGCTACTGTTTGGAGAAGACATGACATTATGTGAAAAATAAACTAACAATTCCACAGAAAAACTGTTAAAACTAATAACTGAATTCAGCAGTCTCAGGATACAAAATCAACACAACAAAAAATAGATGTATTTCCATACACTGACATTAAACAATACAAAAAAGAAATTAAGGAAAGAATTTCATTTACAGTACCATCAAAAATAATAAATTACTTAAGAATAAACCGATCCAAAGTTTAAGTACGCTGAAAACTACAAAAGACATGTACACTGAAAACTGCAAAACATTGCTAAGAGAAATAAAACAAGACACAAATAAATGGAAACACTAGATAGACTAATAAAAAAGAAAAGAGAGAAGAATAAAATAGACACAATAAAAAATGATAAAGGAGATATCACCACCAACCCGACAGAAATATGAACAACCATCAGAGAATACTATAAACACTTCTACACAAATAAACTAGAAAATCTAGAAGACATGAATAAATTCCTGGACACATACACCCTCCCAGACTGAACCAGGAAAAAGTTGAATCCCTGAATAAACCAATAATAAGCTGTGAAATTGAGGTGGTAATAAATAGCCTACCAACCAAAAAAAGAAAAGACCAGGACCAGATGGATTTACAGCTGAATTCTACCAGAGGTACAAAGAGGAACTGGTACCATTTATTCTGAAACTATTCCAAACAATTGAAAAGTGGTGACTCCTCTCTAATTCATTTCATGAGGCCAACATCATCCTGACACCAAAACCTGGCAGAGATACTAAAAAAAAAAAAAAAAAAGGAAGGTTCAGGCCAATATCCCTGTGAATATCAATGCAAAAATCCTCAATAAAATACTGGCAAACTGAAGCTAGCAGCACATCAAAAAGCTTATCCGCCACAGTCAACTCGGCTTCAACCTGGGGATCCAGGGTTGGTTCAATATACTCAAATCAATACATGTGATTCATCACATAAATAGAACAAAAGACAAAAACCACATGATTATCTCCATAGATGCAGAAAAGGCCTTTGGTAAAATTCAACATCTCTTTATATTAAAAACTATCGTCCGGGCGTGGTGGCTCATGCCAGCACTTTGGGAGGCTGATGCGGGCAGATCACCTGTTGTCGGGAGTTCCAGACCAGCTTGACCAGCATGGAGAAACACCATCTCTACTAAAAATACAAAGATTAGCTGGGCGTGGTGGCACATGCCTGTAATCCCAGCTACTCCGGAGGCTGAGACAGGAGAATCGCTTGAATCCGGGAGGAGGAGGTTGCGGTGAGCTGAGATCGCACCACTGCACTCCAGCCTGGGCAACAAGAGCAAAACTCCATCTCTAAATAAATAAATAAATAAATAAATAAATAAAATTTCAATAAACTAGGTATTGAAGGAACATACCTTAAAATCATAAGGGCCATATATAACAAACCTAGAGCCAATATCACACTGAATGGGCAAAAGCTGGAAGCATTCTCCTTGAAAACTGGCACAAGACAAGGATGCCTTTTCTCACCACTCCTATTCAACATAGTATTGGAACTTCTGGCCAGGGCCATCAGGCAAGAGAAAGAAAAAAAAGAGTATTCAAATAGAAAAAGAGGAAGTCAAATCATCTTTGTTTGCAGATGACATGATCCTGTATCTAGAAAACCCCATCATCTCAGCCCAAAAGCTTCTTTAGCTAATAAGCAACTTCAGCAAAGTCTCAGGATACAAAATCAATGTGCAAAAATCACAAGCATTCCTATACATCAACAACAGACAAGCAAAGAGACAAATCATGAATGGACCCCCATTCGCAATTGTTACAAAGAAAATAAAATACAAGAAGTGAAGGACCTCTTCAAGGGGAACTACAGTCCACTGCTCAAGGAAATCAGAAAGGACACGAACAAATAGAATAACATTCAATGCTCATGGATAGGAAGAATCAGTATCATTAAAATGGCCATACTGCCCAAAGTAATTTGCAGATTGAATGCTATTCCCATTAAACTACCGCTGACATTCTTCACAGAATTAGAAAGAAAAAAAAAACTATTTTAAAATACATATGGAACCAATAAAGAACTCGAATAGCCAACACATCTAGACTTAGATGTAAAATTCAAAATTATAAAAACCCTAGAAGAAAACCTAGGCAATAACACTTACAACTCACTTATAACTGGGAGTTGAATAATGAGAACACATGGACACAGAGGGGAACAACATACACTGGGGTCTGTTGTGGGGGACAAGTGGCGGAAGAGCATGTGGAAAAATAGCTAATGCATGTTGGGCTTCATATATAGGTGTCGCAAATCACCATGGCACACATTTGCCTATGTAACAAACTTGCACATCTTGCACATGTACCCCAGAACTAAAATAAAATAAATAAATAAAATTCATGGTCAGAGGAGACTATAGAAAAAAAGAGTTTTTTAAAAAATGAAGCCTGCCTACAGGTCTAGAAAATCGCCTCATAAAAACATATCTAAGAGTTACTGGCCTTAAAGTGGAGGCAGAGAAAGAGATAGGAGAGAAATTTTACTAAAAATGATAATAGCAGAGAACTTCCCAAACTTAGAGAAAGATATGAATTTCCAAGTACAAGAAGATTATAGAATAACAAGCATATTTAACTGAAAGACGACTACCTCAAGGTATTTAATAATCCAACTCCCAAACATCAAGAATATAGATTAAAAGCAGAAAGAGAAAAGAAACAAATAACATACAATGGGACTCCAATACATCTGGCAGCAGACTATTCAGTGGAAACCTTACAGGCCAGGAGAGAATTGAATGACATATTTAAAGCACTGAAGAAAAACCATCTTACCATAGAATAGTATATCCAGTGAAAATATCCTTCGAACATGAAGGAGAAATAAACACTTTCCCAGGCAAACCAAAGCTGAGGGATTTCATCAATACCATAACTGTCCTACAAGAAAGGTAAAGGGAATTCTAATCAGAAAGAAAAGGAAAGGAATGAGCAATAAATAATCACTTGAAGGTACAAACTCACTAGTAATAGTAAGTACACAGAAAAACAGAATATTACAACACTCTAACTGTAGTGTGTAAACTACTCTTGTCCTATGTAGACAGACTACATGATGAACCAATCAAACATAATCACTACAACTTTTTAAGACATAGTCAATACAATAAGATATAAATAGAAAAAACAGAAAGTTAAAAAGAGGGGACAAAGTTAAGGCATAGAATCTTTATTAGTTTTCTTTTTGCTTGTTTGTTTGTTTATACAAATAGTGCTAAGTTGGCATCAGGTTAAAATTGTGGTTTATAGGATGGTATTTGCAAGCTTCATGGTAACCTCAAACCAAAAAATATACAATGAATACAAAAAAAAATAAACACCAAGAAACCAAATTATATTACCAGAGAAAATCACCTTTGCTAGAGGAAGACAGGAAGTAAAAAAAGAGGAAGAGAAGACCACAGAACAACCAGAAAATGAAAAACAAAATGGCAGGAGTAAGTCCTTACTTATTAATAATAAAATTGAACGTTAATGGACTACACTTACCAATCAAAAGACAAAGACTGGGCCTGGCACAATGCTTTGTGCCTGTAATCCCATCACTTTGGGAGGCTGAGGTGGGTGGATCGCTTGAGCTCAGGAGTTTGAGACCAGCCTGGACTATATAGTGAGACCCCATCTCTACTAAAAATACAAAAATTAGCCAGTTGTGGGTGGTGCACACCCGTAGTTCCAGCTACTAGAGAGGCTGAGGCATAAGAATCACTTGAACCCAGGAGGTAGAGGTTGCAGTGAGCCAAGGTCATGTGACTGCACTCCACCCTGGGCGACATAGCAAGAGTCTGTCAAAAAAAAAAAAAGAAAAGAAAAGAAAAAGAAAAAAAAAGACGAGGGGGCGGAGCAAGATAGCCGAATAGGAACAGCTCCAGTCTCCAACTCCCAGCGCGAGCCACACAGAAGACCGGTGATTTCTGCATTTTCAACTGAGGTACTGGGTTCATCTCACTGGGGAGTGCCAGACGATCCGTGCTGGTCAGCTGCTGCAGCCCGACCAGCGAGAGCTGAAGCAGGGCGAGGCATTGCCTCACCTGGGAAGCGCAAGGGGGAAGGGAATCCCTTTTCCTAGCCAGGGGAACTGAGACACACAACACCTGGAAAATCGGGTAACTCCCACCCCAATACTGCGCTTTAAGCAAACAGGCACACCAGGAGATCATATCCCACACCTGGCCGGGAGGGTCCCACACCCACGGAGCCTCCCTCATTCCTAGCACAGCAGTCTGTGATCTACCCGCAAGGCAGCAGCGAGGCTGGGGGAGGGGCGCCCGCCATTGCTGATGCTTAAGTAGGTAAACAAAGCTGCAGGGAAGCTCGAACTGGGTGGAGCTCACAGCAGCTCAAGGAAACCTGCCTGTCTCTGTAGACTCCACCTCTGGGGACAGGGCACAGTAAACAATAACAAACGGAACAGAAACCTCTGCAGATGCAAACGACTCTGTCTGACAGCTTTGAAGAGAGCAGTGGATCTCCCAACACGGAGGTTGAGATCTGAGAAGGGACAGACTCCCTGCTCAAGTGGGTCCCTGACCCCTGAGTAGCCTAACTGGGAGACATCCCCCACTAGGGGCAGTCTGACACCCCACACCTCACAGGGTGGAGTACACCCCTGAGAGGAAGCTTCCAAAGCAAGAATCAGACAGGTACACTCGCTGTTCAGAAATATTCTATCTTCTGCAGCCTCTGCTGCTGATACCCAGCAAACAGGGTCTGGAGTGGACCTCAAGCAATCTCCAACAGACCTACAGCTGAGGGTCCTGACTGTTAGAAGGAAAACTATCAAACAGGAAGGACACCTACACCAAAACCCCATCAGTACATCACCATCATCAAAGACCAGAGGCAGATAAAACCACAAAGATGGGGAAAAAGCAGGGCAGAAAAGCTGGAAATTCAAAAAATAAGAGCGCATCTCCCCCGGCAAAGGAGCGCAGCTCATCGCCAGCAACGGATCAAAGCTGGATGGAGAATGACTTTGACGAGATGAGAGAAGAAGGCTTCAGTCCATCAAATTTCTCAGAGCTAAAGGAGGAATTACATACCCAGCGCAAAGAAACTAAAAATCTTGAAAAAAAATGGAAGAATTGATGGCTAGAGTAATTAATGCAGAGAAGGTCATAAACGAAATGAAAGAGATGAAAACCATGACACGAGAAATACGTGACCAATGCACAAGCTTCAGTAACCGACTCGATCAACTGGAAGAAAGAGTATCAGCGATTGAGGATCAAATGAATGAAATGAAGCGAGAAGAGAAACCAAAAGAAAAAAGAAGAAAAAGAAATGAACAAAGCCTGCAAGAAGTATGGGATTATGTAAAAAGACCAAATCTACGTGTGATTGGGGTGCCTGAAAGTGAGGGGGAAAATGGAACCAAGTTGGAAAACACTCTTCAGGATATCATCCAGGAGAACTTCCCCAACCTAGTAGGGCAGGCCAACATTCAAATCCAGGAAATACAGAGAATGCCACAAAGATACTCCTCGAGAAGAGCAACTCCAAGACACATAATTGCCAGATTCACCAAAGTTGAAATGAAGGAAAAAATCTTAAGGGCAGCCAGAGAGAAAGGTCGGGTTACCCACAAAGGGAAGCCCATCAGACTAACAGCAGATCTCTCGGCAGAAACTCTACAAGCCAGAAGAGAGTGGGGGCCAATATTCAACATTCTTAAAGAAAAGAATTTTCAACCCAGAATTTCATATCCAGCCAAACTAAGTTTCATCAGTGAAGGAGAAATAAAATCCTTTACAGATAAGCAAATGCTTAGAGATTTTGTCACCACTAGGCCTGCCTTACAAGAGACCCTGAAGGAAGCACTAAACATGGAAAGGAACAACTGGTACCAGCCATTGCAAAAACATGCCAAAATGTAAAGACCATCGAGGCTAGGAAGAAACTGCATCAACTAACGAGCAAAATAACCAGTTAATATCATAATGGCAGGATCAAGTTCACACATAACAATCTTAACCTTAAATGTAAATGGACTAAATGCTCCAATTAAAAGACACAGACTGGCAAACTGGATAAAGAGTCAAGACCCATCAGTCTGCTGTATTCAGGAGACCCATCTCACACGCAGAGACATACATAGGCTCAAAATAAAGGGATGGAGGAAGATTTACCAAGCAAATGGAGAACAAAAAAAAGCGGGGGTTGCAATACTAGTCTCTGATAAAACAGACTTTAAACCATCAAAATCAAAAGAGACAAAGAAGGCCATTACATAATGGTAAAGCGATCAATTCAACAGGAAGAGCTAACTATCCTAAATATATATGCACCCAATGCAGGAGCACCCAGATTCATAAAGCAAGTCCTTAGAGACTTACAAAGAGACTTAGACTCCCATACAATAATAATGGGAGACTTCAACACTCTACTGTCAACATTAGACAGATCAACGAGACAGAAAGTTAACAAGGATATCCAGGAATTGAACTCATCTCTGCAGCAAGCAGACCTAATAGACATCTATAGAACTCTCCACCCCAAATCAACAGAATATACATTCTTCTCAGCACCACATCGTACTTACTCCAAAATTGACCACATAATTGGAAATAAAGCACTCCTCAGCAAATGTACAAGAACAGAAATTATAACAAACTGTCTCTCAGACCACAGTGCAATCAAACTAGAACTCAGGACTAAGAAACTCAATCAAAACCGCTCAACTACATGGAAACTGAACAACCTGCTCCTGAATGACTACTGGGTACATAACGAAATGAAGGCAGAAATAAAGATGTTCTTTGAAACCAATGAGAACAAAGATACAACATACCAGAATCTCTGGGACACATTTAAAGCAGTGTGTAGAGGGAAATTTATAGCACTAAATGCCCACAAGAGAAAGCAGGAAAGATCTAAAATTGACACTCTAACATCGCAATTAAAAGAACTAGAGAAGCAAGAGCAAACTCATTCGAAAGCTAGCAGAAGGCAAGAAATAACTAAGATCAGAGCAGAACTGAAGGAGATAGAGACACAAAAAAACCTCCAAAAAATCAATGAATCTAGGAGTTGGTTTTTTGAAAAGATCAACAAAATTGACAGACCACTAGCAAGACTAATAAAGAAGAAAAGAGAGAAAAATCAAATCGACGCAATTAAAAATGATAAAGGGGATATCACCACTGACCCCACAGAAATACAAACTACCATCAGAGAATACTATAAACACCTCTACGCAAATAAACTGGAAAATCTAGAAGAAATGGATAATTTCCTGGACACTTACACTCTTCCAAGACTAAACCAGGAAGAAGTTGAATCCCTGAATAGACCAATAGCAGGCTCTGAAATTGAGGCAATAATTAATAGCCTACCAACCAAAAAAAGTCCAGGACCAGATGGATTCACAGCTGAATTCTACCAGAGGTACAAGGAGGAGTTGGTACCATTCCTTCTGAAACTATTCCAATCAATAGAAAAAGAGGGAATCCTCCCTAACTCATTTGATGAGGCCAACATCATCCTGATACCAAAGCCTGGCAGAGACACAACAAAAAAAGAGAATTTTAGACCAATATCCCTGATGAACATCGATGCAAAAATCCTCAATAAAATACTGGCAAATCGGATTCAGCAGCACATCAAAAAGCTTATCCACCATGATCAAGTGGGCTTCATCCCTGGGATGCAAGGCTGGTTCAACATACGCAAATCAATAAACATAATCCAACATATAAACAGAACCAAAGACAAGAACCACATGATTATCTCAATAGATGCAGAAAAGGCTTTTGACAAAATTCAACAGCCCTTCATGCTAAAAACGCTCAATAAATTCGGTATTGATGGAACGTACCTCAAAATAATAAGAGCTATTTATGACAAACCCACAGCCAATATCATACTGAATGGGCAAAAACTGGAAAAATTCCCTTTGAAAACTGGCACAAGACAGGGATGCCCTCTCTCACCACTCCTATTCAACATAGTGTTGGAAGTTCTGGCTAGCGCAATTAGGCAAGAGAAAGAAATCAAGGGTATTCAGTTAGGAAAAGAAGAAGTCAAATTGTCCCTGTTTGCAGATGACATGATTGTATATTTAGAAAACCCCATTATCTCAGCCCAAAATCTCCTTAAGCTGATAAGCAACTTCAGCAAAGTCTCAGGATACAAAATTAATGTGCAAAAATCACAAGCATTCTTATTAACCAGTAACAGACAAACAGAGAGCCAAATCAGGAATGAACTTCCATTCACAATTGCTTCAAGGAGAATAAAATACCTAGGAATCCAACTGACAAGGGATGTAAAGGACCTCTTCAAGGAGAACTACAAACCACTGCTCAGTGAAATAAAAGAGGACACAAACAAATGGTAGAACATACCATGCTCATGGATAGGAAGAATCAATATCATGAAAATGTCCATACTGCCCAAGGTAATTTATAGATTCAATGCCATCCTCATCAAGCTACCAATGAGTTTCTTCACAGAATTGGAAAAAACTGCTTTAAAGTTCATATGGAACCAAAAAAGAGCCCGCATCTCCAAGACAATCCTAAGTCAAAAGAACAAAGCTGGAGGCATCACGCTACCTGACTTCAAACTATACTACAAGGCTACAGTAACCAAAACAGCATGGTACTGGTACCAAAACAGAGATATAGACCAATGGAACAGAACAGAGTCCTCAGAAATAATACCACACATCTACAGCCATCTGATCTTTGACAAACCTGAGAGAAACAAGAAATGGGGAAAGGATTCCCTATTTAATAAATGGTGCTGGGAAAATTGGCTAGCCATAAGTAGAAAGCTGAAACTGGATCCTTTCCTTACTCCTTATACGAAAATTAATTCAAGATGGATTAGAGACTTAAATGTTAGACCTAATACCATAAAAATCCTAGAGGAAAACCTAGGTAGTACCATTCAGGACATAGGCATGGGCAAAGACTTCATGTCTAAAACACCAAAAGCAACGGCAGCAAAAGCCAAAATTGACAAATGGGATCTCATTAAACTAAAGAGCTTCTGCACTGCAAAAGAAACTACCATCAGAGTGAACAGGCAACCTACAGAATGGGAGAAAATTTTTGCAATCTACTCATCTGACAAAGGGCTAATATCCAGAACCTACAAAGAACTCAAACAAATTTACAAGAAAAAAACAAACAACCCCATCAAAAAGTGAGCAAAGGATATGAACAGACATTTCTCAAAAGAAGACATTCATACAGCCAACAGACACATGAAAAAATGCTTATCATCTCTGGCCATCAGAGAAATGCAAATCAAAACCACAATGAGATACCATCTCACACCACTTAGAATGGCGATCATTAAAAAGTCAGGAAACAACAGGTGCTGGAGAGGATGTGGAGAAATAGGAACACTTTTACACTGTTGGTGGGATTGTAAACTAGTTCAACCATTGTGGAAAACAGTATGGCGATTCCTCAAGGATCTAGAACTAGATGTACCATATGACCCAGCCATCCCATTACTGGGTATATACCCAAAGGATTATAAATTATGCTGCTATAAAGACACATGCACACGTATGTTTATTGCAGCACTATTCACAATAGCAAAGACTTGGAATCAACCCAAATGTCCATCAGTGACAGATTGGATTAAGAAAATGTGGCACATATACACCATGGAATACTATGCAGCCATCAAAAAGGATGAGTTTGGGTCCTTTGTAGGGACATGGATGCAGCTGGAAACCATCATTCTTAGCAAACTATCACAAGAACAGAAAACCAAACACCGCATGTTCTCACTCATAGGTGGGAACTGAACAATGAGAACACTTGGACTCAGGAAGGGGAACATCACACACCGGGGCCTATCATGGGGAGGGGGGAGGGGGGAAGGATTGCATTGGGAGTTATACCTGATGTAAATGATGAGTTGATGGGTGCAGCACACCAACATGGCACAAGTATACATATGTAACAAACTTGCACGTTATGCACATGTACCCTACAACTTAAAGTATAATAATAATAAATAAATTTAAAAAAAAAAAAGAAAAAAAAAGACATAGAATGGCTGAATGGATGAAAAAGCAAGACCTATTGATCTCTTGCCTACAGGAAACACACTTCACTTATTAAGACACACCTAGACTGAATAAAAATGAAGGGAAAAAGACATTCCATGCTAATGAAAACAAAAAAAAGATAGGAGTAATCATGCTCACACAAAATAGATTCCAAGACAAAACTATAAGATGAGGCAAGGAATGTCACTCTCTTCACTCTATAATGATAAAGATGTCAATTCAGCAAGAGGATATAACAATTTTAAATATATATGCACCCAACACTGGAGCCCCCAGATATATAGAGAAATATTAAGAGTCAAAGAGAGAGATAGGTCTCAATACACTAATTTGTGGAGACTTTAACTGCCCACTTTCAGCATTGGACAGATCTTCCAGACAGAAAATCAACAAAGAAATATCAGACTTAACTGAACTATAGACTAAATGGATCTAATATATATTTACAGAACATTTCATTTTTTATACTTTTTGGAGAGACAGGGTCTCACCATGTTACCTGCATTGGCCTCAAACTCCTGTACTTAAGCAATCCTTGTGCCTTGGCCTTCCATAGTGCTGTGATTACAGGCATGAGCCACCATGCCCAACCTACAGAACATTTCATCCAAGGGCTACAGAATACACGTACTTTTTCTCAGCCTGTGGATCATTTTCAAGGATAGACCATATGTTAGATCCAAAACAAGTCTTAAAACATTCAAAGCAATAGAAATATCAGGCATCTTCTCTTACCAAAATGAAATAAAACTAGAAATTAATTACAAAACAAATTTTGGAAACTATACAAATATATGAAAATTAAACAATGTGCTCCTGAATGACCAGTGGATCAATGAAGAAATTAAGATGGTAATTGAAAAATTTCTTCAAACAAATGGGACTAAAAACACAACATACAAAACCAATGTGATACATGGAAACCAGGACTCAGAGGGAAGATTATAACACTAAGTGCCTACATCAAGAAAAGAGGAAAAACTTCAAATGAACAATCTGTTGATATTCATTAAAGGACTAGAAAAGCAAGAACAAACCAAACCCAAAATTAGCAGAAGAAATAATAAGGATCAGAGCAGAAATAAATGAAACTAAATGAAAAAAAAAATCAATGAAACAAGAAGTTGTTTTTTGAAAAGTTGAACACAATTGACAAACCATTAGGCAGACTAAGAAAAAAAGAGAGAATATCCAAATTAAATAAAAAAATCAGAAATGAAAAGACATTACAACTGATTCTGCAGAAATTTAAAGGATCATTAGTGGCTACTATTAGCAAGTAAACACTAACATATTGGAAGATCTAGAAGAAATGGACAAATTCCTACATACATACCACCTACCAAGATTGAACCAGAAGAAATCCAAAACCCAAACAGACCAATAACAAGTAAGAGAATCAAGGCCATAATAAAATGTCTCCCAGTAAAGGGAAGCCCAGGACTTGATGGCTTCACTGCTGAATTCTACCAAACACTTAAAGAACAACTAATATCAATCCTACTTAAAATTTTCTGAAAAATAGAAAAGGAGGAAAAATTTTCAAACTCATTCTATAAGGACAGTATTACCCTGATAGTAAAACAAGAAAAAGACACCAAATGAAGGAAACTACAAGCCAGTTTCTCTGATTAATATTGAAGCAAAAATCCTCAACAATACACTATCAAACCAAATTCAACAATACATTGAAAACGTCATTCATCATGACCAAGTGAGATTTATCCCTGTGATGCAAGAATGGTTCAACAAACACCAATCAATGTGACAAATCATATCAACAGAAGGAATGATAAAAATCATACAATCATTTCAATTGATACTGAAAATGCACTTGGTAAAATTCAACATCCCTTCATGATAAAAGAAAAATCCTCAAAAAATTGGGGATAGAAAAAAATACCTCAACATATTAAAAGCCATATATTACAGACACATAGCTAGTGCCATACTGAATGGGGATAAACTGCAAGCCTTTTTTCTAAGATCTGGAACACAACCAGGTTGCACAATGTCATCACTGACATTACTCAACATAGTACTGGAAGTCCTAGAGAGAGCAATCAAACAATAAAGAGATATAAAAGGCATCCAAATTGAAAAGGAAAAAGTCAAATTATCCTGGTTTGAAATGATATGATCTTATATTTGAAAAAGCCTAAAGACTCCACAAGAAAAGTGTTAGTACTTATTTAAAAATTTAGTAAAGTTGCTGGATACAAAATCGACATACAAAAATCAGTAGCGCTTTTTCTGCTAACAGTGAACAATGTGAAAAAAATTTTTTAAAGCAATCCCATTTACAACAGCCACACATAAAATGAAATACCTAGGAATTAACAAAGGAAGTAAAAGATCTCTATAAAGAAAACTATAAAACACTGAAGAAACAAATTGAAGAGGACATCAAAAAATGCAAAAATAGGTTAGGCACGGCAGCTCACACCTGTAATCCCAGCACTTTAGGGTGCCAAGGTGAGCAGACTGCTTGAGTTCAGGAGGTCAAGACGAGCATGGTCTACATGGTAAAACCCTGTCTCTGCAAATATGCAAAAATCTTCTAGGCGTGGTGGCTCACACCTGTAGTCCCCAGTTACTCAGGAGGGTGAGGTGGGAGGATCACTGGAGGCTGGGAAGGAGAGGTTGCAGTGAGCCGAGATTGCACCACTGCACTCTAGTCTGGGTGACAGAGTGAGACTCTGCCTCAAAAAAAAAAAAAAAAAAAAATTCCCTGTTCATAGATTGGAAGAATTAATATTGTTAAAATGTCCATACTTCTAACAGCAATCTACAGATTCAGTGCAATTCCTATCAAAATACCAATGACATTCTTCACAGAAATAGAAAAATCAATCCTAAAATGTATATGGAACAACAAAAAACCCAGAATAGCAAAGCTAGGCTAAGCAAAATGAACAAAACTTCAGGAATCACATTAGCTGACTTTGAATTATACTACAGAGCCATAGTAACCAAAATAGCATGGTACTGGCCTAGAAAAAGACACATAGAACACTGGAACAGAATAGAGAACCCAGAAACAAATCCACACACCTACAGTGAACTCATTTTTGACAAAGGCTCCAAGAACATACACTGGGAAAAAGGCAATCTCTTCAATATATGATACTGGAAAAACTAGATATCCATATGCAGAAGAATGAAACTGGACCCCTATCTCTCACCATATACAGAAAAACTAATTAAAATGGATTAAAGACTTAAATCTAACAACTGAAGTTCTATAACTACTAAAAGAAAACTTTGGGGAAAATCTCCAGGACATTGGTCTGGGCCAAAATTTCTTGAGTAATACTCCACAAGCACAGGCAACCAAAGCAAACATGAACAAATGGTATCATATCAACTTAAAAAGCTTCTGCATGACAAGTGATAATACAATCAACAAAGTAAAGACACAACCCACAGAATGGATTTGCAAACTACCTGTGTTAGTTTGTTCTCATGCTGCTAATAAAGATATACCCAAGACTGGGTAATTTATATATATTTTTAAAAGAGGTTTAATTGACTCACAGTTCAGCATGGCTGGGGAGGTGTCAGGAAATTTACAATTATGGTGGAAGGAAAAGCATAAACATCCTTCTTGACATGGCGGCAGGAGAAGAAGTGAGAACCGAGTGAAGGGGGAAGCCCCTTATAAAACCATCAGATCTTGTGAGAACTTACTCACTCTCACAAGAATAGCATGGGGGAAACCGTCTCCATGATTAAATTACCTCCCCACATACTATGGGGTCCCTCCCACAGTATGTGGGGATTATGCATACTACAATTCAAGATGAGATTTGAGTGGGGACACAGACAAACCATATCTCTACCCTTCTGACAAGAGATTGATAACCAGAATATATAAGGAGCTCAAGCAACTCTATAGGAAAAAGATCTAATAATCTGATCAAAAGATAGTCAAAAGATTTGAATAGATATCTCTTAAAAGAAGACACAAATGACTAACAGGCATATAAAAAAAGTGCTCAACATCTTTGATCATCAGAGAAATGCAAATCAAAACTACAATGAGATATCATCTCATCCCAGTTAAAATGGTTTTTATCCAAAAGACAGATAATAACTAATGCTAGTGAGAATGTGGAGATAAAGGGGCATTCATACACCGTTGGTGGGAGTGTAAATTGTAGAACCGCTATGAAGATCAGTTTAGAGGTCCCTAAGAAATCTAAAAATTGAGCTACCATAGGATGCAGCAATTCCACTACTGGGTATATACCCCAAAGAAAGGAAATCAGTATTTCAAAGAGATACCTTTGCTCCTATATTTGTTGCAGCACAATTTACAATAGCTAAGATTTGGAAGCAATCTAAGTGTCCATCAATAGATGAATGGATAAAGAAAATGTGGTACATCTACACAATGGAGTACTATTAAGTCATCAAAAATAATGAAATCCAGTCATTTACAAAAACATGGATGGAACTGGAGATCATTATGTTAAATGAAATAATTCAGGCACAGATGGACAAACATCACATGTTCTCACTTGTTTGTGGGATCTAAATATCACAACAATTGAATTCATAAACACAGAGAGTAGCCAGATAGTTACCAAATGCTAAGAAGGTTAGTGGGTAGCTGAGGACGGGGGAAGACAGGGGTGGTTAATGAGTACAGCAAAAATAGAAAGAATGAATATAACCTGCAATTTCATGGCACAATTGAGTGACTACAGTCCATGATCACTTAATTGTGCATTTTGAAATACGCAGTGTAATTCAACTGTTTGTAACTCAAAGGATAAATGCTTGAGAAGATTAATACCCCATTCTCCATGATTGGTTTATTTCACATTGTATACTTTTCTTGAAACATCTCATATACCCCATAAACATATGGACCTACTTTGTACCCATAATTTTTTTAAGAAAAGAAAGAACAAAACCTCTGTGCAATATGGGATTGGCTGGCACAGATACCAAATCCATGACTCATTGGAAGCCCTGAAATACAGAGATAATAAATGAGAGAGCCATTTGGAAACATATTTGAGGATATCATCGATAATAATTCCTCCAACCTGTCTACAAAGGCCAGCATTTAAACTCAGGTAATGCAGAGAACCCCTGCAAGATATTATACAAGGTGACCATCCCCAAATCACATAGTCATCTGATTCTCCAAGGTTTACATGGAAGTAAAAATACGAAAAGCAGCAAGAGAGAAGGAGCAGGTCACCTACAAAGGGAACCTCATCAGGTTAACTGAAGACCTTTCCACAGAAAATCTACAGGCCAGAATAAATTGGGGGCCTTTCTTTAGCATTCTTAAAAAAAAGAAATTCAATAAAACTATGCTTCATAAGTGAAGGAGAAATAAGATCCCCTTCAGAGAACTAAATATTCATACTAAGGGGTTTTGTTACTATCGGACCTGCCTTACAAGAGATTCTTAAGGTAATAATAAATATGGAAATGAAATGCTATTACCAGCCAACACAAAAAAGCACTTGTCATAGACCATTGACATTATAAAGCAACTACACAATCAAGTCTGCATAATAATCAGCTAACATGATAACAGGATCAAATTCACATTTAACAATATTAACTTTGAATGTAAACTGACTAAATGCCCCAATTAAAAGACATACTGTGGCAAATTGCATAAAGATGCAAGACACAACTATATGCTGTCTTCAGGAGACCAGTCTCACATGGAATGACACCCACAGGCTCAAAGTAAAGGGATGAAGAAAAATCTACCAAGGAAATGGAAAGTAATAAAAGTAGGGATTGCTATTTTAAATTCAGACAAAAGAGGCTTTAAACCAACAACCAAAAAGACAAAGTAAGGCTTTACATAATGCTAAGGGGGTTCAATTCAACAAGAAGACTTAACTATTCTAAATATGTAAGCACCCAACACTAAAACACACAGATTCATAAAACTGCTTAGAGACCTACAAGGAGACTTAGATAGCCACACAATAATAGTGGGAACCTTCAACATCCCACTAACAATATTAGACAGATCAGTGAGGCAGAAAACTAACAGAGATATTCAGGATCTGAACTTGACACTCAACCTAATGGACCTGACAGATATCTAGCGAACTTCCTACTGAAAAACAAAAATATATACATTCTTCTCATCTGTATATGGCACATACTCTAAAACTGACCACACGATCAGCCATAAAACAATTCTCAGCAAATTAAAGAAAAACAATGACCCAGTGCAGTAGCTCATGCCTGTAATCCCATCACTTTGGGAGGCCATGGTGGGTGGATCACCTGAGGTCAGGAGTTCGAGACCAGCCTGGACAACATCGTGAAATGCTGTCTCTACTAAAAAAAAAAAAAAATACAAAAATTAACCAGGTGTGGTGGTGGGCACCTGTAATCCCAGCTGCTTGGGAGACTGAGGCATGAGAATCACTTGAACCTGAGAGGCGGAGGTTGCAGTTAACCAAGATCACGCCATTGCACTCTAGCCTGGGTGACAAGAGCAAAACTCCATCTCAAAAAATAAGAAAAATGAAATCATACCAACAACACCCTTGGACCACAGCACAATAAAAATAGAAATCAATGCTGAGAAGATCTCCCAAAACCATACAATTACCGGGAAATTAAATAAGTTACTTCTGAATGACTTCTGGGTAAACAATGAAATTAAGTCAGAAATCAAGAAATTCTTTGAAACTAATGAGAAAAAATACAAAATATATCAGAATCTCTAGGACACAGCTAAAACAGTATTAACAGGAAAGTTTATAACACTAAATGACCACATCAAAATGTTATAAAGATTTTAAATTAACAACCTAATATCACACCTTCAGGAACTAGCAACAAGAGCAAACTAACCCCAAGACTAGCAGAGGATAAGAAATAAACAAAATCTGAGCTGTACTGAAGAAAAGTGAGACACACAAAAAAATACAGAAGATCAACAAATTCAGGTTTTTTGTTTTTAGAGAGAATAAATAAGATTGATAGACTGCTAGCTAGACTAATAAAGAAAAAAGAGAAGACCCAAAGAAACACAATCAGAAGTGACAAAGGGGACATTACCACTGACTGCACAGAAATACCAAAAATACAAAATACCCTCAGAGACTATTATGAACAGTTCTATGCACACAAAATAGAAAACCCACAATAAATGAATAAATTCCTGAAAACATAAAACCTCCCCAGACTGGACCAGGAAAAAATTGAAAGCCTAAACAGACCGATAATGAATTTTGAAATTGAAACAGTAATAAAAAGCCTACCAACAGAAAAAGCCCAGGACCATATGTATTCTCAGTCGAATTCTACCAAAATGATACCACTCCCACTGAAGCTATTCTGAAAAAGTTGAGGAGGAGGATGGACTCTTTCCTAACTCATTCTATAAGGCCAGCATCATTCTGATACCAAAATTTGGCAGAGACACCACAAGAAAATAAAAATTCAGGCTAATATCCTTGATGAACATAGATGTAAAAATTCTCGACAAAATACTAGCAAACCAAATCTAGCATTTCAAAAAGCAAATCTACCATGATCAAGTATTTTTTTTTTTTTCTGGGATGCAAGGTTGGTTCAACATATACAAATCAGTAAATGTGATTCATCACACAAGCAGGGACAAAACAAAAACCACACGACCATTGCAATGGGTGCAGAAAAGGCTTTTGATAAAATTCATTATCCCTTCATGTAAACAACAAAAAAAAACCTCAACAAACTAGGTATTGAAGGAACATACCTCAAAATAATAAGAGCCATCTATGACAAACCCACATCCAACACCATTCTGAACAGGCAAAAATGGTATGCATTCCTCTTGAGAACAAGAACAAGACAAGATGACCTATTTTCACCATTCCTATTCAGCTGAGTACTGGAAGTCCTAAGAACAGCAATTAGGCAAGTGAGAATAATAAAAGGCATCCAAATAGGAGGACAGAAAGTCAAACTATCTGTTTGCAGATGATATGATTTTATACCTAGAAAACTCCATTGTCTGCTGAAAAGTTCCTAGATCTGATTAACAACTTCCGCAAAGTCTCAGGGTACAAAATCAATGTACAAAAATCAGTAGCATTTCAATACACCAACAACGTCCAACCTGAGTGCCAAATGAAGAGCACAATCCCATTCACAACAGCCACAAAAAGAATAAAATACCTATAAATATAGCTAAATATAGAGGCGAAAGATCTCCACAATGAGAATTACAAAGGCTGCTAAAAGAAATCAGATGACACAAACAAATGAAAATATATTCCATCTTCATGGATAGAAAGAATCATATTGTTAAAATGGTCATACTGCCCAAAGCAATTTAGAGATTCAACGTTATTTCTGTCGAACTACTAATGACATTCTTCACAGAATAAGAAAAAAACAATTCTAAATTTCATGTGTATTAGTACCTTCTCACACTGCTAATAAGGACATATCCAAGACTGGGTAATTTATAAAGAAAAGAGGTTTAATTGACTCACCGTTCAACATGGCTGGGGAGGCCTCATGAAACTTACCATCATGGTGGAAGGGGAAGCAAACACATCCTTCTTCACATGGTGGCAGCACGGATAAGTGCCAAACAAAAGGGGGAAAAGCCCCTTTTAAAACCATCAGATCTCATGAGAACTCATTCACTATCAGGAGAACAACAGCATGGGGGTAACTGCCCCCATGATTCAATTACCTCCCACCACATTCCTCCCATGACATGTGGGAATTATGGGAACTACAATTCAATTCAATTGGAAAATCATTTAAACAGCATAGGATAATAACAACCAGAATGCTTAAGGAATTGGTTGCTGTTGATTAATTAAATTTTTTGGTTATTAAACAGTTTGCTATAATTTTTTTGTAAAAAGGAAGAAAATATTGTCACAGGCTACAACATGGATGATCCTTGAGGAAATTATGCCAAATGAAATGTCAGTGACAAAAAGACAAATACTGTATGATTCTACTTATATGAGCCATCTAAAATAAATTCATAAAAACAAAAAGTGGAATGCTGGTTACCAGGGGCTGGGCAGAGGGGAAAATGGGGAATTATTATTCAATGGGTATAGCGTTTCAGATTTGCAAGCTGAAAAAGGTCTGGAGGTCTGTCTTACAACAATGTGAATATACTTAAGATTACTGAACTGTAAACTTAAAATGGTTAAAATGATACAATTTTGTGTTGTGTTTTTTACCACATTAAAAAAAAAAAAACACACACACACATGACATGTAGAGTAGTTCAATAAGAGTATTGTCAATTCCACAATCGTCTTACAAGAGAATATAGTTGCTAACAGCATTTAATAAGACCAGTCATGGTGGTTTATCCTTGTAATCCCAACACTTTGGGAAGCCGAGGTGAGATGATCCCTTGAGACCAGAAGTTCAAGATCAGCCCTGGAGACACAACGAGACTTTGTCTCTATTAAAAAAAAAAAAATTAAGAATTTAGCCGGGCATGGTGGTGCACAACTGTAGTCCCAACTACTTAGGAGGATGAGGTGGAAGATTGCTTGAGTCTAGTAGGTTGAGGCTGCAGTGAGCCATGGTTGTACCACTGCACTCCAGTCTGGGTGAGAGAGTGAGACTCTGTCTCAAAAAACAAAAGGTTAAATTAAGTTTCACCTATAGCACTCACCTAGGCTGTGAAATATATTTTTAGATCATTGATCTCAGGAAATGTACTTTCAAATGAGAAAGTGAATGATTATTTCCCTTGGCATATAGAGTAGCTCTACACCACCACTTACAGTGGTTATTTTGCTGTCTGAACCACCAAGAGTAACATGCAAGTTCATTTTCCATACAATTTTAGCTATCTTTAGATTGAAGCATGACATATCTTTGTCTTTAAGCATTTTTTTTTTAATTTAAGTCTATGTGAAATGACCACTATGGGTAAAATGACCACTATAGGCTACTAGTCTTATTTGTGATTAGGTCTGCTTTTTACATCCTGACAAAAATCAGCCCCTTCTGCATATAGGGATGTTTATTCCTAGGTTGGAAAACCCTATCTAGCTGCCAAATTGCTGGTAAACAAAATGCTATACTCCCTGCAAATGAGCTATTTAATATTTTAGCTCTTGGGCCACAAATTAATGTACCAGTTTCTTGGAAGAAATTAGTGCAGTTCAGGGTTCATTTCTTTTATTATAACTGTAGGGATAAAATAAACTTCAGAAGCTTTTTTTGTTGTTGCTAAAATACATGCATTTTAGCAGCATTTTATGCAATCAAGAATTTTCTCTTCTTTTAAAAATATTGTTTATATATGTGCATCTTATCTTTTACCCATGGTAGAAATTTAATCATCCTTCACACTTTCTCTTACAAATCATCATGATCTGGTGATTTTATCAAATAACATTATGAAATCCATTCTTTTCGATCAGTTGGTGTTGTTACATTAAGAGTGTAGACTCTGGAACCACATACGCTGAGATGTGTCCAAGTCCATCCATCTCATTCAGTTCAGTTTGCTGAACTGATTTTCAGCATTGTACTTAAAATTTTTGTGCCAGTTTCCCAAAAATGGATATAAAAGTAATTGCTATTGATACCATTGTTGTAGTAAGTGACTTATTATGTAAGAAGCTAAAAATGAGTTTGGCACATACATACTGCTAAATAATATTAGCTACTATCAATATTGTCTGTATTATCATTATTGTAGTTTCCAGTTTCGTGAGCTCATCACTGAAGCTATACAACAGTCTCTGAATTGGTCCACTTCGATTCCATCTCCAAATACCTCCTTGAGTGACCGATCTGGAATGCAAATCTGACCACATCACTCCCACACTTATAATCAATTCACAGTTTTCTGTCACTGACAAGACAAAATACAAAATGTCCTGACATGGCAAACAAGTGCCTCCATGACTAGTTGGCATATTGTCTCTTCAGCCCTATTTCATGCCATCCAGCCACTCACATTACATTCCAACTGCAGTCAAGTATTTATGGTTCCCAGAAATGTCATGTATCATGCCTTCATATAAGTGAAACCATGCTGTTTCCAGCTGCATTTTTTTGAATGTTTTCTCTAGCCACTAAGGCCCATTTTTTCATCTACATAGTAAGTAAAAGTGCTGGGGAATTAACATTTCCCAGGAGAAACTTTCAATCACTGACTAACAAGAACTGGTGTATACAACCCCAGCTCCCTCAACCCTATCAAACACTGAAGAATAACTCAAAAGTGCATATTCTACACTGTTCCCCAGAACTCCCTAGCAGAATCAAGTTCAAATTACCAATAATAAATGCTTGAAAATAAATTTTCTATTGGCTGCTATCTGATCATCATCTTACTTCCTATCTGGCATGTCCTGCTGTCACTTCCCAAATAAACTACTTGTTCTTGAATCCTAGTGTTGGCATCTGTTCCTGGAGGATCCCAAACCTAAAACCTACTGCATTAATCTAGGTAATTTACATTACCTACCACTAAAGCCAGGGTTCAAAAATCTCATCACTAAACACAATGTTTGTTACTCACTTTTGTAAAGTCAAATCAAGACTGGTCAATCCTTCTCCATATTGAGCACCATCACATGCAGTTTCCTAGGGCATGTCTAGGGGCAGAATGGGATGGAAGAGGCTGATGAGGTTTGGTTCTGTGTCCCCACCCAAATCTCATCTCGAGTTGTAATCCCCACATGTCAAGGGAGGGATCTGGTGGGAGGTAACTGGATCTGGGGGCAGTTTCCTCCATGCTGTTCTCAAGATAGTGAAGGAGTTCTCATAAGATCTGGTGGTTTAAAAGTGGCAATTTCCCCTACACTCTCTCTCTCCCGATGCCTTGTGAAGAAGCTGCTTGCTTCACCTTTGCCTTCCACCATGATTGTAAGTTTCCTGAGGCCACCCTTGTGAGTCAACTAAACCTCTTTTATTTATAAATTACCCAGTATCAGGAAGTACCTTTTCAGCGGTATGAAAACAGACTACTACAGAGGCATTCCCCATTCTTAACTGCCTTAGTTAAGAAGTGACTTATGCTACTCTCACTCATTGTCTATTGGCCAGAACTAGTAATATGGTCAAACCTAACTGCAAAGCAGGTTGTAAAATATAGATGGGATAACTGGCAAGCACCAACTGTTTCTCACCTACCTAACTTCCAATTTTTCTGAAAAAGTCTATTACGGCTCAACCCCTTTGTCTCAGCATACCAGATCAAGGGTCTTTTTATGTGATTCCATGATGCTTTTTATAAATCTGTTCACTGTACCCATATAATTTATGTTTTTGTCAGTCAGGCTAAACTACCACCCAATGATCTCCATGAATATAGAGATAATTTTTATTTTTCTTTTAATTTCACCTCTTTTAAATATTTAATAAAAATCATAAATATTTAAGGTGTACAATGTGATATTTTGATGCAGATACTCATAGTGAACTGATTACTACAGTCAAGCTAATTATCCTATTCAACCCCACATAGTTAGCATTTGTGTGTGTGGGTTTGATATCGTCCCACTTATTTATTTTTGCCTGTGCTTTTGGTGCTATATCCAAAAATCTTTGCCAAGGCCAATATCAAGGAGCTTTTCCTCTGTTTTCTTGTCAGAGCTTTATGGTTTCAATGTATTGTATTCTGAAAAATTGCTAAGATAATAGATATTAAGTGTTTTCACCACGATAAAAGTTAAGTGAGGTAATACATATGTTTATTAGCTCAACTGAGTCATTCCACAATACATACATATTTCAAAATACATTACTGTACACAAAAATATATACAACTTTTATTTTTCAATTAAAATTTTAAATAAATACATAAATGCATAAATGCATAAAATGAAGGATCCAGTTCCAATTTTTGCATGTAGATGTCCCATTTTCCCAAACGCATTTATTGAAGAAGCTAATACTTCTTCATTGTGTCTTGTTTGTGGCCTTGCCAAAAACTGGTTGACCATATATGCTTGGGTTTATCTCTGGGCTCGCTACTTTTTACCATCAGTCTATATTTCTATTTTGGTTCTAACACCATACATTTCTGACTATTATTGCTTTGTAATATAATTTGAAATCAGGAAGTATGATGCCTTCAGCTTTGTTTTTCTTTATCAAGTTTGTTTTGGCCACTCAGGGTCTTTTGTGGCTCCATACAAATTTTATAAGAATTTTTTCTATTTCTGTGAAAAATGCCTTTGTAATTTTGGTAGAAATTGCATTGGATCTGTGTATCATTATAGATAATTTGAAATTTTAACAATATTAATAGATTTTTCTTATCAAGGAGCTTATTATTTTATAAAAGATTATTATTTTTACTGATATAATTCTATGTTCTTTTAGGCATATATCCCCTGGTTGTCAGAATGGATGTCAATGACTTGACAGAAAATAGAAAGAAGTTCAGGGATTACATTTTATCCATCTCTCTTTCATAGTACCTGTCCAATTACCTAGCATTGCTGGTGAAAGTTAGAAGAAATATAATCCTAAAATAGAGATTATATTGAGTGGTTTTTGCTTATAGCTTTCAGATTCCCAACTTGGAAAATGGTTGTCCACATTTTATACTAATAACTGTGGTTTACATTTGGCTGGTTTCTAGTAGACTTGGGTGATAATATAATTGAATATTTTTCTGTGACATACTAAAATATTGTTTGTTTCCAATTTTATCAACAATTATCAAATTATCAGGATTAATTCTTATCACAGTTTTCTCTCTCCAAAGTAATATTCTGGGAGACGGTAAAGGTTAAACAATACCTAAACAATACTGTACACATAAAAGAGGAAAATAACGTACATGAAGAGAAAGAGTTTGTCAAGTGGCTCTATTAGAAGCCGTGTGGCTGACTTCAAACCCTCAGCATCCCTTCTAAGAAAAACAACAAAAAGTTGCATAAAATATGAACTTTTTTTTAAATGTCACCACTGATTTGGCAAGAAATAAACAATGAAAAAATGACAAAAAATAAAATGAAAGCATAAATAGCAGAATGTAAGAGATAAATAAGGAATCCTTTGTCCACAGGGCATCTGTAAACCTTGGCAACCTTGAGCAGAGTATTATTTGCTGCTACAGAAGGCACAGGGACAAGAGAAGAGTTTAAGGCTTGCTCAAGGCAGGAGTCTAATACAACTGAGAATAAAGCTAGGACCCAAGAGGGAAAGACCTTCCATGTAACAGTAATAAGAAATAAACCTGACACACCAATAAGACAGCAAGAAAACTTGTTGTCTTGACATTCACCTTGTACGAAGAGAAGAAACAACCTCCCCTGAGAATTTTTAAACACAAACTAGTCTCATACAAGTTTGCAGCCTAAATTCACTTAAACAGAAACCTCGAGAGGTGTATTTAGTATTTAAGATAACTGTTCTGAACCCCCAAATGACTGAAATAATAAAACAAATCCTCTTTGAGGGAAACAATTGCAACCCAATTCTCAAATGATTTCCAGAGGTAATAATCTAAGGAACATGAGTTTACAGAAACAAAAATACAAAAGCCACAAGAAGCCAGTTACTATAACTGAGAGAATATGATATGCAATGAATCCCAATGTTGGAATCATCAAATCCATAATACAAAATAACTACGTTCATATACTTCAAAACATAAAATAGAGGTTTGAAAATTTAACAATGAATAAGAAACAATAAAAAATGCGAAAGCATATTTGAAATAGGATCAAGGGCATTTGTAGAAATGAAAACCATAATAATTAAAATTAAAAATTTGATAGTTAAACAGCAAATTGTTCAGTTAAGAAGAAAAGAGATAAATAAAAGATAGATCCATAAAAACTCTCAAGAATGCATCTCAGAAAGACAGAGCTGGAAAAAGTGAAAGAGACTAAATAAATTATGCATGTATAAAGAATGTGTACAAGGTAAACTGAAACTCAATAGAATTTTAAAGAGTTTATTTGAGCAAACAATTCATGACTTGGGCAGCTCCAAACCAGAAGCAGTTCAGGAGCTTCATGGAGGAAATACAAAAGGGAGGCTTTTATAGGACAGACACAGAAGTAAAGCAAAGAAAATATTTGATTGGTTAGTTATACAATTGCCTTATTTAATCTATTCCATTGGAAAGTCCTCAGTTGTAGAATTACAAGTTTGTTGGTCGTTTCTGATTGGTTGAGCTTAAATTCTGTTTTTCTTTAATATCAGCATTTATAGGAAATAGCTCAACTTAAATTTCACTTACGTTTGCAAATTCATCAAGTTTAGGTCACTTATGAGGCCTAACTAGTTTTGTCTACTCAGGGAATCTTCAGACATGGTCTCTATTTTAATTTATTTTAATAAGAGTTTTACAAGGTGAGAAAAACATTTAATTTGCAAGAAGATAATTATTCTTAACTCATATGTGCCTAATAATATAGCCTTAAGCTATATAGAGCACACATTGACAAAATTAAATGAAAATTTTCAATACTAACACACTGAGAGACCTTAACATATATCTGTATCAACTGATGAATCAAATAGATTTTAAAAATTAGCAAAATACAGAAGATTTGAACACCACAATGAAGTTTGATCTAATGAATGTGTATATAACATTGCATTCAGTGATTGAAGGATATATGTTTTCTGCAAAAACTTGGAGAACATTGTAGATACTGACCATGCTCTAGACCACAAAGCAAATGGAAATATTGTCTTTTTGCTTTCTTTTTCCCCACGCTGTTTATTCTCAACTCCACAACTATAATGAGCCTGTGAAAATCTTAGCTGGATGAGTCTTACCTCTCTTCATATTACCTCAGTGGCTTCTGGTTTTGTCTCTCTTACTTCATCATGTCATCTCCTCCCCTCTCCCTTATTCGGTCTGCTCCAGATACACTGGCCTCTGTTGTTCCATTACCACATTAAACCTGATTCCACCTCTGAACTTTTCACTCGCTACTTCTTCTGTCAGGATCCTTTCTGAAAATATCTGAACACTCGCTCCCTCGTATTCTGCAGGTCTTTTTACAAATGTTATTATTTTTTTTTTTACTGACTTCACCAAACACCTTCTCGATAACTCAATCTCTATCCCTCACCCATACTTTATTTTTCTCCAAATCATTTCACACCATATACGATATTATGTATCTTATCATCTGTCTCCCCTCTCTAGAATGTAAATTCCCAAATCGTATAGCTTTCATTCTGCTATATTTACTGTTATATCACTAGTGACTGGAATAGCTTCTGGTACTTTCTATGTATGTGACAAATACTGGTTGAATAAATAAAAACTGAATGAATTTTGCAACTTAAAGTATCATTTTATATGACCTTTGAGTTAGGAAAAAATCATAATGAAATTATAAACCATTTCAAACTAAATAACAAAAATTATGCACATCAAAATTGTAGGATCTAGCTAAAGTTGTACTTAGAGAAATTTTTAAAGCCTTCAGTATGTATATTGGAAAACAATAATCATTTTAAAATAACTAACCAGGTATCCAACCTAAGAATAAAAACAATAACAGAGTAAACTTTACCCACCTAATAGGAAATAAATAATAAAGATTATTTAAAAAATAGAAACAAAAGAGGTCAACAACGCCCACAAAAAACAGTTCTTTGAAAAGACCAATAAATCTTTAGTCCTAATAATAAATCAAACAAAATAGAGAAGACAAAATAGACTATTAGAAGTGAAAGAGATGAAATAACCACAGATACTAAAGTGATTATAAAGATAATACTACAAATAATTTGGTCAATAAATTTAAAATATTAGATAAAATGGGGAAAATTTCTTAAAAAATATCACCCACCTTAACTGGTTCAATTAAAAAAATTAAAATTCATTAAAATACAGCATCAATAGTTGATTCTACCAAACACACACACACACACACACACACACACACACACAAGAATCAGATGGCTTTACAGGTAAGTAGAGAAAAAGAAGGAATACTTCAAATAATTCAATGATTCCATAAAAACGTTAATAGCAAAAATTTTTAAAGAATAGTGTATTAAAAATGTATAGGACTGGGCTTCCCTGAGAAATAGTTGATTCTAGGACTTGGGTTAGAAATGTACAAGATGAGCCTGGAGCATCTTGTAGTGCTAGAAAGTAAGGATGTGTTTGAAAAAACAAAATGAAACAAAGTACAATGATTGTGATGTGTGAAAGGATCATAGGAACCAACATTTGAGCAACAAAATCATGCAGCATTGGACCATAACCTAAACTATAAAATAAATGTCTATGAGTCCATAGCTACATAAATAAGTGCTTGAATAAATATTTGTAACAAAATAAATAAATCTCTTGTGCAGAAGATTTACAAATAACTTATGTAAATACTCACCTTTCAAGGAGGTAGATCATAATTCTCCACTCCCAAGTGTGAACCGTGTATAGTGACTTCCTCCCAAAGAGTGTGAGATGCAAACAGGAACACTTCATGAATATAGATGTTTACTCATAAACAAACTAGTAACAATATGAATATAGTCTTGTTTATTTTTAAAAATCATCATTATCAAATTGCTATCTCAGAAATTATTTAAATAGTAATAAAGTATTAGTGCAACTCACTACTTTAAGAGACTATAAGAGGAAAAAACCAAGATGAACATATCGATAAATTAATAAAGCACTTGATATAATTCAACATTCTTTCCTGATATGAATTTTTTTAAATTAGAAATGAAAGGGAATCATTAACCACTATTATTAACTATGGAAGGCAGATCTGCCATTGTCAGAAGGTTATTGACTGCAAGGGAAAATGAGGAAACTTATAGAGTTTATGAAAATATTTTATATCATGATGAGGGTGGAAGTCACATGACTATACATTCGTAAAAACTAATTGAATTGTACTCTTAATTTTACTGTATGCATATGTTATTTCAATAAAGCTAATAAAAATCAAAAGAGAACTAATAACTCGATAAAGGATACCTACAAACAAAAAATAACACAAAAAGTATAAAAAAATTTTGTACTCTCTTGTGTGTCAACTCTTATTTCATCCCCTGCTTTAGCAACTGCTTCCATACTGTCTTTAATGAGCTTGCTCAGGAGCTACTTAAAGAGCTCTCTCATCCTTTTTGATGGCTGCATAGTATTCCATGGTGTATATGTGCCACATTTTCTTAATCCAATCTGTCACTGATGGACATTTGGGTTGATTCCAAGTCTTTGCTATTGTGAATAGTGCCGCAATAAACATACGTGTGCATGTGTCTTTATAGCAGCATAATTTATAATCCTTTGGGTATATACCCAGTAATGGGATGGCTGGGTCATATGGTACATCTAGTTCTAGATCCTTGAGGAATCGCCATACTGTTTTCCATAATGGTTGAACTAGTTTACAATCCCACCAACAGTGTAAAAGTGTTCCTATTTCTCCACATCCTCTCCAGCACCTGTTGTTTCCTGACTTTTTAATGATCGCCATTCTAACTGGTGTGAGATGGTATCTCATTGTGGTTTTGATTTGCATTTCTCTGATGGCCAGTGATGATGAGCATTTTTTCATGTGTCTGTTGGCTGTATGAATGTCTTCTTTTGAGAAATGTCTGTTCATATCCTTTGCCCACTTTTTGATGGGGTTGTTTGTTTTTTTCTTGTAAATTTGTTTGAGTTCTTTGTAGGTTCTGGATATTAGCCCTTTGTCAGATGAGTAGATTGCAAAAATTTTCTCCCATTCTGTAGGTTGCCTGTTCACTCTGATGGTAGTGTCTTTTGCTGTGCAGAAGCTCTTTAATTTAATGAGATCCCATTTGTCAATTTTGGCTTTTGCTGCCGTTGCTTTTGGTGTTTTAGACATGAAGTCTTTGCCCATGCCTATGTCCTGAATGGTACTACCTAGGTTTTCCTCTAGGATTTTTATGGTATTAGGTCTAACATTTAAGTCTCAGGGACATGGATGCAGCTGGAAACCATCATTCTTAGCAAACTATCACAAGAACAGAAAACCAAACACCGCACGTTCTCACTCATAGGTGGGAACTGAACAATAAGATCACTTGGACTCAGGAAGGGGAACATCACACACAGGGGCCTATCATGGGGAGGGGGGAGGGGGGAGGGGGGAGGGATTGCATTGGGAGTTATACCTGATGTAAATGACGAGTTGATGGGTGCAGCACAGCAACATGGCACAAGTATACATATGTAACAAACCTGCACGTTATGCACATGTACCCTACAACTTAAAGTATAATAATAATAAATAAATTAAAAAAAAAAAAAGAGCTCTCTCTCCCAAGGGTACACCCTGTACCTCTCCTTTCCAGAATCCATGCTGTCTAGGGTTGCCTGCATGAACTCACCTGCATTCACATATATGAAACCTAAAAGTACAAGGTAGTTAGTTAGCAGCACATGAGTCTATCTTCACCAGAAAGGTAGAAGAGCCCATGGACCAATCAGTACTTCCTTCCTTCCTCCCCCATTTGGACAATTCTGAGACGTTATTGCAAAAGCTTTTCAGATAACTCAATGTTCATGAAAACATGGATCAACATAAACTTTATTTCATGCAGTACTGGTCGAAGTATAAATTGGAAAACAATTCATTATTGTCCAATAAAAGTAAATAAGATCATACTTTATAACCCATAATTCCACGCCTGAGTACATAATGCTTGCATATACACCCTAAGCAATGTTTGCAAGAATATTCTTAGCAGCATCGTTCTTAAAAGCAATAAATGTAACTAGCTCAAATGGCCTTCCACAGAAGAGAGGACACATATTCACTCATTGTATGAATATACATTGGAATATTACACAACAGAAGAAATGGGTGGATAGCAACTTCCTGTATCATTATGGAAGAAACTCAGAAAAGGGTCACAGAAAAATGCATGCTGTACAATTACATTCATAAAGCACTAAATGAAGTAAAGCTAAATAGCTTGTTCTTGTGGGAAAAATGCACAGTAAAAGCAAGAGAAAATTAATATAAAATTTTGTACTGTGGAACTTCTAAGCTGAATAGAGAGGGGAAGATGAAGAGGACCATACAGGGGCTTTAAGGTGCTGATTATAATTCTATTCTAAATGTGGGTTAGGCACATGAGTGTTCAGTTAATTGTTGTTGCTTATATTTATATACCCTTTGTTATAAGTATGTTGTACTTCATATTAAGAACTAATTGGGAAGAAACATGGTTTTAGAGTTGGTAATTTGCTCAGAGGCAGAAGCTGCCCGATGTGAACTTACTTCTCTGGTGTGGAGGAACTCATTTACCATCTATATGGCAATTTAGTATAACAACCTTTGAGGACCTACCTACACCAGTTTGCAATACCCATCCCAATCCCATCCCATGACCACTGGTGTTTTCACAAAGTTAGAACACTGTGCACGAATCCAGTGGAAACTGAAAAAAAAATTTCTTCAGCTGAGAAATTACCCACTACTGTCCAAGCCATGTGAGAGCTGGTGACAGCTCCCTCCTGAACAAGTGTGAAGCCTTGTATATCTTGTAAAAATCCATGGCAGCTACTGCTTCTTCTCAGAGGATTTCTCGGTATTCTACCTCTCCACTTTTCATTGTGGGCCCTCTAGATATCATCCCATTCCCTCAGTCCCATCTGGTTGCCATAGGCCTGGATTTTACTTCCTGTCTGCACCTTAGGATTGAAAATCTGTTGATGTGGTTTGCCGGGTTTCTCCCCAGGATGCAGTCCCATACATGTCTTCAATTAGCTGCATTCATTGTACTGCTCATGAAGAAGTAATGCTCTGGCCCCGTGCCAGAGCTCTATCATACTTCTTTTCCTCCTTTTTCATGAGGGAAGGAGGGGTATAAGCACCTACTTTAGCTTAGGTGTTTTAACTACATATTTACGGAATATTTATAAAGCTAAAAACAAATAACCTGGATGGAACTAAGTACAAACATTGGCTCACTGCAGTAGCCAAAGCAAGAAAATCTGTGTTTTAACTATAAAGAGTATTTCTACAGCATGTACCTATAAGTGGAATTATTGGAAAACTAAAAGCAAGAAAATAATGTTAAATGCAAGACATTATACAGGTTGGGTATCCCTTATCCAAAATACTTGGGACCAAAAATGTTTCAGATTTCAGATTTTGGGGGGTTTTAGAATAGTTGCATTATACTTTAATGATCATCTCAAATCCAAAAATACAAAATCTGAAATGTTCCAGTGAGCATTTTCTTTGAGCACCTTGTTGGGGTTGTTCAAAAGTTTTGGATTTTGAAGCATTACAAATTTCAAATTTTCAGATTTGGGATGCTCAATCTATAATTCTTTTTAATAAAATCATTGTTTCTTTAAGTCTGTAGCTTCCTCCATCTGCAAATAAAGTGATACTAAATAATCTTTTGTAAAGATAACTAGATGATTTATATTCAATCTAATAATATGTCCTAAAATCAGGTTTAATGTGTATGACCTTTTTCAGTAGGTTGAGATGTAAACACAGTCACATCTCTTTTATTTTTCTAATGTATTGTTTAAAACCTCACATATCTTTACTAGCAGAACATCCAGTTTCTTCTTTTTAAGCCCTTTAGCTTGCATTAAGCAAAAAGATAATTTACTTGATCCAAATAAATCAGTTTTCCTCCCAAAAGTTATCTGTATAGAGGGCTAGAAAGTCCTGTTCTAATGACATTGTGTTGTTGCCATAAGGATTCTAGTTTAACTCTGGTTCTCTAAAGTATGATGACTGTCTGACCCAGGCTTTTGGTGGTTTGGACACTTCATGGGACACAGGGGTACCCTGGTCAAGGGCTCCAGCTTTATCATTGGGTTGTGTGTGTGTTTGTGTGTGTGTGTGTGTGTGTTTCATGTCACACTCAAACATTCTCAACCCTTGTTCTTCAACATAAAATGAGACTTTCTCAGAGTATGAGCATCAATTGACCAATCATGTGATACAGGCTCAAGAAACTTCCTTTAAATAAAGGTCCACGGATAGAAGTTCCCTAATATCTTTCATGAATCAATTATTATCCTTTTTGTTCATTTGTTTGTTTGATTTTTAAGAAGAAAGAAAACTTAGATCATTTGGAGTTATTCTGGATTTGGGCTGCATCTAGATTTTTGTCCAATTATTTCCAAAGCTCTACCATTTCTTTTTCCACAGTTAATTTAACAATTACTAGAACATGTGCAATATCACAATGAGGTATCACAGCAAACACAAACACTTCCTGGTAAATATCTCCATACGTGAGTGGGTCAACAATAATGTGATCTACTAACCATGAGTCTTGCATTAGTATGTCTTGGCTTGCTTTACAGACAGAGTGCAGAATGTTAAGTTGGTGAGCTGGATAAGTAGAAATAGATTCCTTACATGAGATCATGATACATCAAAATGATATATAAAGTATTATAATACAAAAGATATCTGAACTAGGAAACAATAGTGTACTGACATCTATTATCTCTCACTTGAGACACATCCATTCATCTCTGGTTAATATACAGATTAAGCATCCTTAATCAGAAAATATTAAATCAGAAATGCATGAAATCTGAGTCTTCTTGGGCAGCAACATGTCACCAGAAGTGGAAAATTCTACTCCTGATATCATGTGACAGGTGACAGTCAAAAAGTAGTCAAAACTTTATTTCATGCACAAGATTATTTAAAAACACTGTACAAAATTACCTTCAGGCTATGGGTGGAAGAGATATATATAAAACATGAATGAATTTCATGTTTAGACTTGGGTCTCACCCCCAAGATGTCTCATTATATATATGTGAATATTCCAAAATCTAAAAAACAATCCAAAATCCCAAACACTTCTAGTCCTAAGCACGTTGGATAAAGGATATTAAAACTGTAGTAGTCTTACAAATTTTTTCTTTGTATGTGTATTCAGATCATGCTTTACATAAAATTAACTTGGTGTGTTTCTTTTGTAAATACTGCTTAGTCTAAAAGACTCAGTCTCAAGGTGGAGAGAAAGGCAATTAGCAATACCAAGGGGAAAGGGGGGAGTGACGGGAGTCAGTCCTGAGCTGGTCTACTGTAGTTGTAGGAATAAAACAAAAGGCAATTAGCAGTGCTTGTCAATCCTTGTTCCCTCTGTATAACATAGCTTTTATGTTTTATCAATTTCAGATGACATAAGATTAAAATTTCAGCTTTACTACTTAATTATGTGGCCTTAGGGAAGTAACTCAAATTTTGTGAGATTTGGTTCCCTAACCTGAAAAGAAGGGCTAGCATCTAGTGTACTTGTGTTCATTTAATAAATATAAGCATATGTGTAGAACACCTAGAAAATGATGGCGCATAGTAGGCATTCAGTAAGTCATAAAAAATGATATTAGTAAAATAACGTGCAGTAAAATCTTATTAGGAGCTATTTAGATCTCAAACGATGTTATTAATACACACTGTGATAAGATTTAAATCTCTGGCAGTTCTTGACCAGCCATCTGAATGATGTTCACACCGTCCCCTCTCTTTTTCAACCTCCTGGCCAAGTTTGGCAGCACATTGTAACTGGGTGTCATAATGGAACTCCCCTTTCCTCAAATTTAAGGGAGGTGCCATATAGAACAGATACCAAGACACCAGAGTGTCTTGATAAAGGTGAAACAGACCCCCTTTTTCCAGTTGCTGAATTTATGAGCAAAACAAAGTGGGACCAATTTCATATTTATTGAACCCCTCAGCCTGATCAAAGACATAAAAATATCCCTAGAAGGGAAGCAGCACCCCTTAAAGAAAGGCTCAACTTTATATGTTTGACCTGGATCAGGCCTGAGCTACAAAGAAGATTTAATGCTAAATCAAATTTGAAGTTTTGATTAATGTATTGCAGCTGGCCATTCTAATCAATGAATTGAAATTGTATTTGCAAACTAAAGTGACCATGGGACTCTATTACCTGAAAGTGAACAGAACCCATGAGCTCTGTAAGAGATTTCAAGTAGGAGTGAAGAAAAATTAGCTCATACTAAAAATGTTTAAAGTGACCTTGAGAGAGAGCAAAAAATAAAGTTTCCTTTTGAATCAGTTTTTTTTTTTTTCAAACAGACTGATTACCTAAACATTGTGGAATCATTTCCAATTCTTCACTCTTTAGCATTCACATATCTTGATTGTTTCCAAATAGGTTTTGCATTTTTTCCTATGCAATGCTTTTCCTAATGTCTCATTCTTATAGAATCATGACCATATCAATTATTCATTGTTCAGTGAACTCTGCTCAATCTAGACTAACTTCTCTATTTCTGGCCTCTTTGCATTTACAGCATCATTAATGATCACCACCAAAAGTATCCTCTTTTATGCACATATTCTACTACTATCTTACATTATCCTTATTCTTCCCAGAAGGGATGATGATAAGGCAGGAAATACCTTCCAAGACTAAAGAGTGCAGCATTAATGCATATGATGATAAACTTGGGCATGGTCAGAAAAACATTTGGAAGTGTGAAGAAAAAATGAAGTTGAGGACAAAGCCATTTAAATGTTTGGCTTCAACGGTAAAGAAGTTTGAGAGGAGAGATCAAGGACAGAGTGAACATTTTACACTGCAGATTTAGCAATCCTATGTCGCAAATTTGGCAAGACATGCCTGATTTTTAATATTTTGTCTAGTTGTTCCTTCAGAACACCTTGTCTAGTTTGCCACACCTTGTGTCCCAAATTTGCGTTTGATAAACATACTGGTTGGCATGGATCTGGCTTGGCAATGGCAAAACAAGCACTATATTCAGTAAAATGGCAGTAGAAATATTATCCCCAAATATGCAGATAGTTTTTAGTTTGATGAAATGTGACTATACTTCAGAGAAAGATGGTTCTACTTCTTTCCTGGGGCAACACAAGAATATTCACAAGGATGGGATGTCATAAAATAATACAGTATGGTCTGTGTGTATGGTGCCTGTGTGGGTGTGTGTGTGTGTGGGTGTGCCTGTGAATGTGTGTGTGTGTGTTTTCACACAATTTGATTTACTGCTTTCTTATTCCAAAAAATGTGGATCATGTGAGAGACTAAATAAAATAAGAGCAGAAAAAGAAATAAAAACTAGTACGATTTTTCTAAATGGAAAAATTGTAAATTTGTATACATACTTTAGGAACGCTTTTTGATTGTTTTTATCTGTTTCTGTCTCTGTTTCTCTCATTTTGGATTTGGAAAATGGTAGTAAACATTGAAAACTATCAGGAAAATATCATAAATGTAAAATGATATCATAAATGAATACAGAATTAATCATGGAATAACTAAAAGTATTTTGCAGCAAGTCTATGATTATAACCATATCCTTTAAAATAATTACCACTTTGGTTTTGCTGACTTTAAAGCAAAACTTTAATGTATTTATTTTCTTTTACATTATTTGATCCTGCATTCAGAAACTTGAGCAAATAATGAAAACCAGATTTGTTTTTTTCTCTTAAAAGGAAGCCTGTTTCTAAGAAAGAAACATATTCCAGGGAAGGCATGAGCAAAATGCACATTAGTTCAGTCACTGAGAAACTAATGTTTTAAAAAATAAGAAGACTGAAGGCATGCATGCACACACACACATTATGTGCTTCCCTTCCTGGGAACACTCAAAGTGCTAAAATGCATGACACAGGAATGCCCAGAGATTGAAATGAAAGTGACAGTGAATTGATAAAAAGGTTCAAAACCTTATGAGAGAAATTGTAATTGGCATTGAATAGAATCTATTGGAAAAATGTACTTCTCTGAATATATTTAGGAATCTGCTTTATCTGTATAGCTTTATCAAAATTGGTGATACCTTGTCAAGAAATAATAAATGGTTATCAGATATCACAGCTTTACTTAGTTCACTGTAGGTCAGTGGTGTCAAAACACAGAATGATGGTGTCAATCATCCTGATTCAGTGTCAGCCATGAAAAGTTGATCTCTACAAAGGTAACTAGCCTGTCCTTTAGTCTTAATTATCAACTCTAGTAATCAATGTTTTATTTCCTTTCTATTTTTTCTCCTAACCTATCAACCATTCATATATAATTGAACTTTTCTAATTCTATTTAAAGTAAATTTTACTCATCTTCCACTTTAACTTTCTCGCCATTATTCTATAAACCCTATATCCACTATATCTGTACATCATGTCACCTGGATCCATTTTTCCAAATGCCATCTCTAAGTTGCTTTGGCTTCCATAAGCAGCTTCTATTTACAGCACTGTTCATGGGCACACCATTTTTTTGTTTGTCAACTAAGAAGACTATTCAAAAATCTGACACTGGGTTGGCTAAAGATAAGGGATTTAAAAAGAGCTCAGAGAGCAAATGTCAACGTGGCCACAGTTTGAAATCACAATGCAGCTTCATCCTCTTACTTTAACTAGAGATATCATTTCCAAGTCTGTGACTCTTTCTATTTGATAGTTTTTATCAGTGGGGATTAGCAGCTTTTTTGTACTTTGTTTCATGATGTTCTTTCAGATGACTTGGATAAATGAACTTTTGCTTTTTACTTCTAAATCTCTAGTAGTTTATTTATGCATCGTGAAGCTGTATGAATGTCACAAACTGAATTCACAAGAAGCCATATGTCACTCTTTTTATTCCTTTGTCATAAAAGTTGGTGTTTAAGGTGTACCTAGAGAGACATCCTCATTTATCTTTATCAGCCAATTAATACATTGTCAGAATCATGGGCTGCACTGAGAATCACAGCCCCCAGTAGTGGGAGCATAACAAACAAGGTGGTTTAGAACAATTGAGTGAAGAATACACTTACGTCAGCTAAAACAAAGCTGACTCACCATTGTCAATGGGACCAAAATCAGTGACAAATAGAGCCTGCTGAGAAGTGGACATGAAAGAAACACCATTCACCCGGTCACCACATAATGTGTTGAAGGGTAGGGTATAAAATAGTGAATTTTTATTCTCTTAACTTTAATACAGTTACTGGGGTAGACATTGAGCCCTAAGAGGCCTGAGAAGATGACGTGGATCAGCACTTTTCAATCTTCAACCTGTACAAGAGTCACTAGGAATCCCGTTTAAACTACAGATTTTGATTCAGTAGGTCTGAATTTCTGGTGGGGCCAGTAATCTGCATTTTCCATCAAACTTCCAGGTGATGCCAGTAATAATGGCATATGCACTTCATGTAGCAAGAGTTTAGAGCACTAGGGGTGGAAGCTACTGAATGAGCACTGGGGAAAGAAAGGAGGGAGAAGACCGACAGAGAGAGAAGAGGGCACAGATGTGGGTTCTGATGAGGCAAGCAAGATATGGAGGTCTTTCCTCTTCATTGTGTAGCACCCCTTTCTTATGACTTCTCAAGCAGTTAGAAAAGTCTTGTATTAACTCAAAACTAAATAGTGCCGTTTGATTTTTTTTTTTCCAGAAATTGGTAAAGGGACTGGCATTTGCACCCAGGTTTTCAAGGGGAAGAATTCAGTGTAAGATGCAGAGCCAAATACAGAGAATAGAAGAAGCAAGAATTTTGGAAAGGACTTTGTACTCTGAAGGATCATGAAATTGGAGAGTTGAGCAAAGTTTACCTAAATCTCCCAGAGATCAGGAGGCCCTCATTGACATCTGGATTATAATAATGTAATAATCACAGTTCGTGCATACCATATGCCAGACATTACACCTTATGTAAATTACCCCATTAATCCTCACAACAACCCAGTGACGCATTATATCATTTTATAAAGGAGGGAACTGAGGTTCATGTCGTGCTCAAAGCCATACAGTCAGTAGGTTTCAAAGTGAGTATTTTAGCCTTGGTCTTGATGAATTTAAAGAGATTCCGATTCTTATTTACCAAAGATAAGAAAGCTTGAAAGGAGAGGTGGGAAAAGTGTGAAACACGTAGACTAAAGTTGAAAAGAAAATGATTCAGAAATGACATAAGCACAGATCTTCATATTGTTCTAATATTTTTCCACCTATGTTTGTTTGGACATGAATCAACTGACATTTTGAATTTTGACAGACTGTAGACATATCATGCAGTAATACTCACTTTACAGACTAATTTTAAAAGGTGAAATCTAAAGGCGAAAGCTACACTGAAATAAAATTCCTAAGAGAATCTTTATTCCACTATCCTCAATCCCCTGGTACTGCTGACATTTAAGACCAGCTTTTGGAAACTCAAGAGAAATAGCTTAGCTGCATTCTTCTAAGTTGGAATGTGAGTATAAACTGCTGTAGGTATTCTTTCTACTTAATGCTTTTTAATTTCAGCTTTTCCTTTAGTTGACATTGAGCCATCACTATACTTCAGATGTACAATTTGGGGTCACTTTTGTCCCCATTGCAAGTGCGAGTCCTTGACCATAAAAGAGAGGAGGTACCCATACTTCCTTATGAAGGAGAATTTTCTGACACTACAGATACAGTGTCCATCAGGAGAACATTGGAGAAGGGCTCCCAGCTACAACAGTTTTGAGATTTTCTATATTACAAAAAATAAGCACATGGCAGTGAACACAACAGTGCTGGTCATCTGGTCAATCAAAATCTATTGCTAAGGTGGGAAACTGAAAAACAGGACTCAAATTCAGGAAGGGGGTATCTAAGCTGGAAATTCTTAGACTTCTTCCATCTATCTGCAAGCATCTTCATTCAAAGGCACAAGGACAAAACGTTTCTATGAAGATTGTCTATGAAAATTCACCAAGAAGTCCATAAAGATGGATTTGACTAAAATTTAAAGTCACAGATAAAGCTTAACTAGCCAGCTCCATGAAGAGCAGTGGGGGAGGACAAATAACTTCCTGATGCCTTCCTTCTCTACTCTGCCCGCTTGATCTGTGTCTCAGTCAACACATAAGTCATGATTCTACACTTAGCCCTCGAAGCTCCAGCAAGAATCAACTAAGCCTGCTCATCCTACCAATGTTTCAAGTATTCAGGGTAACTATTTCTGAGGCTATGGTGTTCCATTTTCCATTTAGTTCCCAAGCACAGGACACTCCAAAACAGATATAGAAATGATGTATGATGATGATGATGTCCAAGGATAACCAAAATTCCACCATGATGAGAGTAAGTTGGTAGGCATGCACTTCCTTCAGGGTAACCAGAAGTTTCAACTTGTAATTGTAAAAACAAGGAGCCAGAAAGATTAAAACTGCAGTAATGATGTGCTTGATATACATACACCTGGTCATTTCTTCACATAGCTTTAAATGAATACAAATACAATATAAATGTGGAGGAAGAGTAGTCCCTATATGTAACCATTGTTAAGGAAATGAATGCTTGACAAGGAAATGGAAAAGACATTTAGAATTGGTCCCAATGAGAATAGTCTAAGTTTCCCATATTCCTACCTCCAGGTCATCTGATGCACACTTCTTTCATTACAATGAACACATTTATTTTAAAACTAATCATCCTTTCCCTCTCATGTCCTTCAGTGTTTCCAATTCCATGATTTGTTTTCTTTTTTTGTGGACTACTATATTATTATGGTCATAGATCCCACTGTGAAACATCAATTACTTTGAAATCGAAACAGCATCTAATGTGAATAGTAAATTAAGTGATATTATTGACTGAAATCTAACTAATTCAACAGTATAGTACATTTTTAAAATAGAAAAGACATTAGAAAACGATAAAATTTTGATTTTTAGATGCAGGATTATTAATTTTTATAAATGTTATTTTTTAAATAAAAGCAGAAACAGCAACTATCAATCACCATCATTTATGATCATTTTAAGCGAAAAAATTTGCAACATTGCAACAAGAAATCCCAGAAATGAAACAGAATGTGCCAACAAAGCCATCCCTTTCAAGAGATCTTAAATCTTCTTGACTAGGGACTTGAATTTTCTTCACAGTTCAATCTCATTTCTCACATCTGGATCTATTTTAATTTTTGTTTCTGCCAGACACACACACACACACACACACACACACACACGTACACATATATATATTCACATATATGATACATACATAAGATATATACATAAATCTTAACTGTCACTTCCCACCCCAACTACTACCCACTTCCAGTCAGATACTTTTTTAGGGGTAGGTTTTCATTCAATGTTTGGAATCTCCCATTCTACTTTTCCCATCTTTAGGATAAATACAAGTTTGTTTGTTTATTTATTTATTTATTTATTTATTTTTAATTTTTATTTTGAGACAGAGCCTTGCTCTGTTGCCCAGGCCAGAGTGCAATGGTGCAATCTTGGCTCATCGCCACCTCTGCCTCCTGAGTTCACGCAATTCTCCTGCATCAGCCTCCCCGGTAGCTGGGATTACAGGCATGCACGACCACGCCCGGCTAATTTTTTTGTTTTTAGTAGAGACGGGGTTTCGCCCTGTTGGCCAGTCTGGTCTCAAACTCCTGACCTCAGGAGATCCACCTGCCTCATCCTCCCAAAGTGCTGGGATTACAAGCATGAGCCACCATTCCCGGCCAAGTCTACTGTCTTTTATATGAAACTTTTGGGGCCAGCTATGTTGGGCAATTCATGACTTTTCAGATATTGGAAGAATACTATGGTGCATACACTGTAAATTTTACAACAGGATCTCTGACTACATATTTCTTCACACTAAACGGGATAAATTGAAACCACAGATAGCCTCACATCAGTTTGAAATATGTTTTCTCACTGTTGGGGATCATAAAGTTCTAATCTTAGAAACAGATGCCCCTATATTAGCTAATATGAACCCTATGGTTAGGGAAACAAAATGATTTATGGGTCTAGGGTTCAGGGCCTAGCTAGCATGGCAAATTTGCAGATTCCTACTGCTCTGAACTTCCAAACAATAGGATTTATCAGATTCCTACTAACTAATTTACGACTGAGACCACTGCAACTCTGATTGGACATAGTATGGGCCTTATAAACATTCTCTTCTGATAAGTGATTACAGACCTTAAGCAAATTTTAGCCAGCTTATAGAGGCTGCACAGAAACTGTCTTTGTGTCATACAGTTCACCTTTTGATGTAAAGAGCCAAATTCCACCTCATTTGAGTGCTAAGACCCTGTCCCAAAGTGAACATGGGATGTTACATATATGTTTACCCATTGGGCATGCGTTCTTCTCCTCTGATAAATATGTATAGCTTTTCTTCCAAACTTGCTGAATATGTATGATTATATTTTGTAATATGGACCCCCTGAGGTATAAGACCCAACCTGTCCTTCCCCTATTCAAAGAGGGAGCACCTTCGGCTCCTGCCAGAGACCTTCTCTTCCCAGTTTGAAAACTAATATCGACAATAAAGCTCTTCTTTCTACTATTTAGCCATCCTGGTGGTCTTTTGGATGATAAAACAAAACCCCCAAATATGGTGCTTTGACATGCTGAACTCAAGAATCAGCCTCAAGGTCTCTCTCTGACTTTTCCCTGCCTCTCTGTCTCTCTGACTCTCATTGTTTCCTGAAGCACGAGGAGGAATTCCCTCTGGAATTTCCTTATCTAACTAAGAAAACTCCTTTCCAAAAAAAATGCAATTATCTTAAGATTCCCTTCCCTTGGAATCTCATCAAATAACCAGGAAAGATTAACCACCCAGAAGAGACTGGGAGTTCTCACCATGTCAGGACTGCCTTTTCATCTATTCTTTCCAGGGTAGTTCAGAAATTACCTGGGAGGTCCAATCTGCATTACAAGACAACCTTTGTTCACAGTGACATTCTGCCCCTCACCTTACCACCACTTTCCCCAGAACTCAGAAAAACTTTGTTTCAGGCCATTGTTCTTTGGGCCCAGTTTCCCCGGGCAATCATTTACTCCTACACCCCCATCTCTCTTTCTATGAAGAAGGGTATATAAGCATCTGGACCTCATTGGGCTATTGGGTAATCACACTCCTATGATTTTTTTCCCCTCTGCACATAAAATAAGTTTTATATGCATTTTTTTCTCCAAATAATCTACCTTTTCTCAGTTCATTTTCAGTGAACCTTCAGCAGGTGGAGAGGAAGTGTCCTTGTGCCCTTGAGTTTGCTACAAATACATGAAAAGAAAAAAAAATACTTCTGAGAGTTTGTTGTATTTTGAAATTGAGGATTTGGGGTGGTTGATGGGCCTTATGTTGTGCAAAATTCTATAAATTATTAATAGAGGAATAGAGTTTTGGGGATAATTTGACTTTTTGTTAAAGATGGTTTACTTTTCTAGTTTTGGAGACAGCATAGAGACAATTTTTTAGGCAGCATAAAGAAAGATGGAGTAACTCAAGTAAGCAGTTGAGAACAAGCCAGAAAAAATTAAGCAAAAATGTGGGTGGAGGTGGGGGTTGGAGTAGGGGTGGAGGGGAAAGAAAGCCTACATTGAAGAGAATAAAGAAAACTATTGGCTGATTGGAAAATAAGCTTATTAAGGAGAAGATGATAGAAGCTGGAAACAAAATAAAGATTTCTTTATATCTTTGAAAACATACTCAAGACATTTTCTTATTACTTTTGAATACACATTATAAATCTAGATAAAAGAACAGTCACACAATCCTGGTCACCTATTAATTGTCCCGGTTTGTAAATTTTTCAGTGTTCCCTAAGTTTTTAAGGAGAAGATGCACTTAGGCTTCTTTCTAGTTGAGAAACCAAGAAGCCCTTTGGGATTTGGAGGTTAGTGAGCTCTGGATGCTCTAGGCATTTTTTGTTAAGGGTCCTGCTATAATTATCATGGTAATGATTGAGAGGTGGGAGAAAAGTTCCCGAAATTGTAAATATAAGAAAAGCCCGGGCGTTTTAATTTTATATTAGGTTCGTTTTCATTTGACACTAACTCGATTGTTTCTTACACCCAAAGTGTTGCTGCAGTCAACATGTGTTCAACGTATGGAGAGATGTGGTTGGGGGAAAATAATTTTTATCAACCAAAAGTATGAAATCTTGCAACACTGAGGATTGTGTTTCATAAAAGAGAGAACGTGTTTCTTGCATTCTTCAACTCTTAACCACTGTCTTCGGAGTCTCACCAAATTTTTGGGATGACTAAAGATCTGGAAACATCGCCCTCCCCACTAATCTATTCAGTAAATTATTTCTTTTATGGAAAAGATGGAGATGAGTCAAAGAGCTACGAAAGACAGATAACCCACAAATCATATACTGAACCAGGCAATTAACAGAATTTCAATTTCAAGAGGTGTTTAGTCCTCACATATAGGGGGAAAATATGGTGCATCTACTTAAGAACAGGACGATGTTCTATTGTGCTGAATCCTTAGACCTTAGATGTTCAATAAATATTTGTAGATTGCTTAGTTTCCCATTCAGGAAATATACACATCACTTTTCCTATTGCAGGTCCTGGGCTAGATCTTGCTAAGGACAAGGACATCTTAATACCCAGGAGGGAAATTAGATCCAGCTTGGCATAATGCAAAGTGGAATTAATAAAGGTTTTAGCCAACACCCAGAAGGCAGAGCAGTGGAGACGCAAGTAAGATTTACTTCATATTTTGCAGTAGCTCTCATTTCCTTTTTAGCGCTTGCGTTTTCAGAGCAGATGCCCTTCATGGGGGGGGGGGGGGGGGGGGCGGGGCGCAAAAGCAGGTGAGCCCGGAGAACAGAAGTGGCAGCAGGCTAGCGGAGAAGTGAGGAAATAGGTAAAACCAGGGGACTCCTGGGCCCGTCCTGGTTTTGAAAAGAGGGCGAAATGCATTTAGTCACTTTTCTTCTCCTTCCTCCAAATCTCTCAGGATGTGAAATTGGCCGGGGAGGGGCGTGTTACATCACTGAGACAGAGGACCTGTCCTTGCTCCAAGAGGCACAGCTTAGGAAACCTAGGAATCCACTTCTGGCGCCTTCTAGAAAACGGCCCACTCTTGCTCCCTAAGAAAAGGAAACCCACGTGACTGGGCGAAGGGGGAGAGCCCGGCGACCTGGAGTCAGCGAGGCTGGGGGCCGGGCCAGGGTCCGGCGAGGGCCGGGCGGGGCGCGGGGCTGCTTCAAGGAACTGCCGCGCGCTTGG